>NC_140175.1:105168025-105773679 GCF_963971535.1 Notolepis coatsorum
CCTGAACACAAACTGATCCATGATGAGCCGACACGCTGGGACTCAGCGTATCAAATGGTGGCGAGATTTCTGGAACAGCAGCAAGCGGTCTGTTCAGTTCTAGCCGACGATCGGAAGAAATGGCACCTCATGCCTAAAGATTCAGACATTACAATTCTTGAGACTGTAAAAGATATATTGAGCCCTGTCAGCTCTTTCACTGATGCCCTTAGTGGTGAAAAGCACACCACACTCTCCTCTGTCCTGCCCCTAATTTGGAAGTTATCTTCAACTTTGACCATTGAGGAAAATGACAGCCTCCTCAAATGTGAACTTAAAGAAAATATTGGTACAGATCTCAACAGACACGATATAACGACGTCGACGGGGCTCTGCAGCTGGTGTTGAACACAGCCACGTTTCTCGACCCAAGGTTCAAGGACAGTTTTGTTATGTTAAGAGACGAGGTCAAACGAAATCTGATGGACACTCGCACTGAAACAGGAAGACAAACACCCGCTCCTCCTCCTCCATGTGCCACTGCCATGCAACCACTACCACTACCAGGCGTACCAGCGAAGAAAAGTAGAACGGATCTGAAGGGACTGTTAACCAGCATACAGGGGGAAAAGAAGGGTCAACATGGTGGTGGCGAGGATGCAGAGGACGCAGAGGCTGAACTAAAAACGAGTTCACAATATATGAAAAGATGCCTGAACTCAGCGCAGGAGACGACCCACTCGCATGGTGGAGGACACATGAGAGAACTTTACCTCACCTTGCCCAGCTGGCGAAAAAGTATTTGTGCATCTCTGCTTCAAGCTCAGCTTCAGAACGTGTATTTAGTACGTCAGGGCTCATTTGCAGTCCAAGAAGGGCACGGCTTACAGAGGAGCACATTGACATGCTGGTGTTCCTAGCAAAAATCTGAAAGTTGTAAAGAAACTTTAGGCTAGTACATTATTACACTACTTGCACCACCTTATGTGTGATTAGTCTGAGGCCGTTGAATAAGTGCACTACCTATTTAAAAAGAATTTAACTTGAAAATGCACTTTTTTTTTGTACTTGCACTTTAGTGCCTTTTGAATGTGTGCTTAATGCAAAAAAGTTTGAATTATTGTTTTAGTCATTCTGCTGTCTAAATGCCCTACCTCAAGAAGAATATTGTTTCATTTGCTAGTTGCTGGCTGCTACTTGAAAAATGCATAGATTGCAGTTTTTTTTTTTACTTGAGGCCTTATAAGGTATGATAAGGTATAAGTACTAAGTAGGTATTGTGCATCGTTCGGTTCGAGTCCTACAGTTATCAGTACCCCCATCGTTCCTGACGTTATCTGGACGCTTATCCAGGCTGGTCAGACCCCTAGTGGTGATTGCATCCGAGGAGCTCCGGGTCAAGAGCGACTGGACCTGTATATTGGATTACTCTACCCGACGACGGCGAGCCTTCCACGGCTCTTATGCTTTATGTGTATCACTAGGTAATGTAGAAGGTATGAGAAGGTGGTATGAGAAGGTATTAGAAGGTGGTATGAGAAGGTATTAGTAGGTGGTATGAAGGTATTAGAAGTTGGTATGAGAAGGTATTAGTAGGTGTAGGTGGTATGAGAAGGTATGAGAAGGTGGTATGAGAAGGTATTAGAAGGTGGTATGAGAAGGTATTAGTAGGTGGTATGAGAAGGTATGAGAAGGTGGTATGAGAAGGTATTAGTAGGTGTAATGAGAAGGTATTAGAAGGTATTAGAAGGTGGTATGAGAAGGTATTAGAAGGTGGTATGAGAAGGTATTAGTAGGTGTAATGAGAAGGTATTAGAAGGTGGTATGAGAAGGTATTAGTAGGTGGTATGAGAAGGTGGTATGAGAAGGTATTAGAAGGTTGTATGAGAAGGTATGAGAAGGTGGTATTAGTAGGTGTAATGGTATGAGAAGGTAATGCACTACCTAAGAAGAACTTGACTTGAAAATGCATAAGATTGCACTTTTTTCTTACCCTGCCTTTTGAATGTGTCCTTATTGTTTTCACTAATGCAAAAAAAGTTTTAATTATTGTTTACTACTACTAGTACTAGTAATTTTGCTGTTGTGAAGTTATATATGTTACACATATAGCCCTGGCCCTGTTATCTTTATCAAAACTGTTACCAACTGTAATACAAACAGTTCAGTTTGTCAGGTACATGCAACACAGATTACAGTGAGTGTTTACATCTGTCTGCTTGAGAAAATACTATGTTCTAACTTCTGCATCTGCAATAAAAATGATTGAAGTGAGATGAACAGTTCTTTTTAAATGTGTGATCTAAAGATAAACAAAGGGTTTTAAAAGTGTTATATTTATCTTATCTTATAGTACCAGAGAGAAGCTGAGGAGAATCAACCAGCAACAAAAGCTAAATTTGTTTAAAAAAAAAAAAAAAAAATATATATATATATATATATTTTTTTTTTTTTTTTTATCGAAATGGTATCGAAGTATCGATACTTTTCAAGGTATCGTATCGAAGTCGAAATTCCAGTATCGTGACAACACTACATGCTAGTGCCACATGTAGTGGCTGAATGGCAGGTGGCGTAGTGGTTAACACTGTCACCTCACAGCTAGAAGGTCCAGGGTTCGATTCCCGCTTGGGGACCAGGTTGCCAGGTACCCAGGTGGGGTATCTCCCGGGCCTTTCTGTGTGGAGTTTGCATGTTCTCCCCCTCTGTGCTCGCAAGGGTTTCCCCTCCCGATAAGATAAACCCAATGGAAAAACATGCACAACAGATCGCTTCCCCGACGAAGATGGACAGGAGCACTTGGATTGGTCCCCGGGGTGCGGCCCCTATCTGCTAACGACTTTTCTCGGCGCTCAACCACCGGCGAGATAACCCTACTTTTTTCGTCATTGGCGCAGAATGAGTTAAGACATAATACCCGTAGCCTTATTCCAAAAACAAACTGGATTGGGCCCGAGCGTGTGAGTGTCAGGGACAGGTCGAGTGTCTTACCCACGAGAGTGCGGATGGGGTTGTCCTTCCTGGTGATGTCACAGACCAGGCCTTTCAGAGTGGCCTGCATTGCTGGGCTCAGCGCTGGGTAGTTCCTCTCGGTAAGAGACTTGTTGAGCTCACAGCAGATCTGGGTATTGGTGCCATCTAGTGCCTCGTCTAGGTTAAAGTCCCTGCAGATTGAGAGGAGAGTTCTTGGTTTCAAGACGAGGTTGTGTGTGTTGGTGTGTTCCGATTGTTGAATGTGTACATTTAGCGTATGAGGAAGCATGCACATATACAACAGGGTATGCATGAGCCTAAGTGTGTCTCAAAGCTCCTCTGTAATTTAAAAGATTAAAAAAAGAATATTCATAGAACAATCATTTGGACATTCTCAGTATTAGAATCATCATCTTAGGTCATTGGGAATCAAAAGATACATCTTTTTGAGACAGTGTGAACTACACATGTAAGCCTAGAAGATACCTCTTTGTATAGTAAATATATGTATTAGAAACTAAAGTTGTAGGCCCAGCACATGTAAACAATACGGGAAACTGTAAGCAAACAATCAAACTTGAGATGAATATTTTCATCTCAGGGCAGCTAGTTTATTCAGTTGTGAAAATCTACTATACTTTTTTCTTCTACACTCTTCAGGATTTCCTTCCCTCGACAACATAGTACAGCTTTAAAAACCAGCACTGCACTCTCTTTGAATGGATATTGTAATCCGTGTACTCAAACACAGTTGGGTACAAGGACCTTCATCAGTTTCAGATATTAACCTGATGAAGCTGTTTTCCAGATCTTTTAGTTGCAGGTGAAATACAGGGTGTGTGAGAGGTGGAGGTCTTCCGTTCTTAACCCGCCAACCAACCTGTAGCCTTCTATTCACGTGCGTAAAAATGCTACCCAAGATAACTGTCGGACAGTTAAGAACTGTGACCACAAACCGTTCTATTTCAGCACGTTAATCGTTTTAACTAATTATTCTCGCTTTATTTTTTATCTTCCGTTTCATCTGGTTTATTATTTTAGCTGTGACGAGCAGCTCTATAGGGCTGGTCGGTCAGTCTGTTCACAACATGGTCTCCACTCTCAAACAGCCACAGGTTTCACACTACGGGGGCTGAGGGTCTGGAGGGTTGATTGGGCCATTAATTGATTTGATCGATTAATTCGAATGAATGATTTAGGACATATTTATAAAAAAAAAAAAAAAAAAAATGGAAATCGGTTTAAAAGGTTAACCCTTTACCATCACCGTGAACCTTCTGTAGTGTGGTAGTGAAGGGGTTAAATAAAGGTTTGAGCTGACGGGCTGTGCATCCCCTCCAGCAGCGCGCCGGTCATCCTCTTGAGGCGCGCGGCCAGGCAGGGCAGCCCCTGGATGGGGCCTCCGACGCTGCTGTACACCATCAGCAGCTCCTCGTTCACCACCTGCAGCAGCTGCAGCCGCCTCTGGATCTCCATCAAGAGCACCTCGTCCGTCATCAGGGTCTGCGGGGAGGGGGAGGGGCGGAGGGGGGGGGGGGGGGGGGCGAAGGGGGGGGGGGGGGGCAGAAAGGGGGGGGGGCGGAGAAGGAGGGGCAGAAAAGGGGGGGGGGGGAGGGGCGGAGCGGAGCGGGGGGGGGGAGCAGAAAGGGGGGGGGGGGCGGAGAAGGAGGGGCAGAAAAGGGGGGGGCGGAGAAGGATGGGGAGGGGCGGGGGGGAGGAAAGGTGGAAAAGGAGGCGGAGGGGTGGAAAAGACAAGTTGTTTAGAAACCAAACTCTAATCCTAACCTTAACCGACTAGAGAGATGAAAATAATGTTGTTTTAACCGAATGCGGACACATTCTAGACACCACAGAGTGATAGGAATAATAATAATTCCAACTGTATAGCCATTTTGTTTGTGGCGAGAGTGAAAGGCCTCTCCTCTGTCCTGATTCTCCTAGACCTATCTGCAGCCTTCGACACAGTCAACCATCAGATCCTCCTCGCGGCCCTCGCAGGAATGGGAGTGGCTGGCTCTGCGCTGACATGGCTGAGATCATACCTCAATGACTGGCTCAATTGGCAGAGTCAGCGGGTGGAAGTCGATGGGTGGTAATCTGGACGTTGTGGACAGCGACTCCTACAGGTCGGTTGGGGGACGCCTGCACAGCAGAGACAGGAAATGGTGGGGGTAGTGTGAGCCTCCCACACGTTACACCTCGCCAATGAGTCCGCGCTGGCAGGTGAAAAGATGTGACAGGCTGCCTCCTCGTGTACCGGGGGGGACACGTGATGCAAGGCTTCTATCCTCCCTACGACCGACCTGTGGGGGGCATATGCGAGCAACGTTCAAGACAGGGAGGGGAGAATTGGAAACAGCGAAATTGGGATGGGAGACAAAAAAAGAGATCCTGGAAGTCGTGGCTGTAGGCCCCCTGGTGGTCAGGTGGAAGTAGTGGCTGTAGGCCCCCTGGTGGTCAGGTGGTCTTGGTCCACCGTCTTCCCTCAGGTCCACGTCCTGGATGCACACAAACAAACAAACACACACACAGAAGCCAGGTGAGTGAGCGACAGTGGGTCAGGAGGTAGATCCGGAGGTTCACGGTTCGATTCCTGCACCTCCCGGGCAGTGTGTCGAAGTGTCCTTGAGCAAGACACTTAACCCTAACCCGATGAGCAGGTTGGCACCTTGCATGGTCGCCTCCGCCATCGGTGTGTGAATGTGTGAGTGAATGGGTAAAATGTGGGTCAAATGTGAGGAACAAATCGTAACGCGCTTTGGATAAAAGCTGTTATATAAATGCAGCCATTTACCATTTTAGTAGACATGAAACAGGAAATGCCCTTTGAATGGTTAATAGGCTACATGTCATGCATATTAAAAGGAACACGCCAACATCATAGGAAATGCGCTTACCGTCTTCTCCAGAGTCAGACAAGAAGATAGATATACATTTCCTCTCTGTGCGTTCGGTAGAAAGCTATCCGGCTGCAAGCTAGCCTAGCTTAGCACAAATGAATGGAAGCGGATATGGACCAACTAGCCCAGCTGTTGGCCAAAACACCTCTCACTGAGTTTTATGCTAGGCTAATGGTCAGTATCTGCTTCTATTCATTTGTGCTAAGCTAGGCTAGCTTGCAGCCGGATAGCTTTTAACCCTTGTGCCTCCTTAGCAACTATTTCCTGTATTTAGCCTTTTTGTGTGTGTGTGTGTGTGTGTGTGTGTGTGTGTGTGTGTGTGTACAACGGTGGCTGTGTTGATGATTATGTCATGAAATTGGGTCCGTTTGCTTATTTTGTATATATTTACAGAATTTGAGAAGATTATATTTTGAAAACTTCTACAAAAAAAAGTTACCAATATTAGAGGACAAAACGACCCCAGTGGTTTATTTCATGCATTAGGGGTTAGGGTTAAGGTTAGGGTTACCCTATCCCTAACACAAACGGGAATATAAGGGGTTACAATTCTGAAATCTTTGGAATCTTTTGATAGATATGTTGAGTTAGGTTCATAGTGGTATTCATAAAAAAATTATTGGAACGAAATATTACAAATGACGTTTGACCTTGAACGTGATGCAATCTTTTCATGCACTGATGTGCCAACTCTGTCAGTTACCTAACAAGGCAGAAGGGTTAAATCAATTCAAGGGCGGCTAGGTGGCGCAGTGGGCAAGGCGCTCGCCACCAACGCCGGAGATGCTGTGTTCGAGCCCAGCTCTCGGCGTTGCTACCAGCTTGGCTGGTCGTTCATACTAGGGTTGGGCGATATATAGAGTATACTCGATGTATCGCGGCTTGTTCTACGTGAGATGTAGTAAATTACTATATCGTGAACATCGAGTATATGTTGTCACGTCACGGCTGATATGAGACTTGCTTTAGTGCAGAGCGTTCCTCACATTATAGACAGACCAGCGCGGACCTTAAATGACATGCAATTGTAATTTCATTACACAGACCAGCGCGGACCTTCAATGACATGCAATGGGCTAACGTTAGCTGCTAAGTTAAACCATAATAGGCTAAGCTAACTAGCATTAGCTCTTAGCTGCTAGCGTTAGCTCAAAGCGGACTCCACGACACTGCCTACGGCAGCTTATACGCTCAAAACGCAAACGTCTCTCTCTCTCTATTCAATGATTTAAAGTGGCCAAACGTTACAGTATAGATACTAACTGGATAGTTGATGATATAAACATTTCATTTCATTATCTGAAATATTCTAAAATCATTAAGTCTGCTATAAGCCATTATCCCTTTGTAAGGCTTTGTGTGTGATTATTATTTTCTCACAGTAGTGTGTATATGTGTGTGTGTTTGGCTAAAGTGGATAGAAAACACAGTACTGTGCAAAAGTCTTAGGCACCCAATAGTTTTTATATAAATTGTCTTAGATGTAAATAATTTTTTTTATTAGTGTGTCAGTAGACTACTCTTAGTAGATTTTCATTTAATTATTTTTTAAAGCCTCTTCATGGTTTAATAATGTAAACATATTTCACAGGGACTTATTATAATCATCATATTGGCGTGACTGTATGCATCAAAGGGTTAAATCAAGCATTTTTAAGTGCTTTAGAGGAAATGTCAAAATATCGCGATATATATATTGTGTATCGTGATATGGCCAAAAGAATATCGCAATATCATTTAGAGGCCATATCGCTATTAGGGGGTGGGAAGCTGGTGGGTGGGGATGGGACGTTGTGGACAGCGACTCCTACAGGTCGGTAAATAAAATGTCTTGAACATTTTTATCATGGATGAACAAAACGTTCAATGCGAATGGTTGATTTGAATTTCAAGGACTTTTTAAGCACCTCGTTAAAAATGGGCTGTTCAAGGAATTCCAGGCCTTGACTTTTTTTTGTATCAAGCACTTTAAGCACTTCAAGGACCTTGTGCAAACCCTGCCTACCGTGCCTACTGGCTGGGAAGACCAGGGCACATGACCACAGCACCATTCAAGACGGCACTAGTCAAACGGTTGGAACACGGCCTTTAGGAACGGCTTTTATGCAGGGTTTCTGCAGGGTCCTAAAGTCTTAAATTGAATCAGAATGTTAGGCCTTAAAAAGTATTTTAAAAAGTCTTAAATATGATTCTGATATATATATATATACATACAGAACCTAGAGGTGTGAGAGCTCACCTTCACACTTGTGTTTCTTCAGATTGTTAGACCGGCTGAAGCTCCTCCCACACTGGAGACACTGGTGGGGCTTCTCTCCTGTGTGGATCCGGTGGTGGGCCTTGAGGTTAGACAACACACTGAAGCCCCTCCCACACTGCTCACACTGGTGGGGCTTCTCTCCTGTGTGGATCCGGTGGTGGGCCTTGAGGTTAGACAACACACTGAAGCTCCTCCCACACTGCTCACACTGGTGGGGCTTCTCTCCTGTGTGGGTCCGGTGGTGGGCCTTGAGGTTAGACAACACACTGAAGCCCCTCCCACACTGCTCACACTGGTGGGGCTTCTCTCCTGTGTGGGTCCGGCGGTGTTTCTTCAGGTCAGGTAACAGACTGAAGCCCCTCCCACACTGCTCACACTGGTGGGGCTTCGCTCCTGTGTGGGTCAGCATGTGGACCTTCAGGTGACCTACCTGACTGAAGCCCCTCCCACACTGTTTACACTGGTGGGGCTTCTCTCTTGTGTGGGTCCTCCGGTGTTTCTTCAGGTCACCTGACTTACTGAAGCCCCTCCCACACTCTTCACACTGGTGGGGCTTCTCTCCACTGTGAGTCAGCTGGAACAGAAAACAAGGAGGGGTCAGACTGCTTCTCCTCCAGGAGCCACTGCATGGCCTCCTCCAGGATCCACTGCAGAGTCTCCTTCTCCTCCCCCTTCTCCTCCTTCTCCCCTTCCTTCTCCTCCTTCTCCTCCTCCTCCTTCTCCCCTTCCTTCTCCTCCTCCCCCTTCTCCTCCTTCTCCCCTTCCTTCTCCTCCTCCTCCTTCTTCTCCTCCTTCTCCCCTTCCTTCTCCTCCTCCTTCTCCCCTTCCTTCTCCTCCTCCTCCTCCTTCTCCCCCTTCTCCCCCAGGATCCACTGCAGGGTCTCCTCCTCTAGGATCCACTGCAGGGTCTCCTTCTCCTCCCCCTTCTCCCCTTCCTTCTCCTCCCCCTTCTCCTCCTTCTCCCCTTCCTTCTCCCCTTCCTTCTCCTCCTTCTCCCCTTCCTTCTCCTCCTCCTCCTCCTCTAGGAGCCACTGCAGGGTCTCCTTATCCTCCTTCTCCTCCCCCAGGATCCACTGCAGGTCGTCCTCCTTCTCCCCCAGGATCCACTGCAGGTCGTCCTCCTTCTCCCCCAGGATCCACTGCAGGTCGACCTCCTTCTCCTCCCCCAGGATCCACTGCAGGTCGACCTCCTTCTCCTCCCCCAGGATCCACTGCAGGTCCTCCTCCTTCTCCCCCAGGATCCACTGCAGGTCGACCTCCTTCTCCTCCCCCAGGATCCACTGCAGGTCGTCCTCCTTCTCCTCCCCCAGGATCCACTGCAGGTCCTCCTCCTTCTCCTCCCCCAGGATCCACTGCAGGTCCTCCTCCTTCTCCTCCCCCAGGATCCACTGCAGGTCGACCTCCTTCTCCTCCCCCAGGATCCACTGCAGGTCGTCCTCCTTCTCCTCCCCCAGGATCCACTGCAGGTCCTCCTCCTTCTCCTCCCCCAGGATCCACTGCAGGTCGACCTCCTTCTCCTCCCCCAGGATCCACTGCAGGTCGTCCTCCTTCTTCTCCCCCAGGATCCACTGCAGGTCGACCTCCTTCTCCCCCAGGATCCACTGCAGGTCGACCTCCTTCTCCCCCAGGATCCACTGCAGGTCGACCTCCTTCTCCTCCCCCAGGATCCACTGCCGGTCCTCCTCCTCCTATATGAACATACATTAGAACAGGTTAGTATAGTTAGATTCATACATTACAACAGGTTAGTGTAGTTAGATTCATACATTACAACAGGTTAGTGTAGTTATTCATACATTAGAACAGGTTAGTGTAGTTAGATTCATACATTAGAACAGGTTAGAGTAGTCAGATTCCTTGGTGTGTTATTTGATGAAAAGTTGACCTGGAAACAGCATATTGATCAAGTAAAAAATAAATGTAAAAAGGTCAATAATCTGTTAAAATGTCTGTCAGGGAGAGATTGGGGAGCAAACAGAGCATCATTGTTTAATGTGTATCAGGCATTGATGAGGGCCTCTTTAGATGATGGATGTTTAGTGTGTCAGCAGCAGTAAGTCACCTGAACAAGTTGGATGTGCAGCAAACACAAGGACTTATCTATTTATTTAAGGCGAGACACTGCAGGTGAATAGGCAAATATACCTTTTTTGTATGCCTCCCCAGAGGCATACAAACTGAGCGCTTAGGGGGGAATTCCCTTCTTGGCGCAACGGTTTGTTATGTCGGCCCCGGTGCAGACGCTCGGGGTTCGACTCCCACTTGAGGCACGGTCGAATTTCGTGGCAGGTGCTAGGTGGCACCTGCTACAGTGGTGCCGTGACCCGGATGCCTTGGGTGGTGTGAGTTTAGGGGGGGTGAATGTAACGGATATGTGCCGCGATAGTGTGACTACGGCACATAGAAGTGTGTAAAACTCACTCCCCAGAGGCATACAAACTGAGCACTTAGGGGGGAATTCCCTTCTTGGCGCAACGGTTTGTTATGTCGGCCCCGGTGCAGACGCTCGGGGTTCAACTCCCACTCGAGGCACGGTCGAATTTCGTGGCAGGTGCTAGGTGGCACCTGCTACACTTGCATCACAGTCATGAAAGGGGCTAGTTTATAGAGCTGGTGGTATGACTTGCTGGCTGAAATACGGACGAGAGGGAACTAGGTAGCGAAGCTATATTACTTTTAACATGTGCTTAAACACTGCGGTCAAGTGAGCCGTCTTTTGCTTTTGCGTGGTCAAATCAGCCGCTCTTGTTTTTCGAGTGCGCGATTAGTTCCAGGTTTACGGTAATGCATTAAAACAAGCCTGGGACGCTGTTGTAATGAACCGACGTAACTTTTGTCACAGTCTCACAAGTAGATCTTACAGATATACTTAATATGACATTGAATGCGCATCGAATCAATAGGACGTTTAGTCGAATCAATAGGACGTTTCGTATGTGCAGTATTATTGAACATCGAATCAATAGGACGCGCAGTATATTCGACCACTAAAGCTACAGACAATTCCACAGAGGAACACTTCCGGTGAGGATTTCAAAGTAAAGGATGGCATGTGGTTAATTTCTATTATTTCATAAGTAGTTTATTACACTGCCATGTTTGTACTTAATACTTCTCAAGACTACTTGCACAAATAATATTAACTACTTTTACTGTGTACTTTGAGTAATTTGAGTTTCAAAGTCCTTTTTATAGAACAATGAGTATTTTCGACTAACTTTGATGTGGGATAAAAACCATTTCTCCCATAAGCAGTTTATGAAACTGCCATGGTTGTACTTAGTACTTCTTAGACTACTTGTACAAATTATATGAAATATTTTTACTGTGTACTTTTTGAGTAATTTGAGTTTCAAAGTCCTCAGAATCAGCATTTGACTAACTTTGATGTTGGATAAAAACAATTATTCCCATAAGCAGTTTATGAAACTGCCATGGTTGTATTTAGTACCTCTTAGACTACTTGTACAAATTATATGAAATATTTTTACTGTGTACTTTTTGAGTAATTTCAGTTTTAAAGTCCTCAGAATCAGCATTTTCGACTAACTTTGATGTTGGATAAAAACAATTTTTCCCATAAGCAGTTTATGAAACTGCCATGGTTGTACTTAGTACCTCTTAGACTACTTGTACAAATTATATGAAATATTTTTACTGTGTACTTTTTGAGTAATTTCAGTTTCAAAGTCCACAGAATCAGCATTTTCGACTAACTTTGATGTTGGATAAAAAAAGATTTTCCCATAAGCAGTTTATGAAACTGCAATGGTTGTACTTAGTACCTCTTAGACTACTTGTACAAATTATATGAAATATTTTTACTGTGTACTTTTTGAGTAATTTGAGTTTCAAAGTCCTCAGAATCAGCATTTTCGACTAACTTTGATGTTGGATAAAAACAATTCTTCCCATAAGCAGTTTATGAAACTGCCATGGTTGTACTTAGTACCTCTTAGACTACTTGTACAAATTATATGAAATATTTTTACTGTGTACTTTTTGAGTAATTTCAGTTTCAAAGTCCACAGAATCAGCATTTTCGACTAACTTTGATGTTGGATAAAAACAATTTTTTCCATAAGCAGTTTATGAAACTGCCATGGTTGTACTTAGTACCTCTTAGACTACTTGTACAAATTATATGAAATATTTTTACTGTGTACTTTTTGAGTAATTTCAGTTTTAAAGTCCTCAGAATCAGCATTTTCGACTAACTTTGATGTTGGATAAAAAAAGATTTTCCCATAAGCAGTTTATGAAACTGCCATGGTTGTACTTAGTACCTCTTAGACTACTTGTACAAATTATATGAAATATTTTTACTGTGTACTTTTTGAGTAATTTGAGTTTCAAAGTCCTCAGAATCAGCATTTTCGACTAACTTTGATGTTGGATAAAAACAATTCTTCCCATAAGCAGTTTATGAAACTGCCATGGTTGTACTTAGTACCTCTTAGACTACTTGTACAAATTATATGAAATATTTTTACTGTGTACTTTTTGAGTAATTTCAGTTTCAAAGTCCACAGAATCAGCATTTTCGACTAACTTTGATGTTGGATAAAAAAATATTTTCCCATAAGCAGTTTATGAAACTGCCATGGTTGTACTTAGTACCTCTTAGACTACTTGTACAAATTATATGAAATATTTTTACTGTGTACTTTTTGAGTAATTTGAGTTTCAAAGTCCTCAGAATCAGCATTTTCGACTAACTTTGATGTTGGATAAAAACAATTCTTCCCATAAGCAGTTTATGAAACTGCCATGGTTGTACTTAGTACCTCTTAGACTACTTGTACAAATTATATGAAATATTTTTACTGTGTACTTTTTGAGTAATTTCAGTTTCAAAGTCCACAGAATCAGCATTTTCGACTAACTTTGATGTTGGATAAAAAAATATTTTCCCATAAGCAGTTTATGAAACTGCCATGGTTGTACTTAGTACCTCTTAGACTACTTGTACAAATTATATGAAATATTTTTACTGTGTACTTTGAGTAATTTCAGTTTTAAAGTCCTCAGAATCAGCATTTTCGACTAACTTTGATGTTGGATAAAAACAATTTTTTCCATAAGCAGTTTATGAAACTGCCATGGTTGTACTTAGTACCTCTTAGACTACTTGTACAAATTATATGAAATATTTTTACTGTGTACTTTTTGAGTAATTTCAGTTTTAAAGTCCTCAGAATCAGCATTTTCGACTAACTTTGATGTTGGATAAAAAAAGATTTTCCCATAAGCAGTTTATGAAACTGCCATGGTTGTACTTAGTACCTCTTAGACTACTTGTACAAATTATATGAAATATTTTTACTGTGTACTTTTTGAGTAATTTGAGTTTCAAAGTCCTCAGAATCAGCATTTTCGACTAACTTTGATGTTGGATAAAAACAATTCTTCCCATAAGCAGTTTATGAAACTGCCATGGTTGTACTTAGTACCTCTTAGACTACTTGTACAAATTATATGAAATATTTTTACTGTGTACTTTTTGAGTAATTTCAGTTTCAAAGTCCACAGAATCAGCATTTTCGACTAACTTTGATGTTGGATAAAAAAATATTTTCCCATAAGCAGTTTATGAAACTGCCATGGTTGTACTTAGTACCTCTTAGACTACTTGTACAAATTATATGAAATATTTTTACTGTGTACTTTTTGAGTAATTTCAGTTTTAAAGTCCTCAGAATCAGCATTTTCGACTAACTTTGATGTTGGATAAAAACAATTTTTTCCATAAGCAGTTTATGAAACTGCCATGGTTGTACTTAGTACCTCTTAGACTACTTGTACAAATTATATGAAATATTTTTACTGTGTACTTTTTGAGTAATTTCAGTTTTAAAGTCCTCAGAATCAGCATTTTCGACTAACTTTGATGTTGGATAAAAAAAGATTTTCCCATAAGCAGTTTATGAAACTGCCATGGTTGTACTTAGTACCTCTTAGACTACTTGTACAAATTATATGAAATATTTTTACTGTGTACTTTGAGTAATTTGAGTTTCAAAGTCCTCAGAATCAGCATTTTCGACTAACTTTGATGTTGGATAAAAACAATTCTTCCCATAAGCAGTTTATGAAACTGCCATGGTTGTATTTAGTACCTCTTAGACTACTTGTACAAATTATATGAAATATCTTTACTGTGTACTTTTTGAGTAATTTCAGTTTCAAAGTCCCCAGAATCAGCATTTTCGACTAACTTTGATGTGGGATAAAAAAAGATTTTCCCATAAGCAGTTTATGAAACTGCCATGGTTGTACTTAGTACCTCTTAGACTACTTGTACAAATTATATGAAATATCTTTACTGTGTACTTTTTGAGTAATTTCAGTTTCAAAGTCCTCAGAATCAGCATTTTCGACTAACTTTGATGTTGGATAAAAACAATTCTTCCCATAAGCAGTTTATGAAACTGCCATGGTTGTATTTAGTACCTCTTAGACTACTTGTACAAATTATATGAAATATTTTTACTGTGTACTTTTTGAGTAATTTCAGTTTCAAAGTCCACAGAATCAGCATTTTCTACTAACTTTGATGTTGGATAAAAAAATATTTTCCCATAAGCAGTTTATGAAACTGCCATGGTTGTACTTAGTACCTCTTAGACTACTTGTACAAATTATATGAAATATTCTTACTGTGTACTTTTTGAGTAATTTCAGTTTTAAAGTCCTCAGAATCAGCATTTTCGACTAACTTTGATGTTGGATAAAAAAAGATTTTCCCATAAGCAGTTTATGAACCTGCCATGCTTGTACTTAGTACCTCTTAGACTACTTGTACAAATTATATGAAATATTTTTACTGTGTACTTTTTGAGTAATTTCAGTTTCAAAGTCCTCAGAATCAGCATTTTCGACTAACTTTGATGTTGGTTAAAAAAAGGTTTTCCCATAAGCAGTTTATGAAACTGCCATGGTTGTACTTAGTACCTCTTAGACTACTTGTACAAATTATATGAAATATTTTTACTGTGTACTTTTTGAGTAATTTGAGTTTCAAAGTCCTCAGAATCAGCATTTTCGACTAACTTTGATGTTGGATAAAAAAAGATTTTCCCATAAGCAGTTTATGAAACTGCCATGGTTGTACTTAGTACCTCTTAGACTACTTGTACAAATTATATGAAATATTTTTACTGTGTACTTTTTGAGTAATTTGAGTTTTAAAGTCCTCAGAATCAGCATTTTCGACTAACTTTGATGTTGGATAAAAAAAGATTTTCCCATAAGCAGTTTATGAAACTGCCATGGTTGTACTTAGTACCTCTTAGACTACTTGTACAAATTATATGAAATATTTTTACTGTGTACTTTGAGTAATTTGAGTTTTAAAGTCCTCAGAATCAGCATTTTCGACTAACTTTGATGTTGGATAAAAAAAGATTTTCCCATAAGCAGTTTATGAAACTGCCATGGTTGTACTTAGTACCTCTTAGACTACTTGTACAAATTATATGAAATATTTTTACTGTGTACTTTTTGAGTAATTTGAGTTTCAAAGTCCTCAGAATCAGCATTTTCGACTAACTTTGATGTGGGATAAAAAAAATATTTTCCCATAAGCAGTTTATGAAACTTCCATGGTTGTACTTAGTACTTCATAGACTACCTGTACAAATTATATGAAATATTTTTACTGTGTACTTTTTGAGTAATTTTTGTTTCAAAGTCCTCAGAATCAGCATTTTCGACTAACTTTGATGTGGGATAAAAAAAGATTTTCCCATAAGCAGTTTATGAAACTGCCATGGTTGTACTTAGTACCTCTTAGACTACTTGTACAAATTATATGAAATATCTTTACTGTGTACTTTTTGAGTAATTTCAGTTTCAAAGTCCCCAGAATCAGCATTTTCGACTAACTTTGATGTGGGATAAAAAAAGATTTTCCCATAAGCAGTTTATGAAACTGCCATGGTTGTACTTAGTACCTCTTAGACTACTTGTACAAATTATATGAAATATCTTTACTGTGTACTTTTTGAGTAATTTCAGTTTCAAAGTCCTCAGAATCAGCATTTTCGACTAACTTTGATGTGGGATAAAAAAATATTTTCCCATAAGCAGTTTATGAAACTGCCATGGTTGTACTTAGTACCTCTTAGACTACTTGTACAAATTATATGAAATATTTTTACTGTGTACTTTTTGAGTAATTTCAGTTTCAAAGTCCTCAGAATCAGCATTTTCGACTAACTTTGATGTGGGATAAAGAAATATTTTCCCATAAGCAGTTTATGAAACTGCCATGGTTGTACTTAGTACCTCTTAGACTACTTGTACAAATTATATGAAATATTTTTACTGTGTACTTTTTGAGTAATTTGAGTTTCAAAGTCCCCAGAATCAGCATTTTCGACTAACTTTGATGTGGGATAAAAAGATATTTTCCCATAAGCAGTTTATGAAACTTCCATGGTTGTACTTAGTACTTCTTAGACTACCTGTACAAATTATATGAAATATTTTTACTGTGTACCTTTTGAGTAATTTGAGTTTCAAAGTCCTCAGAATCAGCATTTTCAACTAACTTTGATGTGGGATAAAAAAATATTTTCCCATAAGCAGTTTATGAAACTGCCATGGTTGTATTTAGTACCTCTTAGACTACTTGTACAAATTATATGAAATATTTTTACTGTGTATTTTTTGAGTAATTTCAGTTTCAAAGTCCCCAGAATCAGCATTTTCAACTAACTTTGATGTGGGGTAAAAAAAGATTTTCCCATAAGCAGTTTATGAAACTGCCATGGTTGTACTTAGTACCTCTTAGACTACTTGTACAAATTATATGAAATATCTTTACTGTGTACTTTTTGAGTAATTTCAGTTTCAAAGTCCTCAGAATCAGCATTTTCGACTAACTTTGATGTGGGATAAAAAAATATTTTCCCATAAGCAGTTTATGAAACTGCCATGGTTGTACTTAGTACCTCTTAGACTACTTGTACAAATTATATGAAATATTTTTACTGTGTACTTTTTGAGTAATTTCAGTTTCAAAGTCCTCAGAATCCGCATTTTCTACTAACTTTGATGTGGGATAAAAAAATATTTTCCCATAAGCAGTTTATGAAACTGCCATGGTTGTACTTAGTACCTCTTAGACTACTTGTACAAATTATATGAAATATTTTTACTGTGTACTTTTTGAGTAATTTGAGTTTCAAAGTCCCCAGAATCAGCATTTTCGACTAACTTTGATGTGGGATAAAAAAATATTTTCCCATAAGCAGTTTATGAAACTTCCATGGTTGTACTTAGTACTTCTTAGACTACTTGTACAAATTATATGAAATATTTTTACTGTGTACCTTTTGAGTAATTTGAGTTTAAAAGTCCTCAGAATCAGCATTTTCGACTAATTTGATGTGGGATAAAAAAAGATTTTCCCATAAGCAGTTTATGAAACTGCCATGGTTGTACTTAGTACCTCTTAGACTACTTGTACAAATTATATGAAATATCTTTACTGTGTACTTTGAGTAATTTCAGTTTCAAAGTCCTCAGAATCAGCATTTTCGACTAACTTTGATGTGGGATAAAAAAATATTTTCCCATAAGCAGTTTATGAAACTGCCATGGTTGTACTTAGTACCTCTTAGACTACTTGTACAAATTATATGAAATATTTTTACTGTGTACTTTGAGTAATTTCAGTTTCAAAGTCCTCAGAATCAGCATTTTCTACTAACTTTGATGTGGGATAAAAAAATATTTTCCCATAAGCAGTTTATGAAACTGCCATGGTTGTACTTAGTACCTCTTAGACTACTTGTACAAATTATATGAAATATTTTTACTCTGTACTTTTTGAGTAATTTGAGTTTCAAAGTCCCCAGAATCAGCATTTTCGACTAACTTTGATGTGGGATAAAAAAATATTTTCCCATAAGCAGTTTATGAAACTTCCATGGTTGTACTTAGTACTTCTTAGACTACCTGTACAAATTATATGAAATATTTTTACTGTGTACCTTTTGAATAATTTGAGTTTCAAAGTCCTCAGAATCAGCATTTTCGACTAACTTTGATGTGGGATAAAAAAAGATTTTCCCATAAGCAGTTTATGAAACTGCCATGGTTGTACTTAGTACCTCTTAGACTACCTGTACAAATTATATGAAATATTTTTACTGTGTACTTTTTGAGTAATATGAGTTTCAAAGTCCTCAGAATCAGCATTTTCGACTAACTTTGATGTGGGATAAAAAAAAAAGATTTTCCCATAAGCAGTTTATGAAACTGCCATGGTTGTACTTAGTACCTCTTAGACTACTTGTACAAATTATATGAAATATCTTTACTGTGTACTTTTTGAGTAATTTCAGTTTCAAAGTCCCCAGAATCAGCATTTTCGACTAACTTTGATGTGGGATAAAAAAGTATTTTCCCATAAGCAGTTTATGAAACTGCCATGGTTGTACTTAGTACTTGGGTTTAGATTTTTCCTTTTTCCTTTTAATTAACATTTCTATTTCGAGGTCGATTCCATGCCGTATGAGTAAAATTTAAACATTTGGTTATTACTCTGGATATAAAATTAACATAGACAAAACAGAGGCACTGGCTATTGGGGGGAATATTTCTCAACAGGCCATATCCCTCTTCCCTTTTAAATGGCCAAGTACTGGTATTAAATATTTAGGCATACCATAACACCCACATTTGACCAATTGTATAAAGCCAAGTACACGAGGCGTATCAATAAGATCAGAGAGGACGTGGATAGATGGACTGTTCTGCCTCTTTCCTTGATAGGGAGGGTGGAAATAATCAGAATGAACATACTCCCTAGACTACTGTATCCGTTTCTAATGCTGGCCATCCCAATTGATAACCACACTTTTACTAAATTTACTAAATCAATTACTCTCACGTTTAATATGGCAGGGGAAATTACCTAGTGCGTTTCAAAACATTACAGCTGGCCAAGCATGGTCGAGATTTACGATACAAATATGGAGAGCGGTCCAGAAAGAGTTCAGTTTGCCTTTAACATCGGGCCTGACCTCAATTGGTTTCATTGGGGACTTTACACCATCAACTCTGGATGCAGGATTCAGTGGATGGAGGACAAAGGGTCTGAAATTTGTTTACCAATTTATTCACTCCGGCCAGCTTAAATCCTTCCAACAACTCAGAGTGGAGTTTAGCCTTCCTAGTAGGGGTGGACGGTATGGTCTAAAATGTATATCACGGTATAATTTGAAGCATAGACGGTAACGGTATATATCACGGTATCATCGTTTTTGATAAAAAAAAAATTTATTTTATTTTATATAATTTTTTTTTTTTTTTTTTATAAAATATATATATTATATAATTAGACTTGTACTTGTATTATCTGCGAGACATCGCCACCACGCAACAAGCTCCACTGTCTGTGTGTACTCTAGTAGCCTCCAGCTACAGCCAGGATTCTCCGGAGCTGCACCTGGACCTATACTCGAGTAGCCTCGAGCAGAGCTACAGCCAGGATTCTTCGGCGCTGCACCTGGACCCTATTGGCATAACGTTACTTAACTGTGCTCAGCAAGCCCTCAGCTCGAATACGCATCGAATCAGTGTTATAAGACATTGATATCAGAAGCTATCTGTAGCTACTGCTAGCCGGATATATAACGTTAATACAACGCCTCAGTGAATTATTTAGTTCAATGGGACATTTCGTTTTGAACGGTGAACTAACTTGCGCTAACGTGAGCTAACAGGTAGCATACACGTCTACTCTCTACTAGACTTTGTGGAGCGTCTGTTGATGTCAGGAGCTATCGGTAGCTGGCCGACTAGATACCGTTCGGTTAGACAATGCCTCATCATGTATTAAACTAAAAGTGAATAGTTGACTGGGTCATTTTGTAACGGTAGCTAAGCTAACGTTAGCTCAGGGAGACGCCGCCGTCCTCCCACTAGACTACTAGACCCGTGTTTACATGCGTGCGGTAGGGGCTGGCACGCCCACTGCGCGAAGCCTCCTAAATAACTTTTTCCAGTTCGCACATATCTATTATCTATGACTAATTCTATCTATTTTTAGGGGCAAATGCGAGTGAAATAGTCGCGCTGTGGTTACATGACGTCATTGCTATTTTAGAGCTGCCCTACCGGTTACACGGTATAGTCAAAATCCATACCGTAGAGCAAATTCATACCGTTTATACCGTATACCGTTTATACCGTCCACCCCTACTTCCTAGTACTGACTTTTTCAGATGTCTCCAATTAAGGATTTTTTTTGAAAACCAGGAAGATTGGGACAAAAAATTCGACACCCTTCTCCAATAGAACGCTTTATAGCTAATATACAAATTGATGCTTCAAAACAAAAAATTCGTTCTAAATTATATCAAAACCTAATATCAATGAACCCCAACGACTCGCTATACATTAAGTTGAAGTGGGAGGCTGAGCTCCAACAGGAGATCTCACAAGAAGAGGAGTGGTTCGATGTTTGTACTGAACTACATAAGGTGACTAATTCTAACTCCTGGAGAGAATATATATGGAAGGTCATTAGTATGTTTTTCAAGACCCCCTTATTGACTGCTAAAGCAGGTACAACTCCCACAAGCCAATGCTGGAGGGGATGTGGTGAACAAATTAACCATACATTTTCTGGACATGCCCAAAATTATGTCACTCCTGGGTAGGGTGACCAGGTGTCCCCCTTTTGGTTGTACTGTCCCACCATTTGAGACCGCGTCCCACGTATTGAGAGGATGTCCCTCTTTTCGAAGCAAAAATCGAACACAAGACATTCCTGTCAAGTGATAAAGTTTGAATATTTAAAACAGATGTTAGGTGGTAACAAGCCGGCTGCCAGTGCCAAGATGAATGTGGAGAGATATAATTCTGTATTTATTTTTATTTAACCTTAATCTATTCGGTGAAGACGAGTTATTCTAATACAAAAATTTACATTATCTATCTGTCCCACTTTGTCCCACCAAAATCTTACTGTTGTCCTGCTTTTGGACTTTTTGCATTCAGGGATGTAAAAAAAAGTATTCGACATGGACATCCCACAAGATTTCAAAACTGCCATCCTCGGAGTCATAACGGAGGGCATTGAGGGAAGGAAAAGTGTGTATCTTCTTCAAATACTGTTAACTGCTGCCAAGAAAATTATCACAATTAATTGGTTGAAGCCCAGTCCCCCAACACATAACCAATGGCTAAACAAAGTTAAAGAAATTCAGGACATGGAGAGGATGACTCATCTGATCAGGTTGCAAGGTGAACAGTTCGATATAAAGTGGGCTTGTATAGGGCTATAAAGGCACTGCATTATATTTATTTTCATCTTATTAGTTTCTATCTTATTTCCCATTTGATTGTCATTTTCTTTAAAAAATGTGTTTGATTTATCTCACCAGTAATACTTACCAATGTACAGTTTTGCTTGTAGTGTTCCCCACCCACCCCGCCTAACCAAACACCCCCCCCACGACTCCACCCCACCTACCCAACCTCCTCCAATGTACGTCTTTTTTACGTCAAATGTATATACTCTCTTTTCTGGACTCAACAGTACTGTATTTTTTTATCTGCAAATTCTGGTGTACCTGTTTTTCTTTTCTTTTTATGTTTCCCCCACGCCCCTTCCCCAAGCATAGCAGTCTCGGTACAGACATGATGTTAAACGTGTTGTAAAGTATATCTGCATATCTGTACTGTCTTGATTTTGTGCTGAATAAAAAAATATGAACATTTCTATTTCACAATGACATTGCAATTCTAAATGATTGAATCAATACAATAGTTTTAGCAAAAAGTCATGAACATGTAGTTGTGGAATGACAGGTTTTGTTTTTGATTATCTAGCACAAATGAACAGGGTTGGTTCATTATACTTTTAGACTGCATTGTCAAAATTTCACGAAACACAGTGAAAATTATTTTTGGATGTATTGCAAGAAGATATTTTAACTTTTACCTTTAAAACAGTATAACTGTAGTAGCACGTGCCAATATTAGAGTTTTTATAGTTTGTTTTTTAACTTTTGTTTTGGCTTTTGATGTTCAACTTACCTAAGGTTGCTTTGATGTTGCAATAAAACACACATACAAGCATCTTTGAAATTAGCATGATGTATTTGAAATACAAAATTACTATTTACACATATAATATCAATAAACGTAGATACTTATAACATATATTTGAAAATAAAATGAATATGAACACCTTTAACTATATATATACATTCTACTAAAAGTAAGTAGTCATGCCAATAATAAAAATATGAATATCCAACTAAACTACATAGATAAGCATAGGAGATGAGCAAATATTAAAAACAAAAAATGAAAGCTTATCAACTGAAACACTGTCATTCAGTGATTGTGTCTATGTATGACAAAAACAGGCAAACAGATTGTTAAGTGTAAGTACAGTATTAATGTTTGCATGTAACTGCACTTTAACTGTTCCACAGTAAGAGGGCGCTATAGGCGTAAGGAGACGCAGCTATTGTAACTGACGTCAGGTATCAGGTATAAGGGATTGTTCCCTGCCCCTCTGTATTTCATATAATTTGTACAGGTAGTCTAAGAAGTACTAAGTACAACCATGGCAGTTTCATAAACTGCTTATGGGAAAATATTTTTTTATCCAACATCAAAGTTAGTCGAAAATGCTGATTCTGAGGACTTTAAAACTCAAATTACTCAAAAAGTACACAGTAAAAATATTTCATATAATTTGTACAAGTAGTCTAAGAGGTACTAAGTACAACCATGGCAGTTTCATAAACTGCTTATGGGAAGAATTGTTTTTATCCAACATCAAAGTTAGTCGAAAATGCTGATTCTGAGGACATTAAAACTCAAATTACTCAAAAAGTACACAGTAAAAATATTTCATATAATTTGTACAGGTAGTCTAAGAAGTACTAAGTACAACCATGGCAGTTTCATAAACTGCTTATGGGAAAATATTTTTTTATCCAACATCAAAGTTAGTCGAAAATGCTGATTCTGAGGACTTTAAAACTCAAATTACTCAAAAAGTACACAGTAAAGATATTTCATATAATTTGTACAAGTAGTCTAAGAGGTACTAAGTACAACCATGGCAGTTTCATAAACTGCTTATGGGAAGAATTGTTTTTATCCAACATCAAAGTTAGTCGAAAATGCTGATTCTGAGGACATTAAAACTGAAATTACTCAAAAAGTACATAGTAAAAATATTTCATATAATTTGTACAGGTAGTCTAAGAAGTACTATGTACAACCATGGAAGTTTCATAAACTGCTTATGGGAAAATATTTTTTTATCCCACATCAAAGTTAGTCGAAAATGCTGATTCTGGGGACTTTGAAACTGAAATTACTCAAAGAGTACACAGTAAAAATATTTCATATAATTTGTACAAGTAGTCTAAGATGTACTAAGTACAACCATGGCAGTTTCATAAACTGCTTATGGGAGAAATGGTTTTTATCCCACATCAAAGTTAGTCGAAAATACTCATTGTTCTATAAAAAGGACTTTGAAACTCAAATTACTCAAAGTACACAGTAAAAGTAGTTAATATTATTTGTGCAAGTAGTCTTGAGAAGTATTAAGTACAAACATGGCAGTGTAATAAACTACTTATGAAATAATATAAATTAACCACATGCCATCCTTTACTTTGAAATCCTCACCGGAAGTGTTCCTCTGTGGAATTGTCTGTAGCTTTAGTGGTCGAATATACTGCGCGTCCTATTGATTCGATGTTCAATAATACTGCACATACGAAACGTCCTATTGATTCGACTAAACGTCCTATTGATTCGATGCGCATTAAATGTCATATTAAGTATTTCTGTAAGATCTACTTGTGAGACTGTGTTCAAAAGTCACGTTGGTTCATTACAACAGCGTCCCAGGGTTGTTTGAATGCATTACCGTAAACCTGGAACTAATCGCGCACTCGAAAAACAAGAGCGGCTGATTTGACCACGCAAAAGCAAAAGACTGCTCACTTGACCGCAGTCGTTGACTGCCGTTAGCATAGTGACATTAGCTCTTAGGCTAGCTCGTTATTAGCTATCTATAACATGATTAAACATTATCCAACATGTTTAAAATAGTTTAAAATACCGCGACAGCCCTAAATTATAACGTATATTATATTTAGCTCCCAAATGTAAAATAAATGTAACTCACGTTTCCACAGATAAACGACATCTTGCTTGAGAAATAATCCAATCTGTTGTCAGGTGTTTCAGTTCTGTTGCCAAAAGCTGGTGTTATTCAGTTCCGTTGAAGGTTCTGAATACTAGAATGAGTTAAGTTGAGACTTTTATAGCTGACACTTCGCAAAGCCACGCCCCTAAATTCGCGTCATATTCGATCACGTGAGGATGGCTGCGTACCTGTTCATTGGCTGTTCGGATGCACTCCTATTAATTTAAAATGCTTGACGTCACCCTTACGTAGAGCATTTTAAATTAGCATCCGAACAGCCAATCACGACACGGCGTTCATTAAAATTCCCCCAGAAACAAGAAGCTCGTATTATGCTAGCTAAACAAAACAGCGATAATGACACGTTTGAATGGTGTGATTTGAGTCATTGTTAGTATAAATAAGAATAATACATTTTGTAATGTTGGGCAATAAGGCATAACAATAGAGCCTCTTGAGAGATATTTAGCTAAATAGCTCTAGAGAAAGAATATAGATTGGGGGGGGGGTTAAGTTAATTCTACTTAAACTTAATGCAACATCTATAATAGTAAATATAGAGTTCTATTCTATAGAGTGTTCTCACGGCGCGTCATCAAACCGGAAGTCGGCCATCTTGGCGATAAACTTGGATGTAAACAACGCGTGAGTGCATCGAACTAGCAACTCTTCAAGTTCATTTTTGCTCAAAATGGTCAATTATTGCCGTGTTCTTGGCTGTACTAATAGGTCGGATAGGGAAAAGCATTTGGAGTTCTTCAGATTGCCAATTGTCATCACAAATCAAGGAGAAGAGGGCAAACAATTGTCTCAGGAAAGGAGACGTTTGTGGTTGGCCAAACTGAACCAGGATTTCCACGGCAAGACTCTTGTCAACATTCGAGTTTGTTCTGCGCATTTCTTGTCAGGTAACGTTATGTGAAATATATTCTTGGCTGAATATGATTGTTATCTCATTTCATAACCTACTACAGTAGTAGTGTAAGAACCAGGGGTGTAAAAAGTACCCAGAAATTATACTTAAGTGAAAGTATGGGTACTGTCTCAAAATCTGACTCAAGTAAAAGTCATAAGTATCTGGCTAAAAACACACTTGAGTAAAAGTCAAAAAGTCCTACTTTTAAATGTAAAAGTAATTTTTTATTTTTTTGTGAAAGGGATAGACCTGGGTCTCAAACTCATTCCATCGTGGGCCAAGTTTTCATTTTAACTACACATTGCACCAGGTGAGTTAGTTGAAAAGGTGAGCCAATTAGTGAAATCATCAGCTGGAATGAAACCAAGCATACACTCTGCCCACAATGGAATGTGTTCTGTGATAGACCATGCTGAAATGAAAGAACAGAGGAAACTTTTTTTGCATAAAAATTTAATGCACTTCTCCATTGAAGGTAAATAACATGGCCGGCATTCACATCACAGCATGAATAATATCACAATATTAAAGACCGATGTAGTACCCTGAATAATATCACAATATTAAAGACAGAAGACTGGGGTATACCCTGAATACTATCACAATATTAACCACAGAATACTAGAGTACCCTGAATAATATCACAATATTAAAGACAGAATACTGGAGTACCCTGAATAATATCACAATATTAACCACAGCATAATGCGGATTTTGTACTCCAAGTGAATGTCGTTTAAGGCACTGGCCAAAACATTGAACGTATGGGAGCCCTTCAGTCTTCTGCAGGCAAGTGCAGCAGAACGCCTTTCCAAGCTTTCAGTGTCGATCCAGTGAGCGGTTACCCCAATGAAACTTCTTCGTCGGGCTGTCCAGCAATCTGTTGTTGTCGCAATCCATTCAACTTCACTCATAGCAGCAGTGACTTTCTCTTTCATGATTTGAGCAGCTTTGCTGATCCTCGAGCGGACAGTGGGCCTCGTAATGACGTTAGTGCTTGGTCGCAAACCATTTATCAGGTTTTTGAATGATGGCAACTCAACAACACTATACGGTTGGAGTCCTTGAACTATGTATCTTAACACAGCTTTGTCCACAGTGGCCCGAGTCACATGCTTGGGTGGTAAGCTGTCCAGCTTCAGTTGCTTGCTGTTGGAGGTGTGACTGGTCTCCAGCTTCCTTTTCTGTGAAGCAGAAGTCAGTTTGGAATAATTCTCCAGCTGATGTGGGTGTTTTCTCTGCTAAAATAAAATAGTTTTAAACACGAGTTATAAAATAAACATTACATTTTTTTTTTCTTAGCTTTTTTTGTCTACCACAAGAGTGTCAAACTAATTCTATTTTGGTCCGAGTGTATGCTGGTTTGTGTTCAACCTATACCATACACCAGCTGATTTCACAAATTAGCTCACCTCCACAACCAAGAAGGTGCACTAATTAGTGAAATTAGCTGCTGCAATCTAACCACTCTGCCCAAAATTAAATAAGTTCGATACCCCTGGTCTACCATTTTTGTATCCAACAATGTAAGAGGGAGAGTGTGTTAACCCAACAGTATAGATTAGTGTACCTAGCTAGCTAACGTGTGTCATTATTTTAATAGACAACTCTGCTGGAAACCCCATATAAAATATTTGTGTTCAAAGTTAACGAGAAGTATTGGTATACTAGATGGGCAAGACTAGATATATCCTGAATCAGAAAACTCTATACATTATATTGCACACTCATTGTACCATATCTATCATATTGTGTTGAAACCTGGGGAAATACTTATAAAAGCAACTTACAAAAGATATGCACATTGAAAAAAAGAGCCATACGGATAGGATAGTACATCATGGTAGATATTTAGATCACACAAATAGTCTGTTTGTAAGGAGTCAAACAATAAAATGCATGGACTTAATCAAAATTAACTAGACTAGAGAGTGTTTATAATTTTAGAGGGACATTAGCAACCTACAGTACGTACAACTCTTAAAAGTATGTGCATTGCAGTTTGTGGGGTATCACTCTGGAATGGTCTGGATGAGTATAAAATTAAGCAAAAATATCTATAAACAAGCACTTATGGACACATATAAGAGAGAGGAGCTTGAGCAGTAATGTGACTGCCTATTATTTTTTCTCATTTGGATATATAAAAAAACTATTATTTTATTTTTCATTATTTGTTATATTATTTTTATTAAATTATAACGTCAAATATTGTAAGGAAGGGGCAGGGCTTGATACCTTGTTTTACTTCCCCCTGTTCCTTCTCAAACACTTATTGTATGGAAATAGTCTTTGAGTGACTATTTACCTTTGTTTTTTGAACTTGGGTTTATGTTTCAATGTTCGAGACAAAAAATCAAATCAAATGATCATATTGGCGGCTAGTAGGGGCTAGACAACAGAGCTAACATTAGCAAGGACAAATCATGAAAATGTGTGTCATCCTGCTAAGTAAGCTAACGTTAGCTATAATTAGTTTAGCTGGTTAGCCAAGTTAATCTTG
Organism: Notolepis coatsorum; assembly: GCF_963971535.1. Taxonomy (NCBI): domain Eukaryota; kingdom Metazoa; phylum Chordata; class Actinopteri; order Aulopiformes; family Paralepididae; genus Notolepis; species Notolepis coatsorum. Next base: position 105,195,761 of record NC_140175.1, read on the forward strand.
AGTTGACTAAAATTACTGGAATCGATAACGTTGTCTACATTAGCAAAACGAACTTAGTGCTGTCCTAGATACATTAGTAAAGTAAAATAAAGCGTTAAAACGGGAAACGGGAAAAAGTTAGGTAATAAGAAAACTTGCCTCGACATGTTTCTTCAAATTCGATGGGGAATTTTTGAAGGCAGAGATTTCATGGGATCGCGGGAGGCAGAGGAGACACTTCATTTTATATGACTCAGTGTCGACTTTGGCCAAAGAGAACAGTTTGTGTAGATAGGGCCATGGATGCTCGTCTTGTCCATCCACGCCGTCGCTGACCGTTTCGTCCTCTTCAGCAATCATTGTGGCCATCTTTGTAGCTCGTCACTCTGACTGTCTCTTCCTCTGATAGCAGGTGTTTAATCAAAGATCCCCGCTTCCTAGTCTTGCACAAGGTCAAGGACCAATCAGCATGGGTATGGGCGGGTTCATTTTCCATTGATGAGGATTTGATTGGCTGTTTACCTGCGGTCGCAGGATTAACATTAGTTTGACCAGATAAACAATAAAGAAATACTAATTAAAATGGTTGGACCTGCGAGATTTGTACTTTGTACTTTGTAGGTCTGCATTTTAAATGTAAGGAGTAAAAAGTATGTTTTTTTCCTCTGAAATGTAATGGAGTAAAAGTATAAAGTATACAAACCTAATAATACTTGAGTAAAGTACAAATCCCCCAAAACAGTACTTAAGTATTGTAACGAAGTACAATTACTCAAGTACTTTACACCCCTGTGTAAGACTCAGTTTACGTTATGGTAACGTTACGTCAGGTAACGTTATGTGAAATATTAATTTATGATGAATTGAAAATGGGGGACCCTGATGTAAACAAGACGAAAGTCTTTCTCTGGTCTGCATCCCCTTAACAATTGTATGTGTAACTGAGGGGTACAATTCCCTGACTGTATTGATAAGTATGGTATCATTAAACCACTACCGCTTTATGTACTTTAACTACTGGCCACACAGTACATGATATAGATATGATGAACACTTTCCCACCATGAAACCAAGTCCACACAAATGTATAAATCGAATATTTAATATATAGCAAAGGGTATATACAACGTTCACTTAATGACATTTATGATTTGAATGCACTTGTAAGGCAAATGAGTATTCGTAGGCAAATCAACATTGAATGTCCAATCTCTGGTTACGCAGGAAGCAAGTATACAACCTGGTTCTTTAGGGAACTATAGCGATGGTACTTAAATGATTATAGCTGGATACACTAAAGGGGGTCCCGCTGGTTGTAAGTCAGTAGGGGGGGGGGGGGTTAGGAGAGCCGCTGGCGATATCCCATCTGGCCAACGATTTCTTGGGAGAATTCAGAGTGCTGAACACGGTGCCCACAGAACCTTGGTCCACAGATGAATACAGTTGGGCCCTCTTGTAGACGGTAGCTGCCGGTCCACAACGAAGAGACGTGAGGCGACCTCACTCGGGTTAGAGCGCCGTCTCACCTGGACTCCTCTCGGGGGTAGTTCCAACACTTACCAGTGTTGGCTGTTATCCATGGCATAATCAAAGCACCCAAAGCAAGTAGATAATCCAAGCCGTGTAGGGCTCGCCGTCGTCCGGGTAAGGTAATCCAATGTGCAGGTCCACTCGTCCTGGCCCAGAACTCCTCGGATGAAAGCACCACACGTGGTCTGCCCAGCCTGGTTAAGACTCTAGATAACGCGAGGAAACGATGGGGGTACTGCTCACTTTATAACTCTAACCGAACGATGCACCATACATAATAGACTATTATTAACTTAATAGAAATACGTCCCACTCGACGGTATAGTGCCAAACTATGACAATTCAACTATTAATCCACACGATGTCTCAATGCCATTCTGAGGCCAAGTTGACCATACTGCACCACACGTGTATCGTGGGTGAGGCTTAACGTCTTGCCACTAGGTTGGAGGGTAAAGAACTAAGGGCTAAGGGACTAAAAAGAAAGTTCTACTTTACTTGCGCCATATATATATGCGCTGTGAACAAATAGTACCATTCGTATTTCGGCAGACGTATTCCTACACGGAACCGGGGCTAGTAACGACATGTTCGTCGGCACGATTGAACTTGAACCAAGGGGCTTGGCTGCTGGCGCCAGGTTCTTGTCCAATGAGTGAATGAAACTATTATGGGCTGTTAGTAGACTAAAGGGATATTCAGTGTATATGTACAAGGAATATACAAGGGATATCAAACGATATACAAATACTATTAAATATATATCCATAAATAAATATATATATTCGGTTTAATCTGATCCTTCACAGTATGTATTGAGCTGTACTGTACTGTACCCATTCTGCAATCTGTTAATAAACTTATCAATCAATAACACTAACAGCAACTATCATTTTACAGTGGAATAGTATGCAGGCTGGATATGATTCTTATCTCATTTCATAACCTACTACAGTGTAAGACTCGGTTTCTGTAAATGTTCCTAAAATGTAGCGTCTAAACTAAAGTGTGCTATATTTTTCATTATTGTATTCCAGGTAAAAAGTGTCACCTGTACAAGAAAGATGACCCAGATTGGGTGCCATCTGTAAATATGACCGGAAAGCAAGAGCCTTCTTCTCTGCAACCACCTAAAGAAACACGATACCAACGGCGTGTGAATCGTACCCAGCAGAAACTGAAGGTGGATGCTGCTCATGCCTTGCTTCTTATGGACATACCAGCTGCTGCTGATGATTCTGCTGCAAGTGATGTCGGTGATAATGTGTGCAGTATAGGTACTCAAACTGATATGACTGGTGATTTTATTTATTCTATGACCAATGAAGTTATAAATCTGAGAGCGGAAAACCTTCAGTTGCATTCTGATGTGAAACAGTTGTCCTCTACCTATGACCAAAGTGCATTTGTGGGTAAAGATGAGGTTTTATTTTTCACTGGTCTACCTACATTCCAGATTTTGTTAGCACTCTTTACATACCTTAGTCCCCACCTTCCTGTGAAGAAGTCGCTTAATCCATTCAAGATGCTGATGTTGACATTGATGCGACTAAGGCTTAATGTTTCTACAACCTTCCTGTGTTATGCATTCAATGTGTCAATATCCACTGCTTCTAGGGTATTTACTGATGTCATTGATGTCATGTATATTCGCATGAAACCACTTGTTATATGGCCAGAAAGAGAACATTTGCAAAAAACCATGCCAATGCAATTTAGAAAACATTTTGGGAAGAAATGTGTTGTTATTGTCGACTGCTTTGAGGTTTTTATAGATCGTCCATCTAACCTTATAGCCAGAGCGGAAACATGGTCTTCCTACAAGCACCATAATACAGTAAAAATGTTGATTGGTATTACACCACAGGGCACAGTCTCTTACATTTCAAATGCATGGGGGGGAAGAGTTAGCGATAAGTACATAGTTGAAAACTGTGGCTTTTTGGACAACATTGTTCCTGGTGATTTAGTTCTCGCTGACCGTGGCTTTGATATTCAGGGCACTTTAGGTTGCATAATGGCTCAGGTCAAAATCCCAGCCTTTACTCGAGGGAAGTCGCAGTTAGCTCCAATTGACTTAGAAACCACAAGGAAAATAGCTCATGTTAGGATTCATGTTGAGCGTGTGATCGGTAGTGTACGCCAGAAATATTGTATTTTGGGGGGGACATTGCCAATTGATTTCTTGATGTGCAAGGATGACAGTTTTTGTACCATAGACAAGATTGGACTTGTGTGTTGTGCTCTGGTGAACCTTTGCCCATCAGTTGTTGATTTTAATTGAAGTGTCTTGTTGTGCTCTGGTGAACCTTTGCCCATCAGTTAAGAGTTAAAATAGTAAATTGTATAGTAGTGTACATAGGAACCAGATTATCAGGAACTTAGCATGTCTTTTTTAATCATGCATATCTTGTGTCTTACCTATTTTATTTTTTTATGCCTATATTTTTATTATTGTATTTTGCACAATCACAATGTTGAGTTTTTTTTTTTGTGGTGGACATCTTCAGTTTTGCAGGATTTTGAGAAAGCATGGCACTTGAGACAAAACACACTATATCCTATATAATTGTATTTTAATTCCTCTTGTTTCTTTATATACATTGCGTACAGCTTGTTATATTACATTTTATTGTATTTTCTTGTGGCCATCTTGGTCGACAGGTCATTTGTCAAGTAATTGGTCAAACGTTTCACACCGAAACGTCATGATATGATTTCAGGCTGCCAATAAATTTGGAAAAACCTGGAGTGCGTGCCTGGACATTGTTTACCTATTTTTACGTGTGGTACAATACACCATTCCCATCAGAACACTTGAATAACAGAAGAGACCGTTTTGTATGCAACGTTGTGTTTAATAACAATAACAAAACACCAATAAAAATTGCATAAATAGCAGCATTAACATCTCTCATTTACATAACATAACTATTATTATTTGATACACACAATTGTTACCCACTCAGAATATCCTCCTTCCAGAAAATCCTCCTTCCAATGTGCTGCTTGCCTGCATGGTTAAATAAAAAAATATATATATAAAAATCACAGCATGGGTATAGTGTGCAAATCAGCTTCAGAATAGAAATCAAAATAGCACTTATTAGGAGTTGTTTGTAATTAGGCTGTACATCGGATATAAATGAAGACGTCAATACAAATTTATGAAGCTACACAACGGTTTACTGAACATAGCATAACCTAGGATTTTTTACAAGGTTTCTTGACCCTTCTTGACAGAAACTGAGGGAGCCTACGGCAGGTGGGACAATACCATTTTCCTTTTGGCACAACCTCAACATTAACACATGAATAGTGAAACCACTGAATATGACATTTTGTATTGTCACACAAAATCATGTGACCAAACTCAACCTGGCCACAGTAACACCAGGTTTCTTCTTGCCCGCTGGCACTTGCTGCAGTATCTGAACCAGCATGGACAGATGCACCAGGCTGTAGGGATACATCTGAACCATCTGAACCAGCAGGGACAGATGCACCAGGCTGTAGGGATACATCTGAACCATCTGAACCAGCAGGGACAGATGCACCAGGCTGTAGGGATACATCTGAACCATCTGAACCAGCAGGGACAGATGCACCAGGCTGTAGGGATGCATCTGAACCAGCAGGGACAGATGCACCAGGCTGTAGGGATACATCTGAACCAGCAGGGACAGATGCACCAGGCTGTAGGGATACATCTGAACCAGCAGGGACAGATGCACCAGGCTGTAGGGATACATCTGAACCATCTGAACCAGCAGGGACAGATGCACCAGGCTGTAGGGATACATTAGCCATGGTAGACGAAAGCCTAGTGTAGAACTTGCCAACTAACTCTGGCATAATGGCTGTGTCAAAAATGTGCTTGCTTTTCTGACATATCATGCCCCAGAATTCTTCATCAAATAAAATGTGCTCAACATGCAGATCTTTCTCTGTCCAAACAACAAAATAGGCAGATTCCAGTTTGCACACTCCAAGCTGTGTTTGCACCTGGTAGAAATACTGGTGGTTTCTATTTAGTGTCAGATTCCCTTCACCATCCTTCTCTAAGTAAAATAGATTAACACTATCTAACTTGTCACTTTTTACACAGAATGGACATTTAATTTCAATTACACTGACACCACAACAATCGCAAGAAACAAGGCCATCCGGGGAAGCACCCAAGAATGGCACACTTGGATTTATAAAAAAAACGGTGTCGTGCACTTTCACATTTTCATGAGATTTCTTATGTCCATCTGTAAACATGTCACGTGCAAATTTCTCATGAGTACATCCCCAGGTAGTGGATTTTGAGGTAAATTTGTATGATTCGGGATAGCATACACTTTTTATCAAGCTCTGGGCTGGTTGGCTTGGATCAGTGCAACATGCAGTTTTCATTTTGGATGCTGTAATCCGACCAGCACGAAATCGAAACCACAGTTTGGAAGAAGCTTGCTCCCTTGTAGCGGCCTCAACTGCATGTGCTTGCTCTTGGGATACAGAAATGTCAACACCATTACAAATGGACAATACATCAGTATAGTCCATGTGAACTGCATACTCGTTTCGTAATTCCGTTAACACCAGAGGAAAGTTTTCACCCATCGGCTTGGGAACAAAATCATTTGAATAAGGCTCAATCAGCGACAAAATAGCAGACTTAGAGCCAGTTGTGCTAAGAGCATTGAACAATGATGCTAATTCATCACTGGTTGGATGTTGGGTTTTGTTTACTTTAAGAGTAGAACAACTAGCACTTTCCTTTTGCTTCTCAAGTGACTGTAGTACATGACCAGCACAGTCACTTTTAGCCCTTATTTTACTTTGTATCTCTTTGCTGCAGTGAAGTCAATCTTTCTGCATTCCTTGTACTCCACCTTTGACATTGCAGGAGGCAACAGCCAATACGCCTTTTCCTGCGTCACTGTCTTTGAGTCCCTCAACTTCACTGTTGCTTCAATGAGAAACAACAATGCTGCTACATGTGTGCAGGTCTCGCCCAGGCCAGCCATACATGTACAGTGGGCTCCAACAATCCTACCAGACTTTTCAGCCATTATCCAGGGCTCCAGGGGTTTTTCTCTTATTCGTTGGGAATGGAGTACCTGAATAAAAGACAACCAAATATAAGCTTGTAAATAAAAAGAGAGTTTGAATGAATGAAAACTTTATTTAACAGATTGCAGAATGGGTACAATACAGTACGTGTTAAGGGGATGCAGACCAGAGAAAGACGTTTGTCTTGTTTACATCAGGGTCCCCCATTTTCAATTCATAGTGACATTTATGACATACACAAGCAACATACATGACATCATGACATTTATGGCATAGGGACATGATACAGGTATATAGTACTGTTACATTTGTGACATATACGATATGCAAATATACAGTACAGTGTTACCCATAGATCCTAACAGAGATATGCAAATATACACTAGCCTACTCATCAATTTACTTATTTAATAGGGTTTAATTGTTTATGACCGATCAGCATTTTGATCAAAAAATGTGTACTAGTAGACTATTAGAAAATAAAGTTAGGTATTACAATTTCCTAAATGTAAAGATCAGTTGATCTAGTAACGTTATGTGAATCACCTACCTTGGCTTTCACAAGACACATGTCATCGATAATCTGGTACTGAGCATCTCTCACCCATCCACACACCATCTGGTTGTAGGCATCCAACCCTTTGTAAGCCTTAAGATCTTCATTCGTGTATGGGCTTGGCGAAAATACTAGGTAGTTGACTATATCTGGATAGGCAACAGAAGGCAAAATTGTGGGGTCGCAATTCCAAGACGACGGAGCTAGCTCGTAAGGATCTTTATCACCTATTCGTCTTAGTTTGTCACAATATCGCGCCCTTTCCTGCTGACCAAGTCCTTCTCTATATGTTCGAGCAGCTTCCAGCTTACTCTTTTTGGGTTTAGACATATCTTAAATATATAATTCATCGCGCAATTCATTCATTCGTTCATTCGTTCATTCTATCACCTGTTGTTTACATTGCAGTATAACGCCAAGATGGCGGCGCACCTGGCCACTGACGTCATGGTGAAAACACTCTATTATGACATCATACTGTGACATCACAAATGTTCTAGAATGTCCTATTATGACATCATACTGTGACATCACAAATGTTCTAGAATGTTCTATTATGACATCATACTGTGACATCACAAATGTTCTAGAATGTTCTATTATGACATCATACTGTGACATCACAACGGAACATGTTTGAGTCTATTTGAATAATATAAATAATAGGTTTGGTAAGGCTGTCCTCGAAGCCTGTTTTTGGGATTCAAACTTCGTCAGGGTTCTTCGAACGGACGTTCGAACCTTCGTTTTTAATAAAAAAAAAATATATATATATATATAATTTTTTTTTATATCCTCAAACTAAATCCTCAAGTTGAATAAAGTGATTCAAACTTCGTCAGGGTTTTTCAAACGGACGTTCGAACCTTCGTTTTTAATAAAAAAATTAAGATAAAAAAAATTATTCTCATTTTCTTTTATACATTTAAATTTCTTTTTTTATATATCCTCAAACGTAATCCTCAATTTGAATAAAGTGATTAATCTGATTAAATTAGTCTTTTTTCTTTTATTATTTTGTTAGTGATGTAATCAAAAATAACACTTGGAACAAAAAAAAACGATAATATACGATTGGTAAACACTCTGATTAACCAAAACACTTCAAAGAAAACTGGATGAATTATTATAATAATATGTGGTTGGCACTTCTTTATCGTTGCTATTGTAGACTGTGGCAATTCTAGAGTTAATACATGTAAATTTTTTTATTAATTGATAACCCAAAAAAAAACATTATCTACTTGAGGAGAGAATGTGTATATCTGTGTTTTAACTTTGTGTACACACTTACCGCCCATAATGGGAGTAGGTATGCGTTACTCATAAATTGTTTCTGCTTGGGGAGAAGTCTTGGTTTTGGGGAGAGTAATACTTAGGGTTTCCAACCTGCTCTACTTCTAGAAACAAAACAGTGAACAAAATGTGTATTTTAGCAGCTTTAGGGGCTACAGGCGTGTAGTTCACCAGTTTGATAAGAATCTATTTGGGAAACAGAAAATACTCTGTTACACTATAACCACTTGTAGGGCTGGGCGATATGGCCAAAAATTATATCGCGATATCGAAAACAATATCATATCACGCGATATCCATAATTATCGATATTGTTATAAGTATTTTTTTAAACAACAGATGTATGTTTATTTTGCAGCAATTCTTTGTCGTTGCCGCCATCTTTAGTGTTACAGCCACTCACACTCCAGTTCTCAGGCTGCAGCTGGTTTGAAAGCGAAAGTAAACAGACTTCTCTGCTGGCTGTGGCTCCAGGGGAGTTGAACAGTTCTAGCTCTGCTAGTTTATTTTCTATCTTTTGGCGCTTTTTTTGGTGGACAAACCACTGCACATGTGCACCGTGACTCATGACTGGAGACTAGCTCTGCTAGCACACATAGCCTACTGTGTACAGACGGTTTCAAACTGTATTTTACATTAGAAAGCAAACAAAATAAATGGACAAGAGAAAAATAAATCTCAATTTGGTCAGTATTGTCATTTGGACAAGCAAAGCCATTACTTTAAGTTGCAGGCAAGAAAGACAAGTCCACTGTCTCTGGGTTTCGATATCGATTATTAAAATATTGTTATATCGCCTAGCCCTAACCACTTGAATGTGTAAACACCATGTCTTATGCCTCACCATAGTGTGAACAATATGTATATAAATATATACCATCTTATATATCTTCTTTACATATTGTTTTCAAAGGCATTTTTTTTGTCTCATGAGTGTTTTACAAAGGTGTGTGAGAGAGAGAGAGAGAGAGAGAGAGAGAGAGAGATAGAGAGAGAGAGAGACAAACGATATAGACAGACAAATGATCAACCATATATCCTTTGCTATTTTAAGCTTGTTCTGGAAGAAATTACTGTGAGTGTCAACCTTTAGTAAAGTCCTGTCTTTAGTTATCCTAAATAAATCGTATACAATTGATATCTTAATTATAACTTATTAACCTTAGTTGTATAGTGCATAATGAAACGTTTGTCAATCTGTATTGTTCTAGAGAAAGAATGGGCATTCATTCAAGTCAAAGTTAATTTATCATGGATGATTCCATCATTCCAAGAGAGAGAGAGAGAGAGAGAGACACACAGACAGAGAGAGAGAGAGACCTGGAAAGCGAACAGGCTCTTGGAATGGGTGTCTGGGAGGAAGTGGGGGGTCTTTCGATGTTGATTAAACGGCAAGCAACTAATGTCATGAGTGCAAAATTAAAGGAATAAATCTAATCTAACTGAAATTGTGTAGCACAGACCTTTCTATTAGGGATGCCCCGATCACGTTTTTTGCCACCGATACCGATCACCGATCGTCTTGAGCCATATCGGCCAATACCGATCCGATATCGATCTTTTTTGGTTTTAAATATATATATATTTTTTTAAATATATACTTTTTTATTTTTAAATATATATATTATATAATTATACTTGTAGTTGTATTATCTGCGAGACATCTCCACCACGCAACAAGTCAAAATAATCGCTATCTCCACTGTCTGTGTGTATACTCTGCTTTGGTTAAATCACATTCAGCATGCCCTCAGCACAGCAGGGTATATCTGCGGCTGCGGCTCTGCAGATATACCTTACTCCCTCAGCTAGCCCCGTTTGTGACTGCGATGCAAGCCGGGGCTCGAATACGCATCGAATCAATGTTATAAGACATTGATATCAGGAGCTATCTGTAGCTACTGCTAGCCGGCTAGATAACGTTAAGACAACGCCTCAGTGAACTATTTAGTTCAATGGGACATTTCGTTTTGAACAGTGAGCTAACGTGAGCTAACTTGAGCTAACGGAGGTATCAACATGCACTACTAGACTATTGCTGGAGCATTTGTTGATATCAGGAGCTATCAGTAGCTAGCCGGCTAGATACCGTTAGATGACAATGCCTACTAAAAGTGAATAGTTGACTGGGTAATTTTGTTTAACTCTTCCAGAGCTTTCTTGTATTTAGGAAATCCCTGAACATGATATTGCATTGGTTTGTGATAGATTATTAGTTACTGGGTATTTCAAAGTACCTCATATTTGGTGCCATTTTAAAGCTAACAACTAGGGCTTTCCAATGATATAAAATAAGTGTATGATTATCATCATAATTTTTATTATTATGGTTCATATGTAGTTGCACTTGAACTTGTTGAAATTAAACTTGGAAGATAAAAATGTATTAAATTACACTTTCCTTGCTTAAATCAGATTTATGTATCTTGAATGGAATGTAGACAATCTTGTTGGTAATATAAAACAGCTGACAGATTAGAAATAGCATCTATTGTTCAAAAGTTATTAATTAATTAATGAAACTAGATTTGATAAAAAAAAAAAAAAAAATTATTTACATATTGTGATGATAATTATAAAACGTTCATGTGTGTGTTAAAAATTTTCTTCAAACTTACCCCATTATCTTCATAGAGCCTTGTCTTCCTTCTAGAACCTCGCCCTTCTTGAACGTTTTGTCCTGGGTAGGGGAATGACGGCGCTCTTCCTGGATCTCAGCCGGTGCTGTTAGCATGGGAGCTAGTTCCAGCATCTAGACACTGCCGTCAATTCTAAGTTGATAAAATGAGATATGTTACATATAGGAATATGACCCACTAATGAATACACTAAATACAGCAATGTGGCTTATTTGAAAACACTGCATTTGCGAAATAAATACGACAACTGTGTTGCCGTTAGCCTGCAGCTAGCGCTGAATGTTAGCCAACTCACAGGTAACTCTCCCTGGGGGGAAATTGCTAGTCGCACACGGTAGATTTCAAAACAAGATTTTTGATGGAAAATATGACCAGAATCTCTGTAAAAACATCTCACAAACACTATAGACGGTCATAAAAGTTAACGAATGCTATAAGAAGTTCAACAGATTAGTAAACACAGTACTTACACGGTCGTTTCGAAATGTACAGGCAGGCGCAGAATCCCCGGAGAAAATTCATTGTGCGACCGCTCGCTCTGGAGGAAAGTTTGGAAAACGGGAGCTTCTTCTTCTTCTTCTTATTTGAATTTCCGGCAGTGTAGACGCATCGTGGCGTATTACTGCCCTCCACAATTCTTGCTTCGCCCACACTTGAGAAAGTTTACACTCTTCTTCTTCTTCTTCTCATCTTCAAAACACATTTCTATCGTCTCTGTCTCCTTCTTCTCTGCTCCTCTTGTCATACAATCACAATACAAACATCATCTCCTCTCTTGGAGGGCCCCCCCAAGAGGGGGAACCCTCCATCTCATCGCCGCGGTTGACAGGGTTTTTTATAGACTTCTGGTCAGAGCTGCGGATTGATACTTGCTGTGTGTGTGGGGGCCGGTGTTCGTAATATGGCCACAAAAAATGGTGTCCCTCCGCCCAAAAATGAGAAAATAGTGCCGAAAATAAAAAACAGTGCGCCATTGGACGGTACCGCGTTGGATGCTTTAGGAGAGTTAAACAGTAACGATAGCTAGGTAGCTAACGTTAGTTCACGGTCCCATGCACTATAGACTAGAGCAGAGGAACCTCCTCTGTGTTTACACGGGTGCGGGAGGGGCAAGGGAGGAGGAGCAGCAGTTTGCAGCTCTGTGTGTCTGAGACAGACAGCGAGTGAGATCTCCGCTAAGAATTGGATCATGTTTTTCGATCGGTTTTCACGATCGGCGAAAATAAAGCATTATTGGAATTCACCAATCTCATATTTATACTGAATATCGGCCGATACCGATCGCTGGCCGATCGATCGGGGCATCCCTACTTTCTATGGATCAAAACCTCAATATTATTATGGTGTAGTTAATACTTCATATATCCTTAATCCCTAGGCTAATGAGGCACTAAGATGTTAGTAAAAAAAAAAGAACGTATGCCAATGACAGGAAGTAACGGTATACATGTGTGATGTGTGTGTGTGTGTGTGTGCGTGCACTGTGCACAAGTGTAGATTTGGTCTCCCTGATGTTGACTCCTTAGCCACAGCCTTGGGTTGTTTAATACTGGACGAGTGTTTCATAACGGCCGTTGTGTGGGCCGGTTTCGGGGCCGGTGCGTGGGCTGGTGCGTCTGAATGTCCCGGGCTGAATTTGTATCCCAGTCCGCCCCTGGTCGTATAGCTGTAACAGAATAATTGTATTAACTATTAATTAACTATTATTCAATAGCGTTTCAATTATAATGAATTAAATAATTGTATAAAGAATTGTCCATGTTCTGTCATCTAATAATATATTCCATTGCCTTTCCTATCTGTATCAAAGTCAAAATGTTGGTATCGTGACAAGACTACAACATACAAAACGCTGCTGGCGGGACAAAACCTCATAACTCCATTTTTACATTTTTGTTTTATATAAATCAACTCCGTAGATCATCCTCCATATGTGTGTGTGGGTTTTACAAAGTTTAAACAATGGGAAAGCATTAAACCGATCATCTGTCTAAACCTCCTAACTCTATTCACCCTCAAATCTGTGTTAGTTTTTTTCATCTGCTGAAAAGTTGGGTTTTTGGAGTTATGAGGTTTTGTCCCGCCAGCAGCGAAAAGCAGCTTGACAACCGATATCCTTTGCGTCTAGTAGGCATGGGCCAATTTGTGATTTTGGTGGTATGTGCTATTTGCACAGATCTTTAGCCCTTAGTATGCACACGCACAGTTTAATAATGCATGTAATAAATAGTTTGTTAATAAACTCTGTTACTTGAACAATTTTCACTGTGCTCCTACATTTCTTTGTGTGCTCCTAAATTTTTATTTAGATTTTATTTATTTAAATTTTATTTAGGAGCACATGTGCTCCTTGGGAAAAAGGTTAGCGTAGAGCCCTATATATAGAGACATTAACATTACGTTATCAAACATAGGGACGAAGACTGTAAAAAAAAGTGTCGACAATGTTTTATAATCTTTGTTAATTTATCAAAAAAATGCAGTGCCCCCGAAATAAATAAAAAAGCCCCCGAAAATCAATTAAGGGGGGCAAAAAAAGCCCTGGGATTTTTCTTTTTTTTTCTAACCCTGTGTGTACAGAACCAGAGAAGGTGCAGGCAGTTGCAGCATGGCCCAAACCCAGAACTGTTAAGGAACTCCAATGCTTCCTAGGATTCACACATTTTTATCGCAGGTTCAGAAGGAACTACAGTCGAGTAGCAGCCCCACTCACTAGACTCACCTCACTGGCAACTCCTTTCTCCTGGTCCCCTGAAGCAGACGCAGTGTTCTCTGAGCTCAAGAGACGTTTCTCCTCGGCTCCCGTCCTCATTCACCCCCACCGATCACGCCAGTTCGTGGTAGAGGTTGATGCCTCGGACACTGGGGTAGGGGCAGTGTTATCACAGCGCTCTGACTTCATCCGTGTGCTTTTCTCTCTCGCCGTTTGTCTCCAGCAGAGCAGAATTATGACGTGGGAAATCGGGAGTTGCTCGCTGTGAAGCTGGCTCTGGAAGAATGGAGGCATTGGCTGGAGGGAGCAGTCGAACCCTTTATTGTATGGACAGACCACAAAAACCTTGCCTACATCCAAACTGCTAAGCGCCTCAACTTCCGTCAAGCCGACGTTATTCCCACCCCTGTATCTCAGGTCTCTAGTTATTCCCTGTATCTCAGGTCTCTAGTTATTCAGTATCTCAGGTCTCTAGTTATTCAGTATCTCAGGTCTCTGTTATTCCCTGTATCTCAGGTCTCTAGTTATTCCCTGTATCTCAGGTCTCTGTTATTCCCTGTATCTCAGGTCTCTGTTATTCCCTGTATCTCAGGTCTGTTATTCCCTGTATCTCAGGTCTGTTATTCCCTGTATCTCAGGTCTCTAGTTATTCAGTATCTCAGGTCTCTGTTATTCCCTGTATCTCAGGTCTCTGTTATTCCCTGTATCTCAGGTCTCTAGTTATTCCCTGTATCTCAGGTCTCTAGTTATTCCCTGTATCTCAGGTCTCTAGTTATTCCCTGTATCTCAGGTCTCTGTTATTCTGTATCTCAGGTCTCTGTTATTCCCTGTATCTCAGGTCTCTGTTATTCCCTGTATCTCAGGTCTCTAGTTATTCAGTATCTCAGGTCTCTGTTATTCCCTGTATCTCAGGTCTGTTATTCCCTGTATCTCAGGTCTCTAGTTATTCAGTATCTCAGGTCTCTGTTATTCCCTGTATCTCAGGTCTCTAGTTATTCAGTATCTCAGGTCTGTTATTCAGTATCTCAGGTCTCTGTTATTCCCTGTATCTCAGGTCTCTAGTTATTCAGTATCTCAGGTCTGTTATTCCCTGTATCTCAGGTCTCTGTTATTCCCTGTATCTCAGGTCTCTAGTTATTCCCTGTATCTCAGGTCTGTTATTCAGTATCTCAGGTCTCTGTTATTCCCTGTATCTCAGGTCTCTGTTATTCCCTGTATCTCAGGTCTCTAGTTATTCCCTGTATCTCAGGTCTGTTATTCCCTGTATCTCAGGTCTCTGTTATTCCCTGTATCTCAGGTCTGTTATTCCCTGTATCTCAGGTCTCTGTTATTCCCTGTATCTCAGGTCTCTGTTATTCCCTGTATCTCAGGTCTGTTATTCAGTATCTCAGGTCTCTGTTATTCAGTATCTCAGGTCTGTTATTCAGTATCTCAGGTCTCTGTTATTCAGTATCTCAGGTCTGTTATTCCCTGTATCTCAGGTCTCTGTTATTCCCTGTATCTCAGGTCTCTGTTATTCCCTGTATCTCAGGTCTCTAGTTATTCAGTATATCAGGTCTCTGTTATTCCCTGTATCACAGGTCTGTTATTCCCTGTATCTCAGGTCTGTTATTCCCTGTATCTCAGGTCTCTAGTTATTCAGTATCTCAGGTCTCTAGTTATTCAGTATCTCAGGTCTCTGTTATTCCCTGTATCTCAGGTCTCTGTTATTCCCTGTATCTCAGGTCTCTGTTATTCCCTGTATCTCAGGTCTCTGTTATTCCCTGTATCTCAGGTCTCTGTTATTCCCTGTATCTCAGGTCTCTGTTATTCCCTGTATCTCAGGTCTCTGTTATTCCCTGTATCTCAGGTCTCTTATTCCCTGTATCTCAGGTCTCTGTTATTCCCTGTATCTCAGGTCTCTGTTATTCCCTGTATCTCAGGTCTCTGTTATTCCCTGTATCTCAGGTCTCTGTTATTCCCTGTATCTCAGGTCTCTGTTATTCCCTGTATCTCAGGTCTCTTATTCCCTGTATCTCAGGTCTCTGTTATTCCCTGTATCTCAGAGGTCTCTGTTATTCCCTGTATCTCAGAGGTCTCTGTTATTCCCTGTATCTCAGGTCTCTAGTTATTCCCTGTATCTCAGGTCTCTGTATCTCAGGTCTCTGTTATTCCCTGTATCTCAGGTCTCTGTTATTCCCTGTATCTCAGGTCTCTGTTATTCCCTGTATCTCAGGTCTCTAGTTATTCCCTGTATCTCAGGTCTCTGTATCTCAGGTCTCTGTTATTCCCTGTATCTCAGGTCTCTGTTATTCCCTGTATCTCAGGTCTCTGTTATTCCCTGTATCTCAGGTCTCTGTTATTCCCTGTATCTCAGAGGTCTCTGTTATTCCCTGTATCTCAGAGGTCTCTGTTATTCCCTACTAAGATATGAGGAAAAACCAGCACCAGACGACAACAAACTGTGAATTGCAGTCACTTTATTCAACAAGCCTCCAGAACAGACCTGTTCCTCACATATTAAACACACGGTAACATAATCAATAATTTTCAGTAATAGAACAAACATTGTAGTCCGACAACGAAACAACCCCTGGTCTTTACAAATCAATAAAACAGTGTTTGTTGTTTTTTTCTCTCTTTTTCTCAAATCCATCGAGGACATCGGCCCACTTCTCGGGGATCACAGGTGTTTTGTGAGATGAAGGTGCGAGGGGCGGGCCTGGGGGGGGTCATCGGCCCTTCATTAGTGGGAAGACAGTGTCCTTTCCCTCAAGTGGGAACTTGCATGTTAGGTATGATAGTGTTGAAGATAGAGAGTGGACGCCTTCCGACATGTTGAATTTCATCCTAGTTCTCTTCACCAGGTTCTGGCCACACAGTGTGGAAACAACTCTTCAGTAATAGAACAGCGTGTAATAGAACAGCGTGTAATAGAACAGCGTGTAATAGAACAGCGTGTAATAGAACAGCGTGTAATAGAACAGCGTGTAATAGAACAGCGTGTAATAGAACAGCGTGTCGGCAGCAGGCCGTCTTGTCGTTTTCTCATCATAATATTCACCAATATGTTTAGCTCTTTTTAGCACCAGATTTAAGAAGAGGTCCGTCAGCAACAACTGCATTCAATTGCAGGAAGATCACGTTGTGAAACACGTCGCCTAAATCAACGACTGAATTAGTCAAAAGAAAAAGACCCAAAGATTACGAGTCGATTAAGAATATCTCTAGTCAAAGACGCCCCGAGTTAGCGGTGACCTCTTTAGCTAGCAGTGACCTCTTAGCTAGCGGAGCACATTGGTTTCAATGAGTTTCATTGGTTTCAACGCCAACACGCCAATTTTAACAGAAGCCTAGAGACCAATGTAAAGAGTTTCCTCCACACAATGTGAAAACAGCCTGCTGTAAAAAAGGAGAAAAAAAAAGAAAACGAGAGTAAAATTCAGAAACGTCCCGGCGGCCCTCCTGTGCGCTAAGAGAAGCAAGCAGAGAGGTGCTCTAGGCCTCGTCGTCCGAGGTGTCGCTGCTGCTCGTCTCCGTCTCCTCTGTGGTGGGCTGGACAGCCTGCTGGATGTTGTTGGCCATGGGGTCACCTGACAGGGCGCTCTTTAGCTGGCCGTTTTTCCTCAGGCTGCTCCTCTGTAGCTGTAGACCACAAGAGAGGATGTTCAGGTTTTTATTAGGGCTGTCAAAATTAAAGCTTTAACTTGATTCATTTAAATTATTTAAAGCATTAAAATAAATGTATCTAGATTAATCTATGGAGTGAAAAATCTTCAATCTTAGCGCCGCGGATATAAGAAAGAGGTCTAGCTGAGTCAATGTTGATGGTTTTCGTTGAACATTTGTATTTCACAGGAGAGAAACTGTATTCAAAGAAAGCTATTAAAATAGTCTTTGAATCCAAATATACTTTCTTTGTGTTGATTTTACATTAATTCCATGATTTTACTCAAGTAAATATCTGTTACAAGCTTCGGTCTTAAATAGAAAAATGCTATTTTTAATCTAGATTAATTACAGAAAATTGTGAGATTAATTAGTAATTTTTTTTAATCTATTGACAGCACTATTTTTTATATATCACACACACACACACACAGGAGAGGAGAGGTGATATGTGCGTGTGTGTGTGTCTAGAAGGAAAGTTTGACAAGGAAGTACCACCTCTACACTACCCAGACAGACACCCCTATACCAGGAAGTACCACCTCTACACTACCCAGACAGACATCCCTATACCAGGAAGTACCACCTCTACACTACCCAGACAGACACCCCTATACCAGGAAGTACCACCTCTACACTACCCAGACAGACACCCCTATACCAGGAAGTACCACCTCTACACTACCCAGACAGACACCCCTATACCAGGAAGTACCACCTCTACACTACCCAGACAGACACCCCTATACCAGGAAGTACCACCTCTACACTACCCAGACAGACACCCCTATACCAGGAAGTACCACCTCTACACTACCCAGACAGACACCCCTATACCAGGAAGTACCACCTCTACACTACCCAGACGCCTGTAGCTGTTCCGCAACCGTTCCTACTTCCGGGGTAGGCCTGATTGGCCCCGACAGGCACGTGACCCGCCACGGCCACGCCCCGCGGCAGCCCCAGGAGCAAGCGCACTACTGCTGGAGTTCGCTTCGCCTTTCACATCGCTGCCGTTGGCGAAAGCAGGATGAGAGCAGGATGAGAGGCGAGAGCGTAGATTTCGCTGTGTATCATTTAATCATTTAACATTTGAAAGGCATACATTGTTGTCATACAGAAGTACAGAATACTTTTATCCAAAATGCTTCTTACTGTTACACTGTTAGAGACTGTGCAGTGCACGGCTTTAGTCTCACTCGAGTGAGGAAGACCGCTGGTTCTCCAACATACAGCCCGCTGGTTCTCCAACATACAGCGGTGTGCTCTTCAGAATGTACCGGGAGAAACGTTTACTGTACCCCGCAGACATAAGCGTCTCACAGGGCTGAGCTGTGCACGGCTTTAGTCTCACTCGAGTGAGGAAGACCGCTGGTTCTCCAACATACAGCGGTGTGCTCTTCAGAATGTACCGCTGGTTCTCCAACATACAGCGGTGTGCTCTTCAGAATGTACCGGGAGAAACGTTTACTGTACCCCGCAGACATAATAAGCATATAAGCAGTGCTTACTAACGTTATTAGTTACGTTATTTCTGACCGAATTAGTCATTCATTTGTCTGCTTTCGCCAACGGCAGCGATGTGAAAGGCGAAGCGAACTCCAGCAGTAGTGCGCTTGCTCCTGGGGCTGCCGCGGGGCATGGCCGCGGCGGGTCACGTGCCTGTCGGGGCCAATCAGGCCTACCCCGGAAGTAGGAACGGTTGCTGAACAGCTACAGGCTACCCAGACAGACACCCCTATACCAGGAAGTACCACCTCTACACTACCCAGACGCGTGATTACACAAACAAGCCGCATTTCTCTGAGACGCTCTCTGATTGGCCGACGCCTGTTTCTACACTGGTTAAGCTTAGGCACTCTTCGAAGTAGGTTAAGGTTAGAGTTTGTCTCAGAGCGTGACGGCAAGTTCTTTCGACGGTTAAGCTTAGGCACTCTTTCGAAGTTGGTTAAGGTTAGAGTTTGTCTTAGAGCGTGACGATAGAACGCCAGGTAGTTTGCAGGCTGTTTGACGAGGAAATGGGCAAAGACACAGCTCGTCACGGATTGGCCAAGCACATCAGTGGCCAATCAGAGAGCGTCAGTCAGTGCCAATCAGAGAGCGTCTCCGAGAAATGCGGCTTGTTTGTGTAATTACGCTACCCAGACAGACACCCCTATACCAGGAAGTACCACCTCTACGCTACCCAGACAGACACCCCTATACCAGGAAGTACCACCTCTACACTACCCAGACAGACACCCCTATACCAGGAAGTACCACCTCTACACTACCCAGACAGACACCCCTATACCAGGAAGTACCACCTCTACGCTACCCAGACAGACACCCCTATACCAGGAAGTACCACCTCTACACTACCCAGACAGACACCCCTATACCAGGAAGTACCACCTCTACGCTACCCAGACAGACACCCCTATACCAGGAAGTACCACCTCTACACTACCCAGACAGACACCCCTATACCAGGAAGTACCACCTCTACACTACCCAGACAGACACCACTGTAGGAAGGTTTGACCAGGAAGTACCACCTCTACACTACCCAGACAGACACCCCTATATACCCTACACATATATACTGACGTGTATATATATATTAGTGATGCACGATATATCGGCCGATATGGCAGTTTTTTTTATACATCGGTATCGATCCAATATCAAGATAGGGCCGACATGTTTTATAGATATCTATATAGAACACTAGATAGCTTACCCGCGCTGCCGGCCAATGTAGAGCGACGTCGTCGTAGGGCGGCCATCTTGCTCGAGGCAGCTCAGCTACTGATAACATTCATGTCTACTTTTTTACTTTGAGTGCCACGCCGGGTTTTCCTTTTTACCCCCTGAATGCCACCATCGGCGCCAATGTTAACGTTAATATCGCCTAATCTATGTTTTAAATTATGGCTATGTGTCTAATCTGCCCATCGCATTATCAAAGACTATTTTCCAGTCAGTGCTGTCGAGGCAGATTGGTTTTTTATCGCGTAATTTCCGTTTCAGAGCATTTAGAAAAGCAGCCGTTTTGAGATAAAAAACCCAGCCCATTCTGGACCATTCTATGAAAATCGTCTTTTACTGGAATATTCCACAACGTTGATATTCGTCGGCCTTTTTATGAATCATTTTCAAATAAACGCTAGATGATCAATATTATACGTGCACGCAAGCACATTCGGGCCGCGCACGGATAATCGCTGCGTTGATTTCCTCTAGGACTTTTACAGTGAAACCGAAAGAGCCCATTTCACAAAACAGCTTATAACTTCATCAAAATTAGTCTGATTATCCTAACACTGATAACATAGAGTCCTTACCTGACATCAGATGGTATCCAACTGGTATATTCCAATTCCTGATCACCATTCGAAAAAATCGATAAGTGTATAGATCCAACGCGATACAGTAGAACTCCATGATCAGCGGGGCTCAGAGTCTCCAGAATGAACTGTGGTAACCCCGGCTGGATCAGTGGACTGGAAAATGTGGAGTACCGGATTTTTTCCCCCATCCATTTTCATTGAGTCCATTCCAAAATCGCTTGTCATCTGAAAGACGATAGGGGGCGCTTTTTTCCACATATAATCTCCGGCGGTGCTCGTGTATACTCGGGTAGGCTCGCGTGATGCAATATGATTTCAGATCGCTTAAAAAAAGAAATCCGAGAAATCTCGTGTGTGGCAGTTAAAGCGTTAAAGGCATTTTTCTTTTCTTTTTTTTTTTACAAACCGCTTGAATCACAGCCACGTTAATAATGCTTGTAATAAACCAAACAGTTTGTAAATCCGCCAATATTTCAGTGAGTTATGAGTATTTTTGTCTGTGCAGCTCACTCACCCTCACTCAAGGCTGACTCGAGCAAGATGGCGGCGGTTCAGTGACGCTGGTGACTCCGCCTTAAGCTATCTAGTGTTCTATATAGATATCTATGTCTACACTACCCAGACAGACACCCCTATACCAGGAAGTACCACCTCTACACTACCCAGACAGACACCCCTGTAGGAAAGTTTGACCAGGAAGTACCACCTCTACACTACCCAGACAGACACCCCTATATACCCTACACATATATACTGACGTATATATATATATTAGTGATGCACGATATATCGGCCGCCGATATAATATCGGCCGATATGGCCGTTTTTTTTTTACACATCGGTATCGATCCGATATCAAGATAGGGCCGACATGTTTTAGCCTTAAATAGTTTCAAAATATCAGTCATTTCTGAAAATAAGTTACAAAAGTAAAAAAATAAATGCATTTTGGAAAATAGCTCTTTATTTGATTATCATAAAAAGTGTTTTCTATACAGAGATATCGACATCGATAAATATCGGTATTGGCCAGAACAGCAATATTAATATCGGTTATCGGTATCTGCCACAATTTTCATATCGATGCATCACTAATATATATATATTGGAGGTGGGCATAGATAATTTTTTTAATCTAGATTAATCTATCTGCAATCCTGGAGTTAATCTAGATTAAAATGGTTCAAAAAATAATAAAGTCTGCCGAAGGCATTCAAAATATGTGTGTTCTACCCAAATAATGACCAGAGGAGGAGATTTATCCTCTCCTCTTCATCTGAGGAGTCACTAGCTGTTCTATCTCCTTGTTCAACAGCATGAACATGTCTCTTCTTTTTGTAATTTCCAGTGTTTCTTTTAAAACCAGACTTATCGTAATGTTCTGTGCCCTTCTTATTTCTACATGCACGCTCTATGTGGCCTTTTCCCCCACAATTACTCCAATCCATTCATTTACACCAACATGTTGGTGCAAGATGTCCTGTTTTTCCACAACGAAAACACAGACCCTGGCCGCTTTGCCCGTCACTGACCTTGTGCACTCTACTCGTCGTTGCATGTAACTGCTGGGCTTCCTTCGATGCCATTTCCATTGTTACACTGATATTGACAGCTCTCTCCAGTGTCAAATCACTCTCTCAGTAGTTTCTTCTGTGCACCTTCATTTCTTAATCCACACACAAGCCTGTCTCTCAGTGTGTCTTTTAGTGAATCTCTAAATTCACAATGTTCAGCTAACATTGTAACAGACTCTCCTTCCTCCTGGCTGCATCTGTGGACAGACGGTGTGGGGGGAGTGGAGCACAACTGTTCTCCACCACATGCTGCTCACACACACTGCTTCTGCAGACTGACTGCTCACACACACTGCTTCTGCAGACTGACTGCTCACACACTGCTTCTGAAGACTTTGTCCTCTTCAATTCCATTAGCTATAATGAAGTAATCAAAACGCTGAGTGTAACAGTTCCATTGCTCCACATTGTCATCAAACGGTCCAATATTTCCAATAAACCAAGCCATTTCTGTTGTAAACACTCACGATAGTCCAGTCGATCCTTCCTTTAGTGCAGGGGTCTCAAACTCAATTTACCTGGGAGCCGCTGGAGGTAGAGTCTGGGTGAGGCTGGGCCGCATCAAATATTATATATATATGATTTTTTTCTTTTTGCAAAATCAACCCTGCCTCTCTTTGTTAAATACAACAAGCAATGCTGTTTGTTATTTAAGATGAAATCGGACTCGGCACTGACAGATTTGTGTTCATTGTGCTGCTTTTATAAAGCCTCAAATGACGGCTTACAATATTTCATGAAAGCAAAGTGTTTTGTTTGTCTAAGATTTTTGTAGAGTACCCGGTTACCCCTATTATTTACACTTTACCTAAAATCCACAAGGATCTGATTAACCCTCCTGGTAGACCTATTGTTTCCGGTATTGGCTCTGCCACAGAAAAAATCTCTCAATTCATTGATGCGCATATTAAGGATTTGGCCTCTTCTCAGCGTGGTTACTTAAAAGATACTACTACTTTTTTGAACAGGCTTTCGACCTGCAACATTAGTCCTACAGACTTACTAGTTACCATAGATTTAGTCAGTCTTTACCCCAGCATTCCACATGCTGACGCACTTGACGCTCTGAGTTTTTATTAAAACTCGAGGGAAGTATTACTCCCCCCAACAGAAGCACTAGTTAGTTTAACCGACCTAGTTCTAACTAGAAATTATTTTAGATTCCAAGATAAATACTATTTGCAAAACAGAGGCCTCAGCATGGGCTCTCCAGCCGCTGTGAACCTAGCCAATCTTTATATGTCCAAATATGAAGTAGATCATATCTTTAATAATAACCCGTTTGAGAAATGTGTCAAATCTTATATGCGCTATATTGACGATCTGTTTTTTATTTGGTCTGGTTCATCATCTGATCTTTTTGCCTTCCTTGAGTACCTGAACACCTGTAGAAGAACGATAAAGTTTACATTGAAGTTTGATATGCATAATTTACCCTTCCTCGATGTTCTGATCAAGAAAGCCCCTAATGGCAACCTAATGGTTTTTTAAAAGGAGACAGACCGTAACTCGTTCTTGCATTATTCCAGTTATCACACCCCAGCCTTGAAGAACAGTCTACCTTATAGCCAAATACTTCGTTATAAGAGAATATGTGATACTGACGATAGATTTATTGCACAAGCAGAGGTCCTCCGTGGCAGTTTCCACGAAAGAGGCTACAGTGCCGATTTGACACTCAAAGCCCTGAACAAAACCAAACATATCGATAGGGCCACGTTGTTCACCCCCAGAAAGAAAGAAGACAAAACAGACAAAGTATCTTTTGTGTCTACTTACAGCCCTATCACGAGAGACACACAGAGTATTGTCAATAAACATTGGCATATTCTGCAGTCCGACCCTCTTATAGGGGCAGCGTTTCAGCATTCGCCTAACTTTTTTTTTTTTTTTTTTTTAAACTTAAATTTTTTATTAACAGTTTTTAGACAGGCAGCACTTACAAAAAATAAATAATAAAAAATAAAGAGACTAGCATCACAATAAAAACAAAAAGAAAAAACAGTGCACATAAATATTTACATGGGTTAGTTGTCTGGTTCCCCTACTGTTGTTTTCTAGGTATTTGATACAAAGGCTGATTGTGTATCTCCCTTAAACAGGCATAAACAGGTAATTCCTACTCAAAGATGATAAATGCTGACTAAGGCTTGTATGTGTGATCTGGGTCCAGAGACCCTCCTTGAGCTTCTTTCTTCCCTTCTCCTTCGTCCTTTCTTTTTTTTTCTCTTGTTTATTAACTTTCACTTTGCCTTTTGGTTCACCCATACACAAACCACATCATCCCTGAATATTTAATATCACACCGTTAAACAGACATAAATAATAAGTTATAAAAGCATTCAGCAATTGTAATATCCCCAAAACAAAATAGAAAATACTAACTAAAGTACAGGTGTGTGACATGGGTTCATAGACCCTCCTTGAACATCTTTCCTCCTTTACCCTTCGTTCTCTTGTGTTGCATTTGGTTCTTCCTCTGTGATGTCGTTCTCGTTCCTTTTATAATCCTCCCACTTTCCCCATCTTTCCCCAAATTTCTCTTCCTGTAACCTCAGCATGTGTGTTATCCTTTCCATATCCTGTATTTCTTCCACTATTCCTACCCATTTTGCTATTGTCGATGGGTCTTCCTTGTACCACAGTCTCGTTATTGCTTTTCTGGCCGCTATCAACATTATCTTTATTAAATATTTGTCCCCCCCTTGTATTCCCTCGTGTGTCAGGTCTCCTAAGTAAAGCACCAGTCCTGTTTGTGGTAGCCCGTATCCTAATATTCTGATCATTGCTTCCCCTATCTCCTCCCAATCCCCAGAATATGTGCGTGTGATTTGCCCCCTCCTTCCCACACATCCTCCAGCATGCTTTTTGTGTTGGTGCATATTTTCCCTTCAGCTCTGGGGTTATAAAGAATCTGATTATGTTTTTCCATCCAAATTCTTTCCATATTCTCGATCCTGTTGTTGAATGATGTACCTCGCATATGTTCCCCCATTCCTTCCCTGTTATTCCTATCTCTAGTTCTCTCTCCCATTTCTCCCTTATATAATCGGTCGTGTCCCCCTTGCTGGTCATTATAGCCCGGTATATTGCTGATATTACTCTTCCTTGCCCCCCTTCGTATGCCCATACTATCATCTTTATTATTCCATTCTGTTCCTCGTCTTTGGCCCCCCTTATTTCTTTGTTGTAGTAGTCTCTAACCTGTAGATATCTGAAGTGGTCCCTGTTTTCTAGTCCAAATTTCTCCTTTAATTTTTGTAGTGTCTGCATTTCTCCCTTCTCTATCATTTTGCATATCGCTGTTGCCCCCCCCCTCTTCCACCTTCTGAATCCATGGTCTAACCTCCCTGGTTTGAATCTCTTGTCATGTGCTACCCATCTCAGGACCCCTGACTGCTTCTCCAATTTGTGTGTTTTTACTACTCTGTTCCATATGGTCAAGGTGCATTTGGTGATTGGATCTAATAGTCCCTCTTTTTCTTTAAATAGTTCCCTATCTCCCACCAGAGCTTGTACCTTGTATCCCTCCCCTTCTTTTTCAATGTCTTTCCATCTTGCTTCATATCTGTCGTTACACCAGCACGTCACTGCTCTCAGTTGTGCTGCATAGTAATAATCTTGTAGGCTGGGTACTGCCATCCCTCCCTCTTCCTTTGGTAGTTGTAGTGTTTTATATCTGACCCGTGGTCTTCTCCCCGCCCATATGAACCTCGATATCAGTCTGTCCCACTCCCTGAATTGATTCTGTGGTATTTGTATCGGTAGTGACTGGAATAGGTACAGTAACCTTGATAGTATGTTCATTTTAATGACCTCTATTCTTGAATTGAAGTCCAAGTAGGGCTGGGCGATATGGAAAAAAATCATATCGCGATAACGATATGATAATTTTATTTTATTTCTCGATATCGATAATTATCGAATTGTTATAAGTATAAAAATTTTTTTTTTTTTTTTTTAACAACAGATGTATGTTTATTTTGCAGCAATTATTTGTCATTGCCGCCATCTTTAGTGTTACATCCCCTCACACTCCAGTTCTCAGGCTGCAGCTGGTTTAAAAGCTAAAGTAAACCGGCTTCTCTGCTGGCTGTGGCTCCAGAGGAGTTGAACAGTTCTGGCTCTGCTCGTTTATTTTCGATCTTTTGGCGCTTTTTTGGTGGACAAACCACCGCACATGTGCACTGTGACTCGTGACTGGAGTCTAGTTCTGCTAGCACACATAGCCTACTGTGTACAGACGGTTTCAAAATGTATTTAAAATTAGAAAGCAAACAAAATAAATGGACAAGAGAAAAAGAAATCTGAATTTGGTCAGTATTGTCATTTGGACAAGCAAAGCCATTACTTTAAGTTGCAGGCAAGAAAGACAAGTCTGTCCACTGTCTCTGGTTTTAAAACTGCCCTGTTGCAGGTAAAAAAAAAAAAAAAAAAAAAAAAATTTTTTTTAAATTTCGATATTCGATATCGATTATTAAAATATATCGCGATATTTATCGTTATCGTTATATCGCCCAGCCCTAAGTCCAAGGGCATTACTGTCCATCTCTCTAGGTCTCTCTTGATGTTCTGATTTATCTGTGTATAATTCGCCTCAAACAGTTTCTCCACCCCTCTTGTGATGTTCACCCCTAAGTATTTAATCTTGTCCATGTCCCATCTTATCCCGTACTGTTCTCTAATTTCCGTCGTTGGAGAATAGTTCCATGCTAAGGTCTGTGTCTTTGTCACGTTTAGTTTGTATCCTGAGTAGTGGCCATATTCCTTCAGTAGATCCATCAGTGCCGGGAAGCTCTTTTCTGGTTGCCTCATGTATACTATCACGTCGTCTGCAAATAGGCCTAGTTTATATTCCGTTCCCTTTATCCTTACTCCCTTGATCCTCGGTCTCTGTCTGATCAGTTGTGCCAGTGGTTCTATGAAAACGGCGAAGAGCGTCGGTGAGAGACAACATCCCTGTCTGGTAGCCCTCTCTAATCTGATTCTATCCGTCAAGCTGCCATTCACCTTAACCCTCGCTGTCGGTTCTTGATATAGCGCCTTGATCATCTTCATCGCCCTCCCGTTCAGTCCGAACCTCATCAATGTTTTATATAAAAATGTCCAGCTCACACTGTCGAACGCTTTTTCTGCATCTAGGCTAATCAGTACCGCGCTACCCCCTTGTTTTTGTATCTCCTCTACTATGTGTAATGTCTTTCTCACGTTGTCCTGTGTCTGTCTCCCTTTAATAAATCCAGTTTGATCTTAATCTATAATGTCTGGCATAAACGTCTCAAATCTTTTTGATATTATCGATGTATACATCTTGTAATCTACGTTAAGTATGGACACAGGTCTGAAACTACTACATAATTCCCTATCCTTCCCTTCCTTCGGTATCGTGGTGATTATGGCTTCCTTCCACGAGGGGGGCATTTTCCCCTCTTCCATCGTGTGTCTGAACGCCGCCCCTAACATGGGTGCTAATTCAGTTCTAAATGTCTTGTAGAATTCCGATGGGAATCCGTCGCTCCCCGGAGACTTGTTGTTTTTAGCTCTACTAATTGCATCTTCCAGTTCTTGTTCCGTAATTATTTTATTTAATTTTTCATTCTGTTCTTTCCCTATCGATGGTAACTCTAGCTTCTCCAGATATGTTTCTATTTCCTCTTCTCTCGCTGCTTTTGGCTGTGTGTATAATTTCTCATAGTATTCTCTAAATGTCCTCTCTATTTCAGCTGGGTCCCTCAATATTTCATTAGTCTTTGTATCCCTTATTGTGTGTATCGTGTTCAACTTCTGTTGCGTTCTAATTCTCCTAGCCAACAGTCTGGTCGCTTTTGGTCCCCCTTCATAGTACGTTTGTTTCATGAACCTCGCTTTCTTTTCTATTTCCGTCAATAATTCCCTATTTATCCTGGCCTTTACTTCTTTGATTTCTCAGAGCGTTTCCTGTTCTGTTGATATCGGGTGTCTCCCCTCTAGCTTCTTCAGCTTCCCTATCAGATTGTGATATGTCTCCGTTCTGGCCTTCTTCAGCATTGCTGTTTTTTCCATCAATTTCCCCCTTATCACTACCTTCAGTGTGTCCCATAGAATGTTCGGGTCTACCGCCCCGTTGTCATTTTCTTCCTTATATCTGGCTATCTCCTCCTTGATCTGACTCACCACCCCTTTGTTATTTAATATTCCTACATTTAGTCTCCAAATCGTGTTCCTCCGTCTCCCTTCTAGATCTACTGTCAGATATATGGCACTGTGATCCGATGTCCGCCACTCCTATACTGCTCTCCCGTGCCCTGTAACTGTCCCCCGTCGTCATCAAAAAGTAGTCTATTCTCGCATATGTCACGTGTGGGTGTGAGTAATGTGTGTATTCCCTGTCCATGGCGTGCATCCCCCTCCAAACGTCTGTAATTCCCATTTCCGTCATCTGAATATTCATATATCTACTGATGGGCGCCCGTCCTTTTCTAGTACTCGTGGTGTCTAGGTCGTGATTCAGTACTACGTTAAAATCTCCCGTACATATCAATATCCCTTCTAGTTCCATCACTATCATGTCAAAAATGGTCTCATATAAATCCCTCTCACTCTCTGGGGGTGCATAAACATTTACTAACGTAACCATTTGGCCCTCCATTTTCCCCTTCACCAGAACAAACCTTCCCTCCTTGTCTCTTACTTCCTTGATCAATTCAAATTTGACTGTGTTTTTGATTAACGTGATTACTCCTCTCCTCGGGTTTTGTTCAAAGGAACTATAGTATGCATTTTCATATCCAAATCTCTTCAGTTTCTCATGACCCTGTGCTACCAAATGTGTCTCCTGCAGAAAAATCACTTCCATCTCACTTTTTTTACATTTCAACATCACTTTGCCCCTTTTTATCGCATTATTCATTCCATTAACGTTTAACGACATCATTTTTATACCTTTAACCATTGTCATCTTTCTTCTTCTTTCGTCTGTCAGTCCCCCCCATGTCACACTCATTCCCCCCTCCGGTTGGAGCCTCCGCTCTCTTCACCGAATACATATAATGATTAACATAAATAAAAAACATAAACTTTACATAAAGTGCTCCCAAGGCGTTCGGGGGGTCCCTGTGTCCCCCCCTGTCCCCTGCTGGTGGGTGAGGGGTAATTGCCCTCCTAGCGAGGGGCCCCCTCCTGACGGCTTGGGGGTTTGAAACCCTTGCCCCCAATCGCTCGTCATATTTGTCCAGCTTTCTTACTGTTTTTTTTTTTTTGCTTTCGAGCTCCTGGTCAAAAGCGCTCTGTCCTTCCTTTTGATCAAAGACCCTCTTTTCTTGGTCCCTCTCAATGTGACTCATATGTTTCATTGTCCCTCCTTCCTCCCATATCCGTGTGCGGTGTCTCCCGTGTACCCCTTACTACTTTCTTTTCCTCTCCTCTATTTTCTATGTGATGTCCATTTATCCCCTTAATCCCTCCCCACTGTGTTACTCACAGCGTGTGTCTATTTATCTGTTTCAGTATGTTCTGTGTCTCGCCTATCAAACCTAGTTATATTTCCATTTATTTCCTCCATCAGCTTGTGTATTATGTGTCCATGTATACGTTACGTTCATTTCTATATCCTGCCTCTACCTGGGAATGTGTGCTTATGCATATGTTATTTCAGTTTCTATACTTTGTCTCTATTTGAATAGTTTTTTCAATCTCTTGTGCGTGTACTCATCCGTTCGCCTCCTCCCGCCTCCTCTCCGTCTGGCCTCCTCATCCGTCTCCGTCCTCGCTCCGTCACGTTTCACCTCCGCCTTCTCCTCTCTCCTCCCTCCGGTTTCGGTCTCCCACTCTGATCCACCTGCGGGCTCCCTCCAATCTCTGCTGCAAGCTCCTCGTCTGTTCCTCCCGCCTCCTTCCTTCTCCGTCCTCCGTAATCCGCATCCCTCGCCGTCTCATCTCTCGCTCCGCTTCTCGTGCCGTCGCGTACATCGCCGCCCCTTCCTCCCAGTGAATCCTTAGCGAGGTCATGGGTGACTGGAATCTCATTCCGTTTTCTTTCAGGGTTTTCTTCAGTCCCGCGTAGGACCTGCGTGTTATCGCTACCGCTGTCGAGTAGTCGTGATCAAATGATAGTCTTTTCCCTTCGATTTCAATCTTCTTGGTCCACGCGGTTCTGAGTACCAATTCCTTAACCTCGAATCTCAGAAAGTTAATAATCACCGCCCTCGGAGGTCTGTCTGGTTGTGGTCTCGGAGCCAACGCCCTGTGGGCCCTCTGTATCTCCATTTTTTCCAGTCCCGTTTCCTTCAGTTGTTCTTTGATAAGCTTTTCCACATATAGGGTCACCGATTCCCCTTCGACTCCTTCTTTCAGTCCCCATATTCTGATGTTATTTCTCTGTGACCTCCCCTCCATGTCCGACATCTTTGTCTCCATCTGTTCTTGTTTCTGAATCACACATGTTAATACCTCGTGTATCTCCGTGTTCCATTCCTCCGCGTGTGCCGTCCTAGTCTGTAACTCGGTCACGTTTCTGTCCTGTTCCGCCATCTTCTCCTCCACCCTTTTGATTTCTGTATTCATTTCACCTCTGAAGTCCTCCTGTTCCTTCCTCAATTCCTCCCGTAGCTTCCCAATATCATTCCTTATCGTGTCCGTGTTCAGTTTTATCGCCGCTGTTATGTTCTCCAGTATCCCGGCCTGCATGATCACGGCCCATCCTGGCATTCCCGTGTCTGCCTCAGCGGTACCTCCCCCTTCTTTCGCCTGGCTTTTCTCGGCTTCGCTTCGGGGATTCTGTTTCTTCTGATTCTCTCCTTCTCGTATGTTCTCCATTTCTATTTCCTTCACAATCGTTGTCTCTTCCTTACTTCTCGTGAGCATTTTCCTTTTTAATTACTTTTCGGGTCTTTTTTTATCCGTTTTTTCACTCATTTGACCAGGAGCTCTATCGCACGTGTGTTACCCGTCTGCTCTCATACCGGAAACCGGTTTCTCGCCTAACTATTTTTATAAGAGACAAACGAATCTAGTCAAAACTGATTTGCCCTTAAAGAAACCTTCTCATTTTATGTCCAATATCCCAGATGGGAATTTTCCCTGCCAATCCTGTGTACAGTGCCAGGGCATGATTAAAGATAAATTTTTCGCAAATCCTAAAATGGGGAAAAATATACCAGTCAAAGGACGGATTACGTGTAATTCGTCTAATCTGGTGTATTTGCTAAAATGTCCTTGTAATTTTTCTTATGTGGGCAAAACAACGCGAGCCTTTAAATCAAGAATCAGTGAACACAAATGTGCTGTGAGAAATTCAGATGTCAAGTCGTCGGTAGCTCGACATTTCTCTAAGTGTAAACATACCGTCAACGATCTCAAATATATGGGACTAGAGTTAGTACTCAGGCCAGCGCGAGGTGGAGACGGACACAAGTTGCTGTTGCAACGTGAATGTTATTATATCCACCTGTTCAATTGCATCGAACCTAGAGGAATGAATGAAGAGAACGTTTTAACCCGTTTCCTCTAACCTCCTTACACCTACAGTGTTATTTCTGGTTTTATTAAAGTTGTTGTTTGTTGCTAAACAAGAGGCATGTTTCACAAGGATGCCCAATGTATAATTTGAAACTATTTAATTAAATATGTAAAGGGGCTCAATTAGCCCTAGAAATTAATGGGCATGTTATGTTATAATATCAAGTTTCTGGTAATTTTGTTTATGGGATTGCAGCACCCAGTGTTAGAACTTGTGAGCGCGGTCTAACTTGACTATATTGTCTAAGATTTTAAAAGGTTTAAACTTTACAGCACTGACAAAGTTGAACAAAGTCCCACAACATTAAAAAAAATTAAATAAAAAAAAACAATATTAAAAAGAAAATTATTATTTTTGTAATTTTTATATTTTTTTAACTTTGATGTCAAGTAGGGGGCCGCAAAATAACATCCAGCGGGCCGCGAGTTTGAGACCCAAAGTTTAGTGTGTGAAGTGGATTTCCTCTTCTTGTAGATGTTTCCAAGTGCCGGGCCGCGTCTATACTTTCTACAACGGAGCTCGGTTTCCGGGTTCCTCCGATTGGCCACGACGCACACGTGACCTCCGCTAGCACGGCCCCTTCCTGCCGCGCGCCTCGCTCGCCAGCTTCCTCAAGCGCCAAGCTCCTGCCGCGTGAAGTGGGTGGTGGCAGCATAACAGCGTTCAGCCTGATGTAATGCGCCGAGCTCCGTCATTGAAGTGGGTGGTGTTGTGCCAAAATCCTACCCCTTGCCATAATTTTACCCCACCCACTCAGTCAGCGTTGGTTAATACTGCTGGAGCATTGGTTCATTTTGGTCCGATTTCCTTGCACGATTTTGCGCGCCGCGTGGGAGTAAATTCGAGACACATTCGGTTGCAAAAAGGTGTCCCACGGTCTCCTCTATGGCCCTGAATATTTTCAAGCGGATCGGAATCACGGCGTGCCCGTGGGACACTTTTCCTTTTCGGCGAGTTTATTCCACGCTTTCGGCTGTTGTGCCAAAATCCTACCCCTTTGGCAGCATAACAGCGTTCAGCCTGATGTAAAGTAGCGATTTTATTGGTTTGTCATGACAAACCAATTACATAATCCAACATATGTGTAAAGAAACAACATATTCCAGTTAACGGTATATTTTTTTAATAGTTTATGCATTCGTAAATATGAGTCATTGAAGTGGGTGGTGTTACCAACAGCCAGCGTTCACCCTGATGTAAAGTAGCGATTTCCATTTCATTGAGGAAGCTGGGAGCGCGGCGCGGCAGGAGTTCAAGTTCAAGTTTCTTTTATTGCCACACGTTGTTCCTGTTGGCGAGCTCAGCGCGGCAGGAAGGGGGCGTGCTAGCGGAGGTCACGTGTGCGTCGTGGCCAATCGGAGGAACCCGGAAACCGAGCTCCGTTGTAGAAAGTATAGACGCTGCCGGCGTATGACGTGAGCTAACATGCTAACTCGCTAAGCTAACATGGTAAACAAAGGTCCCGACGGACTTCTTCTTTCTTGCATTGCGCAGATTCAGACGTCCTCATCGCCGAATTGTGTTATATCCTGAGGACTTCTTAACCTCACCTGTATAACAATGATTACCGGACCACTACTTTAGTTTGACACCTTATTCAGACTACAGCTCAGGTACATACGTGCAATCACTTCCTGGGACCACAGCTGGGAACTACGGCAAGTATTTAAGGACAATACATCACACTCCCAGACCCAACTTTGAGAAATAGATTAACGGCGTCAATTGTATTATCGCGCGATAATAGTCCCGCGTTAACGCAGCACATTAACGGCCCAGCTCTAATATATATATATTTATTTTATTTTTCACTTCTTCACCCCACAAATCAACAGTGTACTTTAACAGAGTAATAAAGGGGCATAGGTCACCTGTTCACTGATGGCTTGGAACTCCCTCATCTCATCCTCGGTCAGCGGAGCACACGTCTCGTCGTTCTCACTCTCCTCCTGCCAGCCCATCTCCCTCAGCAGCCTGACACACATACAACACTTCTTTTAGCACACAATCCCCCCTAGTCAAGACCCTCTTTTAGCACACAATCCCCCCTAGTCAAGACCCTCTTTTAGCACACAATCCCCTGCTAGTCAAGACCCTCTTTTAGCACACAATCCCCCGCTAGTCAAGACCCTCTTTTAGCACACAATCCCCCGCTAGTCAAGACCCTCTTTTAGCACACAATCCCCTGCTAGTCAAGACCCTCTTTTAGCACACAATCCCCTGCTAGTCAAGACCCTCTTTTAGCACACAATCCCCCCTAGTCAAGACCCTCTTTTAGCACACAATCCTCCGCTAGTCAAGACCCTCTTTTAGCACACAATCCCCTGCTAGCCAAGACCCTCTTTTAGCACACAATCCCCCGCTAGTCAAGACCCTCTTTTAGCACACAATCCCCCGCTAGTCAATACCCTCTTTTAGCACACAATCCCCCGCTAGTCAAGACCCTCTTTTAGCACACAATCCCCCGCTAGTCAAGACCCTCTTTTAGCACACAATCCCCTGCTAGTCAAGACCCTCTTTTAGCACACAATCCTCCGCTAGTCAAGACCCTCTTTTAGCACACAATCCCCCGCTAGTCAAGACCCTCTTTTAGCACACAATCCCCTGCTAGTCAACACCCTCTTTTAGCACACAATCCCCTGCTAGTCAAGACCCTCTTTTAGCACACAATCCCCCGCTAGTCAAGACCCTCTTTTAGCACACAATCCCCCGCTAGTCAAGACCCTCTTTTAGCACACATATCACCTGTGATGCCTTTAACATCAATATTCGTTTTCCTCTCCCATCTCTCCATGGTGAACAGAATCCCAAACACAGTAGCCATACTTGATGAATTGATGTTAATAACTGCAGAACTATATTAGGGACGAGTTAGAATTTTATATATATATTTTTTTTTAAGTGAAGCAAACCATTCTTATTTAATAAATGTTTATATTTAGAGGCAGCCTAATTTTCATAGCCTAATTGATCTAAAAGATGCACATGCTACTGTTTCTGTTTGTTTATTAAAACCGGTTGATAGGCCAATGCAATGCTGTTATTATAGGCTACGATGGTGAATGGTGTCATTTTGATTTATTGTCAGCTAAGCCGATCAACGTTCTGAAGGATTATCTGAAGTGCCTATTTATGTGCAATACCCTTTGATTTTAATGATCCATTCTATTAAAAAGAATAACTGAAATTGAACTGAAACTGAACATTTTAATTGAATTTAAACTAGAAAAAAGCAGGAAGCCGGACCAGCACTCTCAGATTTAGCCATTAACACTGAAGAAGGAACACCTGTTCTGAAACATGTCTGTTGTATCCGGCTGCGATTAAAATTGTCGAAACCTGAGAGTGCTGGTCCGGCTTCCTGCTTTTTTCTACTTATATCTTCGGGATTGCAGCACCCAGTGTCAATTATTGTGAGCGCGGTCTAACTTGACTTTAATTGAATTTAAACTGAAACAGAAAATAACAATTTCGTGTTTTTTGAATTTTTTAATAATCTAAACAGTAGACTATTCTAAAATTATTTTGGTCAGTCATGCACATCCCTAAACTATATCACAACATCCGTTTTCTCAAACACACCATGCATGTAAATAATCCAAGTCTCCTTCATCCAGTCGTAAACTCAATACTTCACAAACGCATGCATTTTGCACAAGTGTGCGTTTTGAACTCTACGCCATGCATTCAATTGAAATCCTGCCTCCCAGGAGTTCTGCTCCCATTCACCCACTAATAATAATAATAATAATAATAATAATAATAATAATAATAATAATAATAATAATAATAATAATAATAATAAGTATACAATTATTATATATACATTATTTGGTCCTTTTTCTCGATTTTAATATTCTATTCAGTGTCACGGACCTCTATGTTACCGTTAAAAGGCATACTGAGACCCCTAGAGTGCAGTACCGGCCATATCCTGCTAGGTGGCAGTATTGCCCACCCTTTAAAACCCTGTTCCAGACTGTGTGTCACATCTAATCTCGTCCGGGCGGTGAATTTTGGTCCAGGCAAGTCTAGCGGCTCACCCGATCACATTGGAATGCGTCCATGGTCCCTCGATGCATGTGTTGTGCCAGATTATGTCGTGGACCCGATGGTCATCAATACTGGAAATCGCGACCAGACAATTGGAATATTCTTTTTGGAATACACCCGATCAAAGGTAAGTCATATCGATCCAGTCGATCAACGTATATAGTATCCAAAACGAACGTTGATGACGATCAGAGCATCAAAAAACGACCCCCCCTTTGATGCATTCATGATGAAACATAATACCTATTATATACCTTTGATTTGGAAACAGTAGCATGTCCAGGCGAGCAACGCGAACGCATTTAGCAAAATTCACATATCGCTCCATAGCGCCGTTTTCAGGAATTAGCCAGGATCACTCTGAAACTATACAATATTCACGACGGGATAACACGTGAACGTGTACTGAAAAAAATTATTCTTTTTCACATGTTGAATGAGATTTGGTTACTGTCAAATGAGCGATAGTATTGTCTCCATAGCTATAATATAGAATATAGATATAAGCCGATATGGCAGTTTTTTTACACATCGGTATCGGTCCGATTGCAAGATAGGGCCGATATTAAAAAAATATATATATATTTTTTTTAAATCATTTTTATTTTATTTCTACATGTTTTGGCCTTAAATAGTTTCAAAATAGTCATTTCTGAAAATAAGTTACAAAAGTTAAAAAAAAAATTGCATTTTGGAAAATAGCTCTTTATTTGATTATCATAAAAAAGTGTTTTCTATACAGAGATATCGACATCGGTAAATATCGGTATTGGCCAGAACAGCAATATTAATATCGGTTATCGGTATCGGCCACAATTTTCACATCGGTGCATCACTAGGACTTGGACTATATTGCGAGATGTTTGAGAGTTTATAAATGGATGTTTTGATATAGTTTTGCGGTTGTTCAAATTGGCCTCTGTCGAACTTCAATTCATCAAGCATGGCTGCAGTCTCGTTCACCATGGAGCCGAGGAAATGCGAGGAAAAAATAAATCTTCATGAATTCAAGGAATAACGGGGTGAGTAATCGATACACAAATGATCGTTTTTGGATAAAGTATTCCGTTAAGCTGCTTTGCTTTGGCTTCTGACATCTTACACACTTTTGGTATCGTATAATCTTTTTTTGCCTGTTACCAGCCTAATAACCGATACCAGCAGTGTTATCGGTATGTCCCTACCGACTACGTATAGATGCAAGCTAGCAGTGCTTATTGATATAATAAGCTCAAGGACAAATGTAGAAAGGTTCCACCCCAAAATGTAACAAGCACCATAAGAGAAACAAGAGAACAAAGTGCAAAAGCATCCCCTCAACAGTCAGCAAAAGTTACTGTTCTAAGTCGGCCTATGAACGTGTACCTGTGTTCAGCCTCCAAAGAGCTGGAGAGCAGCGCCTCCTGCTGGCGGAGGGTGGTGGTGCTACTCAGACTGACAGGGTTTCCGTTCTCCTGGGGAGCTCTGCTGCCCTCGTAGCCGTTACAGTTGCCACCGCCGTTCTCCGCCGACCGCTGGTTCAAGTGGTTGTTGTTCTGCAGGTGGAAGGCTTCCTCGTCCTGCGATGATAAACAAACTTTATTTGCAGCACCTTTACAGCGCCTTTCATACAAGAATTGCAGCCCAAAGTGCTTCACACAGTAGTAAAATATGCACGGTGGTGCAGTGGTTAACCCCCGTCGCCCCACAGCAAGAAGGTCCTGGGTTCGAATCCCGCTTGGGGACCAGGTCGCCAGGTACCCAGGTGGGGCATCTCCAAGGGTTTTTCCCTCCAGAAAAAAAGATAAAACCAATGGAAACACACTCACGCTGACAAAGATAGACAGGAGCACTTGGATTGGTCCCCATGCTGCAACCCATGTCTACTCCGTGCCATCTTTCTTCCCGTTTGATACCCACACAGTTTAAAACCTGACAGTATTTCTTCCCTGTTTGATACCCACACAGTTTAAAACCTGACAGTATTTCTTCCTGTTTGATACCCACACAGTTTAAAACCTGACAGTATTTCTTCCTGTTTGATACCCACACAGTTTAAAACCTGACAGTCTTTCTTCCTGTTTGATACCCACACAGTTTAAAACCTGACAGTCTTTCTTCCTGTTTGATACCCACACAGTTTAAAACCTGACAGTCTTTCTTCCTGTTTGATACCCACACAGTTTAAAACCAGACAGTATTTCTTCCTGTTTGATACCCACACAGTTTAAAACCAGACAGTATTTCTTCCTGTTTGATACCCACACAGTTTAAAACCTGACAGTATTTCTTCCCGTTTGATACCCACACAGTTTAAAACCCGACAGTCTTTCTTCTAGTATACAAGCTACACTATTAGTCGCCTACAATTAGTCCAAAATGCGGCTGCCCGTCTTCTCACTGGTACCAAAAATGTGGCTTCACTCCACTGGCTCCCCGTCCGTTTTTCCGCATTGATTTAAAATGACTGCCGACTGTTTTTAAAGCACTACACGGGCTGGCTCCATTGTACCTGGCTGAGCTCCTGCACCACCACACCCCATCCAGAGCCCTAAGGTCTGCTGACCAGCTGCTGCTGGGGGTGCCCAGGACCAGGCTCAAAACCAGGGGAGACAGAGCTGCTGCTGGGGGTGCCCAGGACCAGGCTCAAAACCAGGGGAGACAGAGCTGCTGCTGAGGGAGGTGCCCAGGACCAGGCTCAAAACCAGGGGAGACGGAGCCTTCGCTGCTGCTGGAGGTGCCCAGGACCAGGCTCAAAACCAGGGGAGACAGAGCTGCTGCTGGAGGTGCCCAGGACCAGGCTCAAAACCAGGGGGGACAGAGCCTTCACTGCTGCTGGAGGTGCCCAGGACCAGGCTCAAAACCAGGGGAGACAGAGCTGCTGCTGGAGGAGGTGCCCAGGACCAGGCTCAAAACCAGGGGAGACAGAGCTGCTGCTGGAGGAGGAGCCCAGGACCAGGCTCAAAACCAGGGGAGACAGAGCTGCTGCTGGAGGTGCCCAGGACCAGGCTCAAAACCAGGGGAGACAGAGCCTTCACTGCTGCTGGAGGTGCCCAGGACCAGGCTCAAAACCAGGGGAGACAGAGCTGCTGCTGGAGGTGCCCAGGACCAGGCTCAAAACCAGGGGAGACAGAGCTGCTGCTGGAGGTGCCCAGGACCAGGCTCCAAACCAGGGGAGACGGAGCCTTCGCTGCTGCTGGAGGAGCCCAGGACCAGGCTCAAAACCAGGGGAGACAGAGCTGCTGCTGGAGGAGCCCAGGACCAGGCTCAAAACCAGGGGAGACAGAGCCTTCGCTGCTGGAGGAGCCCAGGACCAGGCTCAAAACCAGGGGAGACAGAGCTGCTGCTGGAGGTGCCCAGGACCAGGCTCAAAACCAGGGGAGACAGAGCTGCTGCTGGAGGAGCCCAGGACCAGGCTCAAAACCAGGGGAGACAGAGCTGCTGCTGGAGGAGGTGCCCAGGACCAGGCTCAAAACCAGGGGAGACAGAGCCTTCGCTGCTGCCCCTCAGCTCTGGAACAGCCCCCCCCCCCCACATAAGATCTGCCTAGAGGCTTTTAAATCGCTGCTTAAAACGCACCACTTTCCCCTGGCCTTTGACCAGAGTTAACCTGCCACCTGTTCATTACGTTTGCTGTTACTCTGGACTTTTTATCTAATTTCTTGTCTCTTTTATATTGCACCTTGCTCTTGTTTTCTTAAATGTACAATCCCTTTTTCTGTCATTTTAGTGTATTTTTTTTTTTTTTTTTTTACTTGTTACTGCATTGGATGTGTTTTTATCGTGTCCTACCTGTGAAGCACTTTGGTTGGCTTTTAGTCATTTGTAAATGTGCTATAAAAATAAAGCTGACTTGACACTATTATACAAGCTACATTTATTATGTATTCATTTATTTTTTAACCCTTTCACTGCCACACGGCAGAAGGTTAGCCCTTTACTATCACACAACCGACGGCGATGCATCGCCGTCGGTTGTGTGATAGTAAAGGGCTAACCTTCTGTATTGTCACAGTGAAAGGGTTAACACAAGCCGGTAACCACACCGTCACAGTACCCACCTTGCAGTGGAGGTGGAGCTCCTCCTCTCCCACCACATCCTGCTTGAGAGCTCTGAGGAAGTGGCTCTTCTTGTCGGAGCGCATGCGGCTCAGACGCATCATCATCCTGGGAGGTCCGGCCTGGTCCACCGGAGACGAGGAGCTGGAGCGGCTGGCCTGAGACACACAGACACCTCCATCAGCCTTCTACTGGGGCCGAGCCCAACCCTCTACTGGGGCCGAGCCCACACGTTCAGACACACCTCCATCAGCCTTCTACTGGGGCTGCGCCCAACCTTCTACTGGGGCCGAGCCCACACGTTCAGACACACCTCCATCAGCCTTCTACTGGGGCCGAGCCCAACCCTCTACTGGGGCCGAGCCCACACGTTCAGACACACCTCCATCAGCCTTCTACTGGGGCCGAGCCCAACCTTCTACTGGGGCCGAGCCCAACCTTCTACTGGGGCTGAGCCCACACGTTCAGACACACCTCCATCAGCCTTCTACTGGGGCTGAGCCCACACGTTCAGACACACCTCCATCTACCTTCTACTGGGGCCGAGCCCACACGTTCAGACACACCTCCATCTACCTTCTACCTCCTCAAACACACCTCCATCTACCTTCTACCTCCTCAAACACACCTCCATCTACCTTCTACCTCCTCAAACACACCTCCATCTACCTTCTACCTCCTCAAACACACCTCCATCAGCCTTCTACCTCCTCAAACACACCTCCATCTACCTTCTACCTCCTCAAACACACCTCCATCAGCCTTCTACCTCCTCAAACACACCTCCATCTACCTTCTACCTCCTCAAACACACCTCCATCTACCTTCTACCTCCTCAAACACACCTCCATCTACCTTCTACCTCCTCAAACACACCTCCATCTACCTTCTACCTCCTCAAACACACCTCCATCAGCCTTCTACCTCCTCAAACACACCTCCATCTACCTTCTACCTCCTCAAACACACCTCCATCTACCTTCTACCTCCTCAAACACACCTCCATCAGCCTTCTACCTCCTCAAACACACCTCCATCTACCTTCTACCTCCTCAAACACACCTCCATCTACCTTCTACCTCCTCAAACACACCTCCATCTACCTTCTACCTCCTCAAACACACCTCCATCTACCTTCTACCTCCTCAAACACACCTCCATCTACCTTCTACCTCCTCAAACACACCTCCATCTACCTTCTACCTCCTCAAACACACCTCCATCTACCTTCTACCTCCTCAAACACACCTCCATCTACCTTCTACCTCCTCAAACACACCTCCATCTACCTTCTACCTCCTCAAACACACCTCCATCAGCCTTCTACCTCCTCAAACACACCTCCATCTACCTTCTACCTCCTCAAACACACCTCCATCTACCTTCTACCTCCTCAAACACACCTCCATCTACCTTCTACCTCCTCAAACACACCTCCATCTACCTTCTACCTCCTCAAACACACCTCCATCTACCTTCTACCTCCTCAAACACACCTCCATCTACCTTCTACCTCCTCAAACACACCTCCATCTACCTTCTACCTCCTCAAACACACCTCCATCTACCTTCTACCTCCTCAAACACACCTCCATCTACCTTCTACCTCCTCAAACACACCTCCATCTACCTTCTACCTCCTCAAACACACCTCCATCTACCTTCTACCTCCTCAAACACACCTCCATCAGCCTTCTACCTCCTCAAACACACCTCCATCTACCTTCTACCTCCTCAAACACACCTCCATCTACCTTCTACCTCCTCAAACACACCTCCATCTACCTTCTACCTCCTCAAACACACCTCCATCAGCCTTCTACCTCCTCAAACACACCTCCATCTACCTTCTACCTCCTCAAACACACCTCCATCTACCTTCTACCTCCTCAAACACACCTCCATCTACCTTCTACCTCCTCAAACACACCTCCATCTACCTTCTACCTCCTCAAACACACCTCCATTTACCTTCTACCTCCTCAAACACACCTCCATCAGCCTTCTACCTCCTCAAACACACCTCCATCTACCTTCTACCTCCTCAAACACACCTCCATCTACCTTCTACCTCCTCAAACACACCTCCATCAGCCTTCTACCTCCTCAAACACACCTCCATCAACCTTCTACCTCCTCAAACACACCTCCATCTACCTCCTCAAACACACCTCCATCTACCTTCTACCTCCTCAAACACACCTCCATCTACCTTCTACCTCCTCAAACACACCTCCATCTACCTTCTACCTCCTCAAACACACCTCCATCTACCTTCTACCTCCTCAAACACACCTCCATCTACCTTCTACCTCCTCAAACACACCTCCATCTACCTTCTACCTCCTCAAACACACCTCCATCTACCTTCTACCTCCTCAAACACACCTCCATCTACCTTCTACCTCCTCAAACACACCTCCATCAGCCTTCTACCTCCTCAAACACACCTCCATCTACCTTCTACCTCCTCAAACACACCTCCATCTACCTTCTACCTCCTCAAACACACCTCCATCTACCTTCTACCTCCTCAAACACACCTCCATCTACCTTCTACCTCCTCAAACACACCTCCATCTACCTTCTACCTCCTCAAACACACCTCCATCTACCTTCTACCTCCTCAAACACACCTCCATCTACCTTCTACCTCCTCAAACACACCTCCATCTACCTTCTACCTCCTCAAACACACCTCCATCAGCCTTCTACCTCATTAAGCTGAAGTGACTGGCCTGGGACACAAACACATATCCATCAACCTTCTAGGTTTATATATATATTATGTATATATGGTCAGCACTCAGCAGGTTGTCTATAGGTTGTCAGCAGGTTTATATATAATAATAACTTTGTATAGTGCTTCACAGCAGTAAAATTACATAAAGTGAGCAATGCATAAAGTGCAGACACATAAAACACATTATTCATTGATTACAGACATATAAAACGAGCATAAATAATAAAGCAGCAAGGTAAGGATTAGGATGCAACATCCCAATAGGCCTCTTTGTTTACGGTTTGATTCAGTTTTAAAATAGACAGTAATAAAAATTATAAAATAGACAGTAAAATTGTGCAATAAAAGTTAGTAAAATAGAATAGCGGTTCCCAAACTCTGGGTCGCGACTCAAAATGGGTCGCGGACCCGTTTTTATTGGGTCGCCAATAAATAATAATAAAAAAAGAAAATACAATTAAAAAAAAAATTTAAATAAAAAAGCTGTAGATGTGTTGATTCAGTTTGGCACCACATACTTATGTGAATCTGGGTTTTCTACTCTAGCATACCTGAAAAACAAATACAGAAACAGACTAAATGCTCAGCATGACCTCAGAATAGCACTTTCAAAAACCAAGCGCAGAATAGATCTGCTGGTTGAAAACTTCAACCAGCCACATACCTCTCATTCGATTTCATTGTGCCATAGATGAAATATTATACCCCTTCTATCATGATGTCAGGTCAGTAGAATTTTAAAATAAGTCAGTACAAATTAATCAGAATGTTGCTCAATGTTGGGGTTTAAGGTTGAGGGACTGAGGGAGGGGGTAATAAATGGAGTTGAAAAAGGGGTGAGAAATAGAAAGGAGAGTAGAACATGTTTGTTCATTTAAAAGTGTTACAAAATTGTATGTTATGAGGT
This sequence comes from Notolepis coatsorum, assembly GCF_963971535.1. Taxonomy (NCBI): domain Eukaryota; kingdom Metazoa; phylum Chordata; class Actinopteri; order Aulopiformes; family Paralepididae; genus Notolepis; species Notolepis coatsorum. The sequence goes on from NC_140175.1 coordinate 105,239,326, forward strand.
GGTGAGCAACTTAACATTACACTCTGATTATTGCTGTGATGTACTTTTATAATTAAATAAATACATTTCATATACATTTGAAATTCATGGTTTGTTGTGTTCTTTATCAGTAGTTTATAAATGTATGTTATGGCAATTCATGATGTATTTTTGTAAGTTTGGGTCCCGGGGAAACACCAAATTTCTCTTTTGGGTCTCGAGCTGAAAAAGTTTGGGAACCCCTGGAATAGACAGTAAAATGATGCAGTACTGCAGTGCAATAAAATAAAATAGCCCTCATTTACAATACAATAATCAGTGTTGATGTAATGAGTCTAGGCGACCTAACATAGCAGCGCATCGCTCAACACTTATATACATTATAACACTTAACCTCGACTGAGTGGTCCAGTACCGGACCGACAATGACATCACACCATAAATCCATCTCTACAGAATGTATGAATTAATGTTGCATTCTTTTCCTCAAATGTAGCCAAGAGTAAAGACCCTAACCCTGTCAAAAAAGCAGTCAAAGTGAATATATTCAGCACTATGTTTATTTACCAATGGTTTTTAAGTGTTAATAGTGTAATATTAGTTACAGAAATCTAGTCAGAACAAGGCGCGTATTGACACGAGGAAATGACGCCACCATTTTGTTTGTAGTCCTATGAGGAGAGGAGACCCAGGACTTTCGATGGGCTTTCGAATAAATAAATAAAAAACTACACTTCCTGGTTCACGCCAGCCCGTCAAGCATCTGACTTTTTTATTTCTCTTATTTTTCGGAATATGCCACAAACCTGAACGTTATTGCCATAAAACAGAACGCAGTTAGTTTCTCTACCTTTCTGTGAACGTCTAGCAAAAAACGGCGTTGCAATCTGATGAAAAATGGAGAAATTTACATTATAAAAAAGTAACTGTACTTACAGTAGATTTCATTCACGGTTTGTGAATCAGGCCTGGTGATAATAAATCCAGATTGAACTCTGCCATTGGAAAGGGGAGATTTGGCCTGATCTATAGATGTGCGACTTGGCCATAATATATAGGCCTGATATTCTATAATCATATTTCAAATAGCATGTGTCCGGATGGCAGAATTCAGTACAGTCTCTACAATATCTACCGTTTAATCATCTTCCCTTTAAATGGCTTCTTTTTTATATAGCGCTTTTATCCAAAGCGCTTTACAATTTGTTACTCACATTTGACCCATTCACTCACACCTTCACTCACACACCGACGGCGGAGGCAACCATGCAAGGTGCACACCTGCTCATCGGGAGCAATTAGGGGTAAGTGTCTTGCTCAAGGACTAGGGATGCACCGATCCGATATTGGTATCGGCCGCCGATATCAGTAAAATAGCTGGATCGGGTATCGGTAAAAAAAAATAAGAATCTGATTTTTTTTTTTTTAAATAAGAAATAAAATAAGAAATAACCATTCAGTACATTTATATCTATGTGTTAATTTGTTACATTTAGTTTCACTAACTTAGGAAAGAAATGTTTTAAGTCAAGCCTGATGTTGCCTTGCACAAAAGAATGATCCCAGTCTCTTCCACACAGTGACAGTGAGGCATACAGTTTATTAATTGAATGAATGAAGTTTATTTTCTGTCTTTGTTTACAACAAATCAAAAACACACTTGTGATCCTTTACAATTCTTAAAAAAAAATATATTTTAATATATATATAAAAAAAAACATGGATAAATATTATTTCTTAAAAACTTTTTTTGAAGAAAAATGTGGACAATGGGTATCGGATCGGTATTGGTATTGGCCGATACCCAAACCCAGGTATCGGTATCGGGACTGAAAAAGTCAGATCGGTGCATCCCTATCAAGGACACATCAATAAGCTGCCCGGGAGGAGCGGGGTCATTTTTAGCATGGTGTTATTCACTGTCAAAGATGAAAAAAGATGATTTATATTCTCCTTTGGTTCATCAATTTACTCAAGCCTAGTAAGTAACAGACACAATATTTCTGACACTGGGAATACATTACCTGAGATCCATAGATGTCCCTAGATATGAGGGCGGGCCCGGTGTCATGGAGTGAGGTTGCACATTGCAACTGCTCCCCTAACTTTTACAAACCAACACTTTTAATGCCCTCACTAGTATTTATTTTCCTTTTAATTGATGATTTCGACAGTATAATAATTTTGTGACAACATGGCAAGCAAACAGACGAATAGGCGCGGTGCTGCGTCCTCGGTAGCCGACAACTCAACCGCCAGGCACGCCGGAAACCACGCTGAGTGGTCCTAGCCTGGTTGCTATCAAGTTGTTCCTCACAGAGCTCTTCAAGAAGCACTTTGAGACTTACCACTAGGGCTGGGCGATATTATATAAATATCGGGTACAGTTCATTAACGATACACTTTTTTAACGTATCGTGGATATCGTGATGTTTTGCCCAAGAGGATTGTGTCGCGTCAATCTGGTCCACACGTTCAAACTTTTGAACAACGCCGCCCCACACACACACTACTGCATCAAAGTTACTACTTATGATTAACAAAGGCATTCATTTTGTGGCATTAACGTTATATAGTTACACGTTCAATAACATCAGCGTATTTACCCGAACATAGCAACATCCGAGGACGACATAGATAGCAAGCATTACTCGTTCATATCTCAGCCCGTGCCGAGTTGTGCCCATTCTGCGGTCTGTTAATAAAGTTTTCAATCAGACAGATGTATGGAAAGGCTTTTATTATAACATTCGTTGCAGTAAAATCATTATGCCTCGTTTAGTCATGCTGCGGTGCGCTGGTAATCTTATCGTCGGCCGCAGGGAGCTAACGTTGTTGTTGTTGTTGAGCTCTCGTCAAAATCAATGGAGGACATTCTGGAAAGTAAAAAACGAATAGCGCTTGCCGATTGGTGCTAAGAACAGCAGGGCGGGTGCAAGCGGTGTGACGTAATTGGCAGACTCGACTGTCAATCAAAATTATTCTGTCGCCGGCTGAATGATTGAATGAAAACTTTGAATGAAAATGCTAATCAAAATGCTAATCAAAATGCTATAAAACGGAAATGAACCGATTAAAAAACAATCCGTCTCGACAATGTTGACTGCAAACAAGTCATTGATAAACGACGGGCAGATTAGACAGATAGCCATAATTTAAGACAGAGATTATGCGTTCACAACGCTATCATTGAAGTGGGTGGCGGCATTCAACCACGTTTTACCATCTTAACCAGTGGTAATCAAAGTGTTAAAGGGGAACTCCAACATTTTGGGAAATTAGCTTCTTTAACATCTTCCCTGGAGTTAGACAAGAAGATACATACCTTTTTTGTCTCTGTGCGTGCATTTAGCTTTGGGAATAGACGCTCCGTTAGCATAGCTTAGCTTCATCACTGGAAGTGAGGCAGATCCGTAGCCTTACAGTGCCTTACAGTGTATTGCAAGGTCTGACATTGACCAAACTTGATATGCATGACCTTGGTGGGCTCTAGGTCAACTCCTGAAAAGGGGGTCAATGTCAGACTTTGCAATCAAAAGTTAGGGGGCTAATAACCCTTGCCATAATTTCAGTGGGCCCCCTAACTTTTGATTGCAAAGTCTGACATTGACCCCCTTTTCAGGAGTTGACCTAGAGCCCACCAAGGTCATGCATATCAAGTTTGGTCAATGTCAGACCTTGCAATACACTGTAAGGCACTGTAAGGCTACGGATCTGCCTCACTTCCAGTGATGAAGCTAAGCTATGCTAACGGAGCGTCTATTCCCAAAGCTAAATGCACGCACAGAGACAAAAAAGGTATGTATCTTCTTGTCTAACTCCAGGGAAGATGTTAAAGAAGCTAATTTCCCAAAATGTTGGAGTTCCCCTTTAATAATAATAATTATAATTTTTTTCCCCTGTTGTACCGAACTCGTACCGAACCGTGACCCCAATACCGAGGTACGTACCGAACCGTGGCTTCTGTGTACCGTTACACCCCTACCATCTGACTTTTCAATTAAGCTAGGTCAGACATGGGCATTGTACGGGTATTATTACATGATAATATAATACAAAAAAAAAAAAAAAAAAAAATTCTTTTCATGTCAACATTCACACGCACAATATACGCTTAGGAGACATGCTCAGAAGATGTTGGTTCTCTTTGGATCCACCTACATATGTGAACAGACATTCTCAGTCATGACGTTTACCAAGTCATGGTACAGATCCTCTCTCACTGATGAACATCTGGCAGCTGTGCTTCACATCTCCACCTCAGACATGCAACCTGACTTTGATGGACTTGTTAAAGCTCAACAGAGACTGGATTTCTCACACTGAATGAAAAAAAAATAACTGAAGAACACTAAAATGTGGAAATATAACAAGTGAAATGGGACACTTGATATATTTTTTTCTTTTTTTTGCAGTTCTGAAAACATTAAATGTTTAATATAGGCATGTAAAGTAAAAAAGGCTACAAAACTGGGACACTTTTCTTTACACAGTTCAGTGACATGTCTTGTTTATTTTTGCTATAAGATGATGTGATGTCTTTAGAAAGCTAAGAAAATCCTTGTTTCAATAGTATATGAAACTCAAAATGCCCTTTGTTATTAATGTTTCACATTTTGTTTATCATTTGAAATAAATTCTATTTGAATAAATTATATTTTTGAAAGCTAACCTTACCTTTTAATTGCCAAATAATAACATACACTCTTACCAGGGGTCAAAACAATGCCATTTACTGCTTTTTATATAGAAATAAAATGTATATTATGCATAATTGAGTTTGGAATTTTGGCCCGGCCCCCCAACATATTTTCAGTTGCTCATTCGGCCCCCTGGGAAAAATAATTGCCCACCCCTGAGCTAGGTGAACCACGTGTGTGTGCTAACAAACTGTATTGCATTAACCTCTTAACTGGCCCAGAAAAGTGGCAATTTTTTTACTTGAACTTGAGGGCTGCATACTTATTTTGCAAACCAAAATACTATACTTTATACTTATAGCACATGCATGAGCCTGGTCTCTTTTGAAAGATAACATTCTGAAGGTTCTGATACAATAAAGACAATTATTTTGAACTTGAACTTGTGTACTCACGTTATTCCGTAGTAGTTGCAATATCCAAAAGTATATTTCCAAACAAATTGGTATGGCTAACAAACACCCTGCGTCCATAGCCTGAAGTCTTGTATAGTAAATCTTTGTATAGTACACCAAATTTCATAAAAATTCGTTCAGAAATGAGTGATAGGAGCGATTTTGGTCAACTGGGGGGAAAAAAGAAAGCTCTGCCGGTTTCAGTTTTCTCATTGAGTCCAATGCATTCTGCTTTTTTTCTCTTCCTGTTTTCGCTTGTGACTTTTCACCTAGATCCCGGATTCGCTCATTCCCACGTGGGGTATCATTGGAAAGCCACACTGTTCAATTGAGCTAGGTGAACCATGTGCGTGTGGCCAGAAATCTGTATTGCATTAAGCTAGCTGGGCTATGTTCGTCCCAAGTTTGCATTTTTAGCTAGCGGGTTATGATGGGCTAAGCTGTTGAGCTCGCCCGTTAGCCTAGTGTTTTTGATATGCAAGCTACAATGGCCAACATGTTTTAGGTTGGTTAATAATAGTGGATGGCCCTTGGGGGGATAACAATTATTGCTTTGCCAGGCAGTGTGTCGACAGTGCTCCGCAAGATCTGCTCCTCCCTCTTCTCAGTTTCGAGGTCTTCTAGAAAGGGTTGTCCTTTGAGTCCCAGGCTTTTTGCGCTTTCCCTAGAACCATTAGCTCAATTTATAAGACAAACGGAAGAAACTGTCCCTAGTATAACAATCAAAGATACCCATCACAAAATTGCTCTTTATGCGGACGATTTACAGATTTGTATGCAGGACCCCTCCAAATCGGCCACAAACTTACTTAGGATAATTGACGAATTTGGTGAACTGGCTTAAAAATCAACTGGCCCAAATCTGCTTGTCTACACCTTAATGAGTTGTCCAGAGCTGTGGTCCTCCTGGCGGACATCCCCATAGTTGAACATTTCAAATACCTCTGCATTGAGATTTTCCCCACCCGAGTCAGACTGTTAGACACAATTATACAGCAGGCACGTACAACTAAATACTTCAGGATCTCAATAGATGGTCGAGCCTCCCCAACTCGCTACAAGCCCGAGCATCCATTATCAAAATTAACGTATTACCCAGAATAAACTTTGTTAGCTCAATGCTCCCCCAGCCTACAAGATATAATATACTCCAACACTTCGATTATAAAATGTCAATTACGATTTGGTCTCATCTCCCATGTGATTCAGACATGGCGTAACACACAGAGATCTTGTACCATCAAGTGCCCTGCCCAAATGGCACCTTGACTCTCCAATATTTCATAACCAACAATTACTTGTTGGGCATAAACCCATTAACAACCCTCAGTGGGAAAGGAAGGGAGTCCACACTAGGAGATGTTTATGATAAAACCGGCCTTTGCGCGTTTCAAAACGTGAATTTTATGACCTTCCCGGCTCCTCCTCCTTGTTCCATTTGCAGCTGAGGGCGGTGCTCAGGGCGCATGGGGTCCCGTGGGGTCAACCTGAGGGCGGTGCTCAGGGCGCATGGGGTCCCGTGGGGTCAACCTGAGGGCGGTGCTCAGGGCGCATGGGGTCCCGTGGGGTCAACCTGAGGGCGGTGCTCAGGGCGCATGGGGTCCCGTGGGGTCAACCTGAGGGCGGTGCTCAGGGCGCATGGGGTCCCGTGGGGTCAACCTGAGGGCGGTGCTCAGGGCGCATGGGGTCCCGTGGGGTCAACCTGAGGGCGGTGCTCAGGGCGCATGGGGTCCCGTGGGGTCAACCTGAGGGCGGTGCTCAGGGCGCATGGGGTCCCGTGGGGTCAACCTGAGGGCGGTGCTCAGGGCGCATGGGGTCCCGTGGGGTCAACCTGAGGGCGGTGCTCAGGGCGCATGGGGTCCCGTGGGGTCAACCTGAGGGCGGTGCTCAGGGCGCATGGGGTCCCGTGGGGTCAACCTGAGGGCGGTGCTCAGGGCGCATGGGGTCCCGTGGGGTCAACCTGAGGGCGGTGCTCAGGGCGCATGGGGTCCCGTGGGGTCAACCTGAGGGCGGTGCTCAGGGCGCATGGGGTCCCGTGGGGTCAACCTGAGGGCGGTGCTCAGGGCGCATGGGGTCCCGTGGGGTCAACCTGAGGGCGGTGCTCAGGGCGCATGGGGTCCCGTGGGGTCAACCTGAGGGCGGTGCTCAGGGCGCATGGGGTCCCGTGGGGTCAGCCGTAACAGCCACACCCTTTTTAAAAACTCAGCGGAGACAGAACAACCTCAAGGGGCTTCGTTTCAGATTTCTATACACTCTTACTCAGGTCCACATACAAGAACCTCCCATTAGATATAATTTGGCGGGAAGACATTCCAGAACTGGACTCTGAGTTTGATTGGGATGATGTCTGGACTAATATTACACTGGCCTCCCGTAACCCCAATCACCAACAAGTACACTTTAGAATTCAACATTGGTTTGTGGGCGTCGGCGGCTGAGAGAATAAAATCCATGATCTAGCAGCAAAGAAAGAAATGTCTTTTGTAATGTCTGTGGCAATATAATTTTATATTCTGTTTTTATTATTATAAAAAAAAAAATTTATCCACTTTTTCTCCTTATTTTCTATTTTTCTCCCATCCCAATTTCGTATATCCAATTCTTCCCTCCCCTGTCTTGAACGTTGCTAGACTATGCCTCCCACTGGTCGGCTGTAGTGAGGATAGAAGCCTTGCATCACGTGTCCCCTCCGGTACACGAGGAGGCAGCCGTCGCATCTTTTCGCCGCAGCAGCTCGAACTCAGTGGCGAGGAGTAACGCGTGGGAGGCTCACGCTGCCCCCGCTACTTCCTGTTTCCGCCGTACCGGCGTCACCCAACCAACCTGTAGGAGTCGCTGTCCACAACGTCCAATCCCCACCCACCGGCTTTCCCACCCTCTAACACTGCCAATTGTGTTAGTATGACGGCCGGCCAAGCCGGTAGCAACGCCGAGAGCTGGGCTCGATACCAGCATCTCCTGAGTTAGTGGCGAGCGCCTTGCCCACTGTGCCACTCAGCCGCCCTTTTTATTATTATTTCTAATCTATCTCTATTATTGTCTCGTCAGTATTGTAATAAGTTACTGTCCTGTGATGTCTTTTTATGTATTATTATTGTATTGTGTTGCGTCTTGTTTCATGTGAAATATTCTTTTTTAATCACAAAAAAAGATGTCCCCAGATACCAAGAACATGCAAATGGACCTTGTAGAAATGGAGCAATCTTCCATTTACTTAGGTGTGGATTTTTAGGTGGATTTTCTGAAAATAGGGTTAGGGCTTAAGAGGTTAATACTGTATATATATGGTCTTCTGGGAAACCAGGAGTTTAGGTGGTCGTTTCTTCTCACCTTGACTGGCAGAGAGGCAAACTTGGTGACGGGTGCCTTGTGGATGGTGGGCCCGGTGCCGTTCCGCGCCGGGACTTGTTGCTGGGATGATGATGACAAGTCCTCTCTGGGGACACGTTTAATCACCATCATCTTAGAGCTTCTGGACTGAGGGTTTGGAGGGTGCTCTGAGAGAGGACACAGCAGAGGAGCTTCAGTTAGAGCTTCTGGACTGAGAGTTTGGAGGGTGCTCTGAGAGAGGACACAGCAGAGGAGCTTCAGTTAGAGCTTCTGGACTGAGGGTTTGGAGGGTGCTCTGAGAGAGGACACAGCAGAGGAGCTTCAGTTACAATGTGACGATTCAACTGCATCGAATTGAAAATGTTAGAAACTATTATAATCTAAATTAAAAATTAAAAATAAAAGTGAGTGAATCAGTTCCCCCAGCCACATTTGTGTATTCAAATTTTTGGGGGTTATTAACTGATAGAAAATGTAACGAATCGAATCGTGGTCAAATGAAGAGATTTCATGATGCATTGAATCGTTGCCTGAAGAATCGTAAGCGAATTTAATCGTTGTGAGGTCGCATCATTACACCCCGTTACAATCAGTGTTGGGCAAGTTACTTTTAAAAAGTAACTAGTTACAGTTACTTCTTCCAAAAAGTAACTAAATTACTTACTCAGTTACAAATTATAACTAGTTGTGTTACTTTCAAGTAATTGTTTTACATAAACAACATACACAAATCTAAACTATTTGAATGTTGCTGTGGGACAAAGTGAGACTAGCCTCCAATCAAATGCCATGTATGTAGATATTATAATTACTATGTTTATATAGTGGATCATACAAATACAAACACAATAGATGTTTTGGAACTTTTGATATGAAATACCCCTCAACAGGCCACAACTGGGCAACATTAAATTATGCTTGTTACTATACCAAAAATAAATAACAAATATATACTGATTGATTGAACATTTTAATTAACAGATTGCAGAATGGGTACAATACAGTAGGGGTGGACGGTATGGTCTAAAATTTATATCACGGTATAATTTGAAGCATAGACGGTAACGGTATATATCACGGTATCATCGTTTTTGATAAAAAAAAATTTTTATTTTATATAATTTTTTTTTTTTTTTTTTTTTATAAAATATATATATTATATAATTAGACTTGTACTGGTATTATCTGCGAGACATCGCCACCACGCAACAAGCTCCACTGTCTGTGTGTACTCTAGTAGCCTCCAGCTACGGCCAGGATTCTCCGGAGCTGCACCTGGACCTATACTCGAGTAGCCTCGAGCAGAGCTACGGCCAGGATTCTCCGGCGCTGCACCTGGACCCTATTGTATTGGTATTATAACGTTTGTGTGAGTGTAGAGTTATGTGTGAGTGTAGAGTTATGTGTGAGTGTAGAGGTATGTGTGAGTGTAGAGTTATGTGTGAGTGTAGAGTTATGTGTGAGTGTAGGGTTATGTGTGAGTGTAGAGTTATGTGTGAGTGTAGAGTTATGTGTGAGTGTAGAGTTATGTGTGAGTGTAGGGTTATGTGTGAGTGTAGGGTTGTGTGAGTGTAGAGTTATGTGTGAGTGTAGGGTTGTGTGAGTGTAGAGTTATGTGTGAGTGTAGAGTTATGTGTGAGTGTAGAGTTATGTGTGAGTGTAGGGTTATGTGTGAGTGTAGAGTTATGTGTGAGTGTAGAGTTATGTGTGAGTGTAGGGTTATGTGTGAGTGTAGAGTTATGTGTGAGTGTAGAGTTATGTGTGAGTGTAGAGTTATGTGTGAGTGTAGGGTTATGTGTGAGTGTAGGGTTGTGTGAGTGTAGAGTTATGTGTGAGTGTAGGGTTGTGTGTGAGTGTAGAGTTATGTGTGAGTGTAGAGTTATGTGTGAGTGTAGGGTTATGTGTGAGTGTAGAGTTATGTGTGAGTGTAGAGTTATGTGTGAGTGTAGAGTTATGTGTGAGTGTAGAGTTATGTGTGAGTGTAGGGTTGTGTGTGAGTGTAGAGTTATGTGTGAGTGTAGGGTTATGTGTGAGTGTAGGGTTGTGTGAGTGTAGAGTTATGTGTGAGTGTAGGGTTGTGTGTGAGTGTAGAGTTATGTGTGAGTGTAGGGTTGTGTGTGAGTGTAGAGTTATGTGTGAGTGTAGGGTTATGTGTGAGTGTAGGGTTATGTGTGAGTGTAGGGTTATGTGTGAGTGTAGGGTTATGTGTGAGTGTAGAGTTATGTGTGAGTGTAGAGGTATGTGTGAGTGTAGGGTTATGTGTGAGTGTAGAGTTATGTGCGAGTGTAGAGTTATGTGTGAGTGTAGGGTTATGTGTGAGTGTAGAGTTATGTGTGAGTGTAGAGTTATGTGTGAGTGTAGGGTTATGTGTGAGTGTAGAGTTATGTGTGAGTGTAGAGGTATGTGTGAGTGTAGAGTTATGTGTGAGTGTAGAGGTATGTGTGAGTGTAGGGTTATGTGTGAGTGTAGGGTTATGTGTGAGTGTAGAGTTATGTGTGAGTGTAGAGTTATGTGTGAGTGTAGAGTTATGTGTGAGTGTAGAGTTATGTGAGAGTGTAGAGTTATGTGTGAGTGTAGAGTAGGGCTGCACGATTTTGGGAAATAATCTAATTGCGATTTTTCGGACAGATATTGCGATTGCGATTAAACTTGCGATTATATATATTTTTTAAAGCAGCCCCACAGATGTTTATTGTAAAATGCGGCTTGCATCTGGCCTACGCGGTGGTTCTTTTCGGGACACCGAGCCTGAAAATGTTTCTTTTTACCTGGGAATCGATACCGGTACCCAACGGTACCTTTTTTCCTGTACTTTACTCTCCCTCTCTGAAGTCTAAACTTCACAACACACAATCTACAACCCCTTACCTCCCTCTCCCAAACCGATATTGTATCTCAATGGGACTTCCTGGTTTAAAAAAAAGAAAAAAATGCGTTTTTTTTACGATTTGATAATTGCATCATTACAAATCGCGATTTTTAGATTTAAAATCGATTAATCGTGCAGCCCTAGTGTAGAGTTGTGTGTGAGTGTAGAGTTATGTGTGAGTGTAGAGTTATGTGTGAGTGTAGGGTTGTGTGTGAGTGTAGGGTTATGTGTGAGTGTAGGGTTGTGTGTGAGTGTAGGGTTGTGTGTGAGTGTAGGGTTATGTGTGAGTGTAGGGTTGTGTGTGAGTGTAGGGTTGTGTGTGAGTGTAGGGTTGTGTGTGAGTGTAGGGTTATGTGTGAGTGTAGGGTTGTGTGTGAGTGTAGGGTTGTGTGTGAGTGTAGAGTTATGTGTGAGTGTAGAGTTGTGTGTGAGTGTAGAGTTATGTGGGAGTGTAGAGTTATGTGGGAGTGTAGAGTTATGTGGGAGTGTAGAGTTATGTGTGAGTGTAGAGTTATGTGTGAGTGTAGAGGTATGTGTGAGTGTAGAGTTATGTGTGAGTGTAGAGGTATGTGGGAGTGTAGAGTTGTGTGTGAGTGTAGAGGTATGTGTGAGTGTAGAGTTATGTGTGAGTGTAGAGGTATGTGTGAGTGTAGAGTTGTGTGTGAGTGTAGAGGTATGTGTGAGTGTAGAGTTATGTGTGAGTGTAGAGGTATGTGTGAGTGTAGGGTTATGTGTGAGTGTAGAGTTATGTGCGAGTGTAGGGTTGTGTGGGAGTGTAGAGGTATGTGTGAGTGTAGAGGTATGTGTGAGTGTAGGGTTATGTGTGAGTGTAGAGTTATGTGCGAGTGTAGAGTTATGTGCGAGTGTAGAGGTATGTGTGAGTGTAGAGTTATGTGCGAGTGTAGAGTTATGTGCGAGTGTAGAGGTATGTGGGAGTGTAGAGTTATGTGTGAGTGTAGGGTTGTGTGTGAGTGTAGGGTTGTGTGAGTGTAGGGTTGTGTGCGAGTGTAGGGTTGTGTGAGTGTAGGGTTGTGTGCGAGTGTAGGGTTGTGTGGGAGTGTAGAGTTATGTGTGAGTGTAGGGTTGTGTGTGAGTGTAGAGTTATGTGCGAGTGTAGAGTTATGTGTGAGTGTAGGGTTGTGTGAGTGTAGAGTTATGTGCGAGTGTAGAGTTATGTGGGAGTGTAGAGGTATGTGCGAGTGTAGAGTTATGTGCGAGTGTAGGGTTATGTGTGAGTGTAGGGTTGTGTGTGAGTGTAGAGTTATGTGTGAGTGTAGAGTTATGTGTGAGTGTAGGGTTGTGTGTGAGTGTAGGGTTGTGTAGGGGTGCTGAATGAGCTCAGTGGCAATTTGTCATGTCTGGCCAATGTTAGCATGGTGTTATTTCACCATCAAAGATGACACATTTTTTTATATTCTCCTTTGTTTCATTACAATTTACTTAGGCCTAGTAACAGACACAATATTTCTGACACTGGGAATACATTCCCTGAGGTCCATAGATGTCCCTAGATACCAAGAACATGCAAATGCCTTGGCTTGGGCTGATCGTCATACTAACTCGTTTGGCTGAGTTAGGGGGAGGGAAGCCGTGGGTGGGAAACTGGCTTTGTGGACAGCGACGCCTACAGGTCAGGTCTGGGCGCTTGCTCAGCGGAGGCAGGACTTGGTGAAGGCAGCGTGACCTCCCACGCGTTACGCTTCACCAATGAGAGTCCTCGCTGCCAGGTGAAAAAAGAGTCACTGGCTGTCTCCACATGTGTCGGAGGAAGCGTGCGGATGACTTCAGGGTTCCCTTGTACCGACCAGTAGGAGAACATGCGCACAACAACCAGGCAGGGGAGGGGGGGGAATTGGCACAACGACTAAATTGGGACGGGGAGAAAAACGGAGAAAAATCTTTTTTTATCCATCTACCTCCGTTGTAAGAAATTAGTCCAAACTTCAAATGATTTATTATCATTATTATTTATTTAGAACAATTTGTTAACACTTTAACCGCCGAAAACGCCGGAACTCGTCATTCCTAGCCATGCTCATTCTGCCGAAGACGCCGTAACTCGTCTTTGATGTCAATATTTCAAAAATCTGTCATCGAAATCATATTTCCTTTCCGGAGCCCTGAGACACACTGCTGATCTCCTCTCAACTCTCTAGCGGTTCAAGAGCGCCATCTGGTGGCCGATCGGCAGATCGCCAACCAGATATTAACCTTTGAACCGGTAGTGCTCATCCATATGTGGTCCGGCCACTCGCTATCGTTAGAGAGACTCCGTCTTGATACAGTGAACATCGATCGGTGCAAATAACTCGAAAAAACAACATGATTTGGACGTATATACTATTATACAACCTGGAAATGGATCGGGCATTTCTACATCCCATAATAGAAAAAATTCTGTTCACGCTCATCTGCCAGCGGCGCGAGGAAGCCACGGTAAGATTCAGCGTTATATTCTAACGTGTTCTTTACTAACTGCTCTGATGAACATATGACCCACTCTGGATGAATCATCGAACGCTGCCCACGGAATTATAAACGATCCCCCGCCCATCCGGTCATCATCAGATGATACGTAGAAACTTCTAGAAGCACGTCCATTTGAAATTTTTTATCTCGCACAGATTCCTACCAAACTGTATTTGATCATCAATATAATGCATTTAGGGCTATAAATCACGTTCTGAAGAAAGCTGCAGAAAACAATAAAAACATACTTATACTTTAGACCATATTTTAGTATGAATATGTGAATGAAAAAGTTTAACGTTGCTACACCCTGAACAATACATATAGGACATTGAATGGGCCATAATAATGGCAATTTAGCAATAGAATTAAAAAAGTTATAGCCCTGCAAAGAAGGGGAACTTCTCCATAGACAAATAGGGCTGGCGAGGGATGGTAAATTATGAATTTAACCCCGGCGATTAAAGTGTTAATATATATATATAATATTGCAGCGAGCGTTGTCTGCATCTAGCTTTGTAAAGTGTAACCACACTTGGGACCGTTTTCGGCTTGCCATTGCCCCGATTACTTTGTTGTTGAATAAAGTAAAATCCTAGGTAAGCGTGTATTGTGCCTTGTGCGCATGAACGTTGACGTAAACGCGCGGCACAATTCATAGGTTTCGTGGTAAACGAAGTTGTGACGTCATCAGACTTCAAAAATAAATATATATATATATATATATATATATATTTTTTTTTTACAGTACCGAAATGTGCCACCGGTGGATCTCACGTGAATCGGTACTCGGTAGTACAGACGTGATTCGATCGATACCCTTTAAAAGTACCAGATTCGGTAGCCATCCCTACTGATGATGTAACGAAGGGTAAAGATTTCAACCCCTTCCTCTCTGTTCTGAAGAGCCACTACCCAGTCGAGGGCCCTCCAGAACTGGGGGCTAGGAGGGCAGAGAGAAGGGAATCTGGATCTGGCCACAGAGTGCGAAGGAAGCAAGCTCACCCCATACTCCAGCCGTGACGGCTTTGTTCTGGTTGAGCTCCCGTCCTGCGTCGGGGTTGAGCGACGGCTGCGGAAGAAAAGAGCGTGAGAACAACATCAGGCGTCTGGGGAACAAGGCCACAAAGAACAGTCTGCATTTCACCATCTCCATGTAGAAACAACAGTCTGTATTTCACCATCTCCATGTAGAAACAACAGTCTGTATTTCACCATCTCCATGTAGAAACAACAGTCTGCATTTCACCATCTCCATGTAGAAACAACAGTCTGTATTTCACCATCTCCATGTAGAAACAACAGTCTGCATTTCACCATCTCCATGTAGAAACAACAGTCTGTATTTCACCATCTCCATGTAGAAACAACAGTCTGCATTTCACCATCTCCATGTAGAAACAACAGTCTGTATTTCACCATCTCCATGTAGAAACAACAGTCTGTATTTCACTACCTCCATGTAGAAACAACAGTCTGCATTTCACCATCTCCATGTAGAAACAGTCTGTATTTCACCATCTCCATGTAGAAACAACAGTCTGCATTTCACCATCTCCATGTAGAAACAACAGTCTGCATTTCACCACATCCATGTAGAAACAACAGTCTGCATTTCACCACATCCATGTAGAAACAACAGTCTGTATTTCACCACATCCATGTAGAAACAGACTGTATTTCACCACATCCATGTAAAAACAAGTCTGTATTTCACCACCTCCATATAGAAACAACATCATGTGTGCGTTAGAGAGAGAAAGACAAAGGGATAGAGAGAGATGAGAGGGGGATGAGAGAAAGACAGAGGGATAGAGGGGGATGAGAGAAAGACTGAGAGAGATAGAGGGGGATGAGAGAAAGACAGAGGGATAGAGGGGGATGAGAGAAAGACAGAGGGATAGAGAGAGATGAGGGGGACGGAGAGAGACAAAGAGAGAGGGAGAGATTGCTATGTATCATGTGTGCATTAGAGAGACCGAGACAGACAGAGAGACAGAGAGACAGACAGAGAGACTGACAAAGAGACTGAGAGAGAGACAGAAACACAATGGACGAGGCACAACACCATCTCTCTCCACAAACTCACAAAGTCCTCGGCTCCAAACTTCTTGCGCTTGTCTCCATGGCTGCCGTCCTGCAGGCCTTTGTTCTTGGAGCGAAGGACGGCGGGCCGCGAGGAGGAGCCCTCGCTGTTGTTCCTCACCTTCCAGCCTCCTCCTGGACACGTGGGAGAGGGGACACCATGGGGTTGGAGAGGGGAGACCATGGGGTTGGAGAGGGGAGACCATGGGGTTGGAGAGGGGAGACCATGGGGTTGGAGAGGGGAGACCATGGGGTTGGAGAGAGAGGGGAGACCATGGGGTTGGAGAGAGAGGAGACCATGGGGTTGGAGAGGGGAGACCATGGGGTTGGAGAGGGGAGACCATGGGGTTGGAGAGAGAGGAGACCATGGGGTTGGAGAGGGGAGACCATGGGGTTGGAGAGAGAGGAGACCATGGGGTTGGAGAGGGGAGACCATGGGGTTGGAGAGGGGAGACCATGGGGTTGGAGAGGGGAGACCATGGGGTTGGAGAGAGAGGAGACCATGGGGTTGGAGAGAGAGGAGAGACCATGGGGTTGGAGAGAGAGAGGAGACCATGGGGTTGGAGAGAGAGGAGACCATGGGGTTGGAGAGAGAGAGGAGACCATGGGGTTGGAGAGAGAGGGGAGACCATGGGGTTGGAGAGAGAGAGGAGACCATGGGGTTGGAGAGAGAGGGGAGACCATGGGGTTGGAGAGAGAGGGGAGACCATGGGGTTGGAGAGAGAGAGGAGACCATGGGGTTGGAGAGAGAGGAGACCATGGGGTTGGAGAGAGAGAGGAGACCATGGGGTTGGAGAGAGAGGGGAGACCATGGGGTTGGAGAGAGAGAGGAGACCATGGGGTTGGAGAGAGAGAGGAGACCATGGGGTTGGAGAGAGAGGGGAGACCATGGGGTTGGAGAGAGAGAGGAGACCATGGGGTTGGAGAGAGAGAGGAGACCATGGGGTTGGAGAGAGAGAGGAGACCATGGGGTTGGAGAGAGAGGGGAGACCATGGGGTTGGAGAGAGAGGGGAGACCATGGGGTTGGAGAGAGAGGAGAGACCATGGGGTTGGAGAGGGGGGAGACCATGGGGTTGGAGAGAGAGGAGACCATGGGGTTGGAGAGAGAGGAGAGACCATGGGGTTGGAGAGAGAGGAGACCATGGGGTTGGAGAGAGAGAGGAGACCATGGGGTTGGAGAGAGAGAGGAGACCATGGGGTTGGAGAGAGAGAGGAGAGACCATGGGGTTGGAGAGAGAGGAGACCATGGGGTTAGAGAGAGAGGAGAGACCATGGGGTTGGAGAGGAGAGACCATGGGGTTGGAGAGAGAGGAGAGACCATGGGGTTGGAGAGAGAGAGGAGACCATGGGGTTGGAGAGAGAGGGGAGACCATGGGGTTGGAGAGAGAGGGGAGACCATGGGGTTGGAGAGAGAGAGGAGACCATGGGGTTGGAGAGAGAGGGGAGACCATGGGGTTGGAGAGAGAGGGGAGACCATGGGGTTGGAGAGAGAGAGGAGACCATGGGGTTGGAGAGAGAGAGGAGACCATGGGGTTGGAGAGAGAGGGGAGACCATGGGGTTGGAGAGAGAGGGGAGACCATGGGGTTGGAGAGAGAGGGGAGACCATGGGGTTAGAGAGAGGAGAGACCATGGGGTTGGAGAGAGAGAGGAGACCATGGGGTTGGAGAGAGAGGAGAGACCATGGGGTTGGAGAGAGAGGAGAGACCATGGGGTTGGAGAGAGAGGGGAGACCATGGGGTTGGAGAGAGAGAGGAGACCATGGGGTTGGAGAGAGAGGAGAGACCATGGGGTTGGAGAGAGAGGGGAGACCATGGGGTTGGAGAGGGGGGAGACCATGGGGTTGGAGAGAGAGGGGAGACCATGGGGTTGGAGAGAGAGGAGAGACCATGGGGTTGGAGAGAGAGGGGAGACCATGGGGTTGGAGAGGGGGGAGACCATGGGGTTGGAGAGGGGGGAGAGACCATGGGGTTGGAGAGAGAGAGGAGACCATGGGGTTGGAGAGAGGGGAGAGACCATGGGGTTAGAGAGAGAGGAGAGACCATGGGGTTGGAGAGAGAGGAGAGACCATGGGGTTGGAGAGAGAGGAGAGACCATGGGGTTGGAGAGGGGGGAGACCATGGGGTTGGAGAGGGGGGAGACCATAGGGTTGGAGAGAGAGGAGAGACCATGGGGTTGGAGAGAGAGGAGAGACCATGGGGTTGGAGAGAGAGGAGAGACCATGGGGTTGGAGAGAGAGGAGAGACCATGGGGTTGGAGAGAGGGGAGACCATGGGGTTGGAGAGAGAGGAGAGACCATGGGGTTGGAGAGAGAGGGGAGACCATGGGGTTGGAGAGAGAGGGGAGACCATGGGGTTGGAGAGAGAGGGGAGACCATGGGGTTGGAGAGAGAGGAGAGACCATGGGGTTGGAGAGGGGGGAGACCATGGGGTTGGAGAGAGAGGGGAGACCATGGGGTTGGAGAGAGAGGAGAGACCATGGGGTTGGAGAGAGAGGGGAGACCATGGGGTTGGAGAGAGAGGGGAGACCATGGGGTTGGAGAGAGAGGGGAGACCATGGGGTTGGAGAGAGAGGAGACCATGGGGTTGGAGAGAGAGAGGAGACCATGGGGTTGGAGAGAGAGAGGAGACCATGGGGTTGGAGAGAGAGGAGACCATGGGGTTGGAGCAGGGTTTCCGTTAGAAAAAATTGTTGTCGGTCTCCGTGACCTGCAAGATTTCAATCTACCGGACAAATGAGATTAATTCCGGTCATAGTTTAGAATAAAGAATGTCATCCTCAAGGCATGTAGATTTATAATATTATTACTTAAAACTAGGCTACTTTTGCGTATACAGTCATTAATTAATATATTCCAAATAAAATAAGTCCCTCGATACTCCGTGCTGCTGCTGACTTGAACTAAAATAGACCGCGTATGTGGGCAGTCGGTCCGACACTAAACTTATAATCACATTTTTATGAGCTAACGAATTCCGTTATATTGGACATTTGTATTAATTATATCAAGCGAAGAACTGAGAAAGCAGAGAGGCGGCAACATTATCGTGGTTTGCGTGACGACTCTCTCCACCTCGCAACAACTTATTTGCAAAGAGTATGGCGCTGCAGAGAAGCTCATTCAGCTGTTATTGGCTCTTTTCTGGGAACCGCACAACAGCGCCCCCCACCCAACATTGGCTGAAAATGGCCGAATTGGAGTACTGATGGAATACTGCATTGTGCCGTTGCCTCTCTGGCTCTGCAGCTTCACATGCACTCGCACACCCAGCACTAAGCTCTCGCTGACAACGTCGTTGTCATTATTAGAAGCAACGAGGAAACAAATGTAATGATCGTTTCGTTCATCGCATAGGCTATTTAATTTTAGCCTATTTTAATACAATTCAAATAATCAAATTGTGCTTAGACTCAGGGAATTATTTTCACCGGACATTAAGACCGGAGATATTAAATAAGTCGGACTTCAACAGATTTTGCCGGTCAAAAACCGGTAATTACCGGCTAACGGAAACGCTGGGTTGGAGAGAGAGAGGAGACCATGGGGTTGGAGAGAGAGGAGACCATGGGGTTGGAGAGAGAGAGGAGACCATGGGGTTGGAGAGAGAGAGGAGACCATGGGGTTGGAGAGAGAGGAGACCATGGGGTTGGAGAGAGAGAGGAGACCATGGGGTTGGAGAGAGAGGAGACCATGGGGTTGGAGAGAGAGAGGAGACCATGGGGTTGGAGAGAGAGGAGACCATGGGGTTGGAGAGAGAGAGGAGACCATGGGGTTGGAGAGAGAGAGGAGACCATGGGGTTGGAGAGAGAGGGGAGACCATGGGGTTGGAGAGAGAGGGGAGACCATGGGGTTGGAGAGGGGGGAGACCATGGGGTTGGAGAGAGGGGGGAGACCATGGGGTTGGAGAGAGAGGAGACCATGGGGTTGGAGAGAGAGGGGAGACCATGGGGTTGGAGAGAGAGGGGAGACCATGGGGTTGGAGAGAGAGGAGAGACCATGGGGTTGGAGAGAGAGGGGAGACCATGGGGTTGGAGAGAGAGGAGAGACCATGGGGTTGGAGAGAGAGGGGAGACCATGGGGTTGGAGAGAGAGAGGAGACCATGGGGTTGGAGAGAGAGAGGAGACCATGGGGTTGGAGAGAGAGAGGAGACCATGGGGTTGGAGAGAGAGGGGAGACCATGGGGTTGGAGAGAGAGGGGAGACCATGGGGTTGGAGAGAGAGAGGAGACCATGGGGTTGGAGAGAGAGGAGAGACCATGGGGTTGGAGAGAGAGGAGAGACCATGGGGTTGGACAATACATGGCTGCCATGTTAGCCTTAATGACTACAGACCTGTGGCCTTGACAGCAGTAGCCATGAAGGTGCTGGAACGTCTAGTCCTGTCATTTCTCAAAACACTCACATCCCCCCTGATGGACCCCCTACAATTCGCCTATCGCTCAAACCGGTCTACTGACGATGCAGTCAACCTGGCACTGCACTACACCCTCCAGCACCTGGAGACCAAGAACAGTTACACACGGATACTTTTCATCGACTTCAGCAGCGCCTTCAACACCATTGACCCCCTCATACTGTTCCAAACCCTGGCCAACATGAACATTGCCCCCTCCCTCTGTTTCTGGCTGCTGGACACACTGAAGGGCCGCAACCAAGTAGTCTGCTACAAGAACCTCACCTCTCTCCCTCTGACCACCAACATCGGGGTACCACAGGGGTGTGTTCTTCTATCCCAGTGGCTTTTCTCCCTTTACACCAACAACCTCCGATCAGCATCCCCGTCAGTCAAGACGCTGAAATACGTGGACGACACCACCATCTTAGGGCTGATCTCCAACAACAAGGAGGATGACTACCGGTCAGAGGTGGAGCAACGTTGTGCAGAGAACATAATCTCATACTAAATGAAAGTAAGACAGTTGAACTAATCATTGACTTCAGGAAAAACACACCCACTAAAACACCCATGCTCATTAACAACCAACCCATCTCTGCCACAGACACATTCAAATTCCTAGGAACACACATCAACAATTAACTGAGCTGGGACCATCACACCACCTATCTACTCAAAACAGCTAATCAGAGACTATTTCACCTCAGAGACAACTCAGGAAATATAAGGTCAGGAAGAATTTAATGGTCCAATTCTACACAGCCATAATACAAAACATTCTGTCTTTATCCATCACTGCATGGTACGGCAACACACCCAAACACACACCACTGGATAGGGTCATAAAAAGGGCATCCAAAATTATCAACTGCAAACTCCCCACTCTGGACTCGTTACACAAACACCATACCATCACACGCGCAAACAAAATATCATTAGTGACCCCCCCACCGGCCTGGCCGTGTGGCAATAAAAGGAACTTGAACTTCTTCATCGTAGGCAGGTGGGTGTAGGAACCAAGTGTGTGGAGAGTGATGCAGTGATAAACTGTCCTATTGACCGCAAGCTCTGCCCTCTTTTCTCCATCCTCCAATCACAACTGTTGCTTCCCTTTTGTTTGTCTGAGAAAGCAAGGGTCCTGATTGGAGGCTTGAGAAAAGAGGCCAGGGTTTGAGGTAGGTCAACTGTCATTGTACAGTGTGTACAACGGTCACTCGTGCTGTACTACCAAATGTCTAGGGCTGTACCGAGTTCGAAGCTTCATTCATA
The DNA here is from genome assembly GCF_963971535.1 of Notolepis coatsorum. NCBI lineage: Eukaryota > Metazoa > Chordata > Actinopteri > Aulopiformes > Paralepididae > Notolepis > Notolepis coatsorum. The sequence goes on from NC_140175.1 coordinate 105,260,818, forward strand.
ACGTTGACGTTCGAATTCGAAATCAACATTCGAAAGAAAAAAGAAGAATTTTAGGGATGATGGCACGATACACCCCCCCCCCCCTCTTAAAAACAAAAACCTGTGTTTAACCTAGCCATCTATAAAACATCATGCTAAAACTGTGAAACAAATCCTACCCCCCTAAAATAATAAATACATAGCAATTATGCAATAGTGCTGCTGCTTTTTATTTTGTTCAAATCTTTTAGTTAATATATAAATAAGACTACAGCGATTTCATGACGACTTCCTATCCTCGCCCCCGTTTTCCGGTGCAATGCACAGAGATTTTAAAATCATTGGTAAACAAACGTAGTGCTGAAAATATATGACTGCTGTTTTGATAGGGTTATGATCTTGACTCTTGGCTACGTTTGAAAAAGAAACACAACATTGTACTTATTTGGGATAGCAGTGTCGGAGATAAAATGCCGATTTGCCAAAACTTTTCTTCTTTGAGATTAAAATAACTCCACACAGCTGACATGACTGTGGCGCTCACGTTTAGCTAACGCTAACGTTGTTGTCGTGCTACTACGGTTGAAGTGATGGCACGCTTTACGGCATGTATCGGATCGGAAAATACTTCCTGTTTTTCCGATCCCGTGAATTTGACCAGTATCGGACCGATACCGAGTATCGGAGCCATCCCTAAAAAGAATATTATAATTTTTTTTTAATCCTCTTTTTCTCCGCCTGATTTTAATTTTTTTCTCCCCATCCCAATTTAGTCGTTATGCCAATTCCCCCCCTCCCCTACCTTTTTGTAGGGCGCTGCGTTGTTGTGCGCATGTTCCTCCTACTGGTCGGAACAAGGGAACCCTGAAGTCCACCACATGCTTCCTCCGACACATGTGGAGACAGCCAGTGGCTATTTTTTTCACCTGGCAGCGAGGACTCATTGGTGAAGCGTAACGCGTGGGAGGTCACGCTGCCTTCACCATTTCCTGCCTTTCGCTGAGCAGGCGCCCAGACCTGACCTGTAGCTGTCCACAACACCAGATTACCACCCACGACTTCCCTCCCCCTAACCTAGCCAAACAAGTGAGTATGACGACCGGCCCAAGCCGCAGGGCAATGCTGACTCCGGGAGTCGAGACTGCAGCCTCTTGCATTGGTGACGAGCGCAACCTCCGCTACGCCACCCGACTGCCCTATATTATTAATTATTTTAATTATTATTATTATTAGTTTTCTTTTTTTTTTTAAATGTGTTATTCATTCTGTTTACACCAATGAGGTTTTTCTTCACAGTTGCAGATAAAGATTAGGCTACACTAATATTATAGTATTATACTATTATAGTATATGACTCATCATAAAAATTTAAATAAAACATTTATCATAAATGATGTAGCCTATCTGCATCCGCTCAGCACTCCATCAAGACGTCACCATCACCTTCGTACCAACCGTGCCCTTATTGGATTATTTATGTTGACAAAACTGATGAGTTATATTCATTAAAGAAAATTGATTTAATTTAATTTAAAAAGACTCATTTAATCAGATGAATTCACTTCACATTCAAATTTAGGATTTTGTTTGAGGATTTCATTTTTTATTATTTTTTTATGATTACGTCATAAAATATGACAACGGACATTCGAAGATTCATTCGAAAACTTCAATAGAAGCTTCGAATGTACAAATAAATTACATTCGGTACAGTCCTACAAATGTCATTTACATACTTTTATGTGACTAACGAAAGGACGCATGAAAGAACAAACAACCTGTACAAAGATATATCCCCCATGCCCTTAACCCTTTCACTGCCACACGACAGCCGGTTAACCCTTTCACTGTGACAATACAGAAGGTTAGCCCTTTACTATCACACAACCGACGGCGATGCTCCATCATTAGCATCATTAGCTCCGCATCCGCGGATCTAATGATGCTAATGATGGAGCATCGCCGTCGGTTGTGTGATAGTAAAGGGCTAACCTTCTGTCGCGTGGCAGTTAATGTGTTAAGGCGGACATAAGCATTACATACACTACTAAAGCATACATGATGTCAATCAATATGCTGCTGCTGTATGAAGTCTGCACTGGTCTGTTACTGTACGTCCTGTTACTGTACCTCCAGGGAGTCCGCTGACCGCCTCTGTACCGTCGGAGGAGTTGTGACGTCTCAGACTGACATGACCCTGGTAGTCCAGACGCTCTGAGGGACTCTGCAACGACTTGTCATAACTCTGAGAGAGAGAGAGAGAGAGAGAGAGAGAGAGAGAGACAGAGAGACAGAGAGAGACAGAGACAGAGAGAGAGACAGAGAGAGAGACAGAGACAGAGAGAGAGAGAACAAGAGAGAGAGAACAAGAGAGAGAGAGAGAGAGACAGAGAGAGAGAGAACAAGAGAGAGAGAGAACAAGAGAGAGAGACAGAAAGATGTATTTTTTATTTTTAGAAACATTTATTTACATAACCTCACTACAAGGTGTGTTTCAATAATACAATTAAATAAATACACATTATAGCTCACATCATACATGTGTTTTCGTTAGTGATGCACCGATGTGAAAATACCGATAACCGATATTAATATTGCTGTTCTGGCCGTTACCGATATTTACCGATGTCGATATCTCTGTATAGAAAACACTTTTTAATGATAAAATAAAAGAGCTATTTTCCAAAACGCATTTATTTTTTTACTTTTGTAACTTATTTTCAGAAATTATTTGAAACTATTTAAGACCAAAACATATATATACTTTTTTGTTGTTGTTGTTTTCGGCCCTATCTTGATATCGGAACGATACAGATGTGTAAAATAATTACCATATCGGCCGATATTATATCGGCGGCCGATATATCGTGCATCACTAGTTTGTCATACTAAAAAACACATTAAGTAAGTTTACAATTGAGAGATCTCACATAAAGGTTGCTAAAACACAGCTGCCCCTCTACCACACACACACAACTAAAACACAGCTGCCCCTCTACCACACACACAACTAAAACACAGCTGCCCCTCTACCACACACACAAATAAAACACAGCTGCCCCTCTACCACACAACAAACAAATAAAACACAGCTGCCCCTCTAAACACACACACAACTAAAACACAGCTGCCCCTCTACCACACACACAACAAACAACTAAAACACAGCTGCCCCTCTACCACACACACAACTAAAACACAGCTGCCCCTCTACCACACACACAACTAAAACACAGCTGCCCCTCTACCACACACACACAACTAAAACACAGCTGCCCCTCTACCACACAACAAACAACTAAAACACAGCTGCCCCTCTACCACACAACAAACAACTAAAACACAGCTGCCCCTCTACCACACACACAACTAAAACACAGCTGCCCCTCTACCACACACACAACTAAAACACAGCTGCCCCTCTACCACACAACAACTAAAACACAGCTGCCCCTCTACCACACACACAACAAACAACTAAAACACAGCTGCCCCTCTACCACACACACAACAAACAACTTATAGGAACCCAAGGAGGACAACCTACACTACCCTGGTACTTTGATTAATGTATACTCAGTAGATAGTAAATTATAACACTACCTCATGCATACTGCACCTTATGTGACACTGTGAATAATGTGAATATTCCTCAGCTAGTCAGATAGTAAATTACATTGACCATATTGATCAAATTGTTTACACTGCCTGTGTTGTCTTTTACTACCTGTATACTGTGTTGTTTTACTACCTGTACCCCTCCCCCCTCCCCCCCATGCTGCTATGATGCCTGAATTTCCCCAAGGGGATCAATAAAGGAATATCTTATCTTATCTTAAAACACAGCTGCCCCTCTACCACACAACAAACAACTAAAACACAGCTGCCCCTCTACCACACACACAACAAACAACTAAAACACAGCTGCCCCTCTACCACACAACAAACAACTAAAACACAGCTGCCCCTCTACCACACACAACAAACAACTAAAACACAGCTGCCCCTCTACCACACACACAACTAAAACACAGCTGCCCCTCTACCACACACACAACTAAAACACAGCTGCCCCTCTACCACACAACAAAAACACAGACAACAGCCTCTGACCTCATGACAGCAGAGACACTGAACCAGCAGCCTCTGACCTCATGACAGCAGAGACCCTGAACCAGCAGCCTCTGACCTCATGACAGCAGAGACACTGAACCAGCAGCATCTGACCTCATGACAGCAGAGACCCTGAACCAGCAGCCTCTGACCTCATGACAGCAGAGACACTGAACCAGGAGCCTCTGACCTCATGACAGCAGAGACACTGAACCAGCAGCCTCTGACCTCATGACAGCAGAGACACTGAACCAGCAGCATCTGACCTCATGACAGCAGAGACACTGAACCACCAGCCTCTGACCTCATGACAGCAGAGACACTAAACCAGCAGCCTCTGACCTCATGACAGCAGAGACACTGAACCAGCAGCCTCTGACCTCATGACAGCAGAGACACTGAACCAGCAGCCTCTGACCTCATGACAGCAGAGACACTGAACCACCAGCCTCTGACCTCATGACAGCAGACACACTGAACCAGCAGCCTCTGACCTCATGACAGCAGAGACACTGAACCAGCAGCCTCTGACCTCATGACAGCAGAGACACTGAACCAGCAGCCTCTGACCTCATGACAGCAGAGACACTGAACCAGCAGCCTCTGACCTCATGACAGCAGAGACCCTGAACCAGCAGCCTCTGACCTCATGACAGCAGAGACACTGAACCAGCAGCCTCTGACCTCATGACAGCAGAGACACTGAACCAGCAGCCTCTGACCTCATGACAGCAGAGACACTGAACCAGCAGCCTCTGACCTCATGACAGCAGAGACACTGAACCAGCAGCCTCTGACCTCATGACAGCAGAGACCCTGAACCAGCAGCCTCTGACCTCATGACAGCAGAGACACTGAACCAGCAGCCTCTGACCGCATGACAGCAGAGACACTGAACCAGCAGCCTCTGACCTCATGACAGCAGAGACCCTGAACCAGCAGCCTCTGACCTCATGACAGCAGAGACACTGAACCAGCAGCCTCTGACCTCATGACAGCAGAGACACTGAACCAGCAGCCTCTGACCGCATGACAGCAGAGACACTGAACCAGCAGCCTCTGACCTCATGACAGCAGAGACCCTGAACCAGCAGCCTCTGACCTCATGACAGCAGAGACACTGAACCAGCAGCCTCTGACCTCATGACAGCAGAGACACTGAACCAGCAGCCTCTGACCTCATGACAGCAGAGACACTGAACCAGCAGCCTCTGACCTCATGACAGCAGAGACCCTGAACCACCAGCCTCTGACCGCATGACAGCAGAGACACTGAACCAGCAGCCTCTGACCTCATGACAGCAGAGACACTGAACCAGCAGCCTCTGACCTCATGACAGCAGAGACCCTGAACCAGCAGCCTCTGACCTCATGACAGCAGAGACACTGAACCAGCAGCCTCTGACCTCATGACAGCAGAGACACTGAACCAGCAGCCTCTGACCTCATGACAGCAGAGACACTGAACCACCAGCCTCTGACCTCATGACAGCAGACTGAACCACCAGCCTCTGACCTCATGACAGCAGAGACACTGAACCAGCAGCCTCTGACCTCATGACAGCAGAGACACTGAACCAGCAGCCTCTGACCTCATGACAGCAGAGACACTGAACCAGCAGCCTCTTAGGGGCAGCGGTGGCCTAATGGTTAGAGAAGCGGGTTTGTTACCGGAAGGTTGCTGGTTCGATCCCCCGGACTGGCAGGAAGAAATCTGGTCTGGGGAAGTGAATTATCTCTCCTATCCCCTTAACACCAACCGCTGAAGTGTCCATGAGCAAGGCACTTAACTAGAGCCATATGGAATCCGCGATCACGGAATCGCGGAATTGACCAATAAAAATGGAATCAACTATAAAAATATATATATATTTAATTTCTTTTTTTTTTAACTTTTTTTGTTGTTGTGGGACTTTGTTCAACTTTGTCAGTGCTGTAAAGTTTAAACCTTTTTAAATCTTAGACAAACAAAACACTTTGCTTTCATGAAATATTGTAAGCCGTCATTTGAGGCTTTATAAAAGCAGCACAATGAACACAAATCTGTCAGTGCAGAGTCCGACCTCATCTTAAATAACAAACAGCATTGCTTGTTGTAGTTAACAAAGAGAGGCAAAGTTGATTTAGCAAAAATATATATATATATATATATTTTTTTTTTTTTAATAATCGAATTTTATTTTCATATTCGAATCCCATGCCCATCGAACGAAGCTTCGAAGTATTTAAGACAGCCCTATTAAATGGACTGTTATATCTTATTAAATTGTGGACATTTATTCATTCCCACTTATTAGACACTATTTCTGATGGTAAAATGAGCGTACAAAGCAAAATACATAATTCTGAAATATTAAAAAATTATGGAATTTGGAAAAAAATCAAACGGATTTCATATGGCTCTACACTTAACCCCCAACTGCTCCAGTGGAGTTGCTCAGTGGCCAACGGTGGCAGACTGTGGTTGTACTGGGCAGCTCCCAGGTGTGAATGGAACTGTGTGAATGTGAAGCAGGGCGTTCCTGAAAAAGAGCATCTGTGCTCAGAGAACCTACCCTGGGTTAATAAATTTTTTCCCCTTCTTTTAAACACCAGCCTGTCTGACCTCATGACAGCAGACCCTGAACTTAATTGCCTGAAGGAGGCCATTTCCACCCTACATTGTGTGCGCTTTGAGTGTCTAGAAAAGCGCTATAAAAATGTGTCTGCAATCTCTGATCATCTGATCAACAGAGGCATAGTTTGTTTTTTCAGTCATAGGCCTTGATATCATGAAATCATAACATACATTGGGTTGTTATTATTATTGTCATAATTAGTTCTGCTGTTCTTGTTTAATCTGAATGATAATAATGGAAGAAAACAAAGATTTGTAATTCGGGTCCACATTTCTGGACGGCTTAGATTGTGTTTGGGGACGGTTCCAGGATGAGGGTGAAAAGGGTTAGTTAGGATCCCTGTATATGTCATGTCCTACACACCTTGGCTGATGAGGTTAGTTAGGATCCCTGTATCATGTCTTACACACCTTGGCTGATGAGGTTAGTTGGGATCCCTGTATATGTCGTGTCCTACACACCTTGGCTGATGAGGTTAGTTAGGATCCCTGTATATGTTGTGTCTTACACACCTTGGCTGATGAGGGTTCAGTGGGGAAACTAAGCCAGGCTGGAGTGAAGTCATGCCGCGCCATTTAGGTTAGATGCTCCAGTCAGACAAGATCCACCTCAACACCTCATCACTACAGCCCCTGAGGGAGAGAGAGAGGGGGGGGGGACACATAAAGAGAGGGAGAGATAGGGAGGGGGGAAAGAGAAAGAGACAGATAAAGAGAGGGGGAGAGAGGGGGGGGGAGAGAGAAAGAGACAGGGGAGAAAAAGAGGGGGAGAGAAAGAAATGAGAGGACAGAGGGGGAGAAAGAAAGACAGATGAGGAGAGAGAAAGAGAAAAAGGAGAGAGAAAGACAGACATTAATAGACAAATAAAAGTGTAAAATGTTGTTTCTGAGATTATCAAGAGTCAAAATTATAGATAAATATAAAACAAATTTATTATTATTTTGCATGTGTAAAAAATATATATATTTATATACTTTTTTCTTAAAAAATAAAAAGCGTGTTCAACATTAGTTTGTGTGTGTGTGTCAGGTGCACTCACTGTAGTTGGCCCATGATACAAACCTTTTTTTATATATTTTTTTTACATGCAAAAAGTGACACCACGATTTCACGCAGTTATCGATAAATCGATAAGTGGTCTCGGCCTTAGTGAACAGTATTGATCTCGCTCAAGCCCTGCTCTCTTTTCTTGATCCTCCAATCACAACTCTGTTCATCAGAGGGGAAGCAACCGTTGTGATTAGAGGATCAAGACGTTAGTGTTGAACTTGTTAGTGGATGAATCAAGTCATCTTGAGACGGGCCAACCGGAACACTGTCGCGCCACAGACTGAGGGGTTCGGTGGAAGTTGAGCTGATGCAAGACCGTGCAACACATCCTCAGCAGCAGAGTGCGGCCTGGACCGAGACCGTGCAACACATCCTCAGCAGCAGAGATTTGGGGCCACATTCATCATATGGGGTCCTAGATGTGATTAGTATGTGACCCCTGACCCTAGGGATGCCCCTATCGATCGGCCAGCGATCGGTATCGGCCGATATTCAGTATAAATAGGAGATGGGGAATTCCGATAATGCTTTCTAGTCGCCGATTGTGAAAACCGTTCGATGACTAGCAAGAAAAACATGATCCAATTATTTTTTTTTTTATCTTTTCCCCCCTTCTTTTTCCGTTTTTCTCCCCTCCCAATGTTAGTCATTATGCCAATTCCCAATCCCCTTCCTGGTCGTTGCGCACTCTTACCCCCTATCGTTGGTCCGGGAGAGTGGAGACTATCACATGCCTATTGGCACATGACTATTGGCATCCACAGCCTGGCCCCCCCCTACCTGACTGATCTCCTTCTTCCCTACCGCCCCACCCGTTCCCTCCGGTCCTCCTCCACTGCCTCCCTCACTGTCCCGACATCCAAGCTTAAAGGATAACTCCACTATTTTGGGAAATTAGCTTATTTAACATCTTCCCTGGAGTTAGACAAGAAGATGCATACCTTTTTTGTCTCTGTGCGTGCATTTTAGCTTTGGGAATAGATGCTCCGTTAGCATAGCTTAGCTTCATCACTGGAAGTGAGGCAGGACAGTAGCCTTACAATGTCAGACCTTGCAATCAAAAGTTAGGGGCGCACTGAAATTATGGCAAGGGTTATTAGCCCCCTAACTTTTGATTGCAAAGTCTGACATTGACCCCCTTTTCAGGAGTTGACCTAGAGCCCACCAAGGTCATGCATATCAAGTTTGGTCAATGTCAGACCTTGCAATACACTGTAAGGCACTGTAAGGCTACTGTCCTGCCTCACTTCCAGTGATGAAGCTAAGCTATGCTAACGGAGCATCTATTCCCAAAGCTAAAATGCACGCACAGAGACAAAAAAGGTATGCATCTTCTTGTCTAACTCCAGGGAAGATGTTAAATAAGCTAATTTCCCAAAATAGTGGAGTTATCCTTTAAAAACTTCGGAGATCGGGCCTTCTCTCGTACTGCACCCCGACTCTGGAACTCCCTCCCCCAGTCCATCAGAGACTCCCCTACACTCTCCACCTTCAAAGCTCGCCTCAAAACCCACCTGTTCTCCCTTACCTTCAACCCCCCCCCACCCTTAAACCCCCCCTCCCCTCCAACCTGATTGATGTCTGTCTCCAGTCTTTTTTGTGCTATCAGGCTGTCTCCCCTGTTCCCCCCATGGTCTCATGTTCCTTTTGTTTTTGTTTCTTTGTTGTTTTTGTTTTTGTTTCTTTACTTTTGTTTCTTTGTTTGTACTCCTGCTCCCGACTACTGTCAGCGACTTCGGGTTATTGAGAAGCGCTATATAAATTAAATTAATTATTATTATTATTTATGCTTCCTCCGACACATGTGTAGCCAGCCCACCACTTCTTTTCACCTGGCAGCGCGGACTCTCACCGAGAGTGTAACGTGTGGAAGGTCACACTACCTCTCTTAGATCATTCCCTCGCTGTGCAGGCGCCCTGACCGAACTGTAGGAGTCGCTGTCCACAACGACCCAGACCCACCCACCGGCTTCCCTCCCGCTGACTCTGCCAATCGAGCCAGTATGACGGCCAGCCAAGCCGGAAGCAACGCTGACAGCTGGATTTGATACCAGTGTCTCTTGCGTTGGTGACAAGCGCATTGTCCGCTGCGCCACCCAGCCGCCTACCATGATCCAATTATCAGCGGAGTTGGAATCTCGCTGTCTTCTCTCCTACAGCAAGTTGTTGACACACAGGCACACACACGCTGCTGCAGTGCACACATTGCCCCTCCCCCTCACAGACCTGTCTTTGTCAACAAATCCTCTCATTTGCTCCAAAGATGGCAACAGTGCAATAGCCTCCGCAACTTGTCGTGGCGGCTCCTCTTTCAACATCACTGAAGCATGATGACACATGATGGCCCAGTAAACTATTCACTTTAGTTTAATACATTGTCTAACGTTATCTAGCTGGCTAGGTAGCTACTAGGGATGGGTACCGAATTCGGTACTTTTGAGGTACCGGACCGAAACACGTCGGTACTACAGAGTATCGATTCAAGTGAGAAACCAAAAAAAAATAAAATAAATAGAAAAAAAATATTTTTTATAAAAAAAAAAATTCTTTTTTTTTCCATGTCAACGTTCACACGCACAATATATGCTTACCTAGGATTTGATTATCGGTATCGATTCACAGGTACCGGTATCGGTTCAAATGTGAAAGGTACCCATCCCTACTAGCTACTGATATCAACGTCTGATAACATCATTGGCATTCGTTTTTGCAGCTGTTGGCTAGCATTGGCTAACTAGCTATCGTTCTTCCGTTGGCTAACGTTAGCTACCTAGCTACTGTAGAAAAAAACTTTATTAAGGATAGCCAGCTAGCTGCCTGGCAGTTCGTGGTGCAGTAGCTGGCTAGATAGCTGGCTAACGTTGGCCAATATAGCTGTAACTGAACGCCAATGATGCTAGCCTTATGAGTTTCAGTTCATAGGAAAATACTTTGACTATAATGGTCAGAAGTAAATTAACTTAGATGCTGTTATGCTTAACACCCAGTACTATTCACTTTACTTAATTCCTAAAATTAGATTAGATAATTTAGTCCGGAGTCCGGACTTTGAGAATGCCTGTTAGACCTACAGTATAATACTATACTGCTATAAAAAAAAACGATCGGTATCGGCAGTGTATCGGCCGATATGGCTCATAAACGATCTGTGGCAAAAAACGTGATCGGGGCATCCCTAGGCCTAACAAAATTAATAGTTGGTTTCAGGTTGCCGACCGACCCTGCCGATTTAGGTGCGACCCAATATATTTTATGAGTTTAAAAAAAAAATTATATTAAAAAAAAAAATAAAAATCAGATTTTTTTTTTTTTTTTTGAATGAAGTTTCATAGAAATCTTAGTCAAACATTTAGTATTATGGATATTAAACATGCTGGCAGAGTACATGCATCCATGTTGTTGTGAACATTTTAATTAAATAAAGAAATTCCCTATCCATAGTCGCCGTGGGAAAGAATAAAATAAAAAAATAAAATAAAATAAATTCCCTACCTACCCATGGCCAAACTGACAACCAACCTGAAACCAACTATTAATTTTGTTAGGCCCTACCTGACCCCCATGTGAGCGCAGTGTGAATGATGATCAGATCAGAATTCATGCGGTTTCATTACAACATCACTGCATTCACACTGCAAGCCACACTGCTCAATTCTCATGTATTGCTCAGATCAGATTTATTTTGTTTGACCGTCAGTGTTCACATTATATTTTGTTAAATTTGGGCAATATTAGATTCAAGTGTGAATTAATCTACACACTCTTGTGGTGCTTGAAGGCAGGGCACGAAATTAGAGCCCGCCACCCGCCAATGGCAGGCATATTTTAGGTTTGGCGAGTGACACAGAGGTCTGCCCGCCACCTGGCGTGTAGTTCATATCGATACTCTTATTTTGAAAATCCTGTGCGGGTCTCGTTTCCGCCCCAAGCGCAGCTCCAGTCATAATATCGATGGCTCCGGCAGTTAGCAACATTCGGTTCATATGGTACTCTTATTTTGAAAAAACCCGTGGCAACGAGTCATATCCGCCCCAGTCCGTGCTTCTGCTCGTATCAACACAGAGGCAGTCTGCTCTAGTCTAGTGTGGACCTCCGTGAGCTAACTTTACTGTTTAAACAATGACCCAGTCAACTATTCACTTTTAGTTTAATACATAAGGCATTGTGTAACGGTATCTAGAAGAGAGCTGGGATCCGTAACAGGCTGAGATACAGACGCCACCGAACGCCATTGCCCAGTATATTGCTAGCCAATGTACAATCAATTGACAATAAACTGGATGATATCCGAGCAAGGATTCAATACCAAAGAGACGTTAGGGACTGCAACGTTCTCTGCTTCACCGAAACGTGGCTCACGCCGGAGGTTCCAGATCACGCGATTCAACCAGCGGATCATTTCTTTATCCATAGGAAGGATCGGACACAATCAGAGTCCGGTAAACAACGTGGTGGAGGTATTGCCTTCATGTTTAACAAAAATTGGAGTGATCCAACGAATGTGAAGGAATTATCCAATCACTGCTCCCCAGAACTGGAATATATAACCATCAAGTGTCGTCCTTTCTTCCTCCCGAGGGAGTTAACGGCGATCATCCTGGTCGGAGTGTATATTCCACCGCAAGCCAACAACAACGCCGCGCTCTCCAGACTCCACGACGAGGTAAACAATATACAAGCGACGAACGTTAACGCCGCCATTTTAGTACTGGGAGATTTCAATAGCGCCAATCTGAGAAAGGTATTGCCTGATTTCTACCAGCATGTGACTTGCAACACCAGAGGCGGTAACATCCTAGATCACTGTTACACGCAATTTAAAGGTGGCTACAAGGCTCATTCTGATAGTGGCTTTGGCAAGTCAGATCACGCATCCATTTTCCTTACACCAAAGTACAGACAAAGAATTAAAAGTACTCCCGTAGTCTCGCGAGAGGTGCAGAAATGGGATGTGACGTCAGAGGATACACTAGTGTCAGTGTTTCACAACACAGACTGGATTGTATTCCGCGACACAGATAACATTAATGCCTACACGGAGACAGTGCTGGACTATGTCTGTACTAGGGTGAAAGAAACAATCCCCACTACCAAAATGAAAGTTTACCCAAATCAAAAACCCTGGGTAGACAAATCCGTCCGTGAAGCTCTGAGAGAGCGCACCAAAGCATACAATGACGGCCTAGTGGCAGGCAACATGAACGACCACAAGGTGGCGCAACACAACGTAAGGAGGACAGTGACAGAGGCCAAACGACGCTACAGGGATAAAATTGAACTCCAGTTTGAACAAGCTGACTCTAGAGCTATGTGGCAGGGGCTCAAAACGATGACAGACTACAAAGGCGCCTCCCTCAAACTGAACAGTGACATCTCCTTAGCAAACGACCTCAATACCTTCTATGCGAGGTTTGATGCTGGTAATAACAACACCAGCTCACAAGCCTCGGCAATGGGGGGGGGGGGGGTCGGCTGCTGATGGAGGCGCAGTGTTCAGGGTAACAGAGCATGAGGTGAGGCGGACCTTTAAAAAAGTGAATATCAGGAAGGCAGCAGGTCCGGACGGCATCCCCGGCCGCGTCCTAAAAGTCTGTGCCGACCAACTGGCCCCAGTATTCACTGACATATTTAACCTGTCCTTAGAACAGGCTGTCATCCCCACCTGCCTGAAGAAGTCCACTATTATCCCTGTACCCAAAAAATCCAAGCCTGCTTGCCTCAACGACTACCGCCCTGTAGCTCTCACCTCCATAGCCATGAAGTGCTTTGAGAAGCTAGTAAAGGGCTACATCTGCTCCTCCCTCCCCATCAACATGGACCCCCTGCAATTTGCATACCGCCCCAACAGGTCCACGGAGGACGCCATATCCCATGTGCTGCACACAGCAGCATCACACCTGGACAAGAGGCAGGGGAACTATGTGAGAATGCTATTCATCGACTACAGCTCGGCATTCAATACCATAGTCCCCTCCATACTCATAGCCAAGCTCAGGGACCTGGGCTTGGGCTATGACCTCTGCCAGTGGGTCTTGGACTTCCTGACTGGCAGACCCCAGGTGGTGAGAGCAGGCAACTGCACCTCCTCATCCATCACCCTCAACATAGGGGCCCCCCAGGGCTGTGTTCTGAGTCCCCTCCTCTACTCCCTGTACACACACGACTGTGTGGCTCAGCGGAGTAGCAATACAATCGTCAAATTTGCTGACGACACAGTGGTGGTGGGCCTGATCTCTGCCAACGACGAGAGGGCCTACCTGGAAGAGGTCAAGGTCCTGGCGGGATGGTGCCAGGAAAACAGCCTCTCCCTGAACGTCAGCAAAACAAAGGAGATGATTGTGGACTTCAGGAGGTCGGGGGTCAAGGACTACAGCCCCCTCAGCATCGACGGGGCACCGGTTGAGAGAGTCAACAGCTTCAAGTACCTCGGAGCCCACATATCCGAGGACTTGAAATGGACCATACACATTAACAGTGTGGTGAAGAAGGCACGACAACGCCTCTACTTCCTCAGGCGCCTAAGGAAGTTCCAAGTCAGCCAGAAGATCCTTAAGAACTTCTACTCATGTACAATAGAGAGCATCTTGACCGGCAACATCACCTCCTGGTTTGGGAATAGCACTGCAAAAGACCAAAGCAGACTACAAAGAGTGACACGTTCAGCCGAACGCACAATCGGAGGGGGGCTCCCCACCCTCCAGAACATTTACTACAAGCGTTGCAAGGGGAAGGCTAAGAGAATTATTAAGGACTCGAGCCACCCGAACAACTGCCTCTTTGAACTGCTGCCGTCAGGCAAGCGATACAGGAGTCTCAAGGCGAGCACAGAAAGACTCAGAAGTAGCTTCTATCCCCAGGCCATCAGGCTGCTAAACGAACAATGAATGAACACTACACAACAACAACCACCAAACACACATAGCACACACATCCACACGCACACACTCACTTTAAACAAACACACTGTAGCACCCACTACACACACTTTATAGCACACACCCACTTTAAACAAACACACTGTAGCACCCACTCCCCACACTTTATATTTATGGATGAAGGATTGCACTACAACTCGTACACCTTACTGTAAATTGTACCTAAAATTGTACCTCATCCCATTTCTGCTTTGCACTAGATAGTACTGTACATTAGTACACTGCATAGTTGTGTATTGTATATTATATGGTAACTCAGAACATTGTACATATGTCTATACCGAACAACTGTGACCTCATTTTCTTCTTCTAAATTCATGCTATATTATGTTATTATGTTATTTGATACTATCTTGTCTAGCACAGTCTCTGGAGCGTAACAGTAAGAAGCATTTTGTATGAAAGTATTCTGTACTTCTGTATGACAACTATTAAAGAACTTGAACTCTAGCTGGCTAGCTACTGATAGCTGCTGATATCAACAAATGCTCCAGCAATAGTCGAGTGCATAATACCTCCGTTGAAGTCCGTTCGCTCGGTAGGCAACGTTAGCTCACGTTAGTTCTATATGTCCCAGTAAACTAAATAGTTCACTGAGGCGTTGTCTTAACGTTATCTAGCCGGCTAGCAGTAGCTACAGATAGCTCCTGATATCAATGTCTTATAACATTGATTCGATGCGTATTGCGTAGCTGAGGGCATGCTGAATGTGATTTGACCAATAGGGTCCAGCTGCAGCGCCGGAGAATCCTGGCTGCATCTGGAGGCTACTAAGTATACACACAGACAGTGGAGCTGTTTGCAGATAGCGAGAAGTCACTTCAGAGAGAGAGAGAGAGTACAAATTTAACTCTGGCCTCTTTAAGTGTCTATTCTTCAACGTAATAGCTTATCTACTTGAAATTTACTGAATAAAATGTATATATGTGACACAAATTCGTTTTTTTGGCCGGTAAGAAATATGCTTGGCGGGTAGAATTTTCCCATCTACCGGCCACTGGTGAGTCAAAAAGTTAATTTCGTGCCCTGCTTGAAGGTGTGTGTGTGTGTAGATTAGACGTGCAGCCTCACACACACCTTGAGGATGCATCTCTAATCTACACACGTTCAAGCACCACAGGAGTGAGACTGCACCTCTACACACCTGCAAGCACCACAGGTGTGAGACTGCACCTCTACACACCTGCAAGCACCACAGGTGTGAGACTGCACCTCTACACACCTGCAAGCACCACAGGAGTGAGACTGCACCTCTACACACCTTCAAGCACCACAGGAGTGAGACTGCCCCTCTAATCTACACACCTTCAAGCACCACAGGAGTGAGGCTGCACCTCTACACACCTTCAAGCACCACAGGAGTGAGACTGCACCTCTAATCTACACACCTTCAAGCACCACAGGAGTGAGACTGCACCTCTACACACCTTCAAGCACCACAGGAGTGAGGCTGCACCTCTACACACCTTCAAGCACCACAGGAGTGAGACTGCACCTCTACACACCTTCAAGCACCACAGGAGTGAGACTGCCCCTCTAATCTACACACCTTCAAGCACCACAGGAGTAGGGATGGGTACCGAATTCGGTAATTTTGAGGTACCGAACCGAAACACGTCGGTACTACAGAGTATCGATTCAAGTGAGATACTGAAAAAAAAAAAAAAAAAAAAAAATGACTTTAAAAAAAAAATTTACCTTTTTTCTTTTCATGTCAACGTTCACACGCACAATATATGCTTACCTAGGATTTGACTTGATTCAACAACAAAGCAGTCGGGGCAATGGCGAGCCGAAAACTGTCGAAATTGTAGTTATTTGAAGTTTGAATTTTTTTTACGACTGAGGTAGGTAAATTAAATTTCTTGAGACTAAAGTACCGAAAAAAGGTACCGTTGGGTACCGGTATCGATTCACAGGTACCGGTACCGTATCGGTTCAAATGTGAAAGGTACCCATCCCTACACAGGAGTGAGACTGCACCTCTACACACCTTCAAGCACCACAGGAGTGACAATGAACGGATAGAAAATGTACGGAAGGTATTGCTGTTGGTGTCACAATACCAAAATGATTGATACGACACCTGCCTAAAATATCTCAATACTGATACAAAAACGATACCACTGCAAAAACCTTTGCTAGGCCCTACTACTACTACTACTACGATAATTTGGAAAATACTTGGGAGTCCGCTGTTTTAACTTACATGGCAAGATTCAGCTGAGGTACACTGTTGTCTGTAGATTTTGCAGAGAGCAAATATCAGTACACTAGGACAGGACTAGGATCCACGTTCAAAGGAGCGTTAACCAACTAATGTTAGCGTTAACCTGCCTAGCTGCTGTATGCTAACGTTGGGGATATCTGCAGCCAACAGCCACACACCGCTCGCATTGAAAACGATGATACTAATGTCACCGGAGGACATCGTCCGGTATCATCGATAATACGTCTGTGGAAAGCATCAACAGTTTCAGTAGCAGTAGCTGCACTGTATTACTGATAGGGATGGGGACCGAATCCCAAGTCTGATGACGCCAACGTTTTGTTTACTGCGAAGCGAAACCTATGAAGTGTGCCGTATGTTCGCGCGCACAATACAAGCTTACCCAGGATTTTACTTGATTCAACAACAAAGCAGTCGGGGCAATGGCAAGCCGAAAACGGTCACATGTGTGCTTACACTTTACAAAGCTAGATGCAGACGACGCTCGCTGCAATATTATATATATTAACAAATGTATCTAAATAAATAATAATGATAATAAATTATTAGAAGTTTGGACTAATTTTTTACAACTGAGGTAGGTAGATTACATTTTTAGAGACTAAAGTACCAAGAAAAGGTACCTTTGGGTACCGGTATCGGTTCAAATGTGAACGGTACCCAACCCTAATTACGGATACTTCTCTGTTTAGCCTAAACATTTCAAATAGATTCCAGATGTTTCATATGCCACTAAGGCTGAGAGGAAGCAGAACAGTGTACAGTACACTAGTACCACTGTACCAGTAGTAATAAAACAGTGCACACTAGTACCAGTAGTAATAAAACAGTGTACACTAGTACCAGTAGTAATAAAACAGTGTACACTACTAGTACCAGTAGTAATAAAACAGTGTACACTAGTACCAGTACTAATAAAACAGTGTACACTAATACCAGTACTAATAAAACACTGGGTTTTTGGCGGCTGGGTTTTTCTCCCAGTGAAACTCCTCGCTGGCAGGTGAAAAGAAGCAGCTGGCGACTCCAACGATCTACAGATATTGAGTGCCATCATGTGAAATGTCCAGTGTCACCGGTGTCATCATGAGTTTATTAACTGGTGGGAAACTTGACCTGAACAGTCAAGGCAAAATTATCAGATCTGAGCAAAACAAGCGCAAATTCACAATAGCAGCAACCTTTTTGAGATAGGCCACTTGCTCCCCCCCCCCCCCCCCCCCCCCCCCCCCCCCCCACCCCCTTCAATTAGTATTAACACACACACACACACACACACACACAAACAGTTACCCCCTAGGGTGAAACCTGTGGCCTAGACTAGGATCATCTATGTAGAGACCAACTGACAAGAGTGACCTATAGAGCTGCTGGTCGCAGCTAAAAATCTAAATCGAGCATTAAGGCCTGTAATGTGAACGTAGCCTTGGTCACACAGTGTGATGATATTCTCACGTGGGTTGGGTTAGATTGTGTGGAGGAAGCACGCACGGCAGTAAATCAGTCCCACACCCGCAGCTGGTTGTCTGTTGTCTACTCTCCTAAACACATTGGCAGGTTAATAATCAGATGATGGATGAAAAAGATCCATTTTCCCACCCTGACAGAAAGGAAAAAACAATGTGTGTTGTTGTCCACACAATGATGTGTGTAAAGTACCCAGTCTAATTCCTATGGACCCTGTGTGCCTAGCATGAGAGATACTCTGCTCTCTCAGAAACATAGCTTTGTTCCCATGTGACAAAAGGCCTCTCTATTATCTCATGGATACAGACCGACTGGGTTTCGTCACGACACACATAATCCTTGTGTCCAAAGCAAAGCAGGGACCTCTGGACGAGTGAAAGTATAAGAGAGAAGAGAGGGCTGGAGAAACAACTTGTGAATATTCATCCAACCACTTCAAACTCATATTTCCTCCCGCTCAGAAACCCAAACGTGAAAACACTGGCAGACCAGTCGTCGGCTTCGCTGTCGAG
Source organism: Notolepis coatsorum (assembly GCF_963971535.1). Taxonomy (NCBI): domain Eukaryota; kingdom Metazoa; phylum Chordata; class Actinopteri; order Aulopiformes; family Paralepididae; genus Notolepis; species Notolepis coatsorum. The sequence continues at coordinate 105,279,722 of NC_140175.1, forward strand.
AGCCAGGCGGCTTTTGAACTATTCTTAGCTCAGGAGTGGAGGGAGAGATACCAAAGTGCCACCAACAATCATATGTTCAGTACAAACAAACTCAAACCAGTCACGCGCCTATCTAGTCTATCTACGGAGCACTCCTGGGATGTGTGTGAACTTTAGCCATTAAAACGACACACGGGGTGGTACATCACTGCCGTGCTGCAGAGAGTGAACATGTGCATACAGATCTCCAGAGACGTGTGGTTGAGAGACGTATACAAACCGAAGACGGAGGACTGAGGAGAGGTGTTTCTGTCGAACCGGAGTCCAATGCAGATCCTCTCTCTATGTCCAAGTGATTTCACCTCCAAAACGCCTCTCCAGGGCGGCGGGGGGTCAGGGACGCTCAAAGATCCTGGTCCGAGAGCAATCCCAGTCTCCCTAGAACAGCGATCCCTTCAGGTGCGAGGCGTGGAGCTGGACTTGCATCTGATGATCTGACGCTATCGAGGCCACATCGGGCTGTTTGTGAGGCGGTCCCTCTGGAAGGCTTCGGATTGATTTATATGAATGCAGAGTGGTTCACATGTAAACGGGTTTTTTTTCTTTTTTCTGACAGAAGATCATGAATTCTGATTCATTCTTTGTGTCACATGGTCAGTTCTGGAGCTACAGAGGGCCAGCAGCAGCGCCACGCTGTCCACGTCTCAAAGACACATGATTCAAGAGGTTGTTGTGTCACACAGGAGCCGATGGAAGTTTGGACGTGGAGGAAGACTAGGGTGTCAACGCCATCACTTGTCCTATTTCCACATTGTATCCACTGCCGGAGTCAGCGATAGACGAAAAGTAGTCCCACAACGAGGTCAAATAATCCTCCTTCCATGCGGGACCCTCCGCTCCCTGGTCAGATCCCAGTCTTCTCCTCCTCACACAGAGAGTGAGTTATTCCACACAGGAGCGGCGTGGTCCACCTGTAACAGCAACACAGACAGAGACAACACGTTTACTTGAACTGAAGCTATAGTCATCTGTTGACAACATTTCTTTCCGAAATTATTCTTACTTTTATGGCCCAAAACTATTAACAATAACGAGACATCCCCCTTCTTTGACAATGTGACCAATTTCGAGTTTCTCAAGAGTTAAAACATTTGCAATCGCACGCGTTCTTTGATTTAAAACAAATGTAAGTTAGATAGGAGGCTCAAGCTATAACCCGGCTTGTTGTTGTTGGCTTGTTAGTTTCAGAACAATATGGCTAACTGTAAACGCCTAGATGTATTTTAATAACGCCAGATAAACAGAGATACTGAACTCGCTGACGTGCAGGGGGGGCTAACTAACTTATAATGCTGCATCCAGGTTATGATCTTCAGGTTATGATCTTCAGGTTTATGGAAACTTGGACCTGCTGGGTTAACAACGCGTTTCGAGCTACAACACAAATCGGGGAGAAAATATGGATGCTGCTCACGCTGCTAAACCATTTGGCATATTATTTTCTTGCATGGAATTTCTCTTGCATTAACACCACAACTCACACAAAGACAACTTAGACACCGACATGAAGCTGCTATACTTACAGATGGAACAGTTAAAACATTAACAACAACAGTAGCAGCGTCTAAACACGATGTGGAGGGTGACCATGTTGGAATGATGACGTCATATGACGCGGCTGACGCTTGACCTGCGGAGTAGGGTATATCTGCAGAGCCGCAAGTCCAGGCCCCGACGGCCCGCCCACGCACAGTAAAACCCGACTACAAGCCCCGAAGCCCCGCCTCAAACCAAGTACAGGCCCCGAAGCCCCGCCCAGACGTCGGGCTTGCGGCTCTGCAGATATCCCCTATTGGACCTGCGGGTTGAAAATAATAATGCTAGGAACTCGCAGGGTTATTAACGCGCGGTTTTATATATATTATATTATATATATATTTAAAAAAAAAAACGTTTCCTAGTATTAAGTCAACACGTCCGACCTCCAGAGTAATAACTCAAACGCAGCTTTAGCAGCTCCTCTCGAGTCTCACCTGAGTTCTTCCCTGAAACTTGTCATTCGCTTCTCGGCTGGTTAATAAACGGCGTCGTCCTCAACCCCGACCGGTGCCACGAGTCACGCGCCGCCTAGAAAGTTCACCCGCATTATTATTATAACGTTCTTCTTCCAAATGTTTCATAGAATTGTTTGTTGTTTTATTTTTTTGCCACTTTCCCCCCCCAATCTTCTCTTCCAAAATGGGAGAATGATGCGGCGCGACTGCAGTGACGCTTCTTTCCCACCAGTCCCACACTACTCTATACTACACTTGGATGATGGAACGAGAATCTCGCGGCTCAACTCCTCGCGTGGCTTGGCGTGCGGCTTCAATAGCATATCTGCAGAGCCGCAGACGCCGGCTTGTACTATGTGTGAGTTGGGCCGAGATTCTCGTTCCATCAAGTGTAGTAGTTAGTTAGTGGGACCGGTGGCTCTGCTATTGAAATGGAAGGGTTCTCTATCTCAATTCAATTAAAAAAGGTGCATTATTGTTGGCCACGAATGTCGAAAAGTTAACAGTATTTGCCAAAGCATTTTACAACGAATGATCACGTCATAACAAAACATAGGTTTTATGGTTTCTTAAAATAAAACAAGAACATTTAAAAAATGGTTGAATGAATGAATGAAAACTTTATTTAACAGATTGCAGAATGGGTACAATACAGTACGGCTCAATACCCACAATTGTTAAGGGGATGAGTCTCCCCTTAGTTTCGAATTGCAGCCTCCCGTACGTGCTCTTTAAGAGCGGTTTTGAATGTGGGTAGGGATTCACATTCCTTTACAGCTTTGGGTAGGGCGTTCCACATTGATGTGGCATAATGGCTAAAGCCGAATCTGGGTTTAACATGATTTGTTGAGCTTCCTCTGGTGTTGTGGTCGTGGTATTCACTGACCTTTGGGAAGTATTTTGACATGTACATGGGTACCATAGTCGTATAGTGTATCTTGTAGACCAGGCCCATTGCAAGTTGCTGTACTCTGTCGTCTACTCTAAGCCATCCTAGGTTGTCAATGTGTGCAGGGGTGAGGTGGGTTCTAGGGGTAAGGTCAAGTAGTAGTCTGACTAGTTTGTTTTGTGATGTTTGTAATCTTGTTTTTAGCGCCTTTGAGGTGCTTTGGTACCATGAGGTGCAAGCATAGTCGTAGTACCCTTGAATGAGTGCTCCTGCCAGAGTCTTCAGGGTATTCTTGTTTACCAGAGAGGAGATCCGGTACAAGAATCTAGTTAATTGGTTGACTTTTTTTTATTACATTGGATGCCATTTTGTCACAGGAAAGATTTGCCTCTAGGATGGAACCCAGGTAGGTAATTGCATCTTTCCTTGTGACAATATTGTCACCCACTGTAACTGAGAAGCCGTCGGTCTTGCTGAGTTTGTTATTTGAACCGAAGAAAATGGACTCTGTTTTGCCCATGTGTTATGATAGTTTGTTATCAGCAAGCCATATGCAGATTTTGCCTATAGTTCCGAGCTGAGGGTTTTTTCAACCTGCCTTAGTAGCCTTAGTAATGATAATAATAACTAAAACAACACGTTTACATAGCCTTAGTAATGATAATAATAACTAAAACAACACGTTTACATAGCCTTAGTAATGATAATAACTAAAACAACACATTTACAGAGTGTTCGTATAATGATAATAATAACTAAAACATGTTTACATGTGGTGGCTGAGTGGCGCAGTGGGCAAGGCGCTCGCCACTAACGCAGGAGATGCTGGGTTCGAGCCCAGCTCTTGGCTGGTCGTCATACTAACACAATTGGCAGTATTAGGGGGTGGGAAGCTGGTGGGTGGGGATTGGACGTTGTGGACAGCCACTCCTACAGGTTGGTTGGTGCGCCTGTACAGCAGAATCAGGAAGTATCGGGGGCAGCGTGAGCCTCCCACGGCCCCACGCGTTACTCCTCGCCACTGAGAGATCGCGCTGTTCAGGTGAAAAGATGCGACAGCTGCCTCCTCTTGTACCGGAGGCGTCTATTCGAAGCCCAAACAACTCCTGCTTCCGCGTTCGAGTTTTGCGCTCTGATTGGCCACTGACCGATGGTATTACGCCCCCCTTATCTACGGCAGTTCTGCACGCCCAACTCTACTAACAGCCTGCAGCCTGCTCACTAGTCCTGCCTCTACTAACAACCTGCATTATCCAATTCATATCAATCGAAATAACGTATTGTTTTCATCCTCGTGATTCCATCAACACAACATAAATGTTCAAAACATGACAAGACAGTTTGCATCACTTCCCACGGTTCTCGGCACTTATTCTACCGGTAGTGCGGTAGTTGTTGCCACGGTATTGGGTCTTTGGGTGAATACTTCATTGGCGGGGAAGAAGAGCCCCAGACCACCGCCCCGCAAGCCCCAGACCACCGTCCCGCGAGCCCCAGAGGCTCCTCCCCAGAGTCTGGGGCTTGCGGGGGCGGTGGTCTGGGGCTCGCGGGATGGTCGTCTGGGGCTTGCGGGGCGGTGGTCTGGGGCTCGCGGGACGGTCCACACCCCGCTATCAGTGTTCTTCTTCCCCGCCAATGAAGTATTCACCCAAAGACCCAATACCGACCGTGGCAACAACTACCGCACTACCGGTAGAATAAGTGCCGAGAACCGTGGGAAGTGATGCAAACGGTCTTGTCGTATTTTTTTTTATTTTTTTTGATATTTTTGCACAAATCTTTCCAATATTCACAAGACATCTTTCCACAGCATAATATGCAACATCCAAGATTTGTCTTTTTCTTTTTCGTAACATCATACAAAAACATACAAAAGACTCATACAAACACATTAACAACTGACATGGAAATTAAAAAAGCACTTACAAAAAAAAAACATTACTATACATTGTGCATATATATCCCTGATGCACATACGTTACATGTAGACCGATCTACCTGCGAGCAGGTATGTGCTGCATCTTCTATCGGGATGCCATCTTTCTCCATAGTGCATGTGAGAGGATGCGTCTCAAATATATGTAGGTGTGCGTGAGAACATGTATGAATGTGTGTCTCAGATATGTGTATGTGGGTACGTGTCTCACGTAAGTATGTGTGTATGTCTCATACGTGTGTGTGTGTGCATCTCTCAGGTACTTGGTCTTGTCGTGTTTTGAACATTTATGTTGTGTTGATGGAATCACGTTAATATAGAGAGGATTGATATGAATTGGATAATGCAGCTGTTAGTAGAGGCAGGACTAGCGAGCAGGCTGCAGGCTGTTAGTAGAGTTGGGCGTGCAGAACTGGCGTAGATAAGGGGGGCGTAATACCGTAGGTCAGTGGCCAATCAGAGCACAAAACTCGAACGCGGAAGCAGGAGTTGTTTGGGCTTCGAATAGACGCGTAACCGAGGGGACACGTGATGCAAGGCTTGGTCCTCACTGCAGCCGACCAGTGGGAGGCATAGTCTAGCAACGTTCTAGACAGGGGAGCGGAGAATTGAAGGGAGAATTGGCGAGGCGAAATTGGGATGGGAGAAAAATAGAAATAAGGAGAAAAAGTGGATAAAAAAAAAATAAAACACGTTTACATCGCCTTAGTAATGATAATAATAACTAAAACAACACGTTTACATCGCCTTAGTAATGATAATAACTAAAACAACACCTTATTAATCATACAAATAATTAAAACAAGTGTATATATGTATCTAAAAACGAAAGTGTTTCTCACAAAAACCATGAAAACAAGGATCATAAACAAAATAGCCCTTTTTATCATCATGAAAGGCATTGTGCACAAAAGGGAGGCTGGGGTCATTAGGGTAGGTGACCGTTTTAGAATGTGCTTCTTAAATGGGGCCAGGAAAGGAGGTCTCAGGTGTTACAGGGGTTTAAATTCGGGTTCAGACAACCTCATGTGGGTATGAGAAATCAACTTAACAAATTATGGGTCCACAAGTCATTACTGTCATGTCTGACACTCCACTAACCTTCCGTTTAATCAGGGCTTGACAGGCTTGTCCTATTGTCCGGGACGCGTGTATATTTTCCCCAACGGAGTTTCACTTCCATGTTCGGTTTGCGCGATCTGATTGGCCACTGAAATTTTTTTCAGCGCCAATCGCGTTACTCCTAACAATCGCGCCAGCAGGCTGTTACCCTTACCCTAACCAACTAACCCTAACCTTAACCCTAACCTTAACCAACTAACCCTAACCCTAACCTTAACCATAACCTTAACCAACTTCGAAAGAGAGCGACTTCGAAAGAGTCGCCAAGCTTAACCAGTTTGTTAGGATTAACGCGATTGGCGCTGAGAAAAACGTCAGTGGCCAATCAGATCGCGCAAACCGAACGCGGAAGTGAAACTCCGTTGGGGAAAATATACAGGCGTCCGGGACAAGTAAAAAAAATTGTCGGACAAGCATAATACAATTTAACTTGTCCGACTGGACAAGTAAAAAAAATTATAATAATAGATATATATATATATATTCCCCAAACGAATAGTAACGTTATTCCATCTGATCAGAAAGTGCCTGTCTCACAGTGTCACACTGGAAACTCTCAATCTCTGTACGTCAATATTACTTGTCCCGGACAAACGCAGAGCGTCTTCTGAGTGCTCGCTTAGTTGACACTGACAGTGGCACGAGACCCGCGAAACGATCAGAATGTTTAATAAAAGTTGGTTGTTACCTGTTGATCTAATGTGCCTATTGTTAAAAGAAATTATTTCAAATAAAAATACAATTATTTATTTGAATGGTGTTATTTATGGCAATAACAACTATACAACTATAGGCGTAGACCAGGGTTTAACCCCTGGTCGTCAAGAGAGAGGGGAGATGAGAAAGATGAGCTGGTGCTGATGAGGAGTGAAGATGAGCTGGAGGACTGATCATACAGTATATACCCCGCACACACATACGCCACACACACATATGCCACACACTGTTTAAGTTATTAAATCACAATAATTGTCCAACTCTCTTGTCGGTTTTATAAAAATTTTAATAGGCCTTTATTTTCACAAGTACATTTCGGACAAACTTAAGTTTAGCTTTCGGACAAGTAAAGTATCCGAAGGACAAGTGGCTTGAAAAGTTAATGTCAAGCCCTGGTTTAATATTATAACTGTCATGTCTAACACTCCACTAACCTTCTGTTTAATATTATAACTGTCATGTCTAACACTCCACTAACCTTCTGTTTAATATTATAACTGTCATGTCTAACACTCCACTAACCTTCTGTTTAATATTATAACTGTCATGTCTAACACTCCACTAACCTTCTGTTTAATATTATAAACTGTCATGTCTGACACTCCACTAACCTTCTGTTTAATATTATAAACTGTCATGTCTGACACTCCACTAACCTTCTGTTTAATATTATAACTGTCATGTCTAACACTCCACTAACCTTCTGTTTAATATTATAAACTGTCATGTCTGACACTCCACTAACCTTCTGTTTAATATTATAAACTGTCATGTCAGACACTCCACTAACCTTCTGTTTAATATTATAAACTGTCATGTCAGACACTCCACTAACCTTCTGTTTAATTTTTTTTTTTATCCACTTTTTCTCCCATTTTCTATATTTTCTCCCATCCCAATTTCGTATCATCCAATTCAACCCTCCCCTGTCACGGACGCTGTTTCTTGCCTCCCACAAGCCGGCTGCAATGTGGACTAAGTCATACATAGCACAAGTCCCCTCCGGTACTTGAGGTAACAGCAGTCGCATCTTTTCACCTGCGCAGCTCGATCTCTCAGTGGCGAGGAGTAACGCGTGGGAGGCTCACGCTGCCCCCGACACTTCCTGATTCTACTGCGCAGGCGCACCAACCGACCTGTAGGAGTCGCTGTCCACAACGCCCGAACCCCACCCATCAGTTTCCCACCCCCTAATACGGCCAATGTGTATTAGTACGGACGACCAGCTAAACTGAAAGCAAATGTGGAGCGCTGGGCTCGAACTGACGAGCCCAGCGATTCTAGCATTTCGTGGCGAGCGCCTTGCCCACTACGCCACGTAGCCGCCCTACCTTCTGTTTAATATTATAAACTGTCATGTCTGACACTCCACTAACCTTCTGTTTAATATTATAATCTGTCATGTCTGACACTCCACTAACCTTCCGTTTAATCAGGGCTTGACAGGCTTGTCCTATTGTCCGGGACGCGTGTATATTTTCCCCAACGGAGTTTCACTTCCGTGTTCGGTTTGCGCGATCTGATTGGCCACTGACGTTTTTTTCAGCGCCAATCGCATTACTCCTAACAATCGCGCCAGCAGGCTGTTACCCTTACCCTAACCAACTAACCCTAACCTTAACCCTAATCTTAACCAACTAACCCTAACCTTAACCATAACCTTAACCAACTTCGAAAGAGAGCGACTTCGAAAGAGTCGCCAAGCTTAACCAGTTTGTTAGGATTAACGCGATTGGCGCTGAGAAAAACGTCAGTGGCCAATCAGATCGTGCAAACCGAACGCGGAAGTGAAACTCCGTTGGGGAAAATATACAGGCGTCCGGGACAAGTAAAAAAAATTGTCGGACAAGCATAATACAATTTAACTTGTCCGACTGGACAAGTAAAAAAAAAAAAAATATATATATATATATATATATATATATATATATATATATATATATATATATATATATATATATATATATATATATATATATATATATATATATATATATATATATATTCCCCAAACGAATAGTAACGTTATTCCATCTGATCAGAAAGTGCCTGTCTCACAGTGTCACACTGGAAACTCTCAATCTCTGTACGTCAATATTACTTGTCCCGGACAAACGCAGAGCGTCTTCTGAGTGCTCGCTTAGTTGACACTGACAGTGGCACGAGACCCGCGAAACGATCAGAATGTTTAATAAAAGTTGGTTGTTACCTGTTGATCTAATGTGCCTATTGTTAAAAGAAATTATTTCAAATAAAAATACAATTATTTATTTGAATGGTGTTATTTATGGCAATAACAACTATACAACTATAGGCGTAGACCAGGGTTTAACCCCTGGTCGTCAAGAGAGAGGGGAGATGAGAAAGATGAGCTGGTGCTGATGAGGAGTGAAGATGAGCTGGAGGACTGATCATACAGTATATACCCCGCACACACATACGCCACACACACATATGCCACACACTGTTTAAGTTATTAAATCACAATAATTGTCCAACTCTCTTGTCGGTTTTATAAAAATTTTAATAGGCCTTTATTTTCACACGTACATTTCGGACAAACTTAAGTTTAGCTTTCGGACAAGTAAAGTATCCGAAGGACAAGTGGCTTGAAAAGTTAATGTCAAGCCCTGGTTTAATATTATAACTGTCATGTCTAACACTCCACTAACCTTCTGTTTAATATTATAACTGTCATGTCTAACACTCCACTAACCTTCTGTTTAATATTATAACTGTCATGTCTAACACTCCACTAACCTTCTGTTTAATATTATAACTGTCATGTCTAACACTCCACTAACCTTCTGTTTAATATTATAAACTGTCATGTCTGACACTCCACTAACCTTCTGTTTAATATTATAAACTGTCATGTCTGACACTCCACTAACCTTCTGTTTAATATTATAACTGTCATGTCTGACACTCCACTAACCTTCTGTTTAATATTATAAACTGTCATGTCTGACACTCCACTAACCTTCTGTTTAATATTATAACTGTCATGTCTAACACTCCACTAACCTTCTGTTTAATATTATAAACTGTCATGTCTGACACTCCACTAACCTTCTGTTTAATATTATAAACTGTCATGTCAGACACTCCACTAACCTTCTGTTTAATATTATAAACTGTCATGTCAGACACTCCACTAACCTTCTGTTTAATTTTTTTTTTATCCACTTTTTCTCCCATTTTCTATATTTTCTCCCATCCCAATTTCGTATCATCCAATTCAACCCTCCCCTGTCACGGACGCTGTTTCTTGCCTCCCACAAGCCGGCTGCAATGTGGACTAAGTCATACATAGCACAAGTCCCCTCCGGTACTTGAGGTAACAGCAGTCGCATCTTTTCACCTGCGCAGCTCGATCTCTCAGTGGCGAGGAGTAACGCGTGGGAGGCTCACGCTGCCCCCGACACTTCCTGATTCTACTGCGCAGGCGCACCAACCGACCTGTAGGAGTCGCTGTCCACAACGCTCGAACCCCACCCATCAGTTTCCCACCCCCTAATACGGCCAATGTGTATTAGTACGGACGACCAGCTAAACTGAAAGCAAATGTGGAGCGCTGGGCTCGAACTGACGAGCCCAGCGTCTCTAGCATTTCGTGGCGAGCGCCTTGCCCACTACGCCACGTAGCCGCCCTACCTTCTGTTTAATATTATAAACTGTCATGTCTGACACTCCACTAACCTTCTGTTTAATATTATAATCTGTCATGTCTGACACTCCACTAACCTTCCGTTTAATCAGGGCTTGACAGGCTTGTCCTATTGTCCGGGACGCGTGTATATTTTCCCCAACGGAGTTTCACTTCCGTGTTCGGTTTGCGCGATCTGATTGGCCACTGACGTTTTTTTCAGCGCCAATCGCATTACTCCTAACAATCGCGCCAGCAGGCTGTTACCCTTACCCTAACCAACTAACCCTAACCTTAACCCTAATCTTAACCAACTAACCCTAACCTTAACCATAACCTTAACCAACTTCGAAAGAGAGCGACTTCGAAAGAGTCGCCAAGCTTAACCAGTTTGTTAGGATTAACGCGATTGGCGCTGAGAAAAACGTCAGTGGCCAATCAGATCGTGCAAACCGAACGCGGAAGTGAAACTCCGTTGGGGAAAATATACAGGCGTCCGGGACAAGTAAAAAAAATTGTCGGACAAGCATAATACAATTTAACTTGTCCGACTGGACAAGTTAAAAAAAAAAAAAAAAAAAATATATATATATATATATATATATATATATATATATATATATATTCCCCAAACGAATAGTAACGTTATTCCATCTGATCAGAAAGTGCCTGTCTCACAGTGTCACACTGGAAACTCTCAATCTCTGTACGTCAATATTACTTGTCCCGGACAAACGCAGAGCGTCTTCTGAGTGCTCGCTTAGTTGACACTGACAGTAGCATGAGACCCGCGAAACGATCAGAATGTTTAATAAAAGTTGGTTGTTACCTGTTGATCTAATGTGCCTATTGTTAAAAGAAATTATTTCAAATAAAAATACAATTATTTATTTGAATGGTTATTTATGGCAATAACAACTATACCGTAATAACAACTATACAACAATAGGCGTAGACCAGGGTTTAACCCCTGGTCGTCAAGAGAGAGGGGAGATGAGAAAGATGAGCTGGTGCTGATGGGGAGTGAAGATGAGCTGGAGGACTGATCATACAGTATATACCCCGCACACACAACTGTGTTTAAGTTATTAAATCATAATAATTGTCCAACTCTCTTGTCGGTTTTATTAATTTTTTAATAGGCCTTTATTTTCACAAGTACATTTCGGACAAACTTAAGTTTAGCTTTCGGACAAGTAAAATATCCGAAGGACAAGTGGCTCAAAAAGTTAATGTCAAGCCCTGGTTTAATATTATAACTGTCATGTCTAACACTCCACTAACCTTCTGTTTAATATTATAAACTGTCATGTCAGACACTCCACTAACCTTCTGTTTAATATTATAAACTGTCATGTCAGACACTCCACTAACCTTCTGTTTAATATTATAAACTGTCATGTCAGACACTCCACTAACCTTCTGTTTAATATTATAAACTGTCATGTCAGACACTCCACTAACCTTCTGTTTAATATTATAAACTGTCATGTCAGACACTCCACTAACCTGTTTAATATTATAAACTGTCATGTCAGACACTCCACTAACCTGTTTAATATTATAAACTGTCATGTCAGACACTCCACTAACCTTCTGTTTAATATTATAAACGGTCATGTCAGACACTCCACTAATATATATCAATTGTAATTCCTATCGTTTACCTGATTTGGTTGTAAATACCCTGAAAATAAAGCTGAAGATCTGGACTTAATGCACATCTTGATTGTTTCATTTCAAATCCATTGTGGTGGTGTACAAAGCCAAAATGATGAAAATTCTGTACAATATTTATAGACCTGACATAATAAAGTAACAGTTGATAATTATCATTTTACATAAAAAAAATAACCCAATGGTAGAAGCACATGAACAAAGTTTCCTAACTGTGTAGAGCAGGTTAGTTTCTAAACCGCGTAGAACAGGTTCGTTTCTAAACAGAGAGTAGAACAGGTTAGTTTCTGAACCGCGTGGAACAGGTTAGTTTCTAAACAGAGAGTAGAACAGGTTAGTTTCTGAACCGCGTGGAACAGGTTAGTTTCTGAACCGCGTAGAACAGGTTCGTTTCTAAACAGAGAGTAGAACAGGTTAGTTTCTGAACCGCGTGGAACAGGTTAGTTTCTAAACAGAGAGTAGAACAGGTTAGTTTCTGAACCGCGTGGAACAGGTTAGTTTCTGAACCACGTAGAACAGGTTAGTTTCTGAACCGCGTAGAACAGGTTTGTTTCTAGACCGCGTAGAACAGGTTCGTTTCTAAACAGAGAGTAGAACAGGTTAGTTTCTGAACCGCGTGGAACAGGTTAGTTTCTAAACAGAGAGTAGAACAGGTTAGTTTCTGAACCGCGTAGAACAGGTTAGTTTCTGAACCGCGTAGAACAGGTTTGTTTCTAAACAGAGAGTAGAACAGGTTAGTTTCTGAACCGCGTAGAACAGGTTAGTTTCTGAACCGCGTAGAACAGGTTAGTTTCTAAACCGTGTAGAACAGGTTAGTTTCTAAACAGAGTAGAACAGGTTAGTTTCTAAACCGTGTAGAACAGGTTAGTTTCTAAACAGAGTAGAACAGGTTAGTTTCTAAACAGAGTAGAACAGGTTAGTTTCTAAACCATGCAGAACAGGTTAGTTTCTAAACCGCGTAGAACAGGTTAGTTTCTAAACCGCGTAGAACAGGTTAGTTTCTAAACAGAGTAGAACAGGTTAGTTTCTAAACAGAGTAGAACAGGTTAGTTTCTAAACCGTGCAGAACAGGTTAGTTTCTAAACAGAGTAGAACAGGTTAGTTTCTAAACAGAGTAGAACAGGTTAGTTTCTAAACAGAGTAGAACAGGTTAGTTTCTAAACAGAGTAGAACAGGTTAGTTTCTAAACCACGTAGAACAGGTTAGTTTCTAAACCGTGCAGAACAGGTTAGTTTCTAAACAGAGTAGAACAGGTTAGTTTCTAAACAGAGTAGAACAGGTTAGTTTCTAAACAGAGTAGAACAGGTTAGTTTCTAAACAGAGTAGAACAGGTTAGTTTCTAAACCACGTAGAACAGGTTAGTTTCTAAACCGTGCAGAACAGGTTAGTTTCTAAACAGAGTAGAACAGGTTAGTTTCTAAACAGAGTAGAACAGGTTAGTTTCTAAACCACGTAGAACAGGTTAGTTTCTAAACCGCGTAGAACAGGTTAGTTTCGGGCGGCTGGGTGGCGTAGCGGAGATTGCGCTCGTCACCAATGCAAGAGACTCCGGTATCGAATCCCAGTCTCAGCATTGCCTTCGGCTTGGGCCGGCCATCGTACTGGCTCATTTGGCAGTCAGCGGGTGGAAGTCGATGGGTGGGGATTGGACGTTGTGGACAGCGACCCCTACAGGTCGGTTGGGAGACGCCTGCACAGCAGAGACAGGAAGTGGCGAGGGTAGTGTGAGCCTCCCATGCGTTACACCTCGCCAATGAGAGGCTGCCTCCTCATGTGCCGGAGGGAACACGTGATGCAAGGTTTCTATCCTCCCTACAACCGACCAGTAGGGGGCATAGTCGAGCAACGTTCAAGACAGCAGAGGGGAGAATTGGATACACGAAATTGGGATGGGAGAAAAATAGAAAATAAGGAGAAAAAGTAGATAAAAAAAAATAACAGGTTCGTTTCTAAACAGAGTAGAACAGGTTAGTTTCTAAACCACAAGTCAAGTCAAGAGTCAAGAGTTTTATTTGTCACGGCATACAAGTATACAATGAAATGCGGGTGGTCTTGCCCGCAACGATGTGCAATAACATATAATAGAATCCAATAGAACAACATTGTGCAATAAACAAGTAACATGTTAGGGCATATCGGTATATGTACATAAGTTATTTACAGAGCATGGAGGACATGCTAGGTCCTTTGGTAGTGTCTTTCTGTACATGCTAATTTATACAATCTCCGGTTATACTATACTATTTTTAAAGTGACCCTTCCTTAGTGGCCATAACTGTGGGCATGTGCAGCATGAGTGTGTGCTTGCTAGTGTGTGAGCGTGTACAGTGTGTGCTCATGTGTGCTTGTGTGTGGAGAGTTCAGTGTTCAAGGCTCTGATGGCCTGGGGGAAGAAGCTGAGCCGAAGTCTCTCTGTCCTAGTAGCTGGTGTTCGCAGGCGTCTGCCTGACCTCAGCAGCATGAACAGGCTGTTGTTGGGGTGGTGTGGGTCTTTCATTATTCTGCAGGCTCTGGATTTGCACCTCTTGTTGTATAGAACCTGCAGGGGTGGTAGTGCAATACCCGTGGTACGCTCAGCTGAGCGCACCACTCTCTGTAGGGCCTTCTTGTCCTGTGCCGTGCTGTTTCCATACCAGGCAGTGATGTTTCCAGTCAAGATGCTCTCTACAGCTCCGGAGTAGAAGGACTAGAGTATCTTCCCAGATACTCTGAACTTCCTTAACTGTCTCAGGTGGTAGAGGCGTTGCTTCGCCTTTTTTTTTTATACATAGAACAGGTTAGTTTCTAAACCACGTAGAACAGGTTAGTTTCTAAACAGAGTAGAACAGGTTAGTTTCTAAACCACGTAGAACAGGTTAGTTTCTAAACCGCATAGAACAGGTTAGTTTCTAAACAGAGTAGAACAGGTTTGTTTCTAAACCGCGTGGAACAGGTTCGTTTCTAAACCGTGTAGAACAGGTTAGTTTCTAAACCGTGTAGAACAGGTTCGTTTCTAAACCGTGTAGAACAGGTTAGTTTCTAAACCGTGTAGAACAGGTTAGTTTCTAAACCGTGTAGAACAGGCACTGTAAATAATAACAAGAGTATAATTTACTGAATGCTAAAATACAACACCATGAGCAGCATGTGTAACAGATGAGATATCTCTCCCTCTCCAATTGTGGGGAAATTATCCAGCGACGTCAAAATAACGGTCTAAGTCTACACTATTCAGCAATAGGAATGGAAGTGGTATCAGTGCATTTCTCAAGTGATAGGCAGTTTAACAACATAAGACCTCACCGTTATTGATTTCACAATCACTGCATCTCCTCTGCTGTACTCTTCACCATTAAACACATACAATGCATACACTTTATTTATATAAAAAGTTTAATATTTGCACATTAAAATTTGATCTTTGCTAATTGTGATAATTTTTTTTTTATTCATCTTAATTTCTTGCCTCCCTAATGGAAGATCTTACATGCGTTGGAGTGAAAAAAAAAAAAACATTTCGATCCATCCTGTGGCTGTAGAGCGCTGTCCGATGGTGAGGAGACATTAAACCACAATAGTCTGATGGTGAGGAGACATTAAACCACAATAGTCTGATGGTGAGGAGACATTAAACCACAATAGTCTGAAGGTGAGGAGACATTAAACCACAATAGTCTGAAGGTGAGGAGACATTAAACCACAATAGTCTGATGGTGAGGAGACATTAAACCACAATAGTCTGATGGTGAGGAGACATTAAACCACAATAGTCTGATGGTGAGGAGACATTAAACCACAATAGTCTGAAGGTGAGGAGACATTAAACCACAATAGTCTGATGGTGAGGAGACATTAAACCACAATACAGTCTGATGGTGAGGAGACATTAAACCACAATAGTCTGATGGTGAGGAGACATTAAACCACAATAGTCTGATGGTGAGGAGACATTAAACCACAACAGTCTGATGGTGAGGAGACATTAAACCACAACAGTCTGATGGTGACATTACATTAAACCACAATACAGTCTGATGGTGAGGAGACATTAAACCACAATACAGTCTGATGGGGAGGAGACATTAAACCACAATAGTCTGATGGTGAGGAGACATTAAACCACAATAGTCTGATGGTGAGGAGACATTAAACCACAATACAGTCTGATGGTGAGGAGACATTAAACCACAATAGTCTGATGGTGAGGAGACATTAAACCACAATAGTCTGATGGTGAGGAGACATTAAACCACAATAGTCTGATGGTGAGGAGACATTAAACCACAACAGTCTGATGGTGACATTACATTAAACCACAATACAGTCTGATGGTGAGGAGACATTAAACCACAACAGTCTGATGGTGAGGAGACATTAAACCACAACACAGTCTGATGGTGAGGAGACATTAAACCACAATAGTCTGATGGTGACATTACATTAAACCACAACACAGTCTGATGGTGAGGAGACATTACATTACGGTGAGTAAACCACGGTGAGTAAACCACAACATATTTGAAGATGACAGGTGGCAAAGGGGGAGGTTTTGGATTTGCAATGAAAACCACGTAGAACAGCGCACACTTATGTTGAATAGGCAGGTAATTTAGTAGTAGAAGGCCAGGTTTTGGGGTAGGGGTGTTCCATGGTCATGAAAAGTGCCATAGCTCTTCTCTACAGACATGGATGCAAACACAAAAGAGCTACCAGACACCGAAAGTTTACATTTAAATTCATGCAAATTACCACAATTTCAGAATAGTTTAGGTTGATCAGTTTTATGTTATGTTACAGCAACTCCATACCAGTAATGTAATATGACAGGAATACACCAACGGAGGCTTTTTAAATCCAGTAATACTGCTGTGGATAATAATGCATTTAGCTAAACTAATACATAAGGAAGGAGAAAACTGTTGCCAAGGGATGCGTCTGTTTTGCACATTTCACACACATCCAAAAACTCCAAACAGTTTCACACACATCAATTTAGTTAGTTATTGAGAATAAATAAATCTGGCATATGGCCACCAGTGATGTCTTCTGGGACATTGAATCCTTGTGTTGTGTTAATTACAGCTCAATGAAATGATGCAGTAGCAGCCCCTATAAAGACAAGGTGTTGCTATTTTTTCATCTACATCATTTCACAGAGCTGTAATTAAACATGGTTATTTCCACAGTAGAAATGTGTCCATGCTTTCTATTTGACGTCCGTCACCATCATCAACCGCCACCATTATGTGGTGAAAAGCCAGCTGTTTTGCATCCTTGTAGAGAGTAGGGCTGATCCCAGTAGAGAATATAGCTGATCTCAACACTTCAATTGTTGCTATGGTGCCAAAATTGTCTCTTAATTTTCTTTGTTGTCGTTGTTCTTTTACCATTCCAAACATTTGCCACATCACCGACCTAAGAAATAGCCTCTATAAATAATAATACAGTAGTGAATCACTCCAATATAAAATCCAGATGGTAATATAGCAGTGGTTCTCAAACTATGGGTCGCGACCCAAATTGGGGTTGCGGGTAGGTGACAGTGGGGACAGTTGCGCATTGGCAAGTAAAAAAAATAAAAAAATAATAATAATAATAATAATAATAATAATATATATATATTTTTTATGTTCTGGCAACATATCCTGGCTAAATATGCCTTGTTTTATAACTGTGTATTGATAACCTAGTGCTGTAATTACATTTTCTAATAAATATGCATGATCAAGTTCAACAACGTGTGCTTTTATTTTGATATTCCTTAATTCCATGTTGAAATTACACTATGTGGGGTCCCCAAAAATAATCCTAAATAAAATGGGGTCACGATATGAAAAAGTTTGAGAACCCCTGTAATATAGGATCAATGTAGCTCCTCTGTTCAGATGGTAATATAGGATCAAATGATCAATGTAGCTCCTCTGCTTCAGATGGTAATATAGGATCAATGTAGCTCCTCTGTTCAGATGGTAATATAGGATCAATGTAGCTCCTCTGTTCAGATGGTAATATAGGATCAATGTAGCTCCTCTGCTTCAGATGGTAATATAGGATCAATGTAGCTCCTCTGTTCAGATGGTAATATAGGATCAATGTAGCTCCTCTGTTCAGATGGTAATATAGGATCAATGTAGCTCCTCTGCTTCAGATGGTAATATAGGATCAATGTAGCTCCTCTGTTCAGATGGTAATATAGGATCAATGTAGCTCCTCTGTTCAGATGGTAATATAGGATCAATGTAGCTCCTCTGCTTCAGATGGTAATATAGGATCAATGTAGCTCCTCTGTTCAGATGGTAATATAGGATCAATGTAGCTCCTCTGTTCAGATGGTAATATAGGATCAATGTAGCTCCTCTGTTCAGATGGTAATATAGGATCAATGTAGCTCCTCTGTTCAGATGGTAATATAGGATCAATGTAGCTCCTCTGTTCAGATGGTAATATAGGATCAATGTAGCTCCTCTGTTCAGATGGTAATATAGGATCAATGTAGCTCCTCTCCTTCATCCAGATTTCACTTCCATGTTGTTAAGAGTTCAGAGCAGACATCTATAGGACCAGAGAGATGGCTTTGAGAGGGAGGCCTGGCTGTGCCAAGTTAGTTTCCTCCCAATATGCACCGAGAACCAAGTGGTACCACCCTTCTTGCAAGGAAGCAACAGAGCCACAATGTTGCCCAGGATACTGGTTTCCATGGCAGCAACAGAGCCACAATGTCGCCCAGGATACTGGTTTCCATGGCAGCAACAGAGCCACAATGTCGCCCAGGATACTGGTTTCCATGGCAGCAACAGAGCCACAATGTCGCCCAGGATACTGGTTTCCATGGCAGCAACAGAGCCACAATGTCGCCCAGGATACTGGTTTCCATGGCAGCAACAGAGCCACAATGTCGCCCAGGATACTGGTTTCCATGGCAGCAACAGAGCCAAGTATCATAAATTACGTGGAAAAACAATGGGCAGGGTTTTCCCCGAACAAGGCTGTCCAATATCTTCATTGATCAACCCCTCACACCATACACTTTTAACATGAAAATGTTTTTCGATCTTTGAGCCCCCAACTACCAACTCTGAGGCGGAGAGGCAGTAAGTGTGGGCTGGCTATGAATTATCTTGCAACTCTTTGGCCTTGGTCAAGATGGTGTGGACATCATGGATGGGGTAGTCCTGAAAAACAAAGAGGAAAAAATCAGAAAAACATGCAGAAAATTCAAGCACAGAATTTGTGACAAGCCCCGATTTCAGATTGAGATGTTTATTAGTCGGGTGGTTCATACAGCAGGGCACCTCGGCCTGACAGCAGCAACATCAAATAGGACATCAGAAAAAAGAAGCAATAGAAATATAGAATTCACTGACCAGTTTAGTTACTTCCTGAACTATGCAACATCATAATGACATCACCCGTTCCAATTCTTTAACTCAATAACTCTCAAGCCAAATTCATTTGTAGAAAAGAGTTAGTTTGTAGTTTTGGGATATGTCTAAAATTATGAGCTTCATAATCTGCTTAATCTTTTTGGTTCACACTCCAGCTACACTATGCACTAAATTCAGATCAGTTTCATTGTGCATTATAAACTATGTCTCATCTGCATTATAAACTATGTCTTATCTGCATTATAAACTATGTCTTATCTGCATTATAAACTATGTCTTGCCTGCATTATTAACTATGTCTTATCTGCATTATAAACTATGTCTCATCTGCATTATTAAGCATGTCTTACCTGCAACAATCTCATATTGACTGTGAAGTCACCCGCCAGCAGCTGATCACGAATCAGTCTGCAAAAGAAGAAAGGAGTAATTAGGAGTGAAATCAGTCATCACTAAACCACGCCCAGGCCACACTCACTCTCACACTCACTTGAAGAACCCACACTTCAGTACTAAGTTGATGCCTTGCTGATTAAAATAGTGTGGTTTTACCAGTACTACTAACTGGTATCTGAATTGCAGAACATGAATAACAATGCGATCATCAAATACCAAGTGACCAGCTGAGCAGCAGCAGCACCACAGGAAGAACCGGGAGACATGTGGAACAGTCTAATGTCGGATGAAACCATCCACGCTGCAAGTCTGCAGACCTCCGCAGGCGTGGTGGTGGAAGCCAACCGGAAAATAGGAGGAAACACATTCATCCTGACAAAGTGTCTGAAAGACGGACGTCCTCCTTACTTTTTTTTAAGTAGTTTAGACAAGTAAGTGGCAGCCAAGTGAAAATGAAATGCCCCGACATTTCAAACGCTAATCCCTGTGTAACACACACTGGCTAGCTAGCAAACAGAGCTGCATGTCCACAGAACAGATGAATAAAAAGGGCTGCATGTCCACAGAACAGATGAATAAACAGAGCTGCATGTCCACAGAACAGATTAATAAACAGAGCTGCATGTCCACAGAAAAGATTAATAAACAGAGCTGCATGTCTACTGAGCAACATAGCACCTTAACATCCAGTGTTCAGTGGAGCCCTGGTATAAGATAGCTGATGGTATATACAGCTAGCCCCTGATGGTATATACAGCTAGCCCCTGGTGGTATATATAGCTAGCCCCTGATGGTATATATAGCTAGCCCCTGATGGTATATACAGCTAGCCCCTGATGGTATATACAGCTAGCCCCTGGTGGTATATATAGCTAGCCCCTGATGGTATATAAAGCTAGCCCCTGGTGGTATATATAGCTAGCCCCTGATGGTATATATAGCTAACCCCTGATGGTATATATAGCTAGCCCCTGATGGTATATATAGCCAGCCCCTGATGGTATATACAGCTAGCCCCTGATGGTATATAAAGCTAGCCCCTGATGGTATATACAGCTAGCCCCTGATGGTATATAAAGCTAGCCCCTGATGGTATATAAAGCTAGCCCCTGATGGTATATACAGCTAGCCCCTGATGGTATATAAAGCTAGCCTCTGATGGTATATAAAGCTAGCCCCTGATGGTATATACAGCTAGCCCCTGATGGTATATATAGCTAGCCTCTGATGGTATATAAAGCTGGCCCCTGATGGTATATAAAGCTGGCCCCTGATGGTATATACAGCTAGCCCCTGATGGTATATACAGCTAGCCCCTGATGGTATATACAGCTAGCCCCTGATGGTATATACAGCTAGCCCCTGATGGTATATACAGCTAGCCCCTGATGGTATATACAGCTAGCCCCTGGTGGTATATACAGCTAGCCCCTGATGGTATATACAGCTGGCCCCTGATGGTATATAAAGCTAGCCTCTGATGGTATATACAGCTGGCCCCTGATGGTATATACAGCTAGCCCCTGATGGTATATACAGCTAGCCCCTGATGGTATATACAGCTGGCCCCTGATGGTATATACAGCTAGCCCCTGATGGTATATAAAGCTGGCCCCTGATGGTATATACAGCTAGCCCCTGATGGTATATAAAGCTGGCCCCTGATGGTATATAAAGCTGGCCCCTGATGGTATATACAGCTAGCCCCTGATGGTATATAAAGCTGGCCCCTGATGGTATATAAAGCTGGCCCCTGATGGTATATAAAGCTAGCCCCTGATGGTATATACAGCTAGCCCCTGATGGTATATAAAGCTAGCCCCTGATGGTATATAAAGCTAGCCCCTGATGGTATATACAGCTAGCCCCTGGTGGTATATACAGCTAGCCCCTGATGGTATATAAAGCTGGCCCCTGATGGTATATAAAGCTGGCCCCTGATGGTATATACAGCTAGCCCCTGATGGTATATATAGCTAGCCCCTGATGGTATATATAGCTAGCCCCTGATGGTATATATAGCCAGCCCCTGATGGTATATAAAGCTGGCCCCTGATGGTATATAAAGCTGGCCCCTGATGGTATATACAGCTAGCCCCTGATGGTATATAAAGCTGGCCCCTGATGGTATATACAGCTAGCCCCTGATGGTATATAAAGCTGGCCCCTGATGGTATATAAAGCTGGCCCCTGATGGTATATACAGCTAGCCCCTGATGGTATATAAAGCTGGCCCCTGATGGTATATAAAGCTGGCCCCTGATGGTATATAAAGCTAGCCCCTGATGGTATATACAGCTAGCCCCTGATGGTATATACAGCTAGCCCCTGATGGTATATAAAGCTAGCCCCTGATGGTATATACAGCTAGCCCTGATGGTATATACAGCTGGCCCCTGATGGTATATACAGCTAGCCCCTGATGGTATATACAGCTAGCCCCTGATGGTATATACAGCTAGCCCCTGATGGTATATAAAGCTAGCCCTGATGGTATATACAGCTAGCCCCTGATGGTATATAAAGCTAGCCCCTGATGGTATATATAGCTAGCCCCTGATGGTATATAAAGCTAGCCCCTGATGGTATATAAAGCTAGCCCCTGATGGTATATACAGCTAGCCCTGATGGTATATACAGCTGGCCCCTGATGGTATATACAGCTAGCCCCTGATGGTATATAAAGCTAGCCCCTGATGGTATATAAAGCTAGCCCCTGATGGTATATACACCTAGCCCCTGATGGTATATAAAGCTAGCCCCTGATGGTATATACAGCTAGCCCCTGATGGTATATATAGCTAGCCTCTGATGGTATATAAAGCTGGCCCCTGATGGTATATACAGCTAGCCCCTGATGGTATATACAGCTAGCCCCTGATGGTATATAAAGCTAGCCCCTGATGGTATATACAGCTAGCCCCTGATGGTATATACAGCTAGCCCCTGATGGTATATAAAGCTAGCCCCTGATGGTATATACAGCTAGCCCTGATGGTATATACAGCTAGCCCCTGATGGTATATACAGCTAGCCCCTGATGGTATATACAGCTAGCCCCTGATGGTATATAAAGCTAGCCCCTGATGGTATATACAGCTGGCCCCTGATGGTATATACAGCTAGCCCCTGATGGTATATAAAGCTAGCCCTGATGGTATATATAGCTAGCCCCTGATGGTATATACAGCTAGCCCTGATGGTATATAAAGCTGGCCCCTGATGGTATATACAGCTAGCCCTGATGGTATATATAGCTAGCCCCTGATGGTATATACAGCTGGCCCCTGATGGTATATACAGCTAGCCCTGATGGTATATATAGCTAGCCCCTGATGGTATATACAGCTAGCCCCTGGTGGTATATAAAGCTAGCCCCTGATGGTATATAAAGCTAGCCCCTGATGGTATATATAGCTAGCCCCTGATGGTATATAAAGCTAGCCCCTGATGGTATATATAGCTAGCCCCTGATGGTATATACAGCTAGCCCTGATGGTATATAAAGCTAGCCCCTGATGGTATATAAAGCTAGCCCCTGATGGTATATACAGCTAGCCCTGATGGTATATACAGCTAGCCCTGATGGTATATAAAGCTAGCCCCTGATGGTATATATAGCTAGCCCCTGATGGTATATACAGCTAGCCCCTGATGGTATATAAAGCTAGCCCCTGATGGTATATACAGCTAGCCCCTGATGGTATATACAGCTAGCCCCTGATGGTATATACAGCTAGCCCCTGATGGTATATACAGCTAGCCCCTGATGGTATATACAGCTAGCCCCTGATGGTATATACAGCTAGCCCCTGATGGTATATAAAGCTGGCCCCTGATGGTATATAAAGCTGGCCCCTGATGGTATATACAGCTAGCCTCTGATGGTATATACAGCTAGCCCCTGATGGTATATACAGCTAGCCCCTGATGGTATATACAGCTGGCCCCTGATGGTATATACAGCTAGCCCCTGATGGTATATACAGCTAGCCCCTGATGGTATATAAAGCTGGCCCCTGATGGTATATAAAGCTGGCCCCTGATGGTATATACAACTGGCCCCTGATGGTATATACAGCTAGCCCTGATGGTATATAAAGCTAGCCCTGATGGTATATACAGCTAGCCCCTGATGGTATATAAAGCTGGCCCCTGATGGTATATACAGCTAGCCCTGATGGTATATACAGCTAGCCCCTGATGGTATATATAGCTAGCCCCTGATGGTATATACAGCTAGCCCTGATGGTATATATAGCTAGCCCCTGATGGTATATAAAGATAGCCCCTGATGGTATATACAGCTAGCCCTGATGGTATATACAGCTAGCCCCTGATGGTATATACAGCTAGCCCTGATGGTATATACAGCTAGCCCCTGATGGTATATATAGCTAGCCCTGATGGTATATAAAGCTAGCCCTGATGGTATATATAGCTAGCCCCTGATGGTATATACAGCTAGCCCCTGATGGTATATACAGCTAGCCCTGATGGTATATAAAGCTGGCCCCTGATGGTATATACAGCTAGCCCCTGATGGTATATAAAGCTGGCCCCTGATGGTATATAAAGCTGGCCCCTGATGGTATATACAGCTAGCCCCTGATGGTATATACAGCTAGCCCTGATGGTATATAAAGCTGGCCCCTGATGGTATATACAGCTGGCCCCTGATGGTATATACAGCTAGCCCCTGATGGTATATACAGCTAGCCCTGATGGTATATAAAGCTGGCCCCTGATGGTATATACAGCTAGCCCCTGATGGTATATAAAGCTGGCCCCTGGTGGTATATACAGCTAGCCCTGATGGTATATATAGCTAGCCCCTGATGGTATATAAAGCTAGCCCCTGATGGTATATACAGCTAGCCCCTGATGGTATATAAAGCTGGCCCCTGATGGTATATACAGCTAGCCCCTGATGGTATATAAAGCTGGCCCCTGGTGGTATATACAGCTAGCCCTGATGGTATATATAGCTAGCCCCTGATGGTATATACAGCTAGCCCCTGATGGTATATACAGCTAGCCCCTGATGGTATATAAAGCTAGCCCTGATGGTATATAAAGCTAGCCCTGATGGTATATACAGCTAGCCCCTGATGGTATATAAAGCTAGCCCTGATGGTATATACAGCTAGCCCCTGATGGTATATATAGCTAGCCCTGATGGTATATACAGCTAGCCCCTGATGGTATATAAAGCTAGCCCCTGGTGGTATATACAGCTAGCCCCGATGGTATATAAAGCTAGCCCTGATGGTATATACAGCTAGCCCCTGATGGTATATATAGCTAGCCCTGATGGTATATACAGCTAGCCCCTGATGGTATATAAAGCTGGCCCCTGGTGGTATATACAGCTAGCCCCTGATGGTATATACAGCTAGCCCCTGATGGTATATACAGCTAGCCCCTGATGGTATATAAAGCTGGCCCCTGATGGTATATAAAGCTAGCCCCTGATGGTATATAAAGCTGGCCCCTGGTGGTATATACAGCTAGCCCTGATGGTATATACAGCTAGCCCCTGATGGTATATACAGCTAGCCCTGATGGTATATAAAGCTAGCCCCTGATGGTATATACAGCTAGCCCTGATGGTATATAAAGCTAGCCCCTGATGGTATATAAAGCTGGCCCCTGATGGTATATAAAGCTGGCCCCTGATGGTATATACAGCTAGCCCTGATGGTATATACAGCTAGCCCCTGATGGTATATACAGCTAGCCCTGATGGTATATAAAGCTAGCCCCTGATGGTATATACAGCTAGCCCTGATGGTATATAAAGCTAGCCCCTGATGGTATATAAAGCTGGCCCCTGATGGTATATAAAGCTGGCCCCTGATGGTATATACAGCTAGCCCTGACGGTATATACAGCTAGCCCCTGATGGTATATACAGCTAGCCCTGATGGTATATAAAGCTAGCCCCTGATGGTATATATAGCTAGCCCTGATGGTATATAAAGCTAGCCCCTGATGGTATATATAGCTAGCCCTGATGGTATATACAGCTAGCCCCTGATGGTATATAAAGCTAGCCCCTGATGGTATATATAGCTAGCCCTGATGGTATATACAGCTAGCCCCTGATGGTATATACAGCTAGCCCTGATGGTATATAAAGCTAGCCCCTGATGGTATATATAGCTAGCCCCTGATGGTATATACAGCTAGCCCCTGATGGTATATACAGCTAGCCCCTGATGGTATATAAAGCTAGCGCCTGATGGTATATACAGCTAGCCCTGATGGTATATACAGCTGGCCCCTGATGGTATATATAGCTAGCCCCTGATGGTATATAAAGCTAGCCCCTGATGGTATATACAGCTGGCCCCTGATGGTATATATAGCTAGCCCCTGATGGTATATATAGCTAGCCCCTGATGGTATATAAACCTAGCCCCTGATGGTATATACAGCTAGCCCTGATGGTATATAAAGCTGGCCCCTGATGGTATATATAGCTAGCCCCTGATGGTATATAAAGCTAGCCCCTGATGGTATATACAGCTAGCCCCTGATGGTATATAAAGCTAGCCCCTGATGGTATATACAGCTAGCCCCTGATGGTATATACAGCTAGCCCTGATGGTATATAAAGCTGGCCCCTGATGGTATATATAGCTAGCCCCTGATGGTATATACAGCTAGCCCCTGATGGTATATAAAGCTAGCCCCTGATGGTATATAAAGCTGGCCCCTGATGGTATATAAAGCTGGCCCCTGATGGTATATATAGCTAGCCCCTGATGGTATATAAAGCTAGCCCCTGATGGTATATACAGCTAGCCCCTGATGGTATATACAGCTAGCCCTGATGGTATATAAAGCTAGCCCCTGATGGTATATAAAGCTAGCCCCTGATGGTATATAAAGCTAGCCCCTGATGAATGAATGAATGAATGAATGACTTTATTTGACAATATAAAAAAAATAAACATGTGACAGAAGAGCACAGTCAGGATATACTGCCAAGGATGAAACACAAAAAAGCTCAGAGCTTATTTCCATTGTGGTCCTTGTAGGGGGGTGGGGGAATGTGATGCTTAAAACATGCATCATACAAAACGTGACATCACAACACATCACATATACCATTTAACATTTGTATACATACAGACTCATACAACATGCAAGGGTGCCTTAAGCTAAGTGTCTAGGTATAGTCCCTTTTGAGCCATGTCTTCAGGCTGGACTTGAATCTAACGGCACTGTCTATGGTTTTCAGTTCACTGGGCAGACTATTCCAATAGACAGCTGCTGAATATAAAAATGACTCCTTCCCCATACAGCTCCTGAATCTGACTGGCACAAAGTCAGTTGAGCTGCGCCTTGTTTGGTAAGCATGGGTGTCTCTGATTCGGTTGAAGTAGTTGTTAAAGTACACTGGCACTACCCCATGCACTATTCTGTGAACTAGGCACATCCCTATCTGGTTTACTCTGTCTTCCACCTTAAGCCATCTCATGACCTCAAAGTGAGATGGGTCAAGGTGGGTTCGAGCAGGTAGCCTTAGTATTACCCTGATTAGCTTGTTTTGTGATGTCTGTAGTTTTATTTTCTGACTTTTGGGGGCACTGTTGTACCAGGAGACACACGCATAGTCATAGTGACACTGTATGCGAGCTCCAGCAAGAATCTTCATCGCTGACTGATCTAAAAAATTAGAGATTCTGGCTAGGTATCTAGTCCTGTTATTTATCTTTGTAAGTGCTTGGTGAGCCATGCTTTCCCCTGATAAGCTGTTTTCCAGGACGCAACCGAGATATTTCACAGATGTTTTGTCTGTGAGAACAGAATCTCCTATTCTAATGTTAAAACCTGGCGATTTTCTGAGCCTGACCTTTGACCCGAATAAAATTGACTCAGTCTTCCCCACGTGGAGGGACAGCTTGTTGTGGCCTAGCCAGTCGCTAACCTTCTCTAGTTCTGCACTCAATGTCTGCTCAACCACTTTTTTGTCTTTGTGAGACACTAGTAGGGCGGAGTCATCTGCGTATAAAAAAAGGTCACATGAGCAAGCTGCTTTCAGGTCATTTATATACAGTAGAAAGAGGAGCGGGCCCAAAACACTCCCTTGTGGGACCCCGCACTCTACTGTCCGAGGACTGGAGAGTACTCCGTTTATATCTACCACCTGTTGTCTCCCTGTTAGGTAGGAACCAATCAATTTCTGAGCTGCCTCATTAAAGCCTAGGGCCCTAAGCTTCATTAACAAGATGTTGTGATCCACTGAATCAAATGCCTTCTGGAGGTCTAACATTACCATTCCACAGAACTTTCCCTCGTCTACCTCTTTCCTGATGTAATCTGTGAGGAACAGCAGGCAGGTGTCTGTGGAGTGGGACCTCCTGAAACCAGATTGGTATTTGTACATGATGTTATTAGTGGAGAAATACCCGTCTATTTGCTCATATACTAGCCTCTCAATGGTTTTTGATAGAACGCCCAGGATGGAAATGGGTCTGTAGTTACCCGGTTCCAATTTGTTTCCCTTTTTGTGGAGAGGAATAACTCTTGCCGATTTCATTTCGCTTGGAAATGTTCCTGTGTCAATGGCTAGGTTGGTAATGTGAGCTACATATGGGGCAATGATTTCTGCAGAATCCTGCAAGAATTTACCAGGGATGTTGTCTAATCCAGTAGCCCTTGAGGTGTCAAGTTTTTTAAGCTTTTCCTGGACCTCCATCTCAGTCACTTTCCTAAAGGAAAAAGCATTTGCTTTAACCCCCTGATCTAGGTAGAATTTATGGACTTCACTCTCTATGTTGTTGCCGGGTTTAGCTGGGATCTTTTCGGATAGTTTTTGCAATGGATGTAAAATAGCTATTCAGACAGTCTACCACCTCTGATTTGTCTGCTGAAATTTTGTCTCCTATTTCTAAACTGATATTGCCCGATTTAGTCTTTAATTTCTTACTGTATCCTACCTCTTTAAGTGTCCTCCAGAGTTTCCTTGAGTTGTTCCTATACTCTGTTATTTTTTCATTAAAAAAACCCTTCTTCACCCCTTTAATCAAACTATTTACATAGTTTTTGTGTTTCTTTAAATCTAGGAAAGCCTGTTCTGTCCTGGACTTCTTAAATTGTTTAAAAAGATTGTTCCTTATTTTAATAGCTTTTAAAATGTCATCATTAATCCAGGGCTGTGTCCTCTGCTTTATCCTGACCATCTTCCTGGGTGCTAATCTGTCAACTACTTTAAGAAATGTTGTTTTGAAACCATCCCATGCTTGATCAACCTCTTTGCAGTGCATTACATGAGACCAGTCCACACCCCTTAAACCATCCAGGAGCATTTCCTTGCTGTAATTTTTTAAAGATCTGATTTTTATGTTGTTGTGACCCTCAAAATGACCCCTCTGCACCTTTCTGGTACAGAAAATTGCAAGGTGATCACTGAGTGCAAAATCAACAACGCCGCTGTTTGTTATCCTCTGTTTATCAGAGACCAGTATTAAGTCGTGATGGTATATATAGCTAGCTGATGGTATATAAAGCTAGCTGATGGTAAACATAGCTAGCCCCTGATGGTAAACATAGCTAGCCCCTGATGGTAAACATAGCTAGCCCCTGGCATGGTGACATCTCCTCACACGAGCATGGCGCAGCAGACCAGGATGAGGAAGTGGAAGCGGTCCTGGTCCGAGAACAGCGTGTCCCAGATGCGGATCACGTCAGGCAGCAGGAACTCCTGAGACAGCAACAAGGTCAACCAGCGAAACGTGAAATACTGTGGTTTGATGTTCTGCTCCTGCTGTTAGAAGAGAAGGAAACACAACATGAACAAAAATACCATTGTTATCAAGTAGTCAATGTCACTCTGTCAATGTACAGTATGCACATCCACACCTTATGCACCCTGCAGTATAAGGGGGCACTAGTAGGGATGTCCGATATTATCGGCCTACCGATATTGGCATTAAAATGTAATATCGGAAATGATCGGTATCGGTTAAAAAAAAAAAGAAGAAAAACTTTATTTACCCAGGCAAGCAAGTAAGAACAAATTCTGATTTTATTTATTGTCAAAATTATGCATAATGTTGTGTTAATTCCACAACAAGAGATATGTAATGTTAATTACCCGAAATTATTCCGTTTTTGGGGGGGGGGGGGGGGGGGGGGGGGGCTGCATATATCAGTATCGGAAATTAAGAGTTGGACAATATCGGTAAAAAAAGCCAATATCGAACATCCCTAGGCACTAGTGATATCAAACGTCATAACTTTGACAGACCAGAATTTTTTTTTTACCTGTAGACTGGAATCTGGCTCTAGCTCTTTGAACTTTTTTGTTATTTTCTTTTAGAATACAGTTTGAGTCTTAATTTTGTTAAGAATATAGGACAGGCATATATAAGCATTATGCTTCAGTCTGTACCTTTTCAGTCACTGCCTGAATCAAATATTGTTAAATGGTTAAATGATTGTGTATATTGTATTGTGTGATGAGATGACTGAATAAACTACTACTACTACTACTTTGTTTTCTTTGTCAGAATGTTTTCTTAACCCTTTCACTGCCACACGACAAAGGGTTAACCCTTTCACTGCGACACTACAGAAGGTTAACCCTTTCACTACCACACTACAGACTGTTAACCGTCTGTAGTGTGGTAGTGAAAGGTTAACCTTCTGTAGCGTGGTAGTGAAAGGGTTAAAGATGGATTCAGTGGCATTGCATTGCTAGGGAACAGCTTGTACCCACATTTATTTCCTGTTGCAGTGTTCGCCAATATCAATAGCTGACAGGAAATCAAATGTAGTCCATTTAGACTTTTTAGCTGCGACCAGCCGGTTGGTTGGTTCAGAAACACGTCTGCGCCGTCCAGCAGCCACAGTTTTCGCCCCAGGAGACTCACATTTGGCATGGTGGTCAAGTTTGTGTGTGTAGGTTGTAGGGGTGTAAAGGTACACGTATCCGTACCAAACCGTTTCAGTGTGTACCGTTACCGTACCGAATACAACAGTATGTTAACCACTAACGACCGCCCACCGGGGGCTGTTTTTTCCCCCGCAATCTAATATAATAATAATTATAATTTTTTTCTTCAAGTCGATTATTAATTTCAATATAGAATATTCGTTGACAGCCCTACAAGTACAATTAGTTACTGCACACTACATCACGCCTGAGTGGAACTTTCCCCCACTGTATCGAAAACATGTACCGAACCTCGACTTCAAAACCGAGGTACGTACCCAACCGTGGTTTTTGTGTACCGTTACACCCCTAGTAGGTTGTAATGTTTCTTATGTGAAATGAAGAAACATTGGGTTCAGCAAACGTACTTCTTTATTGAAGCATGCATACAGTACATGAGTTATCCCAAAATGGCTGCCAGTTTCCTTTTCTAGAGAATACAGGTATAGCTTACAGGTAGGAGTACTAGTTGTTGTTGTTGCCATCTAGTGGTTAGGAGTAATATTATCTCTTATCACTACAAAGGTTGTGTGTGTTCATAGCGCAAATAGGTCCTGCCCACAGTCCCACACCAGAGGGGAAAACATTCCACCGCTCTCCATTGACTTTGTATTGTGTGACAGTGCCTCCTTGTCATTTCCGTCTAAAATCAAGTATCCTTTTGTACCTTACTCCCAAAAGGTAAAGGACTAATGTTTCTGCAGTGATACGTATATTTTGTACTCAGCCCATTGAACTTATGGATGCATAAAACCTTCCCCTTTGAGGAAAAACACAAAGTCCTGTGGCTTTTTTCTCCATCTCACTTTTCTCCAGACGCACACTGCTCCAAAGATGATTAGAACAATTTCCACTGCTCCAAATCAAGAATAAATGAATGGTTATAGGCATATTCTAATGGCGGACACAATGGTTATGAATTGGGATTTGCCCTGTGATTCAAGTGGAGTGGACTTCTATTAGGCCAATTTGTTTGTATACCTGTATGTTTGCATTCATATTTTAAACAATTTTGCAACATGTTTTGAGATGCTAATATTTTAATGGTAGTTTATAGGCCTAATAAAAACAACAGAAATCTAGGGAGTGGATCAAAGACGGAGACAACACGTAGGTTCCCAGCTACTGGTACAGGACAGTGAAGGAAATCACTGGTTTTCATTTGATTATAACATATTGATATTAAGGCGGTCAGGTGGCGTAGCGGAGATTGCGTTCGTCACCAACACCGGAGACGCTGGATTCGCATGTTCGAATCCAGCTCACAGCTCCGGCGTTGTCACCAGCTTGGCTGGCCGTTCACACTAATACAATTGGCTGTATTAGAGGGTGGGAAAGCTGGCGGGGTGGGTCCGGGTTGTTGTAAACAGCGACTCCTACAGTTCGGTCGGGGCGCCTGCTCAGCGCGGATAGGATCTAAGGGGGGTAGTGTGATCCTTCCACACGTTACACCCTCTCAGTGAGAGTCCGCACTGCCAGGTGAAAAGAAGCGGTTGATTGGCTAGACGTGTGTCGGAGAAAGCACGTGATAGCCTCCACTCTCCCAGACCGACTGTGGGGGATAAGTGCGCAGCGACCAGGAAGGGGATTGGGAATTGGCATAACGACTAACATTGGGATGGGAGAAAATCGGAGGAAAAAGGAGGGGGAAAAAGATCAATAAAAAAAAAATAATAATAATAACATATAGATATTAGTTTAAACATGTATTGTGTGTTAAACTCTGAAACTGTAAGAGACATCTTCTCTGTGAGCAGGGCCTGTGGGGTAGATAAGGCAAACCAGGCACAGGGCTCAAGGTCGACATTCTTGAGATGGCACCGACTTTCAAGTGATGGGGGCAGAGCGAGAATAAGAGAGAGAGCGTCCCTTTTGTTTAGAGAGACGGCGGTGCCAGGGGGGCGAAGAGAGTTAGAGAAGCATCGCGAGAGAAGGGGAGACTTTAAGACCTTAAGCAGGTAGTGTTCCGGTAGGAGAGTCAGACAAGCGTCGACAGCGAGACAGCAGAGAGAGGCTGGAGGGCGGGGGAGGGAGAAACCACGAGGACAGAGCTAGCTACAGGCTTCGGCTAACCGATAGGCCCGCAACCACCGAGCGGGTATCGAGAGATTAATCTATCAATCTAGGTTCATTAGACCATCAAAGACTTTACATTTTGTACGAGATGCTATGTTTATGGAAATAAACATCCGCTGATAAAGAGACCACGTTTCCAGTTGATTATTTTGCCCGGATGCATTACGGGGACAGTGTTAAGATAACCATCAACAAACAACAAACAAACAAACAAACACAACGCAGAGACTTCACGCAACGGCAGATGACGGGTTGATAAAGGCTGATTACGACGTAATCTAACAGGCAATACTTATTATAGCCTCCTGTACTTAATTTACCATTTCCTCTGAGCTTTATAATAGTGCTAGCTAATAATAACAGTGAAATGTTATTAAACCTGAAGCCTCAACTTCAAAGGGCACTTCTCTCTAGGGCACTTCTCTCTAGGGCACTTCTCTTACCAGTTTGAGATAGAGCTCCATGTCTTTGTCTTTGATCATGGAGAAGACGCTCTCCATCTTGTAGGTGATGCCACACTGAGAGTCATCCAGGCTCTTGATGAAGTTGTCCCTGTTCTCCGACATCAAGTTGGTGAAACAAAAGAATGTGTCCGCCTCAGCGTGCTCTAAAAGAAATCAAATCATAGGAACATCAACATTTGTGGTGCTCTGTGTGTCCTTTTATGACCCACACAGTTTAGAACCTGACAGTCTTTCTTCCTGTTTGATACCCACACAGTTTAAAACCTGACAGTCTTTCTTCCTGTTTGATACCCACACAGTTTAGAACCTGACGGTATTTCTTCCTGTTTGATACCCACACAGTTTAGAACCTGACAGGCTTTCTTCCTGTTTGATACCCACACAGTTTAGAACCTGACAGTCTTTCTTCCTGTTTGATACCCACACAGTTTAGAACCTGACAGTCTTTCTTCCTGTTTGATACTGACACAGTTTAGAACCTGACAGGCTTTCTTCCTGTTTGATACCCACACAGTTTAAAACCTGACAGTCTTTCTTCCTGTTTGATACCCACACCGTTTAGAACCTGACGGCCTTTCTTCCTGTTTGATACCCACACCGTTTAGAACCTGACTGTCTTTCTTCCTGTTTGATACCCACACAGTTTAAAACCAGACAGTCTTTCTTCCTGTTTGATACCCACACAGTTTAGAACCTGACGGTCTTTCTTCCTGTTTGATACCCACACAGTTTAGAACCTGACTGTCTTTCTTCCTGTTTGATACCCACACAGTTTAGAACCTGACAGTCTTTCTTCCTGTTTGATACTGACACAGTTTAGAACCTGACAGTCTTTCTTCCTGTTTGATACCCACACAGTTTAGAACCTGACAGTCTTTCTTCCTGTTTGATACCCACACAGTTTAGAACCTGACGGTCTTTCTTCCTGTTTGATACTGACACAGTTTAGAACCTGACAGTCTTTCTTCCTGTTTGATACCCACACAGTTTAGAACCTGACAGTCTTTCTTCCTGTTTGATACCCACACAGTTTAGAACCTGACAGGCTTTCTTCCTGTTTGATACCCACACAGTTTAGAACCTGACAGGCTTTCTTCCTGTTTGATACCCACACCGTTTAGAACCTGATGGTATTTCTTCCTGTTTGATACCCACACAGTTTAGAACCTGACGGTCATTCTTCCTGTTTGATACCCACACAGTTTAAAACCTGACAGTCTTTCTTCCTGTTTGATACCCACACAGTTTATAACCTGAAGGTCTTTCTTCCTGTTTGATACCCACACAGTTTAGAACCTGACAGCCTTTCTTCCTGTTTGATACCCACACAGTTTAAAACCTGACGGTCTTTCTTCCTGTTTGATACCCACACAGTTTAGAACCTGACGGTATTTCTTCCTGTTTGATACCCACACAGTTTAGAACCTGACAGTCTTTCTTCCTGTTTGATACCCACACAGTTTAGAACCTGACGGTATTTCTTCCTGTTTGATACCCACACAGTTTAGAACCTGACAGGCTTTCTTCCTGTTTGATACCCACACAGTTTAGAAACTGACAGTCTTTCTTCCTGTTTGATACCCACACAGTTTAGAACCTGACAGTCTTTCTTCCTGTTTGATACTGACACAGTTTAGAACCTGACAGTCTTTCTTCCTGTTTGATACCCACACCGTTTAGAACCTGACAGCCTTTCTTCCTGTTTGATACCCACACCGTTTAGAACCTGACAGTCTTTCTTCCTGTTTGATACCCACACAGTTTAAAACCAGACAGTCTTTCTTCCTGTTTGATACCCACACAGTTTAGAACCTGACGGTCTTTCTTCCTGTTTGATACCCACACAGTTTAGAACCTGACTGTCTTTTCTTCCTGTTTGATACCCACACAGTTTAGAACCTGACAGTCTTTCTTCCTGTTTGATACTGACACAGTTTAGAACCTGACAGTCTTTCTTCCTGTTTGATACTGACACAGTTTAGAACCTGACAGTCTTTCTTCCTGTTTGATACCCACACAGTTTAGAACCTGACAGTCTTTCTTCCTGTTTGATACCCACACAGTTTAGAACCTGACGGTCTTTCTTCCTGTTTGATACTGACACAGTTTAGAACCTGACAGTCTTTCTTCCTGTTTGATACCCACACAGTTTAGAACCTGACAGTCTTTCTTCCTGTTTGATACCCACACAGTTTAGAACCTGACAGGCTTTCTTCCTGTTTGATACCCACACAGTTTAGAACCTGACAGGCTTTCTTCCTGTTTGATACCCACACCGTTTAGAACCTGATGGTATTTCTTCCTGTTTGATACCCACACAGTTTAGAACCTGACGGTCTTTCTTCCTGTTTGATACCCACACAGTTTAAAACCTGACAGTCTTTCTTCCTGTTTGATACCCACACAGTTTATAACCTGAAGGTCTTTCTTCCTGTTTGATACCCACACAGTTTAGAACCTGACAGCCTTTCTTCCTGTTTGATACCCACACAGTTTAAAACCTGACGGTCTTTCTTCCTGTTTGATACCCACACAGTTTAGAACCTGACGGTATTTCTTCCTGTTTGATACCCACACAGTTTAGAACCTGACTGTCTTTCTTCCTGTTTGATACCCACACAGTTTAAAACCTGACGGTCTTTCTTCCTGTTTGATACCCACACAGTTTAGAACCTGACTGTCTTTCTTCCTGTTTGATACCCACACAGTTTAGAACCTGACAGTCTTTCTTCCTGTTTGATACCCACACAGTTTAGAACCTGACAGTATTTCTTGCTGTTTGATACCCACACAGTTTAAAATCTGACAGTCTTTCTTGCTGTTTGATACCCACACAGTTTAGAACCTGACAGTCTTTCTTGCTGTTTGATACCCACACAGTTTAGAACCCGACAGTCTTTCTTCCCATCTTCCCGACTGTCAAAGTATCCTTGAGCAAAACACTGAACACCCAACCCCTGTGTGTGTGTGAGTGTGAATGAATAAGTGCTTTGGATAAAGGTGCTATATAAATGCAGCTAATTATATAGTTTCACTCAGGAGGAAAACGTGGGTGGAAAGGTATATAGAGGGCGCCGTTTCTCCATGGATAGGAGACTGGAACTTTAAAGCACTCTGGTATACAAAAAGAAATTCAGTTAATTCTTTTCACCAACCGTTCCACGGGTCATTTGGGTCTGTGGCGAAGGTGTAGTAGATTGGCCCAACGATCTCATTCATGCCCTGCACATAGGCAATGCCAGGGTTGAGCTTGGCGTAGATGAACAGGATACGCTCCACGACCTCCCAGTGAGCTTCACATCCGCTGGGCAGCACCTCATACTCGTTGGACGGATATAAATTCAGAGACTTTCCAGGGGAGCTGACCTGGCAGAAAAAAAGAGAAGGTAACAGTTATAAATACAGAGAAGGTAACAGTTATAAATACAGAGAAGGTAACAGTTATAAATACAGAGAAGGCAACAGTTATAAATACAGAGAAAGTAACAGTTATAAATACAGAGAAGGTAACAGTTATAAATACAGAGAAGGTAACGGTTATAAATACAGAGAAGGTAACAGTTATAAATACAGAGAAGGTAACAGTTATAAATACAGAGAAGGTAACAGTTGTACAAAGAAGGTAACAGTTGTAAATACAGAGAAGGTAACAGTTATAAATACAGAGAAGGTAACAGTTATAAATACAGAGAAGGTAACAGTTATAAATAGAGAAGGTAACAGTTATAAATAGAGAAGGTAACAGTTATAAATACAGAGAAGGTAACAGTTATAAATACAGAGAAGATAACAGTTATAAATAGAGAGAAGGTAACAGTTATAAATACAGAGAAGGTAACAGTTGTACAGAGAAGGTAACAGTTATAAATACAGAGAAGGTAACAGTTATAAATACAGAGAAGGTAACAGTTATAAATACAGAGAAGGTAACAGTTATAAATACAGAGAAGGTAACAGTTATAAATACAGAGAAGGTAACAGTTATAAATAGAGAAGGTAACAGTTATAAATACAGAGAAGGTAACAGTTATAAATACAGAGAAGGTAACAGTTATAAATACAGAGAAGGTAACAGTTATAAATACAGAGAAGGTAACAGTTATAAATACAGAGAAGGTAACAGTTATAAATACAGAGAAGGTAACAGTTATAAATACAGAGAAGGTAACAGTTATAAATACAGAGAAGGTAACAGTTATAAATACAGAGAAGGTAACAGTTATAAATACAGAGAAGGTAACAGTTATAAATACAGAGAAGGTAACAGTTATAAATAGAGAGAAGGTAACAGTTATAAATACAGAGAAGGTAACAGTTGTACAGAGAAGGTAACAGTTATAAATACAGAGAAGGTAACAGTTATAAATACAGAGAAGGTAACAGTTATAAATACAGAGAAGGTAACAGTTATAAATACAGAGAAGGTAACAGTTATAAATACAGAGAAGGTAACAGTTGTAAACAATGTAATTAACCCCTTCCTTCCCTCATTTTGATATATCACAATCCCATAAATTTAAGGTTATTTTGTATTGCACATTTTATAATGCACTGTCCTGTGTAGGTTGCGACCACATTCCGATCCTATTTGTTAAGTAGGCGTATTGAATGTTTTTTTTTTTTTTTTTATCTTTTCAGTTTCCACTTGGGAGATTCTGAAGCGCCTATTTGAGGGCAGCAGGGTTGTAGTCTCATAGATTGAAGCGTGAGTTCTCAAATCTGTGATCATATCCAAGAAAGGTTTGTTACACCAGGGGACAAACCCATCAATGACTGGGTCATGGCTGGACTCACAATGACTGAATCATCTACACATTTCAATATGGTCTTGTTCTCGTGCTTACTTTGGCACATGTTTGTGCACAGAATATAAAGAAAATGCGAGAGGACAACAACTAACCCTAACCCTAGGGTAAACCTGTAGAATATAAAGTAAATTAATATAAATGTTACGGGTGTATCATGTAGAACAGGGATGGGCAACTGGCGGCCCGCGGGCCGCATGCGGCCCTCACCGATGTTCCATGCGGCCCCAGGCCAATATTTAAAAAAAAATTATAATATTTTTGTATTTTTTTGTATTGTATTCGACTAAGAAGAGTTGGCAGTCAACTATGGCGCCTTTCGATCGATTAGTCGACTAATAGGGGTCAGCCCTAGTGTGCACATATTCAACGCTGTTGAAAGTGCCGTGCAGCAATATGGGGTTTTGATAAACTGTCGGCTGTTGTTACCGATGGATTCGGCGGGCTTCTAAGGCAGAGTGGCGTTGAGTGTCCAATGCTGCACTGCATTATACATCAGGTAAGTTCGCTAACATAATTTCCATCTATTGTGCGTCACTATAATGACCAATGCGAGTCGAGTGTAGTCAAATTATATGCGAGAGTCGTTAAATCGTTTTTCTTTTTTTTTATCTGATATAAGAGCCAAGAAGCTTGAATACAGCCATGTTATGGATTTGGTTACCAAGGTTACCAATCTAATTCGTGGAGGCAACAGGTCACTAAACCATAGAAAGTTTGTCTCCTTTTTGGAAGAGATGGACACTGATTATGGCGACTTGCAGCTACACACAGAAATCCGATGGCTGAGCCGTCGGAAAGTACAGGAGCGACATTGAAACACTGCAAATGCAATTCAATGATCGGTTTGAAGATTTCAACGGCATGCAGTCACGGATAGCGCTGTTTGCCGGCCCCCTCACCGCTACGGTGTCAGAGCAGCCCCCACCGTTGCAGCTTGAACTGTGCGAGCTACAGTCAGATCCTTTTTTTCAAACAAAGAGAAATGAGAGGGGAATTTCGTTTTGGAAACTGCTACCTGAGCCCCGCTTCCCACTCCTCAGGGACTTTGCCCTCTCTATGGCCAGTATGTTTGGGAGCACATACATATGTGAGAGCAATTTCTCAAACATGAAGCACATCAAGTCAAAGGAGAGAAACAGGCTGTCGGATGAAACATTATTTCATCTGATACAGATTGCATGCACAAACATTGAAGTTGACATTCCTGCTATTGTGCGCCAAATGGAGAGACCACAAGTGTCTCATTAAAGACAGGGGGGGGGAGGAGATGATGAAGAGGTGTAGAGGGGGGGAAGGAGATGATGAAGAGGTGTAGAGAGGGGGGGGAGAGATGATGAAGAGGTGTAGAGAGGGGGGGGGGGGGATGATGGAGAGGTGTAGAGAGGGGACCATTATTATTATTATAACCATTATTGACCCACTGTGGGGCGAGGGTGAATGTCATGCCAGTTTGATAAAGGGTCAATGGGAGGCATGTAGTATTGCACTTTACTTTACTTGCACTTTACTTGTTTACTTTTGTAGTGTTCAGATAACACTAATAACACAAACACAAAGCAGCATTCCTGCTGCATTTCACTACAACAGTAAATCAAAAGTGCAATAATAAATGATTTTGTTAAAGGGCGGCTAGGTGGTGTAGTGGTCTAAGGCACTCGCCACCAGTGTGGAGACGCTAGGATTCGCGTGTTCGAATCCAGCTCTCCACATTGTTTTTCAGTTTGGCTGGTCGTCCGCAGTAATACACATTGGCCGTATTACGGGGAGGGAAAAACTGAAGGGTGGGGATCGAACGTTGTGAACAAGCGACTCCTACAAGTCGGTTGGTGCGCCTGCGCAGTAGAATCAGGAAGTGTCGGGGGCAGCGTGAGCCTCCCACGCGTTACTCCTCGACACTGATAGATCGAGCTGCGCAGGTGAAAAGATGCGACTGCTGTTACCTCAAGTACCGGAGGGGACTTGTGCTATGTATGACTTAGTCCTCACTGCAGCCGGCTTGTGGGAGGCAAGAAACAGCGTTCGTGACAGGGGAGGGTTGAATTGGATGATACGAAATTGGGATGGGAGAAAATATAGAAAATGGGAGAAAAAGTGGATCAAAAAAAATAAATGATTTTGTTAAATGTATAAACTTGTATCCTGCTACTAAACAAAACATTCCTGAGTGCTTCATATCCATAACATGCATTTCAGTGTTATAATGTTTTGTTTAGTAGCAGGATAAAAGTTTATACATTTAACAAAATAATTTATTATTGCACTTTTGATTTACTGTTGTAATGAAATGCAGCAGGAATGCTGCTTTGTGTTTGTTGAGCAGTGGGCTTTAAGTTCATACATTTATTTTATTAGAAGCCTTAATTATAATTTATCATTTTTGTATATATTTGGGGTTACAGCAATACTTTTAAATTCAGCTGTTTATAAATTCATAAAGTTGAAATTGCATTACTAAATGCATTTGAAATGGAATAAAAACAAAGTTACAACAAATTATAATTGTTTATATACCTTATTTATCACATCTGTGACTATTATGGGCTATTTGAGTGATGGGGTACTACTGGCGGGACTGCCGATAAACAATGCGGCCCCCCAGATTGATTGTGGACATTTTGTGGCCCTCACCATATACAAAGTTGCCCACCCCTGATGTAGAATCTATTGTCTCTCTCATTGAACATCTGTAACATAATGGTTTTCATCATGTAGAATCTATCGACTCTCTCATTGAACATCTGTAACGTAATGGCTTTCATCATGTAGAATCTATTGTCCCTCTCATTGAACATCTGTAACATAATGGTTTTCATCATGTAGAATCTATTGTCTCTCTCATTGAACATCTGTAACACCGTCGGCCAATACCAATATGGTTATTGATATACTGCGTCTCCCTACTGGAAAATAATAAAAACACTCACATTGGTGACACCGCTGCGGGTGCGGAGGACCGTCTGGGCCTTCAGGGTGGTCTGCTCCACGCGACGACGCAGGGTCTCGTAGTCGTTCTGCGGGTCCAGGATCAGCTGGCAGGGGTAGTCTGTGGGGCGCTGGAAGAAGGCCATGTCTGGATACAAACGCCTGAGGACAGCCAGACACACATGTTGGTCCTACTTGCAATCATGAGTTATTTTCATCAGGGAATGACTGCAGCAACATTGTGCCGACACCACACTAGACCGCTAACTCCTATAGACTAGACTGTTAACTCCTGTAGACTAGACCGCTAACTCCTGTAGACTATACCGCTAACTCCTGTAGACTAGACCACTAACTCCTGTAGACTAGACCGCTAACTCCTGTAGACTAGACCACTAACTCCTGTAGACTAGACCGCTAACTCCTGTAGACTAGACCGCTAACTCCTGTAGACTAGACCACAAACTCCTATAGACTAGACTGTTAACTCCTGTAGACTAGACCACTAACTCCTGTAGACTAGACCGCTAACTCCTATAGACTAGACTGTTAACTCCTGTAGACTAGACCGCTAACTCCTGTAGACTAGACCGCTAACTCCTGTAGACTAACTCCTGTAGACTAGACCACTAACTCCTATAGACTAGACTGTTAACTCCTGTAGACTAGACTGTTAACTCCTGTAGACTAGACCGCTAACTCCTATAGACTAGACTGTTAACTCCTGTAGACTAGACCGCTAACTCCTGTAGACTAGACCACTAACTCCTGTAGACTAGACTGCTAACTCCTGTAGACTAGACCGCTAACTCCTGTAGACTAGACCACTAACTCCTGTAGACTAGACCACTAACTCCTGTAGACTAGACCACTAACTCCTGTAGACTAGACTGTTAACTCCTGTAGACTAGACCACTAACTCCTGTAGACTAGACCGCTAACTCCTGTAGACTAGACCGCTAACTCCTGTAGACTAGACCGCTAACTCCTGTAGACTAGACCAGGGGTTCCCAAACTTTTCAGGCCAGGGCCCAGAAAATAAGGCGTCAGAGAGCCGCGGCCCAATGCACATCGTCGGGCTTTTTATTTTATTGTTTTTGCCAGGCGACCGATTTTTTAAGCCAAATATCACTTCAATCCTATTAAGTTAGTTCAAGTTAGTTATTCATTTATATGTGCTATTTATGAGAGGGCTAACTTGTTGCAAAATAATAATGATAATAATAATAGCCTCATTAAAATACTATTGTTGCTTCGGTTGTTTTCAGCGTTTTATGTGCATAATCTGTTATTTAGTTTGAAATGTTCGTTGAAATAAGTCGATTTTTCGTTTTTGTTTATTTATTAAGTTAATATAAAACCATATAGTCACATTTTAGAATACAATAGAATAGAATTTTAGAATACAACTAGAAACACTGTTCTGGCCTGCTTCTAAGTTCAGTGGCCTGACAAAAAATAAGAATAAAAAAAATAAAAAATAAAAATAAAATAAATTTAATTTTTTTATTTTTTTTTAAATCATCTCGTGGCCCACCCGTGGCTGCTTGCGGCCCACTTTTGGGTCGCGACCCCGACTTTGGGAACCACTGGACTAGACCACTAACTC
Organism: Notolepis coatsorum; assembly: GCF_963971535.1. Taxonomy (NCBI): domain Eukaryota; kingdom Metazoa; phylum Chordata; class Actinopteri; order Aulopiformes; family Paralepididae; genus Notolepis; species Notolepis coatsorum. Next base: position 105,322,332 of record NC_140175.1, read on the forward strand.
CTGTAGACTAGACTGCTAACTCCTGTAGACTAGACCACTAACTCCTGTAGACTAGACCGCTAACTCCTGTAGACTAGACCGCTAACTCCTGTAGACTAGACCGCTAACTCCTGTAGACTAGACCACTAACTCCTGTAGACTAGACCACTAACTCCTGTAGACTAGACCGCTAACTCCTGTAGACTAGACCGCTAACTCCTGTAGACTAGACCACTAACTCCTGTAGACTAGACCGCTAACTCCTGTAGACTAGACCGCTAACTCCTGTAGACTAGACCGCTAACTCCTGTAGACTAGACCGCTAACTCCTGTAGACTAGACCGCTAACTCCTGTAGACTAGACCGCTAACTCCTGTAGACTAGACCGCTAACTCCTGTAGACTAGACCGCTAACTCCTGTAGACTAGACCGCTAACTCCTGTAGACTAGACCGCTAACTCCTGTAGACTAGACTGTTAACTCCTGTAGACTAGACCACTAACTCCTGTAGACTAGACCGCTAACTCCTGTAGACTAGACTGCTAACTCCTGTAGACTAGACCGCTAACTCCTGTAGACCAGACCGCTAACTCCTGTAGACTAGACCACTAACTCCTGTAGACTAGACCGCTAACTCCTGTAGACTAGACCGCTAACTCCTGTAGACTAGACCGCTAACTCCTGTAGACTAGACCGCTAACTCCTGTAGACTAGACCGCTAACTCCTGTAGACTAGACCGCTAACTCCTGTAGACTAGACAGCTAACTCCTGTAGACTAGACCACTAACTCCTGTAGACTAGACCAGTAACTCCTGTAGACTAGACCACTAACTCCTGTAGACTAACTCCTGTAGACTAGACCACTAACTCCTGTAGACTAGACCACTAACTCCTGTAGACTAGACCGCTAACTCCTGTAGACTAGACCACTAACTCCTGTAGACTAACTCCTGTAGACTAGACCACTAACTCCTGTAGACTAGACCACTAACTCCTGTAGACTAGACCACTAACTCCTGTAGACTAGACTGCTAACTCCTGTAGACTAGACCACTAACTCCTGTAGACTAGACCGCTAACTCCTGTAGACTAGACCGCTAACTCCTGTAGACTAGACTGCTAACTCCTGTAGACTAGACCGCTAACTCCTGTAGACTAGACTGCTAACTCCTGTAGACTAGACCACTAACTCCTGTAGACTAGACCACTAACTCCTGTAGACTAGACCACTAACTCCTGTAGACTAACTCCTGTAGACTAGACCACTAACTCCTGTAGACTAGACCACTAACTCCTGTAGACTAGACCACTAACTCCTGTAGACTAGACCGCTAACTCCTGTAGACTAGACCACTAACTCCTGTAGACTAGACCGCTAACTCCTGTAGACTAGACCGCTAACTCCTGTAGACTAACTCCTGTAGACTAGACCACTAACTCCTGTAGACTAGACCACTAACTCCTGTAGACTAGACCGCTAACTCCTGTAGACTAGACCGCTAACTCCTGTAGACTAGACAGCTAACTCCTGTAGACTAGACCACTAACTCCTGTAGACTAGACTGCTAACTCCTGTAGACTAGACTGCTAACTCCTGTAGACTAGACCACTAACTCATGTAGACTAACTTGTGTATACTAGACCACTAACTCCTGTAGACTAGACTGCTAACTCCTGTAGACTAGACTGCTAACTCCTGTAGACTAGACCAGTAACTCCTGTAGACTAGACTGCTAACTCCTGTAGACTAGACCACTAACTCCTGTAGACTAACTCCTGTAGACTAGACCACTAACTCCTGTAGACTAAACCACTAACTCCTGTAGACTAGACCGCTAACTCCTGTAGACTAGACCACTAACTCCTGTAGACTAGACCGCTAACTCCTGTAGACTAGACCACTAACTCCTGTAGACTAAACCACTAACTCCTGTAGACTAGACCACTAACTCCTGTAGACTAGACCACTAACTCCTGTAGACTAGACCACTAACTCCTGTAGACTAGACCGCTAACTCCTGTAGACTAAACCACTAACTCCTGTAGACTAGACCACTAACTCCTGTAGACTAGACCACTAACTCCTGTAGACTAGACCACTAACTCCTGTAGACTAGACCGCTAACTCCTGTAGACTAGACCGCTAACTCCTGTAGACTAGACCGCTAACTCCTGTAGACTAGACCGCTAACTCCTGTAGACTAGACCGCTAACTCCTGTAGACTAGACCACTAACTCCTGTAGACTAACTCCTGTAGACTAGACTGCTAACTCCTGTAGACTAGACCACTAACTCCTGTAGACTAGACCGCTAACTCCTGTAGACAAGACCACTAACTCCTGTAGACTAGACCACTAACTCCTGTAGACTAGACCACTAACTCCTGTAGACTAACTCCTGTAGACTAGACTGCTAACTCCTGTAGACTAGACCACTAACTCCTGTAGACTAAACCGCTAACTCCTGTAGACTAACTCCTGTAGACTAGACTGCTAACTCCTGTAGACTAGACCGCTAACTCCTGTAGACTAGACCACTAACTCCTGTAGACTAACTCCTGTAGACTAGACTGCTAACTCCTGTAGACTAGACCACTAACTCCTGTAGACTAAACCGCTAACTCCTGTAGACGAACTCCTGTAGACTAGACTGCTAACTCCTGTAGACTAGACCACTAACTCCTGTAGACTAAACCGCTAACTCCTGTAGACTAGACTGCTAACTCCTGTAGACTAGACCGCTAACTCCTGTAGACCAGACCGCTAACTCCTGTAGACTAGACCGCTAACTCCTGTAGACTAGACCGCTAACTCCTGTAGACTAGACAGCTAACTCCTGTAGACTAGACCGCTAACTCCTGTAGACTAGACTGCTAACTCCTGTAGACTAGACCGCTAACTCCTGTAGACTAGACCGCTAACTCCTGTAGACTAACTCCTGTAGACTAGACCACTAACTCCTGTAGACTAGACCACTAACTCCTGTAGACTAGACCACTAACTCCTGTAGACTAGACTGCTAACTCCTGTAGACTAGACCGCTAACTCCTGTAGACTAGACTGCTAACTCCTGTAGACTAGACCACAGACTAGACCGCTAACTCCTGTAGACTAGACTGCTAACTCCTGTAGACTAGACCGCTAACTCCTGTAGACTAGACCGCTAACTCCTGTAGACTAGACCACTAACTCCTGTAGACTAGACCACTAACTCCTGTAGACTAGACCGCTAACTCCTGTAGACTAGACTGCTAACTCCTGTAGACTAGACCGCTAACTCCTGTAGACTAGACCGCTAACTCCTGTAGACTAGACCACTAACTCCTATAGACTAGACCACTAACTCCTGTAGACTAGACCGCTAACTCCTGTAGACTAGACTGCTAACTCCTGTAGACTAGACCACTAACTCCTGTAGACTAGACCAGTAACTCCTGTAGACTAGACTGCTAACTCCTGTAGACTAGACCACTAACTCCTGTAGACTAACTCCTGTAGACTAGACCACTAACTCCTGTAGACTAACTCCTGTAGACTAGACCACTAACTCCTGTAGACTAGACCGCTAACTCCTGTAGACTAGACCGCTAACTCCTGTAGACTAACTCCTGTAGACTAGACCACTAACTCCTGTAGACTAGACCGCTAACTCCTGTAGACTAGACCGCTAACTCCTGTAGACTAGACTGCTAACTCCTGTAGACTAGACCACTAACTCCTGTAGACTAGACCACTAACTCCTGTAGACTAGACTGCTAACTCCTGTAGACTATACACAAGACTGCTAACTCCTGTAGACTAGACTGCTAACTCCTGTAGACTAGACTGCTAACTCCTGCAGACTAGACTGCTAACTGAATGAATGAATGAATGAAAACTTTATTTAACAGATTGCAGAATGGGTACAATACAGTACGGCTCAATACATACAATTGTTAAGGGGATGCAGACCTGAGAAAGACGTTTGTCTTGTTTCCATCAGGGTCCCCCATTTTCAATTCATATAGACATATATGACATACATGACATACAGATAGTCAGTACTGCTACATCTATACATTTATGACATACCAGATTTGCAAATACAGTACTGTTTGTGATACAGAAGGAGTCAAGAAAAGGGAGTATATACATTTGACGTAGAAACTGTACATTGGAGGTTGGGTGGGGGGGGTTGGGTACATTGGGATATTGACAACCATTCTGGGTAATTTACATTGGAGGTGGTTGGGGGGGGGGGGGGCGGGGGGCACACTGTATAAACAAGTAACACTGTACATTGAGGGGGGGGGGGGGAGGAGACACTGTACAAACAAACACAATTGTACATTGAACTATTGACAAAACCATACTAGGTAAATGACTGTACATTGGAGGGGGTTGGAATGATTGGGTTAGGATATTTACAGGGGCCAGTGTTGAATTGCAGTCTCCCGTAGGTGTCCCTTGAGAGAGGTTTTGAAAGTGGGTAGTGATCCACATTCCTTTACAGCTTTGGGTAGGGCGTTCCACATTGATGTGGCATAATTGCGAAACGTGTTTAGTCCCTTATTTGAGCCGAATCTGGGTTTGACATGATTTGTGGAGCTCCCTCTGGTGTTGTGATCGTGGTATTCACTGACCTTTGGGAAGTATTTTGACATGTACATGGGTACCTTGGTCGTGTAGTGTATCTTGTAGACCAGGCCCATTGCAAGTTGTTGTACTCTGTCGTCTACTCTAAGCCATCCTAGGTTGTCGAAGTGGGCAGGGGTGAGGTGGGTTCTAGGAGTAAGGTCAAGCAGTAGTCTGACCAGTTTGTTTTGAGATGTTTGTAATTTTGTTTTTAGCGCCTTTGAGGTGCTTTGGTACCATGAGGTGCAAGCATAGTCGTAGTACCCCTGAATGAGTGCTCCTGACTGCTAACTCCTGTAGACTAGACCACTAACTCCTGTAGACTAGACCGCTAACTCCTGTAGACTAGACTGCTAACTCCTGTAGACTAGACCACTAACTCCTGTAGACTAGACCATTAACTCCTGTAGACTAGACCACTAACTCCTGTAGACTAGACTGCTAACTCCTGTAGACTAGACCGCTAACTCCTGCAGACTAGACCACTAACTCCTGTAGACTAGACCACTAACTCCTGTAGACTAGACTGCTAACTCCTGTAGACTAGACCACTAACTCCTGTAGACTAGACTGCTAACTCCTGTAGACTAGACTGCTAACTCCTGTAGACTAGACCGCTAACTCCTGTAGACTAGACCGCTAACTCCTGTAGACTAGACCACTAACTCCTGTAGACTAGACCACTAACTCCTGTAGACTAGACCGCTAACTCCTGTAGACAAGACTGCTAACTCTCCAACCTTTGTCAATAAAGTTGTACATTTAAATTTATTGTCCAATTGTTATTTTATATGTTGTGTGAATTTATATGCCTTTTTTTGCTTAACTCTTTATGTACACTAAATGAGGGAAACCTCAGTTGCCTTTTGAGTTTAAATAAAGGTTTGAAATGAAAATGTAAATTATATGACTTCCATTTTATCTCATGCTTTGATGATGGTCATTAGAACGAAACATGACCATGTTTATTTGGCATATGACCAGACTTAAATGGTGAAATTGAGATCAGTCAACTTTGTCCTGAATCTACCTCTGTGTGTGCTACCTCTTTACTTTGTGTGTGCTACCTCTTTACTTTGTGTGTGCTACCTCTTTACTTTGTGTGTGCTACCTCTTTACTTTGTGTGTGCTACCTCTTTACTTTGTGTGCTACCTCTTTACTTTGTGTGTGCTACCTCTTTACTTTGTGTGTGCTACCTCTTTACTTTGTGTGTGCTACCTCTTTACTTTGTGTGTGCTACCTCTTTACTTTGTGTGTGCTACCTCTTTACTTTGTGTGTGCTACCTCTTTACTTTGTGTGTATTGAACATTGTAACAAACACAAGACTCAAACAATTAAGTATAACTTTAGAACTTTGACAGCAATTACCTGACATCCTTATCGATCTGCAGAAGAACTTCATTATCTTTGAAATAGTTATTCCATCTGCTGTCTGGGTTTGGATTTAGAGGCTGAAAATCAATTAAAATAGGGATACATTGAATTTTTGGAGAAAATAAGAAGGATGTGATTTTGTCAATTCACTGTACTGGTGTCAATGTGAATGTTAAAGGTGCTTATAGCAGCATTACAGATTAAACCTTTAACACTTTGAGTGCCAGCCACGAGAAATCTCGTTAGTTCATGCCATGCGTTGAGTGCCAACGACGAGAAATCTAGTTTTTTTAATCGTTATTTCTTTTATTAGCGATTTCCATTCATTTTCATCAATCTAGCCTCACGTTACCACTGGGATTCTCTCTGAGCTCGAACAGGGAAAATACCGCCCCCTATCGTCTGCTGGATGGTAATGCACCCTTTGGATTGGACTGAATGAAAATGCATGGGGAAAAGAAAATCCACATTTTACTTGTCAGGCATGTAATCCGAGCAGATTGCAGTATTTGTGGTCCCTCAGAACAGCGGGGAATATGTGTTTCAAGCACCCAGCGTTGGATCAATAAACGCGATCGATATTTGGAATGGCGATCAGGAATTGGAATAATCTTTTTGGAGAACATCTGATCTGAGGTAAGGAATCTATTTTACCAGTCTTGGGATAATCAGAGCTTTTTTCACAGATATATCAATGTGTCTGTGTGTGTGTGCGTGTATGACGTTAGCGCTGATCAGGAAATAAGATAATCGATTTTTCAGCCCGCTTCTCTAGCGTGCATAAGTATACATATACTATCGATAATCTAGTGTTTATTTGAAAACTATTCATAAATAGGCCGAAAAATGACAAAGTGTTTGTGTATTCCAGTAAAGGGCGATTCCTGCAGAATCATTTTTCTTTTCTGGAAATTTCGCAAAACGAGCGTTTTTCAAAATGGTATAAAACGGAAATGTACCGATAAAAAAACAATCCGTTTCGACAATGTTGACTGCAAGCAAGTCACTGATAAGCGACGGGCGTATTAGACACATAATTTAAGATATAGTTTATGCGTTCGCAAATGTGCTCGCCCTCTCATTGAATAGAGCGCTGGCACTCAAGCGCTAAATCCTGTGCCCCCTGCTGGCACTCAAAGTGTTAATGTAGCAATAATGTAAGTAAGTAAAACCTTACATGATCCTCCATAGTCACATCTTCTCTGGACAGGCCCAGGTTGGCTTTTGCAATGCCAGGCTGGATGATCATCTCTTTCAGGAACTGAGCGTAGATCTCCCTGTGGTTCAGTGTGGAGAAAAAGAGTTGCATCTTGAAATGTCTTTAGTCAAACACATCCTGAACCTCATTTAAATTGCTGGGTAGTGTAGAGGTCTAACCACTGGGGGGCTGGGTAGTGTAGAGGTCTAACCACTGGGGGGCTGGGTAGTGTACAGGTCTAACCACTGGGGGGCTGGGTAGTGTAGAGTTCTAACCACTGGGGGGCTGGGTCGTGTAGTTTCACTCTATCGCCCTCCAGGTCCCCTCGATCACTTCACAGATGAGCTGGACATGCTTCTAAGCTCCTTACCGGAAGATGGTACCCCTCTCCTTCTATTGGGCGACTTCAACCTGCCTGACTCATCTCAGTCGGTCCCAGTGGTCTCCCTCCTACAACAATTTGACCTGACTCCCACGCCTCCCACCCACAAAGCAGGCAACTCCTTGGATCTCATATTTTCCCGTATTAACACCACGGTAACTCCCCTACATGTATCTGACCATTCCTTCATATCCTTCTCACTAACTCTCATGCTTAACCGAAAGGTCTTCACCCCAACTCAAACCGTCTCACTCAGACGCAACCTGCCCTCCCTAGCCCCCTCCACCCTCTCCTCTGACATAATATCCGCTCTACCTTTGTGTGACACCTTCTCTGCTCTCCCCACAGAGATGGCAACCTCCACCCTCCTCTCAGCCCTTGCAACCTCCTTCGACAAGCTCTGTCCCCTCATTGAGAAACCTGCCCGCCGTTCCCCACCCAGTCCATGGCTGACGGATGCAGTGAGAGAACAAAGACAGGTCCTGAGAGCGGCTGAGAGGAAGTATAGAAAGTCACGCCTCACTGCTGACATCGACACATATCACAACCTCTTGTTAACATTCTCCAAAACCATTACTAATGCCAAAGCTTCTTTCTTTCACCATAGGATCGAGGCCTCTGCCAAGAATCTTCGCAAACTGCATGCTACCATGTCCTCCCTCCTCACTCCCCCCCCCCACCCCCTCCTCCCTCATCTTTTTCTGCCGAAGACTTTGCGATCTTCTTTGAGGAAAAAGTGGAGAACATCCGCAGCTCCTTCTCCCAACCCCCACCCATTCCAAACACTGAATCGAGAACCTCATCCTTCACTCTGTCATCTTTCTCTCCCATTACAGAAGCCGAAACCCTGACACTGGTAACGTCGAACCGTCCGACTACATGCCAGCTGGACCAGCTACCCTCCCCACTCCTCCAGACCATAGCACGGGACATCCTCCCATTCCTAACTGCAATCATCAACTCCTCACTCAACTCGGGGGTGGTCCCCACCTCCCTAAAACAAGCCAGAGTCACGCCCCTCATAAAAAAACCAACCCTGAACCCCACCGTCATAGGCAACTATCGTCCTGTCTCTCTTCTCTCCTTCCTTTCTAAAACACTTGAACGTGCTGTATCCAACCAACTTACTGCTTATCTCTTACAGCAGGGGTGTCAAACTCATTTTCACAGAGGGCCACATCAGCATTATGGTTGCCCTCAAAGGGCCAAAGACCGTATAAATGTTAATGTAATGTAAAATAAATGTAGCTACACATTTACATATTGTTAAACATGGTGTTTCTGTATTTATTACTTATTCAAGTTATACATATTGCATATTCATTTGCATAAATGTAAAAATATATGTTAGCTTATGTTATTTTAACAAATAATTTTAGTTTATCAGAACCCCATATTACTCCACCAATCAATGATCAAACCATTCAAGTAAATAACAAAGAAGAATATCATCAAATACAAGCTATGACATTAAGTTTGTTCAAAACCTTTTTGTCACAGTCAAGAGGGGCAGAACTAACAACTGTGAGCTGCAAAGCACACGTGGGACAGATGTAGCAGATGTTACAAAAACAAATGGCTGCACACAACCTTGCAGAGGCCATACATCCAACTAATGGAAGATAGTTTAATTAACTTTAATTAACAGATTGCAGAATGGGTACAGTACAGTACAGCTCAATACACACAATTGTTAAGGGGATGCAGACCAGAGAAAGACTTTCGACTTGTTTACATCAGGGTCCCCCATTTTCAATTCGTAATGAAATTGCTATTATGTGTCTGCATGAACACACAACTGTAACTGTACTCAAAAATAACAAAATAAGGGTTGTCTCAGTTCACAACTATATTGGTCAAGTTTTGGGTGGGACTTGTTTGCGTCCCTACAGCTTCTTATTCAATTGAGCGAGATGCTCGGTTATGTCACACAGCCAGTTTGCATCTGACAGTTCAGACAATATTTCTTCAACCCTTTGTTACCTATTCCGCATGGATCTTTTTTGTATTTTGGGCTGTAAAATTGTCAAAGAATGTCTGAGGAGTAAGTGCTTTTGGCTTTTTTCCTTTGTTACCTCAGATGTTCAACATACATGTATGTGTAAGAATGTGTAATAACTAAGGCTGTCAAAGTTAAAGCTTTATTAACGCATTAACCCACAATTATTTTAACACTGCTATTTTTTAACCCAATATTAATGAAAAAAAAAAAAAAAAAAAAAAAAAAAAAAAAAAAACGTTTTTTTTTTTTTTTTTTTCCTGAGCTCTTGGGGGGCCACATCAAATGACGTGGCGGGCCGGATTTGGCCCGCGGGCCGTGAGTTTGACACCTATGTCTTACAGAATGACCTCCTAGACCCCAATCAGTCTGGCTTCCGGACTGGCCACTCCACAGAAACGGCCCTCATTGCGGTCACAGAGGCACTTCACTTAGCAAAAGCGAAAGGCCTCTCCTCTGTCCTGATTCTCCTAGATCTATCTGCAGCCTTCGACACAGTCAACCATCAGATCCTCCTCGCGGCCCTCGCAGGAATGGGAGTGGCTGGATCTGCGCTAACATGGCTGACATCATACCTCAACGACCGCTCCTACCAAGTGTCATGGAGAGGGACTCTGTCGGGCACCCGCCCCCTGCGGACGGGTGTCCCCCAGGGCTCGGTCCTAGGACCCCTTCTCTTCTCCCTCTACACTAAATCACTGGGTAACATTATCACGTCTCATGGCTTCTCATATCATTGTTATGCCGATGATACTCAACTCTTCCTCTCCTTCCCTCCCTCAGATATCCACGTCTCTGAGCGGATCTCGGCCTGTCTGTCCGACATCTCCGCCTGGATGACGACCAACCACCTCAAACTGAACCTAAGCAAAACAGAATTGCTCCACCTGCCGGCCAAATCCTCCCCCCTGACCTACCTCTCCATCACAGTCGAGAATGCAGCTGTGACCGCATCCCAGACCGCCAAGAACCTTGGTGTTGTCCTCGACGACCAGTTGAACTTCTCTGCTCACATCGCAGCGACAACCAGAACCTGCAGATTCCTCCTCAGCAACGTCAGAAGGATACGCCCCTTCCTGACAAAAGAAGCCACCCAACTCCTCGTCCAATCAACAGTCATCTCCCGCCTCGACTACTGCAACGCACTGCTAGCTGGCCTCCCGGCCACTGCCACCAAGCCTCTTCAACTCATTCAAAACGCAGCGGCCCGCCTGATCTCAAACCTACCAAAGTCGGCCCATGTCACCCTACTTCTTAGGGACCTGCACTGGCTCCCCATTGCTGCACGTATCTGCTTCAAGGCCCTCGACCTAGCATACTGTGCGGCAAAGGGAACCGCTCCCGCCTACCTCCGGTCAATGGTCTCTAACTACACACCCTCAAGACCCCTATGCTCTGCATCTTCTGGCCGCCTCAGACCTACTCCTATCCAAGCTCCCGGAGGGTCATCAAAGAGAAGCCGCCTATTCTCAGTCCTTGCCCCACAATGGTGGAATGAACTACCCATCCCAGTTAGGACAGCCGAATCCCGTCCAATCTTTCGCCGTCGACTAAAGACTCACTTCTTCAACCATTATCTGAAATGATAAAAAAAATAAAAAACTTGACTAACCTTACTGTCATGCACTTGTCCTAATAAACTAACCTACACTGTAACACGCAACACTTTGATAAACATTGTTACTCAGCTGATAGAGTTGTACCCTTCTTGCTGTCTTGTCGTACAGAACTTGTAAGTCGCTTTGGATAAAAGCGTCAGCTAAATGACTAAATGTAAATGTGTAGAGGTCTAACCACTGGGGGGCTGGGTAGTGTAGAGGTCTAACCACTGGGGGGCTGGGTAGTGTAGAGGTCTAACCACTGGGGGGCTGGGTAGCGTAGAGGTCTAACCACTGGGGGGCTGGGTAGTGTAGAGGTCTAACCACTGGGGGGCTGGGTAGTATAGGCTGGGTAGTGTAGAGGTCTAACCACTGGGGGGCTGGGTAGTGTAGAGGTCTAACCACTGGGGGGCTGGGTAGTGTAGAGGTCTAACCACTGGGGGGCTGGGTAGTGTAGAGGTCTAACCACTGGGGGGCTGGGTAGTGTAGAGGTCTAACCACTGGGGGGCTGGGTAGTGTAGAGGTATAACCACTAGGGGGCTGGGTAGTGTAGAGGTCTAACCACTGGGGGGCTATGTCCATCTGCAGTGTCCAATCTGCATCATGTTACACCCAATGACACTGAATGAGAGCTTCGCCCTGCTCCACTGCTGCAGAGCAGCTATTAGGGCTGCTCGATTGTGGCATAATCACAATTATTTTGATTGATATTGAAATCACAATTATTAAACACGATTACTCATTGATTTAAGATCATATGACGACGACTGAATTTGTTTAGCATTTATTTTTAAGGCCGCCTTTCTGTCATCCTTTGATAACAAAATGATCAAAGACGTTTCAAAATAACCTCCCAAGGTTCGGTGGGTCTCATACGGTACGTTTTGCACTTTGCACTCGTCTACCGGGTCGAAGATGCATTTTTCAAGGATCATCCTCCAACGCACCACTCGAAAGTTGAATTTGCCGCCTTTCGATCACCACCACCCTCAACCAGCTGTGTGCTTCGGGTCTCAAGTTACATGACGATATATCCGGCGAGCGTCATCCAAAATGACCACTTCCGGTCTAGAGCGGTCTAGCACTGACCAATCACCTATGATGGCGAACATGATTGATCACCATTGTAGCCAACGAGCGTCCGCTCCGAAAGAGACTGCAGCCTGTGATAGTTTGGGAAGGTAGTGAAAGGTGATGAAGAAGAACGTTGTTGTTGTCAGAATGAATGGAAGTGGATCGCCATTTTGGATTTTCACACCGTTTTTTCCCAGTACCCGGTTTACAAAAACGTTTCTCAAGCACACGATTTTTTTAATAATTTAACCTGTACTACATAAGACTTCAGGCTATGGAACCGCGGCGTCTTCCAGCTCATACCTCTATGCTGGAACTTAAAAACAGGAATCTGGCAACAAGTCAACAAAAAGGTAAGGAAAAATATTTGATTTCAGTGTGTTCAAACCTCTGTTTCTCTCACCACTGTGAAAGAAGTGTGCACTGCATTTACAACACGCGAGACACAATAATCGCTTTATCTCGATTATCTTGTTTTCACGATCATGGAAGCCAAAATCGTTATTGAAAACCAATGAATCGTCCAGCCCTAGCAGCTATACATTTATTTTGCATCTAGTTTCCACATAAATCAGTTAGTATTTCACTTTCTGTTGTGACTCCTAATAGTGTCAGACTTCTTACCTCTGCTTTAAAAGAGAACAGTCCCATTTTGTCTGTTCCAGAGGTAGATAATTAAGAAGGATCTGAAAAGAGGGTGAAAGAAAATGTCAACATAGCCAGAAGGGAGTGAAATCCATAGCGGTCTCTACTAAGCACACATCTGCTAACTCAAACAACTTGAGACTAACCCTAACCTACCTGGCGCAACTAACCCTAACCTACCCTGGTGCGACTAACCCTAACCTACCCTCAGGGGAGGAAACTAACTTTTTGGCTTACCAGCCAACTGGCGAGTATCTGATTTTTTTTTACCAGCCAAACAGATTTTTTACCAGCCAAAGCAAAATCGCTAATTGTGATAATTACTTCTTTGTATGTCTTCGTCTAAATTGATTTTCAATCATAGTAATAATCACACAGTGTCTCTATTCTTTAAAATATTTATTAGCATAAAACATTAATAACAGTGTCTCTACTCTTCACAATATTAGCATAAAACATATTAACATGAAAGAGAGATCTATTCTGGACTGGGTTGGGCTGAACTGGGCAGTGAAAGATGCTGGGTTGGACTGGGTTGGGCAGTGAAAGAAAAAAACCTAAGTATGTTGTGAAGTGTATAGATAGATGTGAAATGTATAGATGTAGCAGTACTGTCTATCTGTATGTCGTGTATGTCATATGTTATGATGAATTGAAAATGGGGGACCCTGATGTAAACCAGACAAAATTGAGCCGTACTGTATTGTACCCATTCCGCAATCTGTTAATAAAGTTTTCAATCAATCAATCAATCAAGTTAAATTTGAACCTCGGTTGTCAAGCCGCGTCAATGTTGTGTATGCATCTGGGTAGGCATCACAACGGTGTTCACTGTGCCTTTAAGACGGCACGGTGGGCTGGACGACAGGGCTGTGAAATACCGTCAGTGTTGTGGTATCGTCAGTTCGGTTGGTGTGTTGTTGTGCACTGGTTGAGCATGCAATAAAACATATAACCTTACGTCGTAGTCCGGTGCGTTTTTGGAAACATTATAGTCATAACAGATACACCTAGCTAACATGGGGCTGGCTGCTTTGAGCACACACACACACACAGGGCTAACGTTAGCTAGCAAGCAGCTATATAGCTAAAACGCTAACTAGAAGCTAACTACTGTATACTGTTCCAATAGACTAACATACACCTCTGTGATTTAAATGTGTCCTTGCCTTATACTCAAGGGTTGTACTAGGGTTGGATGCAGTTCCCCGTTGGTCAGTCTGTCTGTTTTCCATCTTCTGCTGTGTTTAACGTTATCCGTTTGCGAGTGCTCCCTTGACTGATGGCTAGTACCGCGGGACTGTTATTCAACATTATATATGTCCGCCGCGGGTTGGCCAGTACTCCGGGAACTTTTATTAAACATTCTATATGTCCGCGGGTCTTGTGCAGTGCTCTCGTGACACTCAGAAGACGCGCCCCGTTTGCCAGTGACCGTGATTGCAGAATGTTTTTTTTGTTTTGTTTACTAGTCGCCAGACTGGCGAGTGGTCTTCATGAATCACTCACCAAACCTAAAAAATACTCGCATTTGGCGAGTAAATAATAATAATAATAACTTCGTTTTATATAGCGCCTTTCAGAGGACCCAAGGTCGCTTTACATAGGGGGGGGGGGGGGGGGGAGATAACAAATTAACAAACATAGTGGACAGACACAACATATACATATAAAGTGAGAAAGTTAGGGGTTGAAGGCCAGGTTGAAGAGGTGGGTTTTGAGAAGTTTTTTAAATGAGTCCAGAGTTGGGGCGGTGCGGAGTTCTGCGGGGAGGGAGTTCCAGAGGGTGGGAGCTGCCACACTGAAAGCTCTGTCCCCGAACGTCCGTAGTCTGGTTCGGGGGATGGAGAGCTGACCAGTGTCCGTGGATCGCAGGGACCGTGACTGAGTGTAGGGGTGGAGGAGGTCAGTGAGGTACTGAGGTGCCAGGGCGTGAAGGGATTTGTAGGTGAGCAGGAGGGTTTTGTAGGTGATGCGGGATTTGATGGGGAGCCAGTGGAGGTGGATGAGGATGGGGGTGATGTGCTGCCAGGGTTTGGTGCGGGTTAGAACCCTGGCAGCTGAATTTTGAACATACTGGAGCCTGTCCAGGGTTTTGCTTGGGACCCCGGACAGGACCCCGTTGCAGTAGTCCAGGCGGGAGGTGACGAAGGCGTGGATGAGGGTCTCAGCTGTGGTGTCGGAAAGTGATGGTCGGAGTCTGGAAATGTTTTGGAGGTGAAAGAAGGCGGATTTGGTGAGGGAATTGACATGGGATTGATAGGAAAGGGTGGAGTCCAGGATAACGCCCAGGTTGCGGACCTTAGGGGATGGGGAGATGGAGCAGCCGTCAATGTTGAGGGTGAGATCCCCAACCTTCCGGAGCAGGGCCTTGGGTGCCACAACCATGAGCTCGGTTTTATTGTTGTTGAGTTTGAGGAATTAGATGACATCCAGGTTTTTATTTCGTGAAGGCAGTTGATAAGGGAGTGTGGGGGGAGATGGGTGGATGGTTTGGTGGAGAGGTAGAGTTGAGTGTCGTCGGTGTAGGAGTGGAAGCTGAGGCCATGGTAGCGGATGATCTGACCGAGGGGGAGCATGTAGATGGTGAATAGGATTGGGCCAAGTACGGAGCCTTGGGGGACGCCTTGGTTGACTGGGGCCGGGGTGGAACTGGAGTCGCCGATGGTGATAAACTGTGTCCGGGTGGTGAGGTCCGGGTGGTGGCCTAATTTCCTCCCCTGCCTACACTGGTGTAACTAACCCTAACCTACCCTGGTGCGACTAACCCTAACCTACCCTGGTGTAACTAACCCTAACCTAGTGTAACTAACTCTAACCTACCCTGGTGTAACTAACCCTAACCTAGTGTAACTATCCATAAACGACCATGGTGCGACTAACCCTAAACTACCCTGGTGCGACTAACCCTAAACTACCCTGGTGTAACTATCCCTAACCTAGTGTAAGTATCCATAAACGACCCTGGTGCGACTAACCCTAAACTACCCTGGTGCGACTAACCCTAAACTACCCTGGTGTAACTGACCATAACCTACCCTGGTGTAACTGACCATAACCTACCCTGGTGTAACTAACCCTAACCTACCCTGGTGTGACTAACCCTAACCTACCCTGGTGTGACTAACCCTAACCTACCCTGGTGCAACTAACCCTAACCTACCCTGGTGCAACTAACCCTAAACTACCCTGGTGTATCTAACCCTAACCTAGTGTAACTAACCCTAACCTAGTGTAACTATCCATAACCTACCCTGGTGCAACTAACCCTAACCTACCCTGGTGCAACTAACCATAACCTACCCTGGTGTAACTAACCCTAACCTAGTGTAACTATCCATAACCTACCCTGGTGCAACTAACCCTAACCTACCCTGGTGCAACTAACCATAACTGTAACCTACCCTGGTGGCTTCATTATTTTAGGCAACCAGCTTGCGCCTAGCCACGCCCCCGCAGCGACGCGGAGCTCTGCCGCGGCATTATGCAGCCGTAATCCCCCCTCTTTTAACATCGACGGTTAGCTCAACTCGTTCGCCGCCTTGCTGTGGATCCTGTGGTGCGTTGGTGACAAGTTCGAATCACTTCAATTTATTTTACGTGCATTCTTTCGCCGGTTAAGTTTAGGCATTCTTTCGGAGTTGGTTAAGGTTAGGGTTAAGTTTAGGCATTCTTTCGGAGTTGGTTAAGGTTAGGGTTAAGTTTAGGCATTCTTTCGGAGTTGGTTAAGGTTAGAGTTTGTCTTAGAGCATGGCAATATTCTTTCGGAGTTGGTTAAGGTTAGGGTTAAGTTTAAGTTTAGGCATTCTTTCGGAGTTGGTTAAGGTTAAGTTTAAGTTTAGGCATTCTTTCGGAGTTGGTTAAGGTTAGAGTTTGTCGCAGAGCATGGCAATAGAATGCAGCCTATTTCCACACTGCCGCTCTCTCGCGCTGCCGCGGTCACATGGGCGTCGTGGCCAATCAGAGAAACGCTGAATGCAAGTTGGTTGCCTAAAATGTTGACGCACCCTGGTGTAACTAACCCTAACCTACCCTGGTGTAACTAACCCTAACCTACCCTGGTGTAACTAACCCTAACCTACCCTGGTGTAACTAACCCTAACCTACCCTGGTGTAACTATCCCTAGCCTACCCTGGTGCAACTAACCCTAGCCTACCCTGGTGCAACTAACCCTAAACTACCCTGGTGCAACGAACCACAACTTTAACCTACCCTTCTGCAATGAAGCTTAACCCGAACCTACCCTGGTAAATAAACTGTTAAAAACAGAACCTAACCTGGTAAATAAAGGTTAAAAACAGAACCTACCCTGGTAAATAAACTGTTAAAAACAGAACCTACCCTAGTAAATAAACTGTTAAAAACAGAACCCACCCTGGTAAATGAAGGTTATAAACAGAACCTACCCTGGTAAATGAAGGTTATAAACAGAACCTACCCTGGTAAATGAAGGTTATAAACAGAACCTACCCTGGTAAATGAAGGTTATAAACAGAACCTACCCTGGTAAATAAAGGTTATAAACAGAACCTACCCTGGTAAATAAAGGTTATAAACAGAACCTACCCTGGTAAATGAAGGTTAAAAACAGAACCTACCTTGGTAAATGAAGGTTATAAACAGAACCTACCCTGGTAAATGAAGGTTATAAACAGAACCTACCCTGGTAAAGTTCAAGTTCAAGTTTCTTTAATAGTTGTCATACAGAAGTACAGAATACAAAATGCTTCTTACTGTTACGCTCCAGAGACTGTGCTAGACAAGATAAGTATGAAATAAAATAGTATAGCATGTACAAATAGAAGTAAAAATAGAAGTCACAGTGTTCAGTATATACATATGTAGAATGTTCGATGCAGAATAGAAGTAACTGAGTTACCATACAATATACAATATACTATGCAATATACTAATATACAATACTATATAGTGCAAAGCAGAAATGGGATGAGGTACAATTTAGGTATGGGTTGTAGTGCAAATCCTTTACAAATAAATGTAAAGAGTGTTTAGGTGTTCTAAAGTGTGGAGAGTGGGTGCTGCAGTGTGTTGTTTGTTTAAAGTGAGTGTGTGCGTGTGGATGTGTGTGCTGTCAGCTGTGTGCATTTGATGGTTGTTGCATAGTGTTATTGTTCGTTGAGCAGCCTGATGGCCTGGGATAGAAGCTTCTTCTGAGTCTTTCTGTAAATTAATCTTCTCCCTGACCTGACGCTTCATGCATGTTGGTCTACGAGAGTGAGAATATGATGTAGAGTATGATGCATGGGAGGAATACAGAAGCAACTTACTTTCCAGCAAAGTGCACGGATACCTCCTTCAAATGGGATTCCTGAGTTGATATGAAGAAGAAACAAAAAGGTTATTAAGAAAAATAACATGCTAAACTTCTCGGCATAAAAATGTAAGGGCAGTCCAGGTAGATTAAGATCTGCCCAGATAGATTAAGACCCATCCAGGTCTTAATCTATAGCAATTTACCACAGAGGCACAGCTCCCATAGAGCAACTTACCACTGAAGCACAGCTCTCGTAGTGCCTTCAATTCTATCTGGTCTTCACTCAAGGCCACTTTGAATTCCTGAATTCTGAAACGGAATAAAAAAAGAATCAAAATGAGGTTAGAACCAAGTGTGCCATGGCTTCACCGATGTTATCAAACTACTACCTATAATAACATGAACCTGTTGACTCAGAACTACTACCTACACAATAACATGAACCTGCTGACTCATAGAACTACTACCTACAATAACATGAACCTGTTGACTCAGAACTACTACCTACAATAACATGAACCTGTTGACTCAGAACTACTACCTATAATAACTAGGGATGGGTACCGAATTCGGTACTTTTGAGGTACCGAACCGAAACACGTCGGTACTACCGAGTATCGAATCAAGTGAGATACATAAAAAAAATAAAAAAAATATATATATATTTTTTAACTTTTTTCTTTTCATGTCGACGTTCACACGCACAATATATGCTTACCTAGGATTTGACTTGATTCAACAACAAAGCAGTCGGAGCAATGACAAACCGAAAACTGTCGTAATTGTAGTTATTTGAAGTTTGGATTTTTTTTTTACGACTGATGTAGGTAAATTAAATTTCTTGAGACTAAAGTACAGAAAAAAAGTACCGTTGGGTACCGGTATCGATTCACAGGTACCGGTACCGGTACCGGTTCAAATGTGAAAGGTACCCATCCCTAATAATAACATGAACCTGTTGACTCAGAACTACTACCTACAATAACATGAACCTGTTGACTCAGAACTACTACCTACAATAACATGAACCTGCTGACTCAGAACTACTACCTACAATAACATGAACCTGTTGACTCAGAACTACTACCTACAATAACATGAACCTGTTGACTCAGAACTACTACCTACAATAACATGAACCTGTTGACTCAGAACTACTACCTACAATAACATGAACCTGTTGACTCAGAACTACTACCTACAATAACATGAACCTGTTGACTCAGAACTACTACCGTACCTACAATAACATGAACCTGTTGACTCAACTACTACCTACAATAACATGAACCTGCTGACTCATATAACTACTACCTACAATAACATGAACCTGTTGACTCATAACTACTACCGTACCTACAATAACATTAAGCTGCTGAGACTCAGAACTACTACCTACAGGGAACAAACTTAACTTTTTAAAATTACCAGCCAGGCAGATTTTTTACTAGCCAAAAATTATAAATAGCTTTTTAGTATATCGCCATGTGTTATTATTACATATAATACTCTCATATGCTATTTTCAATTAATATCATAAACAACATAAGGAATATTAGCATAATTTTGAGTGGACTGAAGGAATGAGTCAGCGTTAATAGTTTTAAATGCAAATAATTTATTGAAACATAGAAGTGGGGTCGGGCACACAGTACATTTTTTTAACTGTTTTAACCATGTAGTGTAGCACTTTGGGATCCCAGTGAACAAAAAGTGCATTACAAATCCAATCTATTATTATTATTATTATTATTATGTGTGGCTGCCGCCCTGGCGGACATCTGTGCTCTACTGAGTGCACCTTTCTAGTCTAGAGAGAGAGCGCATTTTGTCAACACAAGTTGGAACCCTGAGGAAGCGATATAAGGAAACGAATTGCTCCGCTAATCGCACATGTTGACCCCGCCCCCAAGTCGCTCTCCGCTCGCTCACCGCTCACCTTGAACTTTTTTTTTGGAGCATGGTGTAAATTAGCTCAAACTACAACAGTCTACACCCCCTGGGCCCCTTAACAATTGTTTGTATTGAGCCGCATTGTAATTGTACCCATTCTGCAATGTTAAATAACGTTGTTTATCCATTCACTAGCTCTATTAAGCGATGATAGCTAGCCTAGCCACAATGCTATGGTCGCTGCCATTAACGTTAGCATGTAAGCTAACGACAACAACAATGGCGTCAAAACTTTTTCTAACAGAATGTGAGTGACAAAGCCTGAACAGGATATCACAGGTTCACCCTTCTCATTGGTTGAAAATGGCCTTCATGTTTGTACATCGCCATCTGTTGCTTTGGCATTGTACTACATGTAGTATATTACATCAGTGTTAAACCACTGTGAGCGGCCTGGAGGGAGTGGATTGGAGGAGAAGCGGTAGATGCAGTGTATTTTGTTAGCCGCCAGGTGGCGGGCAGACCTTAAATTCTAATCGCCAAAGAATAAATCTATAAGCCAGTGGCGCTGGGCGTGTAACTATTTTGTACCCTGACTACCTACAATAACATTAAGCTGCAGGAACCTAAAGATTAATTTTAAATGCAGCTCAGCACTATGTGTGTCAACTTTTTCTAGTCATAAATATGTAATAAACATTGCGTTTGGTTAGGAGGCCATTCAAAATGTGGATGTTTCGAGTGTATAAGGGCTTAGAACATTATGATTGAAGCATATGATGGACATTCTCATGCTCAACTATGCCTCATAAGTTGTTACAGCAATCTTTGTGTTGATACCATTTGTTACACAGATTTGGTGCAAATTGTAACCATTCTTGACCACTCCAAGTGGCAGTTTCCAAGTACTAGGAACTATGCCTATTAACAAAGAGGTGAAATATATGTTACAACACAAATCTGTTTAACGTCACCAGACAATAATCTGCACAACATAGGCTACACACAGAGATGATCAGCTAGACTATAAGGAAAAACTCACTAAAACCTAGCAATAAGAAAAAATGCACCACAGGCAATGTGGAGGAGAGAAACCTTAGAAGGGCTGTTCAAGGGGGGGATCTCCCTTCTTAGATGGCGGTGATAGTAGTGTTGTACTGTAAAACCAGCGAAACAGTTGGTATCTTTAACATCTTTAATACCTCCCTGAGCCAAGCCGCTGTCCCCACATGCTTCAAAGACACTATCATCATCCCGGTCCCAAAGAAGGCTTCTCCAGCCTGCTTCAATGACTACCGTCCCATTGCTCTGACACCCATTATTATATATTATTACCCATTAAGTGCTTTGAACGACTAGTCATGCAACACATTAAATCCACCCTCCCTGGATTTGATTTAATTTATTTTATTGATGGATTAAAAAGACACAACAAGGATCCAAAGGATGACATGAGAAAGAATAAGACCCTTATTTCTGTCATGGTCCCAGGGCTGTTAGGCCACAACAAAAACACGACAATGACACAAAACACATACATTTAAAACATTATAAGACTAACCTATAGCTAAAATTGTATATCACACAATAACTAAAAACGGTTGGAATCCCATTCATAGTATAGGGGGCTATTCCTCTACTCTGTCCATGAGCCACTTCCTGACGTTTCTCTTGAAGCTGTGGAGGCTCGAGCTCTGCTTGATGGGGATAGGCAGCTTGTTCCAATCCTGGGCTCCAGGGAAAGCAAGGGAGCACTGGCCCAGTTTGGAACGGAAAGAAGCAGGCTTCAGGTTTGCTATGCTTGCTCTAGGTCTGTGGTTGTGGGATTCACTGACCGGGGTGAAGTAGTTCTGGAGGTATCTAGGGGACCTTTGGTTTATAATATTGTGCACTACGTTGAGTCTGAGCTGAGTAACTCTGGCCTCCACAGGAAGCCAGTTTAGCTCCTGGAAGTGACTCCTCCCTACGTGGGTGCGAGGGCCAAGACCCATTACCACCATTACAAACTTATTTTGGGAAACCTGAAGCTTCTTTTTTAAGGTCTCCGTCAGGCCCTCGAGCCAAGACACGCTACCATAGTCAAAGTGGCAGAGTACTAGGCTATTTGCTAGTAGCCTGAGACCATCTCTGACAAGGAGGTTGGCTTTCCTAGCTAGGTATCTGGTGCGGGCGTTGACTTTTGCTGGACCCCTACCAGTTTGCATATCGGGCCAACCGTTCCACCGATGATGCAATCTCCACTTCCCTCCACTCAGCTCTCACCCATCTGGACACTAAGGACTCATACGCCAGGATGCTGTTCATAGATTTTAGCTCAGCATTCAACACTGATAGTGAAACTGGACCTGCTGGGGCTGAGCACCTCGCTGTGCAACTGGCTGCTGGACCTCCTGACCGGCAGACCACAGGCAATTCGGGTCGGCAACAACACATCCAGCACCATCATCCTGAACACTGGGGCCCCCCAAGGATGCATGCTCAGCCCCCTACTCTTCACACTACTGACTCACGACTGCACACCATAGCACAACACCAACCTCTTCGTCAAGTTTGCGGACGACACAACTGTGGTGGGGCTCATTAAAAACAACGACGCGTCTCACTACAGGGACGAGGTGAGCCAACTGAACACGTGGTGCGGGAACAACAACCTCATTCTCAATGTGGAGAAAACAAAGGAGGTTGTTGTCGAACATCCGGAGAGCGCACACCCAGCACCCTCCACTGACCATCAACGGTGCGGCGGTGGAGAGAGTGAGCACTGGCAGCACCAGATTCCTGGGTCTGCACCTCACAGAGGACCTCTCCTGGAACACCAACACTGCATCACTGGCGAAGAAAGCTCAACAGCACATCTACTTCCTCTGCAAACTGAGAAGAGCTGGAGCCTCAGTGCCCATCCTGTGCTCCTTCTACCGGGGCAGCATCGAGAGCCTCCTGACCAGCTGCATAACCGCGTGGTACGGCGGCTGCACAGCATCCTGCCGCAAGACCCTGCAGTGCACAGTCAGAACAGCTGAAAGGATCATTGGTGGTGCCCCCCTGCCCTCCCTCCAGGACATCTACAATACATGACTGGGCCGCAAAGCACTACGCATCGCGGGCGACATCACCCACCCCTCACAACGCTTTTTCACTCTCTTTTTCACTCTCCACTCTCCTGGAGAATGAGGAGCCTCCGAGCTGCAGGACCAGCAGACTGAAAGACAGCTTCATCTATCAGGCTGTCAGGAAGCTCAACTCTCTTCCAGCGCCCCCCCCCCCCCCCCGCTCTCACTCTGCCACCACTCTGGATTAAGAACAACCCCCCCCCCCCCCCCACGGACACACACACACACCCAGACCCAGCTCTTCCCCTCTCTCTTACTCTGCCCCCACAGACTCTGGACCAAGAACCCCCCCCACTGGCACACACACGCACCATCACACAGACAGTCAGACACACACTGCCACTTTACTGCCATTATTTAATTTTACTGCCATTATTTATATTTATTTACTATGTACCACTGCTGCTAGAAGTTCTCTTTTACCTCTATATTTATTTCACTCATTCATATTAATTAATATATTGTGTGTGTACATCGTGTCCTATATGTTACTTTATGTTTATAGTAGGGATGGGCGTGAATCGATTACTCGTAGCTTTTTCTTTTTTTTACATATCTTTTCACATGTGTAAGATTGTTGGTTTCCTTAAACATATATACGTGAATGAACAAAAATAAGTATAAAAAATACTTTTTTTCCCTTTTTGAGTAATACACGATCAATCGAGTATAGCATGCGATCAATCGATCTGGATTTTTCTTTAAAATGCCCATCCCTAGTTTATAGTGTCCTATATGTCAAGTCAAGTCAAGAGTTTTATTTGTCACGGCATACAAGTATACAATGAAATGCGGGTGGTCTTGCCCGCAACGATGTGCAATACAGTAGTGACAACATGTAATAGAATCCAATAAAACAACATTGTGCAATAAACAAGTAACATAGTAGGGCATATAGGTATTTGTACATAAGTTATTTACAGAGCATGGAGGACATGCTAGGTCCTTTGGTAGTGCAATACACTGTTACTGTTACTATACTATTTTTAAAGTGACCTTTCCTTAGTGGCCATAAGTGTGGGCGTGTGCAGCATGAGTGTGTGCTTGCTCATGTTAAAGTGGCTGCTAGTGTGTGAGCGTGTAGTGTGTGTGTTGTGTGTGTGCTCATGTGTGCTTGTGTGTGGAGAGTTCGGTGTTCAAGGCTCTTACTTTATGTTTATATTAGATATTTTTATATACACCGTGGGAAGGGGGGAACGCAATTTTATTTCTCTGTATGTCTTGCACATTATGGGAAATGACAATAAAGTTGACTTTCTACTACCGATTCATGCGAGATCCACCGTTGGCAAATTTCGGTAATGCAAATCTTTTTTTGGTGCAAAACTAAACCTATGAAGTGTGCTGCGCTTACCTAGGATTTCAACAACAAAGCAGTCAGGGCAATGGCAAGCCGAAAACGGTTGCAAGTGTGGAAGACATTCAGCAAAGGTCGCCGGGTCAGGGAGTCGAACCGGGGACGGCCGTGTTGCACCGCAGCTAGGGATGGGTACCGTTCACATTTGAACCGATACTGTACCGGTACCCGTGAATCAATACCGGTACCCAACGGTACCTTTTTTCGGTACTTTAGTCTCTAAAAATGTAATCTACCTACCTCAGTTGTGAGAAAAAAAAAATCCAAACTTCAAATAACCACACTTTCAACAGTTTTCGGCTTGCCATTGCCCCGACTGCTTTGTTGTTGAATCAAGTCAAATCCTAGCAGGGCTGTACGCTAAGCTTTTTCACTAGGGGCACACTTGCCCCTAAATGAGAAATTTAGGGGCAAAAAATATTTTTTAGGGGCATATTTTTAAATAACAATTTTACCATTATTTATATCGATTGTTTTTGATTTAAAAAGAAAAGAAAAAAAATTATTTTATATAATTTTTTTTTAATAAAATATATATATTATATAATCATACTTGTAGTTGCATTATCTGCGAGACATCGCCACCACGCAACAAGTCAAAATGCTCGCTATATGCAACCAGCTCCACTGTCTGTGTGTACTCGAGTAGCCTCCAGCTACGGCCAGGATTCTCCGGAGCTGCAGCTGGACCCTATACTGTAGCCTCCAGCTACGGCCAGGATTCTCCGGCGCTGCAGCTGGACCCTATTGACTATATTCAGCGTGCCCTCAGCTCGAATACGCATCGACTCAGTGTTATAAGACATTGATATCAGGAGCTATCTGTAGCTATTTAGTTTAATGGGACGTTGCGTTTTGAACAGTGAGCTAACGCGAGCTATCATGCACTACTAGACTTGCTGGAGCATTTGTTGATATCAGTAGCTAGCCGGCTGGCAGGCTCACCGAGGTCCTAGTGTTTACAACAGCCACGGGTGCGGGAGGGAGGAGGAGCAGCAAATCCGGTACTCCACATTTTCCAGTCCACTGATCCAGCCGGGGTTACCACAGTTCATTCTGGAACCTCAGATCCCCGCTGATCATGGAGTTCTACTGTATCGCGTTGGATCCATACACTTATCGATTTTTTCGAATGGTGATCAGGAATTGGAATATACCAGTTGGATACCATCTGATGTCAGGTAAGGACTCTATGTTATCAGTGTTAGGATAATCAGAGTAAGTTTGATGAAGTTATAAGCTGTTTTGTGAAATGTCCGCTTTCGGTTTCACTGTAAAAGTCTGAGAGGAAATCAACGGGGCGATTATCCGTGCGCGGCTCGAATGTGCTTGCGTGCACGTATAATATTGATCATCTAGCGTTTATTTGAAAACGATTCATAAAAAGGCAGACGAATATCAACGTTGTGGAATATTCCAGTAAAAGACGATTTTCATAGAATGCTCCAGAATGGGCTGTTTTATCTGAAAACGGGTGCTTTTCTAAATGCTCTGAAACGGAAACGACGCGATAAAAAAACAATCTGCCTTGACAGCACTGACTGGAAAATAGTCTTTGATAATGCGATGGGCAGATTAGACACATAGCCATAATTTAAAACATAGATTAGGCGATATTAACGTTAACATTGGCGCCGATGGTGGCATTCAGCGGGTAAAAAGGAAAACCCGGCGTGGCGCTCAAAGTGTTAAAGGGGCAATTCGCGATCATCTCGTCGCAGTGTACAGCCCTGCCTAGGTAAGCGTATATTGTGTGTGTGAACGTTGACGTGAGAAATTTTACAGTTTCCCGGCCAACCCCGGACATGTCCGTGTTTCGGATCCAACGCTAGAGGGCCAACCACGGACATGTCCGTGGCTAGGTTGTTGTGGCTTTTATTCCATTTTAATAACCTACTCAATGTCACCGAGCGGCACTGCAGAAGTACCCTACTCTTTGAATTCGAAAAAGTGCATTACCGGCCAGATCCTCGTAGGGGCGCTGTCTCGATAATGCAGTGTTCCCTGTGGCAGAAGTTGTCTTGTTTTTTCTGGATATTCAATGTAGTTTTCTGCTAACCTGAAGCTATGCCTGTAGCATGTAGCACGGAATACGTTTTGGGACGCGGATTTCAGTGTGCAGTAAAGGAATATATGATCAGCCAATGGACATATCGATCTACCAGATGGCGATCGATAACTGGGAAATCCTTTTTGCAGTCCAACCGGTCACAGGTAAGATCGATTTGACGTCAATTTCAGCTTGGTCGGGCCTTGCTTTGATAGCCATCCACCCGGTCAGCGAATGAGGCTACTGAGGCTAATGCCGTTATTGGTAATCAATAATCAGAAATGACGTCCCCCGGCCCCCCGCCTTTCATGCATTCATGGTGGACCATCATATCGATCATATGCAGTTTGATTTTTAACTCTAGCTTCTCTATAGCCGAAACGCCATTGGATTTAACGTTACTAGCTTAGCGCCTTATATCTCGCCTTCCAGGAAATATACTAGACCAAACCCCATATAACGCTTATATTCACGAGGCTATAAAATGAGAACGTATTGAAGGGACGGTTTATGGTCTCAATTGATAATGAGAATGGACAGATAGCAATACTACAAAGTATAGATTTAGCTCTACAAACAGCCTCACAAACTATGCAAGTCTGTTTTGAAATGCTGGCCGTCTAGAGTGAATGTGTTAAAAAATTTAAAAAAAAGTACCGAAATCTGGCACAGACGGATCTCACGTGAATCGGTACTCGGTAGTACCGACGTGATTCGGTAGGGTAGGTACCTTTAAAAGTACCTAATTTGGTACCCATCCCTAACCGCAGCGCTGTACGTGCTGCGCCACCCTGGCGCCCAGCTGAAGTGACTATGAAAGGAAACGTGGCTGGATGTTGTGCACAGTGGCGTCGCGTGGGTAAAATAACAGGGGAAGCCAAAAAAAAATTATTAAAAAAAAATTATTAAATATTTTTATTAATTTTTTATTTTTTTTGTCAAGCAGTCACCATGTACACTACAGTATGGCTCGGCGGCCAGTCAAACTTTCTTTTTATTTATTTAACAGATTGCAGAATGGGTACAATACAGTACGGCTCAATACACACAATTGTATAAGGGATGCAGACCAGAGAAAGACGTTTGTCTTGTTTACATCAGGGTCATTAATACTGCTGGAGCATTGGTTCATTTTTGGTCCGATCTTTCCTTGCACGATTTTGCGCGCCGCGTGGGAGCAAATACGAGACACATATTCGGTTGCAAAAAGGTGTCCCACGGTCTCCTCTATGGCCGTGAATATTTTCACGCGGATCGGAATCACGGCGCGCCCGTGGGACACTTTTCCGTTTCGGCGAGTTTATTCCACGCTTTCTGTTTTCCTTTTCTAAGCATTTTCGGGGCTACATGTGAATGAGTAAAAGTTGTGGGACACCCAGATGTTTCCACGATAGAAAGCTCGCGTGGATCCCATAATAGGCTCACTTAATACAGCGTTTTTAAAATCACGCGACATTTTCAGGGTCGCGAGCCGACCTTTTCCCCTCGTTTTCGATGATGGAAGTGATTTAGGAAAAGCTTCGGCACGCCGAGAGGTCCCCGTGGATTTAATCTCGCGAGGATCGGGGCAATATTCGGCCCGTGGGAACAGTTACGGGTTAATACAATGTTCAGAGTGCAGAGGGGAAAATATGCTGAGTGTTTTCCTCTCAGCCCCGTTTTAAACTTTTAGGGTGTGGCAGTCAGCTCGAATCTGATTGGCCAGGATCGGATTTGGACTCTATAATGCTGGAAGCCTGGAGAAAGAGACCTACCCCCTGCCTCTCTCCTATACTAGCTCCAGTGAGCACAGTGAGTCTGACAGTGTGTTAGAGGGAGTGAGGAGAAGAGGGAGACATTTAAAAAAAATAAAAAATTATAACACAGATGCACAGATGAAAAAGAATGTAAACTATATTAAAAAAAAATTATATATATATATTTTTTTTTCTTTTCATATCTGATATTAATTCATATTTTAATATTAGGGAGGCATGGCTTCCGTTGGCTTCCATAAGGATTCGCCACTGGTTGTGCACTAAAATGACAAATTACCCACGATTGCATTGGGCTGCATAGATCGTTTCACCATAAGTAACAGCATTAACACATAGAGTGCCGACCACGAGATTAGTCGGGTTAACTCGCCATGCGTTGAGTGCCAAGGCCAGAGAAAACCTTTCTTTTATTAGCAATATCCATTCATTTTTCATCCATCCAGCTTGACGTCATCATTGGGAATGGGTCTGAGCTCGAAAAGGGCAAATACCGCCACCTATCGTCTCCCGGATGGTATGGCACATCATTGGATTGGATTGGGTGGGACTGTGCATCAGAAAAAATTTCCAGTCCGGGGTTTTCCCTTCTCTGGCAAGCAGTATCTGTTACCACATTCACTAGGGAGGCTCGGAGCAGCTTTGGATATGTGTTTTGGACTATAACGTTGGATCAATAAACGCGACCAATATTTGGAATGGCGATCAGGAATTGGATTAATCTTTTTGCAGAACATCTGATGTGAGGTAAGGACTCTATGTTATCAGTTTTGGGTTAATCAGATGTTTTTTTCACAGCGATCACAACGTGTGTGTGTGTGTGTGTGCGTAACGTTAGCGCGGCATGGATAATCGATTTTCAGCCCGCTTCTCTAGCGTGCATAAGTACACATATACTATCGATAATCTAGCGTTTATTTGAAAACGATTCATAAATCAGCCGAAAAATTACAACGTGTTTTGTGTATTCCACTAAAGAGCTATTATCGCGGAATTTCTCTGGAAATACTAGAAATCTCCAAAACTATACTCGTATTCAAAACGGCATAAAACGGAAATGTACCAATGAAAAAACAATCCGTTTCATACATGTTGACTGCAAGCAAGTCATTGATAAGCGACGGGTGTATTAGACCCATAGCCATAATTTAAGATATAGTTTAAGCAAATTTCGCAAATTTCCCCGACCTCCCATTGACTTCCTTATTGGCACGGTAGCCCTATGGTCAAAGGGGCGTGGCACTCAAAGTGTTAAGGCTTTGATTATGAATTTTGCCCTGTTAATATCTAAATGCAGAGGTTACTTTGTGTAACACTAAACACTTTTCAGAGTTTTCGCTGCGCGGTGCACTATTCTCACACACAGAGTCACTGTTGAAATCCATCTCTATGATAGACTAAACTAAACCTGTAAAGTGCCAGCAGCAGACTTAAACGATGCTGGAGAATATCATGTGATATAGCTCACTATGATGCAATTAATCCGCGGTTCACATGCGTGCCGAACCGTGGGGGGCGACCCGTACGGATCAACTACGATCCGTTACACTACTTACTGTATATTGACATATTTACATATCGACACTGAGTGTATGTTCCTTTGTATTCATTATGTGTTGATGTGGACCGAGTGTATGTTCCTGTGTATCTAGTATGTGTTAATATGAGTATGCTCCTTTGTATTCATTATGTGTTGATGCAACTATGAAGTGGTGTCTTTAACATGGGGCCTAACAAAATAAATAGTTTGGTTCCTGTTGGTTGTCAGTTAAGGCCATGGGTAGGTAGGGAATTTATTTAATTAAATTTTTTCCCACGGCGACTATGGATAGGGAATTTTTTTATTTAATTAAAATGTTCACGACAACATGGATGTACTCTGCCAGCATGTTTAATATCCATAATACTAAAGGTTAAAATACAAAGACACTACTACAAAAGTACAATGTACAAAGGTAGTAGTATTAAAAATGCCACCCCTAAATACTACTCACTAAATATCCTGACGTCAGAGAGCTGTGCAAATATTGTGAAATACTTGCTTTTTATATATTCTCATTATTGACATGGACTGCACTTTTTTACTAAGATTTAACTAAACGTTATTGTAATACAGATTTTTGTTTTTTTTACTCATAAAATAAATTTGGGTCGTACCTAAATCGGCAGGGTCGGTCGGCAACCGGAACCAAACAATTTATTTTGCATGGCCTGATGTACCGAAACCAAAATACCACAGACTCCAGCTGTGTGGCAATTAAAGTTCTATTCTACTAGCGTTATTGTGTGCGTCTCTGAAGCAAGCCATGTGATATTCACGCCAACTCATATTTAATACCACACCTGTCATTTACATTAGTTACATAGCAGGAAAACTAAATTGACACGTTGTGGCTTATGTTACCAAGCTAAGGCTGAGCCCGAACGTTCGAACGTTCGTTCGTTAAGCTGACATTCGGACTTTAATTAATGGGTTCGAACGTTCGGTGAAAAAAAATAAAGCAGGCGCAACGACGGTGAGGCGATGTGAAGCGGCGCGTCCCCCGAGTGAGATCGCTCGGCTCAACCAGTATGGTCTCTGCCGGGCTGTTGCTGGATACTCAACCAGAGCTCTAGTCTCAACCAATGCAATAGAACAATTTTGATTGAATGACAGGCGATTCTGCCAATTACATCACACCGCTTGCACCCGCCTCTGCTGTTACCACCAATCGGCAAGAGTTTATTATTTTTTTTACTACGTTTTACGTTAGCTCCCCGCCGAGGAAGTAAAAGTCGTAACAAGGTTTCCATAGGTGAACCTGCGGAAGGATCATTAATGAATACCAGCCTTTTTCGGCCACGGAGCGCGAGCTTCATGGCGGGAGGTGGTTGCGTTGGAAACAACTCTGGCCGAGGCGGCAGGCGTGTTGGGAGCCCGGCGGGACCCCCGCGCCGGTGTCTCTGTCTCTCTGCCGTCCCCCGTTCCGAGGTAGACGGTGCGCGCCTCTCTCCTTCCCGTCGACCAAGAGTGAATACCTGTTATTGAACGTGTAACACTAACTATATAACGTTAATGCCACAAAACGAATGCCTTTGTTTATCTAGCCCCTTACGTGACTGCGGTGTGCAAGGGCTATTGTTTATCATAAGTAGGAACGTTGATGCAGTACTCAGTAGCTTGTTTATTTTCTTCCGAGTGCTTTGTTTAATTACATGTTTACATGAACAGCCACCACTGTAAACAACATGTTTTTTCACCAATAGATTATGCAATGCCGCCCTCCGTAGGATCTATAATACAAAAAAAAAATATATATATATATATAAAAAAAATAATTTAATAAAAAATTGTATAAAATGTTTTACAAAAAACGAACGTTCGAACGTTCGTTCGATAAACCCTGGCGAACGTTCAAACCCTAAAAACAGGGTTCGGGCTCAGCCTTAGCCTGATGTAACGTTAGAGCTGGCTATGCAACCAAGGACACAATATTAGATGGTTTGAAAATCACAGAAATGCTGTGTGGAGTAGTGTTGGGTTGGGACATTTTCTGATGTGATCGAATGTCTCCAGGCGACCACAATGCTGACCACAAAGTCTGTTTGAATGAATGAGTGCACAAATTGTGATGTAAAATGTTCACTTCAAAGTGAAAATCCCAAGAAAAATCAGCTAACGTGACATCCAGCATGTGCCTTAAACAGTGGAGTCCCTAGTCACAGGACACTATTGGTACGTCCCCACGGAGTGATATAGAAAGAAATACAACATGCATCATTTCACCCCAACCACTTGCTGTCCGCTAAGCCTTACAGAGTGACTCACGGTGAAACAGAACTACTTTTAGAGCAGAAATGTGTGTTTTGGACAAGAGACTAAACAAAAGGCTCTGTGTTTTGCGCTCTTCTTTCACAGTCTGCAGTGAGGCCAGATATCACATGCAGCTCCTCCACTGTGGCAGCATTAGACGCATGATGGAGCTACTTCTGTCTAAGGCTGAGACGATATGTGACCCGCCGTGACCAAACCCGATTTGATCCGCAAAGGGGGAGGTGCTCTGAAATGAAGAAAATGTCTTGCTGTTCAGAAAATCCTAAAAATCGAAATCTTGATTTTTTTTTACATATTTGAATTGTCATTAATGTGTTCCCTTATTTGCCCTTAGTTGCAAACTTAAATACAACTTGTAAATGAGGTAATTATTGTTATAATAGTTCCACAAATTTTCTTCCAAGTGAGGAGAAAAACTACACGCGCGGGCTTGGGCCTGTCCACAGGGGGCTTAATAGGTGTACTTAATAGGTGTTACAGACGTCATTATTTAGCTCTCCTTTCTCAGAGAGAGAATAACACTATTAATACACTATCTTAATGTTATAAGTTATAAGCAACGTAACGCAGTGTCTAAAAAAAAGATTAAAAAAAGAGAGGCCTTGACGGCCGTTATAAAACGCGTGTTTTAACTTAATTAAAAACCATTAAAACACAGTTCGAATTTTATGAGCGAACGAATTTCGGTAGGGTGCATTTTTTCCAACCTAATGGCTAAAAGTAAATTAATTTAATACGGAAACGGAGTGATAAAAAATGGCTTTTTCATCGAAGCGAGAGATTTTGTGGGGGCCCTGATGTAAACTATTTTCTGCGCTGGCACCGTGTATAGGCAGGGGAGATGAGATGAGGCGCGCGTTAACCCTTTCACTGCCACACTACAGAAGCGCTTAGTAATGCTTCGCCTCAACTCCGTTTCTGGTCGAACTAGTGAGCGAATCTTTAATATTTTTTTTGATTCATATTCAGAGGTAATTCGTCGAGATATTTCTAATTGGTATTTATCAAAAATAAATATTAGAAATATGGTCAAACAACATTTCGAACCGCTGAGCGCTTCGTAACGTTCGCCTCAACGCCGTTTCTGGTCGAACTAATGAGCGAATCTTTAATATTTTTTTTGATTCATATTCAGAGGTAATTCGTCGAGATATTTCTAATTGGTATTTATCAAAAATAAATATTAGAAATATGGTCAAAACAAACATGTATCCGTCTTTTTCGATGAAAAAACATTTTTTTTCAATAAAAACTGACGTGGTATCAAACAAACACTAATTTAAGTGGTTAAAATTCGAAAATATGTGTAATTTTTTACAGATATCTTGAGAATAGGCTATGAATGTTAAACATGGGTAAATTTTTTTTTTTTAAATAGTAAACAGTTAAAATTATATGGCTTTAAACATGATGTATCTTTTCCTCTCCCTTAAGCCCAGTGAGCTCCCTCATCGTTAGGACAGCACAAGGGTTAACCTTTCACTACCACACTACAGAAGGTTAACCTTTCACTACCACACTACAGAAGGTTAACCTTTCACTACCACACTACAGAAGGTTAACCTTTCACTACCACACTACAGAAGGTTAACCTTTCACTACCACACTACAGAAGGTTAACCTTTCACTACCACACTACAGAAGGTTTGATTGATTGATTGAAAAGTTTATTAACAGATTGCAGAATGGGTACAGTACAGTACAGCTCAATACATACAATTGTTAAGGGGATGCAGACCAGAGAAAGACTTTCGTCTTGTTTACATCAGGGTCCCCCATTTTCAATTCATCATAACATATATGACATACATGACATACAGATAGACAGTACTGCTACATCTATACATTTATGACATATCAGATTTGCAAATACAGTACTGTTTGTGATACAAAAGTGTCCAGAAAAGGAGTGTATATACATTTGGCATAGAAACTGTACATTGGAGGAGGTTGGTTGGGTGGGGTTGGGTGGGTTGGGTGAGGGCTGTACATTGGAGGTGGGGGGGGGGGGGGGGGGGGGGTTGGGAAGGGGACACACACACATTTTACACTGTACATTGGAATATTGACAAAGCCTTACTTGGTCATTTACTGTACAACTAGGTTAGGACATTTGTAGGGGCCAGTTTCGAATTGCAGTCTCACGTAGGTGTTTTTTGAGAGTGTTTTTGAAGGTGGGTAGTGATTCACATTCCTTTACAGCTTTAGGTAGGGCGTTCCACATTGATGTGGCATAATTGCGAAACGTGTTTAGTCCCTTGTTTGAGCCGAATCTGGGTTTTACATGATTTGTGGAGCTCCCTCTGGTGTTGTGATCGTGGTATTCACTGACCTTTGGGAAGTATTTTGACATGTACATGGGTACCTTGGTCGCGTAGTGTATCTTGTAGACCAGGCCCATTGCAAGTTGCTGTACTCTGTCGTCTACTCTAAGCCATCCTAGGTTGTCAAAGTGGGCAGGGGTGAGGTGGGTTCTAGGAGTCAGGTCAAGTAGTAGTCT
This sequence comes from Notolepis coatsorum, assembly GCF_963971535.1. Taxonomy (NCBI): domain Eukaryota; kingdom Metazoa; phylum Chordata; class Actinopteri; order Aulopiformes; family Paralepididae; genus Notolepis; species Notolepis coatsorum. The sequence goes on from NC_140175.1 coordinate 105,356,952, forward strand.
GACTAGCTTGTTTTGAGATGTTTGTAATTTGTTTTTTAGTGCCTTTGAGGTGCTTTGGTACCATGAGGTGCAAGCATAGTCGTAGTACCCTTGAATGAGTGCTCCTGCTAGAGTCTTCAGGGTATTCTTGTTTACCAGAGAGGAGATCCGGTACAAGAATCGCGTTCGTTGGTTGACTTTTTTTATTACATTGGATGCCTAACCTAGTTGTTGTGTCTTTCACTACCACACTACATGTATTTACATCTAAATGCTTCTGGAGAGGCCATCAGAACATTGAACATTGACTTTAGCATGTCTATTTTTATCTCGTGTTATTTTAAATGCTAATAAAATCTTGAAACTTGATTAAGTTTCTTGTTTATTATCAGGGTCCCTTTCACTACCACTACCAGTCACCAGACTCATTGTAATAACAAAGAGCCTCAGACTGGAAAGCTGCCAGGTGTTAATTGCCCTAGAGAGAGGGGGGCCATGGATTACAATGACTTCTGGGTAGTGTTGTAGTTGTTTCACTATTGTCACTGAATAGCCTGCTCGTCTCTTAAAGGCTATTATCTCTGAATACGTTTTGTGATAATCACCATGAATCATAGGAAGTAGCTTGCAAAGTATCCCACCAAAATGTTCAAGTGATGGCTTATTTTGAAGGTATGAATCTGTACTTTCATAATATGTAAAAAAAAAAAAAATGAAGATCCCTCAACATGACCCTGAAGTCCATACCTGGTCACATATGCCATTTGGAAGAATCGATAAACCGGGAGAAAATTATCAATATCGTTTTTTATATATATATATATATATATATATATATATATATATATATATATATATATATATATATATATATATTTAAAAAAAAAGTATAATAATCTTTTTTTAATATATACCGTAAATCCTCTAATAGTGGAGGGTACTCGAATAAAGGACGGGCCTCTTATATAAGCCGGGGATTCGATACATGCAGACAAATACAGGCCGGATTCCAATACAAGGTTGCAAAAAAAAGTTTATTTTTTATTTTTCGTGCCGTGATATAGAATGAGATAAACTCTTGCCAATGCAAATTAAGTGCTGCCTCCCGCTACACTGACTACATTAACGTTTCCCTCGCGTTAGCATTAGCGTTAGCGTTAGCTAGCGTTGTCATAGCCAGATCTGTGGTGGTCAGCTGGATGACGTTGGCTTAGTTTGCAAACGTTAACGTTCGCTATCTATATGGCGTTGGCAGGCGGGGCTGGCGTTGTCCAGTTGACATTACAGATCATGATGGCTATGATAGCATTAGCTAAACCTACTGCATGTTATCATCAACTCGATTCGACTGAGGTAGTCGAGAAGGTACCACACGCTAAATCGTCCCCGGACACCGCAACCTATAGACAGTTCCAACTTCAGTGTAGTGTTGTCACGATACTGGAATTTCGACTTCGATACGATACCTTGCGATACGATACCTTGAAAAGTATCGATATTATCGATACCAAAAAAAATATATATATATATATATATATATATATATATATATATATATATATATATATATATTTTTTTTTAACAGATTTTGCTTTTGTTGCTGGTTGATTCTCCTCAGCTTCTCTCTGGTACTATAAGAGAAGATAAATATAACACTTTTAAAACCATTTGTTTATCTTTAGATCAGACATTTAAAAATAACTAAATTATCTAATCTAAATCAAACCCCTCTTAAAAACAAAATCCTGTTTAACCTAGCCATCTATAAAACATCATGCTAAAACTGTGAAACAAACTCCCCTAAAGAAAGAAATACATAGCAAACATTACTCAGTTATGCAATAGTGCTGCTGCTTTTTATTTGGTTAAAACAACAACTACAACAATTTTCATGACGGCGAGAGAGAGAGAGAGAGAGAGAGAGAGAGAGAGAGAGAGAGAGAGAGAGAGAGAGAGAGAGAGAGAGAGAGAGAGATTTCTCCGGAGCAATGCTCGGACTCTGAGCATTTATTAACGTTACATTTTCAACAAGATTGCTGCTACTTAAACACTTCATGGAAACGGGGTAACGTTATGTCGAGTTCATACGTGTACTAGTGTAGTTAGTATGCATTGAACTCGACTTAACGTTACTCCGTTTCCATGAAGTAATTAGAAAGGTGGCCAGCTAGCTAGCATAAGCTAACGTTAGCTAATAGCTGTATCGTTGGCACTGCTCTGTAACAACGCTTTAGCTTTTCCTTCGTCGTTTACTTCAAACCGAAGTACTTCCAAACAGCACTTCTGCTGTTTTCTTTATCCACACGCACAAGTTGCGGAGGCTCTGCACTGGCCATATTCGGAGCTAAAATCTTTGTTTACAAACTGAAGACAGGTCTGTGAGGAGGAGGAGGGGCAAGCGTGCTCTGCAACAGCGTGTGTCTGTATGTCAACAACTTGCGGTAGAACACTGCGAGCAAGCCAGCTGGTATCGATACTGCAGAAAGTATCGATATTTCGGGAAATGAGTATTGAAACCGTTTTAAATATTCAGAATCGATATGTATCGATTTTTCTATATTTTTGAAAACACTACTTCAGTGTGTGAATTACATTAATCCACCACAGTTTCACCCTGACAAAGCAAATACTCATGTGATCTGTATATGTGTAACGGTTGTGACAACGTCACCTTAAACTTCAATGCCCCGAGTGGGAGTCGAACCCCGGTCTCACACACCGCGGGCAGCAACACAGACCGCTATACCAAGAGGTGAATTCACTTCTAAGTACTGGGTCTATGCATCTTTTGAGGATGTGAGAGTGAGTTGAACCCATAGCACCGCTACTCACCCCAGCCCTTCTCGACTGCGCTTCACGATACCATCCGTTACATATGTTTTTTTTTTTTTATCCACTTTTTCTCCCATTTTTCTATATTTTTCTCCCATCCCAATTTCGTATCATCCAATTCAACCCTCCCCTGTCACGGACGCTGTTTCTTGCCTCCCACAAGCCGGCTGCAATGTGGACTAAGTCATACATAGCACAAGTCCCCTCCAGTACTTGAGGTAACAGCAGTCGCATCTTTTCACCTGCGCAGCTCGATCTCTCAGTGTCGAGGAGTAACGCGTGGGAGGCTCACGCTGCCCCCGACACTTCCTGATTCTACTGCGCAGGCGCACCAACCGACTTGTAGGAGTCGCTTGTTCACAACGCCCGATCCCCACCCTTCAGTTTCCCTCCCCGTAATTACTGCGGACGACCAGCTAAACTGAAAACAATGTGGAGAGCTGGATTCGAACACGCGAATCCTAGCGTCTCCACACTGGTGGCGAGTGCCTTGCCCACTACACCACCTAGCCGCCCCCATTACATATGTTTATGTCTAAATAAAATCAATCACAATTGGACAGTTTGTGAAATTAAGGCCGCCTCTTATATAAGCCTCTCTCTAATAAAGGCCTGGTGCTCTTTGCAGCCGAGGTAAATACAAGACCCGTCCTATATTTGAGGATTTACGGTATATATAATTCTTTATAATTATTATTATCGCCTGGGCAATGTTTGTGATTAATGTTTTAAATGACTCTCTCTGTAACCCATCCACCACAACATCCACAATTTTGTTTGTGATTTCTTTAGCTCGACTTGTGACTTCACACGTTAAATAATAGTTTTTTTTCTTTAAGAAAAAAGTATTTATTATTTTATTTAAAAGATTTTTACACATGCAAAAAAGTGACGCCACGTATCGCTTCATGCAGTTATCGATAAATGGATAAGTGGTCTCAGTCTTACTTCTGTCACCAGCTCTGTGAGAACACCCAGAGTGGAGAGCCTCCAAATTAATGGGGTGAGACGGAAAATTGCTTATACCAGTAAAAGTAGAGGAGGTTTATTTGATTGAGCAACAGATTGCAATGTTTAGGGTCTTAGAAATGTATTGACGTCTTAAACTCTTTTCTGAACGTTCTAAATATGATGACTGAAGAATATTGATTCAAAATGAAGAATGTTGGGTTATTATTTCAATAAGAGACTTGTTATTTCCTGGGCTAATTCTTACTTTGAGCGTAAAAAAAAAAGGGTTCAACTACAGATTTTTGGTTACCATGTCAACGATTGAAGCTTCACATCATTTGGGTCAGCCCTGTTAAAATGAGTATATAAGTTTTGAACATAGGCTTCTTTTTTCTGGTTTTGAGAATGATAAACATCTAGTGATCTGCCTGGCACACATGTACTTGTACTGGAGGTATAATTACATTTTATAACCTACTATAGTTTGGAGACCTTCACTGTAAGCCATGCCATTCTGTAGGGGTGGGAATCACCTGAGGCCCCACAATACGATATTATCACGATACTAGTCACGATGTTGTAATATCACAATACTAGTCACGAATCACGATATTGTAATATCACAAATATAATAATATCACCATACTTGTCACGATATTGTAATATCACAATATAATATCACCATAAGTCACAATGTTGTAATATCACAATCACCATACTAGTCACGATGTTGTAATATCATAATATAATATCACCATACTAGTCACAATATTGTAATATCACAATATAATATCACCATACTAGTCACGATATTGTAATATCACAATATAATATCACCATACTAGTCACGATTAGGGATGGGAATTGATAGGATTTTATCGATACGATTCCATTATCGATTCTGCTTATCGATTCGATTCTTTCTCGATTCCCTTATCGATACCTGATCAATTTATAATTTAAATAAATAAATTGGAAATGCAAAAGAACTACATTTACATTTAGTCATTTAGCTGACGCTTTTATCCAAAGCGACTTACAAGTTCTGTACGACAAGTCATCAAGAAGGGCACAACTCTATCAGCTGAGCAACAATGTTCATCAAAGTGTTGAGTGCTACAGTGTAGGTTAGTTTATTAGGACAAGTGCATGACAGTACGGTTAGTTAGGGTTAGATATATTTTTTTTAATTCAGATAATGGTTGAAGAAGTGCGTCTTTAGTCGACGGCGAAAGATTGGACGTGATTCGGCTGTCCTAACTGGGGTGGGTAGTTCATTCCACCATTGTGGGGCAAGGACTGAGAATAGGCGACTTCTCTTTGATGACCCTCCCGGAGCTTGGATAGGAGTAGGTCTGAGACGGCCAGAAGATGCAGAGCGTAGGGGTCTAAGCTGGTTAGAATAACAACATGCAACTTGACATTTCTGATTGTCATTTATTGTTGAGCCCCCATGTCAGAAAAATACAAAAACTGTAAAAAATAAAACATTAACTATAGCCTACACTTAAATAAAATAATGTATTTGAGATTCTCTTAAAATGTATTTATTTTTTTATTCTTAAACTAATTTAATCTATTGAATAACAGGTCGTTATTCCTCTGACTTCTGTCACACACACACACACACACACTAGGGATGGGTACCTTTCACATTTGAACCGATACCGGTACCTGTGAATCGATACCGGTACCCAACGGTACCTTTTTTCGGTACTTTAGTCTCAAGAAATTTAATTTACCTACCTCAGTCGTAAAAAAATAATAATCCAAACTTCAAATAACTACAATTTCGACAGTTTTCGGCTTGTCATTGCTCCGACTGCTTTGTTGTTGAATGAAGTCAAATCCTAGGTAAGCATATATTGTGCGTGTGAACGTTGACATGAAAAGAAAAAAGTAAAAAAAAAATAATAATAAAAAATATATTTTTTTAGGTTTCTCACTTGATTCGATACTCGGTAGTACCGACGTGTTTCGGTTCGGTTCGGTACGCACGACACACGACACACGACACACGACACACGACACACACACACACACACACACACACACACACACACACACACACGCACCTCCCTCCCCGGGCCCCTGTCCTATAAGGTATTGGCTTGTGTTGCTACACGGACACATTTGTATGTTGCACCACGGTACTTCCTGGCTTACAGACTAGTAAACAAACACTCCGTCTCTTATTATATGTGAACTAAAGAGTACAAGGTTTACACAACAGCCCCCACCTGCTGTTTTATTGTATTTGTACCTGTACTATCTGCTGTCAGCTGTTTATCTCTCTTTGTGAGCTTGATTAAATAGCGTTAGCTCACGTTAGCTAGTGTTAGCTCCGGGGCTAATTTTAGCTCACCCTGAACTAAATCAATGACTAGGTTCTAAAGCATTCAAGTAGTTTTCACTGCACATAGAAGTAGCCAAACAGCGGGAGCATTTCGGGAGCATATTACCAAAACCCAGGCAATTTCGAGCCCTTAAGGAATCAAATAGAGTCTGCCATGGCTACATGCTAACGCTAACATTATTGCGCAACTGTAGGAAAAACCTGGCAGCGATAAGGGAATCGAAAGTCACGGGAGCCACACGGTTCCAGGCATCGGCCAATTAGGAACCGGTTCGATTCCCATCCCTAGTCACGATATTGTAATATCACAATATAATATTCCCTTTTTTCAACTTTATGTCCCCAATGTTAGGGCAGCAGTGGCAGAGCCCAATAGCAGAACACAGGAGGAGAGAGAATGGAGCGTTTAGGTTGGTTTAATGTAGGCACCAAGCAGACAGGAATTATTATAGAAGATTTAGTTAACCTCTGCAACAAAAATATATATACATAATATGTTTTATCCAATAAGAACGTTTTCAGTCTGTTCACCTTATTCCAATAATTTGTATTGCATTGGATTGTCAACCCTATAATTTCTTTCCTAAATATTGATTTATAAAATGGCTTCAACGACGGCTCTACACAAACTGGACATTCTTCACCATTCTGCCATCCGCTTTGCCACCAATGCACCCTTTAATACACATCACTGTGACCTTTACAAACGGGTGGACTGGCCCTCCCTCCACACCCGCCGACTCAAACATTGGTTCCACTCCATTTACAAGACAATCCTGGGCAAGACCCCACCTTATCTTTCCTCCCTGCTCCACCTTTCTCAGAGCACTTACGGCACAAGATCAAGCGAGCTCATCAAACTAAACATCCCAAGATCCAAGACCACCTTCAGCCGAAACTCCTTTCACTTTGCAGCAGCTTATGACTGGAACGCTTTTGAAGGCACCCTTAAACTTACAGCTCTTACTTCACTGACTGCCTTCAAGAAAATACTCAACACGCTCTTAGTAGATCCCTCCTGCTCTTGCTGATACCCCAGTTTCACACTTGCATACATCGTCACACACAACATACAAGCACTCATTCATACTCGCACCTAGACACACGCATCTGTTTGCATGCACATGCACACACACATACTTTCACCCCCCCTAATCCTCCCCTGTTTAATTATTTTTTTTATCTACTTTTTCTCCCCATTTTCTATTTTTCTCCCATCCCAATTTCGTATTTTCCAATTCTTCCCTCCCCTGTCTTGAACGTTTGTAGACCATGCCTCCCACTGGCCGGCTGCAATGTGGACGAAGCCTTGCATCACGTGTCCCCTCCGGTACACGAGGAGGCAGCCGTCACATCTTTTCACCTGCACAGCACAATCTCTCAGTGGCGAGGAGTAACGCGTGGGAGGCTCACGCTGCCTCCGATACTTCCTGATTCTGCTGTACAGGCGGCGTGAACACTTAAGGTAACCTACTTGCGTTCAGCGTGTACTGTACAATACATATAGTTAAGTGTACTGTACATACATAGTTAAGTGTGTACTGTACATACAGAGTTAAGTGTACTGTACAATACAGAGTTAAGTGTGTACTGTACATACAGAGTTAAGTGTACTGTACTGTACAATACAGAGTTATGTGTGTACTGTACATACAGAGTTAAGGGAGTACTGTACATAGAGTTAAGTGTACTGTACAATACAGAGTTAAGTGTGTACTGTACATACAGAGTTAAGTGTACTGTACTGTACAATACAGAGTTAAGTGTGTACTGTACATACAGAGTTAAGGGAGTACTGTACATACAGAGTTAAGTGTACTGTACATACAGAGTTAAGTGTACTGTACATACAGAGTGTGTACTGTACATACAGAGTTAACTCTGTATTGTACACTACACTCTGTATGTACAGTACACACTTAACTCTATTGTACAGTACAGTACACTTAACTCTGTATGTACAGTTTCTAGTTAATCAGTCAGCAGCCTCCACTGATGTACAGTGATTCAAACCCCCTTAATGGGCAGTTTCTGACAGCTGTGCTGTGTTGTCGCATGAAATAACGTTATGAATAAAAACGTGAAATAACGCTATATATAACGTTGCGTTATATAACGTTACAATGTACAGTTTCTGGGCGGTGAGGTGGCGTAGCGTAGATTGCGTTCGTCACCAACCCCGGAGCTGTGAGCTGGATTCGCCTGTTCGAATCCAGCTCACAGCTCCGGGGTTGTCACCAGCTTGGCTGGCCGTTCACACTAATACAATTGGCTGTATTAGAGGGTGGGAGAAGCTGGCGGGGTGGGTCCGGGTCGTTGTAAACAGCGACTCCTACAGTTCGGTCGGGGCGCCTGCTAAGCGTGGATAGGACCTGAGTGAGATAGTGTGATCCTTCCACACGCTACGCCCTCTCAGGGAGGATCCGCGCTGCCAGGTGAAAAGAAGCGGTTGATTGGCTGGACGTGTGTCGGAGGAAGCACGTGATAGCCTCCACTCTCCCAGATGATCTGACTGTGGGGGGTAAGTGCGCAGCGACCAGGAAGGGGATTGGGAATTGGCATACGACTAACATTGGGATGGGAGAAAATCGGAGGAAAAAGATAAAAAAAAAAAAAAAAATTACAGTTTCTGACAGCTGGGCTGTGTTGTCACGCGCAATAACGTTATGAGTGAATCTGGTAGTTGTTTTGATAAATATGTTGTGTATTCTAGCGATTCGATTCGAACATAACATTACATTTCCGCGAGGGACCTCTGCCGCTCGTGCCGCGCTGCAACACACAGGAGCGGCAGGCGGCGATAAGGGGGCGGGCTAGCGTGCGGTCACGTGGGCGTCGTGGCCAATCAGAGAAACGCTGAACGCAAGTAGGTTACCTTAAGTGTTCACGCGTACAGGCGCACCAACCGACCTGTAGGAGTCACTGTCCACAATGTCCGATCCCCACCCACCGGCTTTCCCACCCCTAACACTGCCAATTGTATTAGTATGAACGACCAGCCAAGCCGGAAGCAACGGCGAGAGCTGGGCTCGAACTAGGGGTGGGCGATATATCGAGTATACTCGATGTATCGCGGATTGTTCTACCCGAGATGTAGTACTGTACTATATCGCGAACATCGAGTATTTAGTTTATATGGCGCCGCCCGCGGCCGAGAGACACTCGCAGTGCTTTCCTCGAGAAGGGACGGCGGAGCTATAGGCTAACGTTAGTGTATTGGTCCCGAGTGTAGCAGGGACGGCGGAGCTATAGGCTAACGTTAGTGTAGTCAGGGCTGTACAGTGCGATATAATGTTGCGGTTGTAATTTCATTAGACAGACCAGCGCGGACCTTTAATAACATGTAATTTAATTGACACGAGCAATGAGCTAACGGTAGCTGCTAACCAAGGTATCTGTTGTGAAGGGCCAGATTAAACCGAATATATATATTTATTTATATATATATATTTAATTGTATTTGTATATTCTCTAATATTCCCTGATATCCCTTGTATATTCCTTGTACAATATGCATTGAATATCCATGCTAGCCTACTGAACATCCCATAATAGTCTCCATTCTACTATTGGTCGAGACCTTGGTGCCAGGCTGCCATACCCCTCAGACCCAGTTCAAACGTACCGCTCGACATGTACGAACAAGTCCTAGTTCCGCGTAGGAATTTGGCTACCGCACCACTAATGGGACTATTTGTTCATAGTGCGTATATATACTGCGCTACTAAAGTAGGACTTTCTTTTCAGTCCAGTTTCTTACCCTCCAATAGAGTCACAGACGTAAAGCCTCCCCGCGACGCCACGTGTGGGAGTAAGGCCAAGTTCGCCTACCATCGGTATTGAGACATCGTGTATATTAATATTTGAATAGTCATATTTGGCACTATATCGTCGAGTTGGACGTGGTCTATTAAGCTAATAATAGTCTGTTAATATATAGTGCTTCGTGCGGTGAGAATACTACCGTAGTCAGTACCCCATCGTTTCGGGCAGAGAACTGGCTGCTTACCCAGGGTGGTTGACCCTATGTGAAGCTGCACCCGAGGAGCCCCAGAGCCGACGAGCGAGTGGACCTGTATACCGGATTATTCTACCGACGACAGCCCGCCTTCCCAGGCACGGATTATGCTTTGGATACTTTGATTATTCCATGGATAAAGACCCCCGACACTGCCGTGTGTTGGAACCCCCCCCCCTGGAGAGGACGCAAGGTGAGGAGACGCTCTGCAAGACGAGGTCTCTTCACGTCTCTCCCCCGTGGACCGGAGAGAGCCGGCCCACAAAGAGTCCACCTGCTTTCATCTGTGGTCCAAGGATCGCCGGCGCATTGAACGGCACTACAGTGGGTTCACCTGGGATACCCTTGGCCGGACGAGGCAGCTGGATTCTACCCCCCCCCCCTCCTACTCCTGTCGGCTTACAAGCGACCGGATTAACCCCCTCTAGTGTATCCAGCCTATAATCATTAAAGTATCATTGCTGTTATTCCTTAACTATTCCAGGTCGTATATTTACCACCTGCGCCTTCAGAGATTGGACATTCTCTATTGATATACCGACGAATACTCCTTGCCATAAAAGTGCATACTATTTCAATTCATAAATGTAATTAAGTGATTAAGTGCTTATTCTACACACCATCGCTGTGTAGGAAATAAAGACCCGTTTCTAATTCGTACATTTGTGTTGGATCCGTTTCATCTACGTGAGAGTGTTCATGATAATATATTTATGCTGTGTACTGGGTGGCCGAATATTAAGTACAAAGGTAGTGGTAGTAAGTATCATATCTAGTAATACAGTCAGGGAATTGTACCCCTCAGTTACAGTATCCATTAGGATTATGCTAAGCTAACTAGCAACTAACCCTGGAAAACGGTCAAAGCGGACTCCACAAGACTAGTTCCATTCGTGAGGAAAGGGGGTGGGTTATATTGACAACGCTTGATAACAGAAGTTCAAACATAACTTCATATTTATTGGTTATTCGTTTCTGTATATCATTCAATTTCCATCTCCGTGTGTCTCCATCTCCATCTCTTCCTATTTACATTCGAGTGTGACGTCATCACCTACCGCAGCTTAGACGATCAAAACGCGAACCTAGAACAAAACCCGAGGGGGGGGGGGGGCTGGCTCTCTTGTTCATTCTCGCCCCCTCTCTCTCTCTCTCTCTCTCTCTCGCTCTCTCTCTACATTCAATGATTTAAAGTAGCCAAACGTTACAGACAGTATAAATACTAACTGGATAGTTGATGATATAAACATTTAATTTCATTATCTGAAATATTCTAAAATCATTAAGTCTGCTATAAGCCATTATACCTTTGTGTGTGATTATTATTTTCTCACTTCCTGGTTTTCTCTGCAACGCACTGCTCGCTGGCCTCCCGGCCACTGCCACTAAGCCTCTTCAACTCATTCAGAACGCAGCGGCCCGCCTGATCTCAAACCTACCGAAGTCGGCCCATGTCACCCCACTTCTTAGGGACCTGCACTGGCTCCCCATTGCTGCACGAATCCGCTTCAAGGCCCTCGACCTAGCATACCGTGCGGCAAAGGGAACTGCTCCCGCCTACCTCCGGTCAATGGTCTCTAACTACACACCCTCAAGACCCCTACGCTCTGCATCTTCTGGCCGCCTCAGACCTACTCCTATCCAAGCTCCGGGAGGGTCATCAAAGAGAAGTCGCCTATTCTCAGTCCTTGCCCCACAATGGTGGAATGAACTACCCACCCCAGTTAGGACAGCCGAAACACGTCCAATCTTTCGCCGTCGACTAAAGACGCACTTCTTCAACCATTATCTGAATTAAAAAAAATAATAATAATCTAACCCTAACTAACCATACTGTCATGCACTTGTCCTAATAAACTAACCTGCACTGTAGCACTCAACACTTTGATGAACATTGTTACTCAGCTGATAGAGTTGTGCTCTTCCTGATGGCTTGTCGTACAGAACTTGTAAGTCGCTTTGGATAAAAGCGTCAGCTAAATGACTAAATGTAAATGTAAATGTAGGGTGTGTATATATTTACATATATATATGTGTGTGTGTGTTTGGCTAAAGTGGATAGAAAACACAGTACTGTGTAAAAGTCTTAGGCACCCAAGAGTTTTTATATAAATTGTCTTAGATGTAAATAATTTTTTTTATTTGTGTGTCAGTAGACTACTCTTAGTACATTTTCATTAAATTATTTTTTAAAGCATCTTCATGGTTTAATAATGCAAACATATGTTGCAGGGACTTATTATAATCATCATATTGGCGTGACTGTATGCATCAAAGGGTTAAATCAAGCATTTTTAAGTGATTTAGAGGAAATGTCAAAATATCGTGATATATATCGTGTATCGCGATATGGCCAAAAAATATCGCGATATCATTTAGAGGCCATATCGCCCAGCCCTAGCTCGAACCCAGCATCTCCTGTGTTAGTGGCGAGCGCCTTGCCCACTGCGCCACTTAGCCGCCCCTGTTTATTTCTTTTGTGTTTTTATTTAGTTATTGGTGTGTATGTGTATGTGTATGTATTAGGGCTGCAACGATTAGTCGATTAATCATTAAAGAAATTAAAAAAAAATATTATAATTTTTTATTTTTATTTTGCACTACCTATCTTTGTGAAAGTGGCTTCTCAGCTCTGGTCCAGCCAGCTGAAGACTTCTTAGCTTAACACTTTCTCTGCCACGCTTATGTACATGATAGGGACCGAAACTAGAGAGCGCCACCCGCCATTTGCGCTCAGTTTTTACGTTTGGCGCCTCCCACTGAGAGGTCTGACCGCCGTGTGGCGGGCAATCAAATAGTCAAATAGTCAAATCAAATGTGAAAACCGAAAATCATGATCCAATTCTTTAGCGGAGTTCTCACTCGCTGTCTCAGCACAGACATGCAGCGCACCGCGCGCTGCTGCTGCTGCTACCCCCTCCCCACCTGTTTCTGTATGCCTGCATGTAAACAGAGGCTATTGCCTCCGAGTCACCGTGACGTTAGTCTAGTCAGTGTGGGACCTTCGTGAGATAACGTTAGCTACCGTTACAAAATGACCCAGTCAACTATTCACTTAGTTTAATACATGAGGCATTGTGTAACGTTATCCAGCCGGCTAGCTACTGATAGCTCCAGACATCAACAAATCCTCCAGCAATAGTCCAGTGCATAATACCTCCGTTGGCTAGGTAGCTCACTAGTCACTACGAAATGTCGCAGTAAACTAAATAGTTCACTGAGGCGTTGTCCCAACGCCATCCAGCAGTAGCTACAGATAGCTCCTGGCATCAATGTCCTACAACAACAACATGCGTATTAGAGTCCCTGGCTTACATCGCATGAGGGCTGCTGACTAGGGTCCAGGTGCAGCGCAGGAGAATTCTTTCATGCTGAATGTAGGGTTTAGGGTCCAGCTGCAGCGCCGGAGAATCCTTGCTGGAGCTGGAGGCCACTTGAGTATACACACAGACAGTGGAGCTGTTTGCAGACAGCGAGGTGGCGATGTCTCGCAGATAACACAATCACAAGTATGATTATATAATATATATATTTTATTAAAAAAAATATATATAAAATAATAATAAAAAAAAAGTATCAAAAAAAAGTTGGCAGGTAAGAAATATGCTTGGCGGGTAGATTCTTCCCATCTACCCGCCACTGGCCGGTGAGTCAAAAAGTTAATTTCGCTCCCTGTGTACATCATTATACCATCCTCTGCCAAGTCTATTTGTCTATGGAGAAGTTCCCCTTCTTTGCAGGGCTATAACTTTTTAAATTGTATTGCTAAATTGACATTACTATGGCCCATTCAACGTCAATTATCTATCATTCAGGATGTAGGAACGTTATACTTTTTCATTCACATATTCATACTAAAATACGGTCTAAAGTATAAATATGTTTTTATTGTTTTCTGCAGCATTCTGCAGAACGTGATTTATAGCCCTAAATGCATTATATTGATGATCAAATACAGTTTGATAGCGATCGGCGCCAGATAAAATATTTCAAATGGACGTGCTTCTAGAAGTTACTACTTATCATCTGATGTTGACCGGATGGGGGGGGGGGGGGGGTCGTTTATAATTCCGTGGCCAACGTTAGATGATTCATGTAGTGTGGGTGATATGATCATTAGAGCAGTTTGTATCGAACATGGTAAAAATAAATGCTGAAACTTACCACAGTCTCCTCGGGCCGTTGGGCGATGAGCGTGGAGCAAAAAGATTCCTATTATGGGATGTTGAAATATGCGATCCATCTCCAGGTTGTATAATAGTATATATGTCCAAATCAGGGTTCGAAATTAACGGGGGCTTGGGGCAAAATGCCCTCGAAAATTGACCAAATGCCCTCGAAAATCAGTTAAGGGGGGCAAGAAAAGCCCCCGACAGTTTACTAATTATATATATAATTATATATATGCTCTACAGTGCGAGCATTTCCCTCGTATTTGCCCCTAATAATATGTGTGTGTGCAAACCGGAAAAATCATTTACTTGCAGTGTGCGAGACAGACGAGTGAAGATTACAAAACAGCTCCGCTGTTAATAGTTCAGATTGAAACTGGACTGAAATTCAGTTTTTGGGTGGAATGTTTGTTCCAAGGAGGTAGGGAGGCGGGGCCCGCTGCGTGTTACAGGCACTTGAGAGGATGCGAACACAGACAGAGCGCTCTGCTTTCATCAAGCATTACACTGCTATCTTAACGTTAGCAAGCTAAGCATCTGCATAGCGCGACCTGTGTAACGTTAAGTAACTTGTGTTCGGCGGGGAAAGACCGTTCCATTTGTAACACAACTCCAAAGAATAACATCCAAATCCGATCCCGATGCGCATTTCCTTCATTCCACAGCGCTGAGCGCGCAACGTATTTCATTGATCGATCTGGCCAGAGCCTATACTCACAAACGTTGCGTGTGTGGGGTTTTTCATCAATTTGAAACAAGCCTCTTGACTGTTGGAATTAGGGATGTTAAAAATAAAATAGCTAATAATATTATTCAATATTAGACATTCATTGATCCAGAGGCAACCGGTTATTCGTCTGCTATTTGTAGATATATCAAGACAACAACACAACTTGCCCTCAGGGACAATAATATTTAATCTATTTAGATAGAGTATGTATGTATTATTTACAGATAATTGAAGGTACCTCAAAACATGAAACCAAGCCATGATGTCACATCGTGTGTGTGTGTGTGTGTGTGTTACTTGAACAATTGTCACTGTGCTCCTAAATTTCTGTGTGCTCCTAAATTTGTATTTAGATTTTATTTATTAACATTTTATTTAGGAGCACATGTGCTCCTTGGGAAAAAGGTTAGCGTAGAGCCCTATATATGGAGACATTAACATTACGTTATCAAACATAGGGACCGAAGACTGTAAAAAAAAAGTGTCAACAATGTTTTATAATCTTTATGTTAATTTTCATTATAAAAATTTTGTGCCCCCGAAATACAAAAAAAAGCCCCCGAAAATCAATTAAGGGGGGCAAAAAAAGCCCTTGAAAAAAAAAAATTAATTTCTAACCCTGGTCCAAATCATGTTGTTTATCGAGTTATTGGTAACGGATCGCTATCCATTGCGTCAAGCTCGAGTCCCGGGACCTATAGCAAGTGGTCGGACCGAATTTGGATGAGCACCAGTTTCAGTTTCCGGTTTCCGGTTTGGGCGATCCGCTGATCGGCCACCAGATGGCGTTCTTGAACCATTGGAGAGTTGAGAGGGGATCAACAGTAGATCTCAAGTCTCCGCGGGAGAAATATGATTGCGATCATAGATTTTTTAAATATTGATCTCAATGACGTGTTACGGCGTCATTGGCAGATTAAGCATGGCGGGGAATGACGAGGTACGGCGTCCTTGGCGATTAAAGTGTTAACATAACAGACCGACAGTAAGTTTGGGGGAACTAATGGGATAACTGGGGATGTTGTTTGGTCCTGACAAGAGTCTCAAAGCAACTCTGAGGTCATGCTCAATGTCCAATCTGTTCCTCTGCTCTGTCTTCAGCTGGACCAGAGCTGAGAAGCCACTTTCACAAAGATAGGACTTGCAAAAAAATAAAATAAAAATAAAATTATAATATATATATATATATTTTTATATAATTGTTTTTCGATTAGTCGACTAATCAAAAAATAATCGACAGATTAGTCGACTACCAAAATAGTCATTAGTTGCAGCCCTAGTATGTATATATACAGGGCTCGAAATTGCGACCGAATTGGTCGCATATGCGACCAAAATTGTATTTGTGCGACCTCAAAATATAATTGGGAGCATTCGTGCGAATGCAAATAATTGTTCTGGTGCGACCCCCTCCTCCCCGAACGTCCCTTTCTCTGTACATTCGCTAGTTTGTCACTCAGTATGTGCCAGTGAGTTGACAGTGACCATTCTAACCAATCAAACGTGAGCTTGACGTAGCTCATAACATCATTGAAATTCGTTTTTGCAGCTGTGGCTAAAGTTAGCTAGCTACCAGTGTACCATCCATCTGCGACGAACTTAATTAAACACTTCATGGAAACGGAGTAACGTTAACGTTATGTCGAGTTCATACTACACTACACGAATGAACTCGACATAACGTTAACGTTACTCCGTTTCCATGAAGTGTTTAATTAGCAGCAATCTGTTGTTGAAAATTTAATGTTTTTTTTTTATTATTATCTTTTTTCCCCCTCCTTTTTTTCCGATTTTTTCTCCCATCCCACCGTTAGTCGTTATGCCAATTCCCAACCCCCTTCCTGGTTGTTGCGCACCCCCCCCCCCCCCCTACTGTTGGTCCGGGAGGCCGGAGACTGTCACATGCTTTCCTCCGACACATGTGCAGCCAGCCTGGCAGCGCAGATTCTCACCGGGCGAGTGTAACGTGTGGAAGGTCACACTACCTTTCTCCAGATCCTACCCTCGCTGTGCAGGCGCCCCGACCGAACTGTAGGGGTCACTGTCCACAACGCCCAGGACCCACCCATGGCTTCCCTCCCCCTAACTCAGCCAAACGAGTTAGTATAGCGATCAGCCCAAGCCAAGGCAATGCTGACTCTCCGGGAGTCGAGACCGCAGCCTCTTGCATTGGTGATAGAGCTGCCGCGGTTATTGCATTACCGCGGTATCGCTGTTACATCACGCCCACCGCAGAGTTTAGCTGAATACCGCATCACTGCTGTTTTTTATAATAATACCCTCAACCAAAGCAACAGAACAATTTTGATTGACAGTCGATTCTGCCAATTACGTCACACCGCTTGCACCCGCCTCTGCTGTTACCACCAATCGGCAAGCGCGTATTAGGTTTTTACTTCCCGATAGTCAGCCATTGATCAGAGCTCACAACACGGCTAATAACGTTAGCTGCCCGCCGGAGTGGATTACCGTCGCTCCTCAGGAGTACTAAACGAGGCATAATGATTTTACTGCAACGAATGTTATAATAAAAGCCCTTCGTTTTATACACTTGTCTGAATGAAAACTTTATTAACAGACCGCAGAATGGGCACAACTCGGCAGGCTCTGAGCAAAGAAAGGAACTGAGATATGAATTGAGTAATGCTTGCCTTGCTATGGTCCGGTAAATACGCTGATGTTATTGAACGTGTAACTATATAACGTTAATGCCACAAAACGAATGCCTTTGTAATCATAAGTAGTAACGTTATAATAAGAAGAAGAAGAAGAAGAAGAAGAAGAAGAAGAAGAAGAAGAAGAAGAAGAAGGGGTCGGGGGGGGTAACCACCGCACCGGGCGCTACCAGCCTACCACCCCTGCCCGGGACACCGAGTGAACGGCGCACGACCAGAGGGGAGACTTTGAATCCGTGTTTCACTTTCAATAACGAATGCGTGCTTGCCGAATCCCAAACAATATTCATGCTGCAAAGTCATCCTCTAAAGATAGACATTTAGACTAGAGGCAGGCTATATGCTATAAAGAGTAGACTGCAAAAAAAAATTCATTCAAACTTAATTTTTTTGTGTGTGTGTGTGTGTGTGTGCGGTAATAACCGCAGCGGTGGGAAATATTTCGCAAATTTGTGTGGTAAGGAAAACATCAATACCGCGGCAGCTCTAATTGGTGACGAGCACAATCTCCGCTACGCCACCTGACCGCCCGAAAATGTTACGTTAATGCTCCGTGCATTGCATTTGCATGGACAGGAAGCCATCATGCGAGGACAGGAAGCCGTCATGAAATCGTTGGTCATATTGTAGTCTTTTAGTCTTATTAACTAAAAGATTTTAATCAAATAAAAAGCAGCAGCACTATTGCATAACTGCGTCATGTTTGCTATGTATTTCTTTCTTTAAGGGAGTAGGACATTTGTTTCACAGTTTTAGCATGATGTTTTATAGATGACTAGGTTAAACACAGGTTTTAGTTTTTAAGAGGGGGGATTTGATTTGATTGAAGTTTATTTCAAATATGCAACACAACAAACAAACATCAAGTACAGATATAGCCTTAAGCCCTTCAAAATAATAAATGTATATATTTTTTTTAAATAAGAATAATCTAAAAGAACCAATAAGAGTATCGATAAAGTACTGAACCGTTAAGCAGTATCGATAAGAGCAGTACTCGATAAAGTCCTAACGATACCCATCCCTAACTGTTAGTCGTTTTTTTTTTATCAATAAATAAATATATATTGTTGGTATATTTTTGCTGGTGCTCCCAAGTTTTTGAAGTTGGGAGCACCAGTGCTATCAAGTAAAAATGTAAATTTCGACCCCCGATATGTATGTATATATGTATGTATATTTGTACTCCTGTTGGGGCCTCTTGGACTAGATCGACATTGTAAATAAGAAACCTGTTCTCAATGTTTTATCTGGCTAAATAAAGGTTAAACAATTTTTTTTAAATACTTGGCGTCACTGTATTAATATAATATCGGCATGCAAAATATCGCAATGTATTGCTATATGGATTTATTCCTCCACCCCCTACTGTTCTGACTGAGCAGTGATGACACTGTTGTCTGGGTCAAGCCACCATGAACTCCCCCACAGAACTGTCTTGCCGCCTTGGCATCTGCATTCTGGACCAGTGAGAATTGTCCAAGAGAATGTGTGTAGGATGAAGATAAAGCCTGTCCCTCAGGCCTATCCTGTTCAGACCCTGAAACTGCAGACTATCAGCAAAGTGACACAACTCCAAGCCTTGTGTCGTAGGAATGTGCTCATGAGACACCACCCTGGGCCACAGCGAGACACCACCCTCAGCGAGACACCACCCTCAGCGAGACACCACCCTCAGCGAGACACCACCCTCAGCGAGACACTACCCTCAGTGAGACACCACCCTCAGCGAGACACCAGCCACAGCGAGACACCACCCTCAGCGAGACACCACCCTCAGCGAGACACCACCCTCAGCGAGACACCACCCTCAGCGAGACACCACCCTCAGCGAGACACCACCCTCAGCGAGACACTACCCTCAGTGAGACACCACCCTCAGCGAGACACCACCCTCAGCGAGACACTACCCTCAGTGAGACACCACCCTCAGCGAGACACTACCCTCAGTGAGACACCACCCTCAGCGAGACACCAGCCACAGCGAGACACCAGCCACAGCGAGACACCACCCTCGGCCACAGCGAGACACCACCCTCAGCGAGACACTACCCTCAGCGTGACACCACCCTCAGCGAGACACTACCCTCAGCGAGACACTACCCTCAGTGAGACACCAGCCACAGCGAGACACCACCCTCAGTGAGACACCAGCCACAGCGAGACACTACCCTCAGTGAGACACCACCCTCAGCGAGACACCACCCTCAGCGAGACACCACCCTCAGCGAGACACTACCCTCAGTGAGACACCAGCCACAGCGAGACACCACCCTCAGCGAGACACTACCCTCAGCGAGACACTACCCTCAGCGTGACACCACCCTCAGCGAGACACTACCCTCAGCGAGACACTACCCTCAGCGAGACACCAGCCACAGCGAGACACCACCCTCGGCCACAGCGAGACACCACCCTCAGCGAGACACTACCCTCAGCGTGACACCACCCTCAGCGAGACACTACCCTCAGCGAGACACCAGCCACAGCGAGACACTACCCTCAGCGAGACACCACCCTCGGCCACAGCGAGACACCACCCTCAGCGAGACACCACCCTCGGCCACAGCAAGACACCACCCTCAGCAAGACACCACCCTCAGCGAGACACCACCCTGGGCCACAGATCAGCAGCACTTTGCTCTTCTGAAGAGTTAAAGCTCAACTTTGATTGAAGGAAGAGAATGCACTGCTTTTGTCAGGCAAGCGCTACCAGAGTCCCATGGCCAGCACAGAGAGACTCAAAAGGTGCTTCTATCCCCAGGCCAAGAACAGATTTCCTCTTATTTTGTTCTTACCTGGGATTGAGCAATGTTTTCCTATCTTATTTCGTATAGTGGTCGAGAGCACTCTTACCCAGATAAGAAACTCTTGCCCAAATAAGAAAAGAAAAAAAAGCCTACCATTGGTCAATTTTCCCCCCAAATACTTATTAGGTATTATAATAGTATGTCCTACTGTAGAACATGACATATTAGCATGACATCTCATTTAGTAATGTCAATACTGAACGACTGTGCGATTGGCTCTTGACAAGCGGCATTGCACTGTTCGACATTGCACTGCACCATGCTAATCCATTCAACAGGTAGCGCAGAAGCGATTTGCGACTGATCTCAAAATGAGATTAGATTCAAATGTATCGCTATTAAGGGCGGCTGAGTGGCGCAGTGGGCAAGGCGCTCGCCACTAATGAAGGAGACGCTGGTATCGAGCCCAGCTCTCGGCGTTGCTACCGGCTTGGCCGGCCATCATACTAACACAATTGGCAGTGTTAGAGGGTGGGAAAGCCGGTGGGTGGGGATTGGACGTTGTGGACAGCGACTCCTACAGGTCGGTTGGGTGACGCCGGTGCGGCGGAAACAGGAAGTAGCGGGGGCAGCGTGAGCCTCCCACGAGTTACTCCTCGCCACTGAGAGTTCGAGCTGCTGCGGTGAAAAGATGTGACAGGCTGCCTCCTCGTGTACTGGAGGGAACGCGTGATGCAAGGCTTCTATCCTCACTACAGCCGACCAGTGGGAGGCATAGTCTAGCAACGTTCAAGATAGGGGAGGGAAGAATTGGATAATACGAAATTGAAAATAAGGAGAAAAAGTGGATCAAAAAAATTATTATACAGCACTACAATACACCATCCAACCGGAGTGGATAAATAAATGCTCCATCAATAAATAAATGCATGGAGAAAAGGCTTAGTGAGGCACTGAGGCAGCCTCAGCGCACGAGCACACACATGCGCACACAGTGCGCTCAGTAATTTGACATTACTAAATGAGATGTCATGCTAATGTCATGTTCTACAGTAGGACTTAATACTAGGGGTTAGGGCTGAGCCCAAACATTCGAATGTTCAGACCTTCGTTCGTTACGTTGGCGTTCGAATCTTAATTAATGGGTTCAAACCTCCGCATAAAAAAATATATATATATTTTTTAATTTTAGTTTTTGTATTTATTTTACACGAAAAATATATATATCAGAATATCACAGTACTATGTTGTGTTTACAATAATTCGAAAGTCACGTGCGAACACAGGTCACAACAACAACACAGTCTAGTGAGATGAGGACGGGTCACCGTCATATCAGGAAATGAATCAATCATGGAAAAAAGAGAGTTGAGTGACTCACACTCACCAGTCTTATTTCATAATACAACGTTTCCGAATGGACGTTTGGATTAAACCAAGTGTATGCAGTGATACTGATGCTTTCCCAGCGGAACACAAGTTACTTAACGTTACACAGGTGAGTTATGTTATGCACGTTAATTAAGCTGAGCACAGCCCTTTAGCTTGCTAACGTTAACACTTTGAGTGCCAGCAGGGGGAGCCAGAAATAGGCGCTTGAATGCCAACGCTGTAGTCAATGGGAGGGCGATCATATTTGCGAACGCATAAACTATATCTTAAATTATGTGTCTAATATAGGGCTGGGCGATATGGCCTAAATATGATATCACGATATTTTCTGACCTTTCGGCGATACACGATACGCATCACAATGTTTTTCTTTTTTTCCCCAAACAATTCATTATGAGGCTTACCAAGACAGTATTTGAGTTTGCAAGCTAACATTAAAGACAAAATAAAATACCCATGCATTTAGCATTTTTATATTATATATTAGATTTAGATTATTGGATTATTAGATTATATATTGCATATATTTAGCAATGAGATATTATATGATTTAGATATGAAATATGATGAATTGAAAATGGGGGACCCTGATGTAAACAAGACGAAAGTCTTTCGCTGGTCTGCATCCCCTTAACAATTGTATGTATTGAGCTGTACTGTACCCATTCTGCAATATGTTAATAAAGTTTTAAATCAATCAATAGGATTTTAGCATTTTTATGAAACTACTGTATATTTGTATGTCTCTAAATGTTTTGATGAATTGAAAATGGAGGACCCTTATGTAAAAAAGCCGAAAGTCTTTTTCTGGTCTTCATCCTCCAGTCAGTCCACTGTTGTTGTATTGAGCTGTACTGTATTGTACCCATTCTGCAATCGTTAATAACGTTTTCATTCATTCAATCATTCGCTTGTACCCGCCCTGCTGTTCTTAGCACCAATCGGCAAGCAGCGCTATTCTTTTTTTACTTCCTGAATGCCCTCCTTGATTTTAACGAGAGCTCAGCTCAACGACAACAACAACAGCTCACCGCAGCCGACGAGTGATTACTAGCGCACCGCAGCATGACAACGAGGCATAATGATTTTACTGCAACAAATGTTATAATAAAAGCCTTTCCATACATCTGTCTGATTGAAAACTTTATTAACAGACCGCAGAATGGGCACGCACAACTCGGCACGGACTGAGATATGAACAGTAACGCTTGCTATCTATGTCGTCATCGGCCGTTGCTATGTTTGGGTAAATACGCTGATGTGTAACTATATAACGTGTAACTATATAATGTTGATGCCACAAAACGAATGCCTTTGTTAATCATAAGTACTAACTAACTTTGATGCAGTAGTGTGTGTGTGGGAGCGGCGTTGTTCAAAAGTTTGAACGGGGTGGACCAGATTGACGCGACACAATCCTCTTGGGCAAAACATCACGATATCCACGATACGTTAAAAAAGTGTATCGTTAATGAACTGTACCTGATATTTATATAATATCGTCATATCGCCCAGCCCTAGTCTAATACGCCCGTCGCTTATCAATGACTTGTTTCCAGTCAACATTGTCGAAACGGATTGTTTTTTAATCTGTTAATTTCCGTTTTATACCATTTTGAAAAACCCTCGTTTTTTTAAACTTCCAGAAAAAAAATATATTCTGCAGGAATCGCGCTTTACTGGAATACACAAAACACGTTGTCATTTTTCTGCCTATTTATGAATCGTTTTCAAATAAACGCTAGATTATCGATAGTATATGTGCACTAGAGAAGCGGGCTGAAAAATCTATTATCTTATTTCCTGATCAGTCCACATTTTGAAATGTGGACACTGAGGAAGATGCTGAAGATAACATGGAAGGATAAGATCAAGAATGAGGAGGTACTGAGAAGAGCGGATATGCAAGGAGGACAGCTGCTGGAGAGGTTGAAAAAGAGAAAGATGGAGTTGTGCGGGCATGTTCTGAGAGGATCCAGCGGGGAGATGTTCAAGAAGGTGGTGATGGGGAAGGTGGATGGAAAGAGAGGAAGTGGAAGACCAAGAAGAGGCTGGGTAGACGATGTCTGTGATTGGAGTGGAGTGAGAGGCGGAGTCACGGAGTTGGAGAGAAGAAGTGGGGACAGAATGGGTTGGAGAGTGATAGGCAACCTTCGGAACGAAGAAGCCACCTAATGATGATGACACACACAGCCACACATATGGGACACGCTGATATATAGGTGAAAAGAGCTCTGATTATCCCAAGACTGGTAAAATAGATTCCTTACCTCAGATCAGATGTTCTCCAAAAAGATTATTCCAATTCCTGATCGCCATTCCAAATATCGATTGCGTTTATTTATCCAACGCTGGGTACTGGTAACACATATTCCACGCTGTTCTGATGGTCGGCATTGGCAATGAGTGGGATCGTCTCCGGTTACATGCCTGACAAGTAAAATGTGGAATCCGGACTCTTTTTTTCCCCCATCCATTTCATTCAGTCCAATCCAATGGGTGCAGTACCATCCGGAGAGACGATAGGGGGTGGTATTTTCCCTGTTCAAGCTCAGACAGATCCCCACTGGTAACGTGAGGCTAGATTGATGAAAAATGAATGGAAATCGATAATACAAAAAATAACGATTAAATAACGAGATTTCTCGTCGTTGGCACTCAGTGTTAAGATAGCAGGAGCCGTTGGCCAACAAAGATGTTGTTTCAACAAATGGATTCACAAAATGGATTATCTTTGAAGTTATTGGTGAATGAGGCCCAATGACTCTATGCAACACTAACCCATCCATCTACATTCATTGCACACACATCCAAATGCACACACTCACTTAAAAACATTCACCTTTAACATTCACTTTAACACTACACCATATTTGATCCATTTATTACTAAAAGATTTGCACTACATTGTATATTTTGTATAGTGTTTGGTCTTTATTCTTTTTACTTTTACTGTATGAAGCACAATCTTCTGGTGCTCATACAGAACCAAGCATTTCACTGTAATGTACATGTACTGTATGTGACTAATAAAACAAAACTTGAATGATTCAAAAGATTCCGTCTGATTGTCAATAACTATTGCTGTTTGGCAGCATTTTAGAAAACTGCACATCCAAACAACATCACATTCAACACTGAATTCACACAGGCCCTCAGCAATACAACCACCACCAAGTGTGAAGTCGATTGGATGAATGGTTCTTGATATATGCAAAGGACAGACAGCAGTAGTATGGCTATTTAAACGTATGATGCTGCTACTGGTGCCATCACCTAGTGGCCAAATGGCACCAGACTTGTCATGGCCACACAAAGCCTCCAGGAGATATTACTACAGAGTCATGGACACACAAAGCCTCCAGGAGATATTACTACAGAGTCATGGACATGGCCACACAAAGCCTCCAGGAGATATTACTACAGAGTCATGGACATGGCCACACAAAGCCTCCAGGAGATATTACTACAGAGTCATGGTCACACAAAGCCTCCAGGAGATATTACTACTAGGGCTGTACCGAATGCTTCAAAGCTTTTTTTGTACTATTTTTTTTTATATACATTTTAATTTTTTTTACAGACATTCGAAGCTTTGTTCGAATACTTCAATAGAAGCTTTGAATGTTAAAAAATGACATTCGGTACAGCCCTAATTACTACAGAGTCATGGTCACACAAAGTGTTCAGGAGATCTTGAACACAGGGATGGCATTCGTGCACTTTGTTTCACCCTCCAATTTGGGTCCCAAATTCCGCCCAAATCAAGAAGGATGTGTCTCAGGAAGCGGAATTACTTATGTGAATCTACTCAATGGTCTCTGCAAATAGATCTGAAAACACGCTCCCCGTGGCGTGGAGCACACCTTGTGCCAAGTCTTCCAATAACACAAGATAAGCCATGCTTGATTCATTCGGAAAGACCTATTCCAAATACTATTTATAGGGTTTGACAACAATTACTCAACTCATGTCTCTCTACGTGGGTGTGAGACTGTAATACATGAAAGCTTATATTCCGTCTGTTGCTGTTTTTCTATTCCACCACTTGGTGCCATGCATACAAATGGTCAGAGCTGTGCATAAACGTACACCCAATATCAAGCAAACATTCATATTGGTAAATCCCACACTCTGCTCATACGCAGCACTGATAAATGAGTGCCCAGCTGAGGTCAGAGGAGTTTGATAGTATTTACTGAGGATGGCCATATAATGTTTATATTTAAACATTAAAATAATATAATAATAAGGGCGGCTACGTGGCGTAGTGGGCAATGCGCTCGCCACGAAATGCTGGAGACGCTGGGCTCGTCAGTTGGAGCCCAGCGCTCCACATTTGCTTTCAGTTTAGCTGGTCGTCCGTACTAATACACATTGGCCGTATTAGGGGGTGGGAAACTGATGGGTGGGGATCGGGCGTTGTGGACAGCGACTCCTACAGGTCGGTTGGTGTGCCTGCGCAGTAGAATCAGGAAGTGTCGGGGGCAGCGTGAGCCTCCCACGCGTTACTCCTCGCCACTGAGAGATCGAGCTGCGCAGGTGAAAAGATGCGACTGCTGTTACCTCAAGTACCGGAGGGGACTTGTGCTATGTATGACTTAGTCCACATTGCAGCCGGCTTGTGGGAGGCAAGAAACAGCGTTCGTGACAGGGGAGGGTTGAATTGGATGATACGAAATTGGGATGGGAGAAAATATAGAAAATGGGAGAAAAAGTGGATAAAAAAAATATATATATATATATAATAATAATAATAATAATAATAATAATAATAATAATAATAATAATAATAATAATAATAATAATAATAATAATAATAATAAATGTACATGGTCATGGTCATGTGATGTTAAAAGAAGATTGTAGGAATGGGTTGGGAGGGCAAAGGGAGGGGTTTTATTTTGTGTGGTGGTGTGTTACAACAATAAATAACAATGTTGAAATTGAGAAGTTTGGACTCCCCAACGACTGAATTTTTTTTTGTTACTAGAGTAAAGTACAGAAAAAAGGTACCATTGGGTACTGGTACCAGTTCAAATGTTAACTCATAACGGGAGAGCTATCTTTACAATAATAAACATCCGCTTCACATCACAATGGTGAGTTATTATAGCACTTTTGTTTTTAGCAAACACAACCAATCGTTGCAATATCCAGATATCCACGGGGTCGAGTTAATGTACAGTTTCTACGTCAAATGTATATACTCTCTTTTTTAGACTATTTTTGTATCACAAACAGTAATGTATTTGCAAATCTGGTATGTCATAAATGTATAGATGTAGCAGTACTGTCTATCTGTATGTCATGTATGTTATGATGAATTGAAAATGGGGGACCCTGATGTAAACAAGACGAAAGTCTTTCTCTGGTCTGCATCCCCTTAACAATTGTATGTATTGAGCCGTACTGTACTGTACCCATTCTGCAATCTGTTAAATACAATTTTCAATCAATCAATTTTACATATTTATAGACCTTTGCTAACTTGACAACATACTGTAAACATTCTAAACGGGCCCACGTTTTATTTCAACGTTTGCTAATAAAAACAGCTGATTGGAGTCCACAGCTGATGATGTTTGTTTGATCACAATCACATGTCGTTTGCCTTCTATCATCAAGATGACAGTGGTGATGATGATGTCGGCTAATCGAATACGATGCACAGATTATCACCGACGAGCTGATCGTCGAGATGGTGACAGTCAGCTGACTGGGAAGTTGGTGTGTTAAGATATCATACAACGATCATTAACCAGCAGTTGAACTGTGACTTTGCGAGTGATAAGTGATCGAAGCTTCTTCCTCACAAATGTAAGTTAGCTAGCGTTATATATTATTAGCTGTGTTATTATTATTATTATTAAGGTTTAGCAAGCTAGCACAGCTAGCTGGCCAGCTAACAAATTACAGTGGTCTTATTTGGTGCATCTAGAAGACTTGTAACCTGGCGCTGGCTCTGCTGACATAAACCAAGTGACATTATTAGCCGACTGTTGCCTTTAATGTTATCCATGCCATGTTAATATAATGCTGCATCTTCAAGAGTTGTCTGTCTCACCTGTTTTTGTACGAAGTAGACATTTCTGAAACAACACGGTGGAGTGGATCGTTGATTCGTTTCCTTGTTGTGCACCGCCTGCTGTGATCTGAACCCAACAAAAAACACCGATACGCGTTGCTACTCTGCTACCTCTCTGTGTCTGTCAAGCAGCAGGCAACCGTGTCGTTTAGACTTCCGGTCAGCATTTCAAAACAAAAGCTCTCATTCAAACTCAAATTTAAAATACTGTAATGTCTCACTGGTTTGATTGATTGATTGATTGATTGATTGATTGAACATTTTATTAACAGATTGCAGAATGGGTACAATACAGTACAGCTCAATACACACGGGATGCAGACCAGAGAAAGACTTTAGTCTTGTTTACATCAGGGTGCCCCATTTTCAATTCATCATAACATAATATGACATACATGACATACAGGTAGACAGTACTGTTGCATCTAGACATTTATGACATACCAGATCTACAAATATACAGTACTGTTTATGAGTACAAAAAGAGTCTAAAAAGAGAGTATACATTTGAGGGGGAAGAAACTGTACATTGGAGGAGGTTGGGTAGGTGGGGTGGGGGGGTAACTGTACATTGGAGGTGGTTGGGTGGGGGGGGGGGGCGATTGTACATTGGAGGGGGTTGGGTTTGGACATTTACAGGGGCCAGTTTTGAATTGCAGCCTCCCATAGGTGCTCTCTGAGAGCGGTTTTGAAGGTGGGTAGTGATTCACATTCCTTTACAGCTGTGGGTAGGGCGTTCCACATTGATGTGGCATAATTGCTAAACGTGTTTAGTCCCTTGTTTGAGCCGAATCTGGGTTTAACATGATTTGTAGAGAGCTCCCTCTGGTGTTGTGGTCGTGGTATTCACTGACCTTAGGGAAGTATTTTGACATGTGGTGAGTCTGAGACAAAGGGTAAAGTTACAAATTAAACGGTTTATTAAACAAAAACCTTGGCGCACAAGCCGGAATACTTTAGAGCAGTACATATCTTTTTGCTCACAGTTGCACTCAGAAACACACCTGGTAGGTCACCAGGTAGGTCAGCCCCCCAATTCCAGGCTTGGCTGAGAGCGGGTGATAGGCTGACCCAGCGAATCAGAACTCATAACGTAAGTTATCCTATAACCCTAGTTATATGATTACTGGCAAAGCATCTTGCTTCGCCTATTGGACTACGCCCGTGCCTATGGCGCACGTTGAAAAAACCTTTCATGCACCTTACATCTACCTAGCTACGCCCACTTCCGGTAGTATATACTAGTTGTTGCTGCGGTGATGACTAATGGGGATCCGTAATAAAGATAAAGATATAACCCGGTGTAGTGGCCATGCTCACCCTTACGAGTCTGAATTTCATGTGAAAAGCAGCCAGGGGTCCTCAGGGCCAAAAAGCAAGATATAATCATATAACTAGGGTTATAGGCCAACATTATATTTCATACTGGCTCAGCGTCTTGCTTCGCATATTGGCCTAATGGGCGGAAAGCAAGGTGCGTAGCCCTAATAAATGTACCCCCTGAGGTCCCCTCACCACAACCACCAAAGCGGGGAGGGTCCTTGCCCCACACTTGTCCTAACGAGGAGCGGAAGGATAGGACTCCGACACCATGCGTAATAGGGCGCAGCTACCCTAAAACGCACAACGTGAGTAGACCGTGCATAAAAACCCACCATCTACCTCACCACATATCCCAGCAACACACTAGCAACGGGATGCAGAAGAGGTTCCAGCCCTAAGGACCACACAAGAGACAGAGCTCTCAGTCATGTCCACAAGATAGAACCTGACAAAAGGACCCAAGGAGGACCACGAAGCCGCAGCGCAAGTGTCCTCCACGAGACCCCTCCAGGCAGGGGAGCAGAGACAGCCACACCACGGGTGGAACCCTCTCTGATGCCTGCGGGGGGAACCTGTCCAGCCATGGTGTAACCGAGGGCAATGCCCCTGCACAACCAGTGTGACAGGCATTGTTTTGACAGCGCCTCACCTCTGTTAGGGCCATCGTGACAAACAAACAGTTGACTGGTAGCCCTGAGGTCCTGTGTGTGCTTTAAGACATATCGCAAGCACACGAATGGGACACAATAGGTGAAGGCTCTCTTCCACCTCACCTGCGTGAGGGGGAGGGTGGAACGCCTCTAGCACAATAACCCCGGAGTGATAAGAGCTCCCAACAATTTTTGGCACAAAGGCTGGGTCGGGTCCACAGAGTAACACTGCTATCATCCCCCTGTATAGAGGTACTCTGGTCGACCCGAACGAGCGTATAACTCACCCACGCGTTTAGCTGAGGTGATGGCCAGGAGGCACGCAGTCTTGACAGACAGCTGATCCAATGGCCTATGCTCGAGAGGTTTAAAAGGGCACCCAATAGTCTAACCAGGACTAATTGGAGGTCCCGGCTAGGGGACAAATCACATCTTAGCAGGCTTGAGACGCCGTGCGCCCACCAGAAAACATTTTACAAGAGGGCGGCTGAATAGAGGTTTTGCCCTCGAAGCCTATATGACTTGAAGATATAGCAGCTGCATATACCTTAACTGTCGGAGCTGAGAGCCTATCCAAGATAGACTGAAGGAAGGATAGAACCGAGTCTCTAGGACATGACATGGGGTCCAAACCCTCAGCCCGCCACTACTTTGAAAATATACGCCACTTCCCTGGGTAAACCGCAGCAGTGGGCGGAGCGTGCGCACTCCGGATGGTATTAACGTTAATACCTATTCATTCCAGATTCAACCACTCAGCATCCAGGCCATCAGACGCTGTCCCAGGACAGGCGGCCGAAACACCATGCAGTGTGCCAAGAGAGGGCTCCCGAGACCATGGGATAGACCCTGGTGGAGCCACTAGGCATTGAATTAGAACGGGGAACCAATAGGCTGATCCGGTCTGGCGCAACCAGGATAAGAGTCCTGTGTCCCCGACGTACCCGCCCCAACAACCGGCGTACCAGTGACCACGGGCATACCAAGAAGGCATCCACTCCCAGAGGAGGGTTGTTCCTT
Organism: Notolepis coatsorum; assembly: GCF_963971535.1. Classification (NCBI taxonomy): domain Eukaryota; kingdom Metazoa; phylum Chordata; class Actinopteri; order Aulopiformes; family Paralepididae; genus Notolepis; species Notolepis coatsorum. The sequence goes on from NC_140175.1 coordinate 105,387,888, forward strand.
CGACTGTTCCGCGAACCACAGGGGGCACTGGTGGGACTGAATGCTCATAAGCAGATCCATGGTGGCCCACCCACTGGGTGGGGACTCCCTTGTGACGTCAAGTCTGTCCCCACATTTCCTTTATCCGGAAATGTGGAGAGCCCTCAGGCTGGCAGATTGCGAGGATGCCCATAGCCAGAGCTCGACTGCTGCCCGGTGGAGACGGGGGGAGTTCACTCCTCCTCGTCTGCTCGCATAAGCCGCCGTTATGCCGTCTGTCCAGCTACAAGCACCCAGAGGACCAAGTGCCGTGCCTTCAGTTCCAATACATTGATATGTATGTAGGGAGGGCAGAGCAGGCCGACTGCTCCCTACTGCATTGGCCCGACACACCCCGCCCCACTTGTGAGGGGGGAGTCGGAGAAGACCCACGGGGCCACCTCTGGCGAGGGTCCCGGCTTCCTCCAGTGGCCAAAGCCCCTTATCACTGATATAGGGGCTCTCAGATGCCTCCACTCACACTTTGCAGGGTCAATTCCTATGCTGTAAAAACCACCTCTGTATTTTCCTCATAAAAGAGGAGGCCGAGCGGGGCCATGAAGTGGGCAGACGTCACCCCGCCGAGCAGGCGCCCTACGGACCAGGCCGTAACCGCCTGCAAGGATGAAAAAACTCTGAGCGCACAGAGACCACTAGAGTTGCCCCCATAGACCTTGGTTTCAGGATCAAACCTAAAACATCCCACCTGCTGGCAGGGAGGAGGGGTACTCATCACCAGTCTACAGCAAAGCCCAGATTGAACAGGTGTTCCACCCACTTGGTCCGGGCCTGGTGGCGGATTCCTTCCGACGGGCTAAGGACCAGTATGTCGTCTGGGCAAAAAATAAGATTCTTATCCCCTCACGACGTAGAGGTCCTAGCGTGGTCTCCGAGCACTTGGTAAAAGTGCGAGGGGCCAGAGAATAGCTGAATGGCCTTCTCTGGTATTCGTACGCTAGAGAAAGCACAGGAATTGTGAGGTTTGGTCCGCTCCCCGCAACACGCTCCGTTCCTTTAAGGTACTATGTTGATTGATGCATTCCCCGCCACGCGCTCCGTTCCTTTAAGGTGCCGTGTTGATTGGTGCATTCCCCGCCACACGCTTTTGGAGCAAGTATCAATCTCATCCCGCAGCTGTCACAGTTTGTAATTAGCGCCCCTGAAGGCTTTATATACACAGACCTCCTTGCTATCGATGTTGGGTCGTTCTGGAATACAACTGCATATACCTGCCTTTCCCCGTCGCTGTTCCTGTCATCTTTCTCTCCAGGACCTTTTTGTGGAGAACCGCTGTGGAGAACCTGGTTCCCCGTTTGGAGCTGCGCCTCGTTATCTGCCCGCTTTACGCGTTGCGCTCTGGTGAGTGTTTGGAAACAGTCTTTTTGGATTATCAGTTTTTTGTGTGTTTGGTGAACACTGAAGAAATACCGTTTTTGTTTTGTACTGGACTCAGCTAATTTGTGTGTTAGGATAACACTGAAGAATTCCGTTTTGTTTTGCACTGGACTCAGCTAACTTGTGTGTTAGTATAACACTGAAGAATACCGTGTTGTTTCTCACTGGACTCAGCTAACTTGTGTGTGGTACACCGAAGATCAAGTCACTTGGGATTAATACTGGACTCAGTCACCTCTCTGCCTCTGTGTGTTCGTTGGGCTGTTTCTGATTTCTCTCTCTCTCCGTTTTCCACCGTGAGTGAAAGCTGGGAGTATCTGCAGAGCCGCTGCAACGTCACATGCCAATTCCTCACCACTATCTACTGGGAGTATCTGCAGAGCCGCTACATCGTCACATGCCAGATCCCCGTTTGTTTGATTACTGTACCTCATCCATCTTGTGACTCTGTAAATAAATACGCCCTAGCTTTTGGCTAACTCTGAACTTCCTGTCTGTGCCGTTGCGTTTGAGGTCGTTTACAAACCATAACATTACGACCCAACCATGACGACCTCAGCCGACACAGAAAGGGTCAGAACAGCGTTAGCGGTCCAGATTGAGTTAACCAACGACCACAGCCTACAGCTAGGTGCGGCTGCGGTTGCTGTACAGGAGCTCCGAGACCAGGTCCTGCCTATTCAGGAGTCCCTTGGCTCTCTGGCTAGCCAGCAGTCTAATATTCTCCACCAATTACAAGCGCTGAGTGAAACCGTTAACACCTTGCTTGTAACCCCACTTACTTCAGGAGCCTCGGCCGGAGCATCACCCGCAGCCCTGGCAGGCCCCGCGCCTCCCGATCCCGCACCTCGGGAGCCCCGTCTCTCCGAACCACGGTTGTTCGATGGTAACTTCGAGGATTGTGCCACATTCATCATGCAATGTGAGTTGGTTTTTCGTCATCAACCCAGCCGATTCACTTCAAGGGGAGCCCGAGTGGCTTACATGACTAACTTGCTCTCAGGCCGGGCAGCCCAGTGGGTCACTGCCTCCTGGGCAATGGGGGCTGATTTCTGTTTTTCCTACCCAGACTTCGTGGCTGAGCTCCGCAGGGTTTTCCACCACCCAGCCCGTGGCCAGGACCCTGGAGCCCGGTTGGGCACCTTCCGGCAGGGCAGTGGCGGGGTCACCGACTACGTGCTGGAGTTCAGACTGGCGGCAACGGAGAGCGGTTGGAACGATCAAGCGCTTCGTCTCACCTTCATGAGGGGGCTCAACGACGCTGTCAGGGACCAGCTTGCGACCCGTGAGGAACCTGAGTCCCTCGAGGACCTATTCAGCCTCGCCATTCGCATCGACGGACGCCTCCAGGAGAGAAGACGTGAGAGAACCCGACAGGGACCTCCAGAGGTTCTCCAGACCCCCCGTACTCGTGACGGTACTGCGGTCCGCCCTGCTCCCAACACGACTGGTGGCCCCTTCCCCTCCCGTTCGGTGCCCGGGGAGGAACCCATGCAGCTGGGACGTTCACATCTTAGCCAAGCTGAACGGGAGGCGAGGTTCAGGTCCGGCCTTTGCCTCTACTGCGATCGGGATGGACACTGTATCGCCAACTGCCCCACCCGGCCAAAAGACCAGGCTCGCCGGGACCCCGGGAGATCCTGGTGAGCCGTTTTTCTCGTTCCCAGAGCCGTGCACCACCTAGCCGTCTGATGAGCGTCACCCTGGCCTGGGCGGACCAACGGGCCACGGTGGAGGCATTCATTGACTCGGGGGCTGACGAGAGTTTCCTAGACTTCGAGTTTGCTACCCGGGCCAACATTCCACTTGAGGACCTCGTGAGGCCATTGGAGGTATTCGCATTGGACCAACACCGCCTGGCTGACATCACTCAACGCACCTGTCCTGTCCTGCTCACCATTGCTGGTAACCACGTTGAGAGACTCCAGTTTTTTATCACCAGATCCCCTCTTGTCCCAGTAGTCCTGGGCCGGCCCTGGCTCGCGCTGCACGAGCCGCACATCGCCTGGTCCTCCGGTACCATCAGGGGGTGGAGCTCCTCCTGTCATGCCCAGTGTCTTCAGGCGGCGTCCTGTCCCTCGCCCCGGAGATCCGTTTGTGAGCCGCCTCCGGACCTCTCGACCATACCCCCCCGAGTACCACGACCTCAAGGAGGTTTTCAGTAAGTCCAGGGCTCAGGCCCTTCCGCCTCACCGGCCTTACGACTGTGCCATCGACCTCCGCTCAGGGGCTCCCCTTCCCGGCAGCCGCCTCTACAGTCTGACCGTCCCTGAGAAGGCAGCGATGGATCAATATATCTCTGAGTCCTTGGAAGCAGGACTCATTCGGCCTTCCTCCTCTGTGGCGGCCGGTTTCTTCTTTGTTGGGAAGAAGGACGGAGACCTTCGACCCTGCATCGACTACCGCCAGCTCATCATGGATCCCGGCCTGATCACCGACTTCCATCGTGCCCATCCGGGCGAGCCGGGTCGGGCTGGTCGCCGGGTGGCTCCCGTGGAGGGGGGGGTACTGTGAGGTTTGGTCCGCTCCCCGCCACACGCTCCGTTCCTTTAAGGTACTATGTTGATTGATGCATTCCCCGCCACGCGCTCCGTTCCTTTAAGGTGTTGATTGGTGCATTCCCCGCCACACGCTTTTGGAGCAAGTATCAATCTCATCCCGCAGCTGTCACAGTTTGTAATTTATATACACAGACCTCCTTGCTATCGATGTTGGGTCATTGTCACATAGTAATGTCTAAAGACAATATATAATATAAGCTGGAGCGGGCTGTATGTGAAAACCAGCCCCTCCAGTAGTGCCTTAAGCAAGGTCCCGAGCAGGTAATAAAGTGAACACAAGACGTTGATCCAAATAGTAAATTATATTTATTATGCAGGGTAGGGCTTGAAACCTCCACTGATATTTATAGGCAACAAAGGGAAAAAACAACCCACAAACATGTAAACAAATAGGGAAAAAGGTAATTGGAGAACAGACAAAGTGAGGTATAGGAGAATACTACTAATATATATATAATACCATATGATATAACATAATATAAGATATAGTATATACTTAGTACCAGAGCAACTCCGATAGATATATATATATATATATATATATATATATATATACTTACTTCCAAGCAGGAAAGCAAATGGCTCTAAGGCCCACAACACAATACATATATATCTGGCTACTGGTAAGTCCACACACAGTGGCCAACAAAGCACAAGGTATCCACACACAGTGGTCAATCAATGGCAACCTCACAAATCTCTGATCAGTGGCAACTGACAGAGAGAGGCGCCCCGATGTGTGTCATCTCCACTCTATTAACCACCCATCTCCACTGCCTGTTCGAAGGTGCACCAATCAGATGCAACCAATCCAATCAGGGAGATGAGTGGCATCTGTGAATAGAAACAGGCAATTAGGAGATGACACAACACCACACATAGCAAACAACACAAATAATATATTACCCTGATGTTACATGGTGTTAAAATATATGGCAATAATGATAATGAACAACCCACGTACGTGACAGTCGTTCTGGAATACAACTGCATATACCTGCCTTTCCCCGTCGCTGTTCCTGTCATCTTTCTCTCCAGGACCTTTTTGTGGAGAACCGCTGTGGAGAACCTGGTTCCCCGTTTGGAGCTGCGCCTCGCTATCTGCCCGCTTTACGCGTTGCGCTCTGGTGAGTTTTTGGAAACAGTCTTTTTGGATTATCAGTTTTTTGTGTGTTTGGTGAACACTGAAGAAATACCGTTTTTGTTTTGTACTGGACTCAGCTAATTTGTGTGTTAGGATAACACTGAAGAATTCCGTTTTGTTTTGCACTGGACTCAGCTAACTTGTGTGTTAGTATAACACTGAAGAATACCGTGTTGTTTCTCACTGGACTCAGCTAACTTGTGTGTGGTACACCGAAGATCAAGTCACTTGGGATTAATACTGGACTCAGTCACCTCTCTGCCTCTGTGTGTTCGTTGGGCTGTTTCTGATTTCTCTCTCTCTCCATTTTCCACCGTGAGTGAAAGCTGGGAGTATCTGCAGAGCCGCTGCAACGTCACATGCCAATTCCTCACCACTATCTACTGGGAGTATCTGCAGAGCCGCTACATCGTCACATGCCAGATCCCCGTTTGTTTGATTACTGTACCTCATCCATCTTGTGACTCTGTAAATAAATACGCCCTAGCTTTTGGCTAACTCTGAACTTCCTGTCTGTGCCGTTGCGTTTGAGGTCGGTTACAAACCATAACAGGAATCCCCTATGAGGAGGAAAAATCGGGATGTGAAAATACGCATCCGTCAGGTCTATGGAAGCGCAATCGATTGAACGGAGATATGTCCAGTATGGCCCCCCCTCCCCGTTTTCTTGGGTACCAGAAAACAGGGGGTAGACCTTATCATTACGTCCCTTTCCTGGGACTGAGAATGACCTGCTTTGCCATCAGAGATTTCTGCAGGGACAGCAGAAGGTGTAGCAGGAGGTGTAGTAGGGACAGCAGGAGGTGTAGCAGAAGGTGTAGCAGGAGGTGTAGCAGGAGGTGTAGTAGGGACAGCAGGAGGTGTAGCAGAAGGTGTAGCAGAAGGTGTAGTAGGGACAGCAGGAGGTGTAGCAGAAGGTGTAGCAGAAGGTGTAGTAGGGACAGCAGGAGGTGTAGCAGAAGGTGTAGCAGGAGGTGTAGCAGAAGGTGTAGCAGGAGGTGTAGCAGGAGGTGTAGCAGAAGGTGTAGCAGGAGGTGTAGTAGGGACAGCAGGAGGTGTAGCAGGAGGTGTAGCAGGAGGTGTAGTAGGAGGTGTAGCAGGAGGTGTAGTAGGGACAGCAGGAGGTGTAGCAGAAGGTGTAGCAGAAGGTGTAGCAGGAGGTGTAGTAGGGACAGCAGGAGGTGTAGCAGGAGGTGTAGCAGGAGGTGTAGCAGGATGTGTAGCAGGAGGTGTAGCAGGAGGTGTAGCAGGATGTGTAGCAGGAGGTGTAGCAGGGACAGCAGGTGTAGCAGGAGGTGTAGCAGGGACAGCAGGAGGTGTAGCAGGAGGTGTAGCAGGGACAACAGGTGTAGCAGGGACAGCAGGAGGTGTAGCAGGAGATGTAGCAGGAGGTGTAGCAGGAGGTGTAGCAGGGACAACAGGTGTAGTAGGGACAGCAGGAGGTGTAGCAGGAGATGTAGCAGGAGGTGTAGCAGGAGGTGTAGCAGGGACAACAGGTGTAGTAGGGACAGCAGGAGGTGTAGCAGGAGATGTAGCAGGAGGTGTAGCAGGAGGTGTAGCAAAGACAACAGGTGTAGTAGGGACAGCAGGAGGTGTAGCAAGAGGTGTAGCAGGAGGTGTAGCAGGGACAACAGGTGTAGTAGGGACAGCAGGAGGTGTAGCAAGAGGTGTAGCAGGAGGTGTAGCAGGGACAACAGGTTTTAATTTGATTTGATTTTATTAGGGATCCCCATTAGCTGGTGCGACACACACACACACACACACACTCACACACACACACACACACACACACACACACACACACACACACACACACACACACACACTTCAGAAACAAACATAGTATCAATGAGAGCATCAATAATACACCTGAGTGAAGTCTAGTAAAAAAAAAAAAAAATTTTTTTTTTTTTTTTTTTTTTTTAGTTAATCTTGAGTTAAAAAAATTAGTGGCATTCATAGAATCGGGAGTTAACGCGATATTAACGCGATATATTTGACAGCCTTAATTAAAAGACAATCTATTTTCAACGTTAAGCCAAGAGAGGCGGGCATGCATACGGCTCACATTAGACCTTAGTGAGCAGCCCAGTACCAACCGTGCTGCCCTGTTCTGGACCACCTGGAGCTTCCTGAGGTCACCACTGGCAGCAGATGACCACATCGCAGAGCAATAGTCAAGATGACATAAAACTAAACTTTGCACTATCAGACATAAAAGGGGACGGGCAACAAAAGAAGCACATTTCCTGTAAATACCAATTGCTCTTCCCATTTTTAAAACAATATAATTAATATGCTGAGACCAAGACAGAGTGCAATCCAGCATCACTCCAAGGAGTTTAGTACTTTCAACTTGTTGAACTGCTGAATTACACAAGTTTAAATGTAGCACGAACAGCAGGAGGTGTAGCAGTGGGTGTAGCAGGGACAACAGGTGTAGTAGGGACAGCAGGAGGTGTAGCAGGGACAACAGGTGTAGCAGGGACAGCAGGGGATGTAGCAGGAGGTGTAGCAGTGGGTGTAGCAGGGACAACAGGTGTAGTAGGGACAGCAGGAGGTGTAGCAGGGACAACAGGTGTAGCAGGGACAACAGGAGGTGTAGCAGGAGGTGTAGCAGGAGGTGTAGCAGGGACAACAGGTGTAGCAGGGACAGCAGGAGGTGTAGCAGGAGGTGTAGCAGGGACAACAGGTGTAGTAGGGACAGCAGGAGGTGTAGCAGGAGGTGTAGCAGGAAGTGTGGCAGGGACAGCAGGAATGTCTTGCTCAAGGACACTTCGACACTGCCCGGGAGGAGTGGGAATCGAACTGGGAACCTCCGGATTACCCCGACAAGGCTATTTGCATTTTCTTGGTATCTAGGGACATCTATGGACCTCAGGGAATGTATTCCCACTGTCAGAAATATTGCGTCTGTTACTCTGCTTGAGTAAATTGTAATGAACCAAAGGAGAATATAATTATTATAATTTTATTTGTTTTGACGGTTAATAACACTGAGCTCATTCAGCACCTTCTTGAGATCAAGTGTACTAAGCAAATGAAAAAAGGACAGATGATTTACAGGGATTTTTGTAGATAGTTGTATATGCAGGCTATATAGCTGCATTATTAGCAGGCGTTTTAGGTCTAAATGGGTTCATCTGAGTAGACTCTGGCGCCCCTCAGAAGCCGGAATGTGTCCTTTCCTCGCCCTGCCCCATGGTTTACCTCTGACCTCCGCTCTATGAAAAGAGTGAGTCGACGACTGGAGCGACTCTCCAGGCGATCTGGCCTCACCGTCCACCGTCTGGCCTTCGTCGACCACGTGAGGTCCTACAGAGAGGCTCTCTCCAAGACTAGGACCGCGTACTACTCCACCCTCATCACCTCACAGCAAAATAACCCCAGATCGCTTTTCTCAACCATAAATCGTCTCCTCCGCCCTCTCACTGCCTCCCACACTGATGCTCCTGACCTCTGCTCTAAGTTCCTGGACTTTTTCCAGGCTAAAGTGACTTCCATCCACCAACAACTCATGGTGCCCGCCCCCTCCCCTCCTCACTTACCCCTGACGCCGGACTACATGCTCCCAGCTGCATCCCTCCATCCCCAGTGCTCTCTCTCCTCCTTCTCCCCAGTGGATGTTCCGCTGGTCATGAAGCTGGTTACCAGAGCCAAAGCTTCCACCTGCTCCCTCGACCCCATGCCTACGGTACTGGTCAAGGCCTGCCTTCCTACCCTCTGCCCCATCATAACGGACATCATCAACTCCTCTCTGTCATCTGGAATAGTTCCCTCCTGTTTCAAAACCGCCTCCATCACTCCCATCCTAAAAAAGCCTGGTTTGGACCCTGAGGTGCTGGACAACTACCGGCCGATCTCCAACCTTCCTTTCCTAAGCAAAACCTTGGAAAGGGCAGTCGCCGCCCAGCTTCATCAACATCTGTCCAACCATGAGCTCTACGAACCCCTTCAGTCAGCCTACCGAGCACATCACAGCACAGAGACCGCCCTCATCAAGATCACTAATGACCTCCTCCTTGCTGCAGACTCCGGACACATCAGCCTCCTCATCCTTCTCGACCTCTCCGCGGCGTTCGACACAATATCCCACTCAGTCCTCCTCAAATGCCTCTCCGACAACCTAGGCATCACCGGTACAGCTCTGTCATGGTTTCATTCATATCTCACTAATAGATCTCAGTTTGTCAGCGTCAGCAGCTCATCCTCCTCCCCGGCCCCAGTCAACCACGGTGTCCCCCAGGGCTCTGTGCTGGGTCCCCTACTATTCACCATTTACATGCTCCCCCTCGGTCAGATTATACGTCACCACGGACTCAACTTCCACTGTTATGCTGATGATACTCAGCTCTACATCAGCACCTCACCATCCTCCCAGCTCCCCCCACAGTCTGTAGTCAACTGCCTCCACGCTATAAAAACCTGGATGGCAACCAAATTACTTAAACTCAACAGCAAAAAGACAGAGCTCATGGTTGTGGCCCCCAAGGCACTGCTCGGGAAGGTTGGAGATCTCCTCCTCCACGTTGACGGCTGTTCCATCTCCCCGTCTCTCGAAGTCCGTAACCTGGGCGTCACCCTTGACTCCACACTTTCATTTCACTCCCACATCAAATCTGTCACCAAGTCTGCCTTCTACCACCTCAGGAACATCTCCCGTCTCCGACCCTCACTCTCAGACTCTGTGGCGGAGACCCTGATCCACTCATTTGTCACCTCCCGGTTGGACTATTGTAATGGAGTCCTGTTCGGGGTACCCAGCAAAGCCCTGGACAGGCTCCAGTATGTCCAGAACTCAGCTGCCAGGGTTCTCACTCACACCAAGCCCTGGCAGCACATCACCCCCACCCTCATCCATCTCCACTGGCTTCCAGTCAGGTTCCGCATCACCTTCAAACTCCTGATACTCACCTACAAATCCCTCCATGCCCTCGCCCCCCGGTACCTGTCTGATCTCCTCCACCAGTACACTCCATCCCGGAACCTACGATCCTCTGATCTAGGTCTCCTCTCCATCCCTCGCACCAGGTTACGGACTTTTGGGGACAGAGCCTTCAGCGTGGAGTCCCCTACCCTCTGGAACTCTCTCCCCCCCGAAATCCGCAACGCCCCAACCCTGGACACCTTCAAATCCGCTCTAAAAACACACCTCTTCACCAAGGCTTTCCCCATCAGTTAGTTTTAGATTAAATTAGGTCCATTATCCCCTACTTTCCCTCATCCCCTCTTCCCCCTCCCCCCCTACTTTCCTTGCCCTATTTTTTGTCCTGATTGTAAAGCGACCTTGGGTTCTATGAAAGGCGCTATATAAATTTGATTTATTATTATTATTATTATAATAGCGTCTCGTAGTTACACCCAACATGAATTGAAAATGGGGGACCCTGATGTAAACAAGTCAAACGTCTTTCTCTGGTCTGCATCCCCTTAACAATTGTGTGTATTGAGCCGTACTGTATTGTACCCATTCTGCAATCTGTTAAATAAAGTTTCATTCATTCATTCAACAATTTGGCAACCAGCATCTTGTAATGAGAGACTCAGTCTATGCATATTTAGAGCCGAGTATAAGACATTTTGTTTTTGCTACATTTAATTTGAGTCTGTTTTCAGTTATCCAATTATTATCAACACCGTCAACACGTGTGTGTGTGGGTGTGTGTCAACAACTTGCTGTAGGAGAGAAGACAGCGAGAAAGCCAGCTGCTATCGATAGTGCAGAAAGTATCGATATTGCGGGAAATGAATATTGAAAGTATGTTTTTTTTTAAATACTTTATTTTCAGTTTTTCAGTTTTATGTAAACAAGAACAGACATTCAAAAAGACAAAAAGGAGGAGACAAAACAGAAAAAACTAAAAACCGCCAGACAGAAAAATTATAAAATAACAGTGTGACTTAACTCAAAGCGATACACAATGTGTTGTATAGCCAGGTGTTACAAGAGTACAGGTAAAACATGAAGTATATAGGGGTGAGTCTCTGCAGAATGCAATTATTTGTCCTTCAGATAATCAATGAATGGGCTCCATATATCCGAAAACCTGTTGTGCTCTTTGGATCTGTAAAAGCGGATCATCTCTGTAATGTATAGGATATTACATAGCCTATAGCTAGAGTGTCAGCACCCTCTACTGGCCACTATTGGCATGCCCTGTATTGCAACCACAGTTGAATAAGTAAACCTCTGTGATGAACATTGATTGATTGATTGATTGAAAACTTTATTAACAGATTGCAGAATGGGTACAATACAGTACAGCTCAATACACACAATTGTTAAGGGGATGCAGACCAGAGAAAGACTTTCGTCTTGTTTACATCAGGGTCCCCCATTTTCAATTCATCAGGACATATATGACATACATGACATACAGATAGTCAGTACTGCTACATCTATACATTTATGACATACCAGATTTGCAAATACAGTACTGTTTGTGATACAGAAGGAGTCAGGAAAAGGGAGTATATACATTTGACGTAGAAACTGTACATTGGAGGAGGTTGGGTGGGGGGGGTTGGGTACACTGGGATATTGACAACCATACTGGGTAATCTACATTGGAGGTGGTTGGGGGGGGGGGGGGGGCACACTGTATATACAAGCAAAACTGTACATTGAGGGGGGGGGGGGAGACACTGTACAAACAAACAAAATTGTACATTGGACTATTGACAAAACCATACTAGGTAAATGACTGTACATTGGAGGGGGTTGGGTTAGGATATTTACAGGGGCCAGTGTTGAATTGCAGTCTCCCGTAGGTGTCCCTTGAGAGAGGTTTTGAAAGTGGGTAGTGATCCACATTCCTTTACAGCTTTGGGTAGGGCGTTCCACATTGATGTGGCATAATTGCGAAACGTGTTTAGTCCCTTATTTGAGCCGAATCTGGGTTTAACATGATTTGTGGAGCTCCCTCTGGTGTTGTGATCGTGGTATTCACTGACCTTTGGGAAGTATTTTGACATGTACATGGGTACCTTGGTCGTGTAGTGTATCTTGTAGACCAGGCCCATTGCAAGTTGCTGTACTCTGTCGTCTACTCTAAGCCATCCTAGGTTGTCAAAGTGGGCAGGGGTGAGGTGGGTTCTAGGAGTAAGGTCAAGCAGTAGTCTGACCAGTTTGTTTTGAGATGTTTGTAATTTTGTTTTTAGCTTCGTGTCTCCGGGTGTCATTCTTATAGAGAGTATAAGAACCCTAATATGTGCGGCTAAGTGGCGCAGTGGGCAAGGCGCTCGCCACTAATGCAGGAGATGCTGGGTTCGAGCCCAGCTCTCGGCATTGCTACCAGCTTGGCTGGTCGTTCATACTAATACAATTGGCAGTATTAGGGGGTGGGAAGCTGGTGGGTGGGGATCGGACGTTGTGGACAGCGACTCCTATAGGTCGGTTGGTGCGCCTGCGCAGCAGAATCAGGAAGCAACGAGGGCGGCGTTATGGGCGTGTCCGCGTCTCTACAATTCGTAGCATTTCTGCAGACCCCTCTCTGATTGGTTGAGGCCATTTCTGCAGACCCCTCTCTGATTGGCTGAGCGCGCGCATGTGCATGAGCCGCGACAAGCTCCTCTAGCCAGGAGTCGAAACTCCGTTAAGCTCCAGAGAGAGAGGCTGAAAACCCACAGTTGTTGCCCGACGGATGGGAGCCGAATCCCGGATCCGAGTTTTCTGATGAATAGCCCCAAAACATGGAGGTCGCGAACGCAATTTATACATTTACATTTAGTCATTTAGCTGACGCTTTTATCCAAAGCGACTTACATGTTCTGTACGACAAGCCATCAGGAAGAGCACAACTCTATCAGCTGAGCAACAATGTTCATCAAAGTGTTGAGTGCTACAGTGTAGGTTAGTTTATTAGGACAAGTGCATGACAGTACGGTTAGTTAGGGTTAGATTTTTTTTTTTTTTTTTTTTTTATTCAGATAATGGTTGAAGAAGTGCGTTTTTAGTCGACGGCGAAAGATTGGACGTGTTTCGGCTGTCCTAACTGGGGTGGGTAGTTCATTCCACCATTGTGGGGCAAGGACTGAGAATAGGCGACTTCTCTTTGATGACCCTCCCGGAGCTTGGATAGGAGTAGGTCTGAGGCGGCCAGAAGATGCAGAACGTAGGGGTCTTGAGGGTGTGTAGTTAGAGACCGCATGGAAGTATTGATTACACCATAACGAATCATTAAAAAAATATACCGTTAACTGGAATATGTTGTGTGTGCCTTTACACATATGTTGGATAGGATTATGTAATTGGTTTGTCATTAAAAACCAATAATAATCGCTCGCCGGCTTCGCTGACCAGAGCTCTCTCAGATTCAAAGTTTTAATTGCAGCCTGGAACATACATGTTTCGGAACCAATGTGTAACTAGACAGTTACAATATAACATTTATATTAATTAACCCAGTTAATGCCTTAAGAGAAAGAGTCTGGTGGTCAATTGCTGAAATGTTGTGTCTTACTAATAATAACTAATTCCTTGGTCAATAGAAGTCTCTGTGATACTTTCTGAATATGATTTGGGAACATCAAATGGGCAGGCCGCGAAATAACAACGTTACAATGTACAGTTTCTGACAGCTGGCTGTGTTGTGAAATGTGCATAACGTTATGAATAAACCGCGAAGTCACACGAAATAACGTTATACGCGAATCTGGTAGTACATTTCCAATCAGAGAGGGGCTTCGCTCAACCAATCAGAGAGGGGTCTGCAGAAATGGAGCTCAACCAATCAGAGAGGGGTCTGCAGAAATGCGGCTACGAATTGTAGAGACGCGGCGTGTCCCTCCCATAGATATATATGGTCCCTACCACGCAGACCCTCACCGCTGAGAGGTCGCACTGTGCAGGTGAAAAGATGCGACAGCTGCCTCCTCGTGTACCGGAGGGGACACGTGATGCAAGGCTTGGTCCACATTGCAGCCGACCTGTGGGAGGCATGGCCTAACAGCGTTCGAGACAGGGGAGGGTAGAATTGGACAATACGAAATTGGGATGGGAGAAAAATAGAAAATGGGAGAAAAATTAGATAAGAAAAAAATAACCCTAATATGTTACAATCGCCATCTGTATTGTAGCGACCCTGGGATTTGGGTCGGGTGGGTCCGTTCAGCTGTCACTCAACACTCCGCCATCCCGGCGCTGGCGGATGCGCCAGCCGCGGGTTGACAGAGTCGAGAGTGCACGGGCTGACCTGGGGAAGGTATAAGAGGGTGGGGCACACAGCGTGCACTCGCTCTGGGGCATGGGAAATGGTAGCAATGAGTCTGAGTGATACCGCAACCTGTAATGGAGAACTGTTGTGAATAAAGACCTGCACTGAGAACTACCAACCTGCCTCGAGAGTCGTCTTATAACGTTGGAAAGCACGAACGTTACATTGGTGTCTGAAGTGGGATTTGAGGCGAAGTATGGACATTAAACGTGTCGGTGGAGAATGAGCTAACGTGGGCTAGTGAGGGCTAACGGGAGCTAACGTCGGCAGCTAGTGAGCCTAGCTTAGCTTACAGTTAGCATCAGTAGCATTGGAAAAAGAGAGGAGGAAGACGTGAGGAGCGGTCGGGTGACACGGACATGGAGTGTGGAGGAGCAGTTTGCAGAATTGTATGCCGGCCGAGGCGGCCATTGCCGGTTCACGGGGGCCCGGTTCCCGCCGGGTGGAGGTCGGAGGTGACCCAGGATGTCAACGGGCATGGCGGCGCCCGGCAGAGAAGACGCGACCCGAGGGACCCGGGGAGCCGCCGCGGTGGGGTTGGCCGACGACCTGGAGGGCCGGACCCGGGGGACGTTGCTGCATGGTGCAGAGCCATGGGGACATGGAACTCTCTGGCGCGCACGGCAGAGACTGACGGATGAACAAGACCCAGGGCCAGCGGTGAGGCAGGGAGTGCTCCCTCTTCACCAGGACACAGCGGCGTGTCCTCACCCTTCGCTGGGGTGCGGCAGAGACTATGACGGATGAATGGGTTATACTGAATGAAAAAAAAGAAAAGAGTAAAATCTTGTAATGGTGATTTCATTGAGGTGTGGGGTATTGTGTTGGGTACTGCGGGGATTTGAGTACTGGTTAGCGGGTATTGGAGTGGAGCTAGCAGTTAGCGTAGCGTCGGCCGGTGGTTAGGTGTAGCCACCGGTAGCGTCGTGTAGCTAGCTGCGCCTAGCATCGTAACCGGTGGATAGGCGACTGTCTCTGTTGTGTGATGCCAGTAACGCGTTACTAAGTAACGCGTTATTGTAATCTGATTACTTTTCCCCGAAAATAGTAATCTAACGCGTTAATCTTTAAAAGCCAGTAATCTGATTGCAGTTACTTGTCCAAGTGGCTGTGCATTACTATTTCGTTACTATCTCATCATAAATTCATAATGCAGGCGGAATGCAGTATTTTATTTCGTTTTCGACAGTCAAAAATACATTTTGAGCTGTTTTTCTTTTGGGAGTGACGTGGTGTGGCAGTGAAAGGGTTAAATACAAGAATGTGTCCCGCGGCGTGACTGGTCCCTCTGTCTGTGAGTGACTCTGCTTTGGTGCAATCACATTCCCCATCCACAGTCTGCGAATCAGAGGCAGAGTAGGGCGGGTCTTCACAGCACGTCATGTGACATATGCGCCAATTGTGTGACAGCAGGGCTCCGTCGTCGGAGAATTCCACCCCAAAACGCTTGGCAAAATTAAAAGTGAAACCGCAAGATGACTTTTGCGGTTTCTGTTCAGAATTCCACCCCAAAACGCTCGTCTAAACGTAGCCTCAGTCACTACTTCACGGCGGAGGAAACAAAATACTGTCTACCGCTAAAAACAGCACATCCAATTGCATTGAAAGCATCTGGAATCACAACACTAGCCGACGCTTCGACTAGGTACAGGAGGGTTGATGGTGGCAGAGCAAAAGCTCTTATTTGCCAGATTTACAGTTAATTTACATGTTAAAGAGAGACTGATTGTATGTTTATAGAGAGACATTTATAAAAACTATTTAATAGTTACAGTTGATGTAATTGAATAGTTCAGCCTGCATTAGTTAGATGTGATACACTGGTTTTGTAAAACCACTGGCTGGCTGCTCTAATGCTGTGAGCATCATAGACTGTTGCTTTACCATACTTGATGGTACAGAAGCTGAAGCACTAGTTTAACAATTTACGTTATGTGCAGAGAAACAAGTTAAAAACAATTTATGCACTTTCAATAAAGCGTTTAAAAAAAACTGTTGGGGGAACGACAACGACTTCGTAACCTAGTTACTTTCAATAAGTTACTCTGATAATCAAGTAATCAGTAAAGTAACTTAGATTACTTTTTAAAGGAGTAATCAGTAATCAGTAATCAGATTACTTTTACAAGTAATCTGTGGCATCTGAGGGCGTCTCTCTGTCGGCCTGGAACAGGAGGACGCGGGCAACCTGGAACCAAGGTATTTGTATGGGACTATGGGTAATTGGTGGTTGTCGTCTCCTGTGGCCTGACTGAGAGGGTTGCAGCCCGTAACCAATAAGAGCACTCACGGGCTAGCAGGAGCGTGGCGTCGTAACCGGTGGTTAGGCCATAGCCACCGGAAGCGTCGCGTGGCTAGCTGCTGCCCTAGCTTTGCTGCGGGGGGGGGGGGGGGGGGGGGGGAATCTTGTTGACTGTTGGGTGAATTTGGTTCATCTCTCGGGGCGAGAGATTTAATAGGGAGGAGGTAGTGTAGCGACCCTGGGATTTGGGTCGGGTGGGTCCGTTCAGCTGTCACTCAACACTCCGCCATCCCGGCGCAGGCGGACGCGCCAGCCGCGGGTTGACAGAGTCGAGAGTGCACGGGCTGACCTGGGGAAGGTATAAGAGGGTGGGGCACACAGCGTGCACTCGCTCTGGGGCATGGGAAATGGTAGCAATGAGTCTGAGTGATACCGCAACCTGTAATGGAGAACTGTTGTGAATAAAGACCTGCACTGAGAACTACCAACCTGCCTCGAGAGTCGTCTTATAACGTTGGAAAGCACGAACGTTACAGTATGATTGTGATAATTTCATTGAGCCATTTCTGGAAACACAGGGGTGTAGGTGATTTCCAATCGGTTAGAATCGTATAAAAAGTGACAATTCAAGGATATAAGAGAGGAGGAATGCGACGCAGCAAGGGATACAAGCTAACGTGGCGTTGGACCACAACGGGGAGACGCTGGATACAACCGGACCGACCAGGACTCGGGCATCCGCACACGAGATGCAGGCGCAGAGGGCTTTGCCCGGCGGGGTCCTGTGTGTTGGGGGGTCGGTGGGCGTGGGGTGGGGCTCTCTGGGGCATGGGAAATAGCGGGCTTGGCTCGGTGGGGGGGAGTCCCCTATCCTTTCCACCAAGCAGGACTCGAACACTGAGGTCATACACACCGACCAAGATTCAATACCACATATGCATATAATGAGATAGTGAATGGAGGTTATGATTCGAGACACACTGCAGACAACACACAGACCACTGGGAATACAAACAGGGTAAACACATTAGATGGGGAAATTGGGACTTGATTCGGGACATATAATACAAATAACACGTACTAGACTATGACATGACAGGGAACATGGGAAATCACATTCGGAGACCGGACCGGGAGCTCTGGAAATGTACTAACATTATGAAAGATAAAAATTCAAATAAAATGTTGGACAATAATAGGGACATTGGAGAATCCCCATTGGGGATATCTACGTCGTTATAGGAGGAGCCCTCTCCAGGAGAGCCTTACCCCTCCAACCCGCAAACGGGGGTTAAACAGGGTTAAAAAGAATTACCTGGGAAGTGCCAAATGTCTTTAGTCTTTTATATTATTTTCTTCTGAGTTATGTTAGAATAGCAGTTGCTTTAAATGTGCACATGGACAAATATGAAGGACAAGAATTCAAAATGTTGGACATGAAGAGAGGCTTGGAGAATCTCCTTTGGGGGGTATCTCCGTCTCTGGGGGGGGGGGGGGGCTTCTCCGGTGGGAGGGCTGATCCCCCCCCCAAACCGCCAATCGGGGAAAGAGTGCTAACCATATAACCATTTATGTTCACTTCATTTTTTCTTATTGTGTTGTTAGTTTAATTTTTCATAAATATATGCGGTGATGTCGGTGACACAGGAGGAACAGAGGTGGGCAGGCTGGGGGCGGGTGGGAGCTCTGGGTGCTCGGCTCCGCGCATGGTGGACCAGGATATGGGGGTGTTCTGTTTCTCGGGGAGGAGGGCGGGATGGAGGGGTTTCTCTCAGGGGGATCAGAGCGGCTGGGCTTTGCCCGGCGGGGCCCTGTGTGTTGGGTGGTCGGTGGGCGTGGGGTGGGGCTCTCGGGGGCATGGGAAATAGCGGGCTTGGCTCGGTGGGGGGGAGTCCCCTATCCTTTCCTCTACTGGGCTGGCCCAATTGATTCAAGGGACCCGTGTCGCTGGGGGCCCGGCGGCGCGCGCATCGGCCTGGGATATGGGGGGCTCCTATGGGCTTAACTCAGGGGGGGGGGGGGGGTGTTGGGGGAGGGGGACCATCGTTTCCGCGGTTTGGCCCGGGAGAGTGGGGTCTTGGATGTTGTGGGGTCGTCGGCCGTGGGGTGGGGTGCTGGGTGGCATGGGAGGTAGCGGGCTTGGCTCGGTGGGGGGGAGTACCACCCCTCGCCCCTCTACTGGGCCTGGCCCAATCAAATTCAAGGTACCCGTGTCGCTAAGTACTCGGCCCAGTGTGAGACGGCCCTGGGATGTGGGGGAGCTCTGTTTCTGGGGGTGGATGGTGGGAGGGGGGGGGGGTCCCTCTCATGGAGGTCTGGGAGGCTGAGCACGGCCGAATTCAAGGGGCCCATGTGGATGTACGGTTGTGTTGTTGATGTCATTGTACAGTAGGTATTGTGTAAGTGTTGTTTGTCTATAAATGTTAATAAAAAAAAATTGTTTAAAAAAAGAAAATAATTGTTAGTTTCTACATACCCTCGTTCGTGCACAAACCTGAGCTAAACATTGCCTTGTTTCAAAATAATCCAGACTGGTTTACTAGATTGTGAGATAAAGTGCGTTTTGTGCAGCGTATGCGCAAATCTCGCGGCTGCTTGCCTGAAACCTATATTATTGCCAGGTCAAAGGTAAACACATGACCTTGTTTCTTCACAAAGCCGGGGGGGGGGGGGGTCGTTTTCCGACGCTGCGATCATACAAACTCCATCATGTTTTACGATGGAGTTTCGGTAAAGTACACGTAAAATAGACGTTACCTTTGTTTTAGAGGTACTCCATTTCACACTTTGAGTCCAAAAGTGTCTTGAATTAGAACAGAATCAATACCTATAACGTTAGTTAGTCTCATCCGTCTTCTTCATCTGCTCGGGCCAGACTATACCACGGAGCCGAATAGGTTTCCTCATCGGTCGGTTTGATTATAGTTTTACCAGTAGTGCTGAGTCCAACATAGTCCATAGTCTGGTGGAAACGCAATTTATCGTCCATAATCATCATCCATATAATCCATTTAGTCTTTTTCATAATATCCAATAGTTCGCTCTAGGCGATCGCGATTGTCGAACGTGTCCTGCTCACTGCTGCTCACAATGAGTCCCTAGTGGTTTGGGGCTGTGGGGGCTGGCACTAACGCACTAATAGCTGGCCCATGCATGTTCATAAGGTAGGCGATACTGTGAGCGTGCATGGCCACCCGCATTTCACTGTATGCCCTGGTATGTATGTGACAAATAAACTTGAGAGGGGACAGTAATTATTTAAATAATCTCTAACACCACCTTTATGCAACAGGATCACATGGTCTGATTTCCAAACTTATCCTCAGCAGTAGAGATCCTGGGTTTTATGGATTGCAGAGCATCAAATACTTCATCATGTGAAAAGGGACAAAAGGAGAATTGAGGGGTGTAATCCACGGGACTCACACAATCAATGTCTTCTATATCAATATTAACATCAACAGGAAGTCTGATCAGTTGCCCAACAACTGC
Source organism: Notolepis coatsorum (assembly GCF_963971535.1). NCBI lineage: Eukaryota > Metazoa > Chordata > Actinopteri > Aulopiformes > Paralepididae > Notolepis > Notolepis coatsorum. The sequence goes on from NC_140175.1 coordinate 105,407,955, forward strand.
AACATGTTTATAAAATGCAAGACACATTTAATTCTGGCTAGAAACCGGTAGTGAATTAAAGGTCTTGTTTTTCTTCGAGTTATCTGCCTCCCAAAACTGAGCCGGGTTTGTGTAGGAACTTGTAATTAAATCTAAAGAGTAATCTGATTTTGACTTTCTCATAGCTGTGGTACTGTACATCTGGTAGGCGATACTGCCACCTAGCGAGATTTGATCGTCATTGCAATTCCAACGTAGGCAGATGTGCCAGGGAGCTCCGGCTGAGTGTTTAGAACGGGGATCAAAGGAACACTGGCGGCGAAACACAAGATATTACGTTTTTGGCGCCCAATGAGTTAAGCGGAGTTGATAGCAACTCGCTTTTACTGTAGGTGTAATGTGTGAGTCTATGTGGTTTAGCATTCGGTACACACTGTGGAAATAGAAAGAATTTTATGACGGTTGTGCATTCACTGCTGTATAGGGATTTCAATACATCACGACTGTATACATAATATGGTATCATTATTTACATAGTGTTTCTTTGGACCCATTCGCTCACTGTTTTTGTTTTTGGAGGTGGATGAAACCCTCGCGTTGGTTTCAGACGGCCATCATGATGAGATGGTCTGGAATGCCAGACAGGTTTGGAAAAGCGCCATACATACAGTACTGGACAGATGTAGTGTTCTTCTCCCCCATGGGACCAACTGTAACTATTCTATGTCTGCTTTCTTTATGGGGTTGGATTTGTTTGGGCTATCCTGTTAGGAGATCCTCACCACCCACTCCGCAGTTGAGGTAGGGGAGGAGGTTCCCTGGGTCCACGCCAGGAGTCCTCGTCGGAGAGGTACACACGCCACCAGGGACGTGCACAGGACTTTAGAGGGGCAGGTGCTCAAAGGCTGAAAAGGGCACTATACCTGTGTGTATATATTAACCGAGCGCGCATAGCGCGCAAGCACGATTTTCAAGGGCCCTTTTCGGGCAGGGAGGCCCCCTTTTTATGTTTTTTTGGGGGGTTTTGGTGATCAAATATTGAATATTGAACTATAATAATCAGTGCAGGAGCTCACTTATCCTTGAAAGACACTTTTATCACTGACTTAAAAGGCCCATACATCTCCATAAATGTTCAGGGGGGAGGGAATAAGTGCTTACCCTGCAGACCCCAAGAAGTGCTGTATATTCTGTATTGTTTAATATAAATGCATTTTTTTATTCCAATCCCGATTTGTATTTGAGATTCCCAAATCCCATCGGACTTGACTTCTTCGTGTCCCTCAATGAGTGTAATACCAGCATTCAACTGTATGCGCCACGGCGTTTTTGTTTTTTTTAATCTTTTTCCCCCTCCTTTTTCCTCCGATTTTCTCCCATCCCAATGTTAGTCGTTATGCCAATTCCCAATCCCCTTCCTGGTCGCTGCGCACTTACCCCCCACAGTCGGTCTGGGAGAGTGGAGGCTGGAGGCTATCACGTGCTTCCTCCAACACACGTCTAGCCAATCAACCGCTTCTTTTCACCTGGCAGCACGGACTCTCACTGAGAGAGTGTAACGTGTGGAAGGATCACACTACCGCCCTTAGATCCTATCCGCGCTTAGCAGGCGCCCCGACCGAATTGTAGGAGTCGCTGTTTACAACGACCCAGACCCACCCCGCCAGCTTCTCCCACCCTCTAATACTGCCAATTGTATTAGTGTGAACGGCCAGCCAAGCTGGTGACAACCCCGGAGCTGTGAGCTGGGCGCCACAGCGGTTTCTATCATCATCATCATCACCACCCACGCTATGCATAAAATATATAGGTCCGCGGAGAGGCACACTGAGGAGGCCGTGCAAACTGCAATGGAATATGGGGCATCTCTCTCTCTTTACCTAATATTTTGATTCTATCCTGACATTTTTCAGTTGGAAGGGCAGTCTATATGCGTAACGGTAAAAAAAAAGAAAAAAAAAAAATTTTTTTTTTTCAAAAGGGGCACTTTTTTGATGAGGCTAAAAAAGCACCCCTTGGCCTCTATGTGTGCACGTGCCTGCACGCCACCTTCTCTACTGGTCGTATCTACTGGTCGTACATCCTACAATGATGATGATGAACGGACGAGGCATGATTTTTCATCTTACATCGTATATCCTGATAAGGCAGTGAGTGGTAAAGACTCCAGATTGGTGTGGGCTCAGTACATAGTGATTTGATAGAAGAGACAGAAAGAAAGTTGATTATTCACTAAAGATTCCAGGACTTTCGCTAAGCAAGATAACGTGGAGCTCCCCAGGCAATCAGAACATTGAACACTGAACTCTCCACACACAAGTACACATGAGCACACACACACAACACACATTCTGCATTCGCTCACACACAAACAGTCACTTTAAACACAATGGAAAAGACACTTTAATAATGGAACGAGGAAAAAAAGGTCATAAGGAAAGTACTGTTGTGGTTCTTTTATAGTATAGTTTAGAAATGGCAAGTGTATAGCATAATGATATAGAGTAAAAACTGTATATTGTATAGTAGTGTACATAGGACCCAGTGCCTTAATCCGTAGCTAACAGTGTATTGCATTTATCTCAGGACTTTAACATGTCTATTTTATGTCTATTTTATTATCTTCTACTTATTTTATTTACTATTGTATTATTGCACAATCAAAGCGGGCATGGCCACCCGCATTCCACTGTATGCCCTTGTATGTATGTGACAAATAAACTTCTTGAATATTGAGATGGGACAGTAATTATTTAAATAATCTCTAACACCACCTTTATGCAACAGGATCACATGATCTGATTTCCAGACACTAGGAAATATTCTAATTGAAATAGAAAGATATTAAAAAAATAAGCGTCAATTGCTCTGTAATTACCGGAGCAGCCAGTTTTAGAAAAAAAATAGTCCAAATGATCCTCACCAGTAGAGATCCTGGGTTTTATGGATTGCAGAGCATCAAATACTTCATCATGTGAAAAGGGACAAAAGGAGAATTGAGGGGTGCAATCCACGGGACTCACACAATCAGTGTCTTCTATATCAACATTAACATCAACATGAAGTCTGATCAGATCAACAACTGCAACGTGTTTATAAAATGCAAGACACATTTAATTCTGGCTAGAAACCGGTAGTGAATTAAAGGTCTTGTTTTTCTTCAAGTTATCTGCCTCCCAAAACTGAGCTGGGTTTGTGTAGAAACTTGTAATTAAATCTAAATAGTAATCTGATTTTGACTTTCCCATAGCTGTGGTACATCTGTTTCTGGGCTTTTTTGAAGGCAAGCCAGTGCTGTGGATCACATGAGTGTCTAGCACGTGACTAGGCCTTATTTCTGTCATTAGGCAGAGTTGACAGCTCATGCAAGAACCAGGGTGCTATTCTATCTTTAATTATGAGTCTCTTGAGAGGAGAATGTTTATTGATCAGATAAATAAGAGTATTTGTGAAGAGGTCAAGGGACACCTGAACATCGGCAGTCTCTGCTGTGAAGAGGATGTTGCTATCATAATATCATTCATGAAAGCTTGTTCATTTAAACATTTTAAATTCCTTTTCATGACCGTATGTGACCTAGTTCTTTCCATTTTCCTACTCCTCACACATAATAATAATAATAATAATAATAATAATAATAATAATAATAATAATAATAATAATAATAATAATAATAATAATAATAATAATGACTTGGATTTATATAGCGCTCTTCACTGACCCAGAGCGCTTCACAGAGTCCATTATTCGTTCATACACAGTCATACCGGTGGTGGTAAGCTACAATTGCAGCCAGAGCTGCCCTGAGGCAGACTCACGGAAGCGTGGCAAATAATCAACGCCTACAGCCCCTCCGACCACCACCAACATTCATTCACATGCATACACATTCATACGAGGCAAGTAGGTTAAGTGTCTTGCCCAAGGACACAACGGCAGTGGGATGGACATGGGCTTGAGCGGGATTCAAACCACCAACCCTTGGATCATTGGACAACCCGCTCTAGCCCTGAGCCACGCCGCCCCGCAGTAGGACAGTGATCATTGTGATTCATTCATCACAAAGCCCATGATGTAGAGGCCATGATACAAGATACAAGATACAAGAGTTTTATTTGTCATGGTGTGACGTACGTGGGTTGGTCATTATCATTATTACTGTATTTGGAAGACCATGTGAACATCAGATTAGTATCATGAGTATGGGTTATGTTATTCTTGGTTGTGTGATGTGTCATCTTTTAATTCTGTTTCTTTTCTCTTTTCCCAGATACCACTCATCCTCCTGATTGAGCTGATTGCACCTGCTTGATTACACCTGTGGGCAGTTAGTTGGATGAGTGGATATAACCTGGAAGATGGCACACACACGGGGCCCTCTTTGGAAGTCACTGCCAAGTCTCAGAGTGGAGTGAGGAGGCTGCCTTCCCTCTTAGCTGTTGCGTTTGGAAATGATATAGTGGTGGCGGTATTAGTGACCACTGGGGTGTGGATCGATCCCAAATGGTGGTGGAGTTCTATGAAGGACACACAGTTCATTTGGTTATTGTTTGTTTGTCTGTATGTGTACCGTGTCTGTTCTCCCCTTACCTTTTTCCCTTTGTGTGATCTGGGTTGAAATCCCCACTAATAACATTCCCTTTTCCCCTTTGGGAACAGGCCGTGGGTTGGAAGCCCCACACATAATAAATCCAATTTACCATTTGAAAACGTCTTTGTTTACTATCTGCCTACCCGGGACTGTTTTGAAAAGCATTTTCTACTGAGGGGGTTGTTTCTGCTCATGTACCGCCTGCCCAGTTACTATCCTGTGTGGTCGTTAGACCTCTGTACATGACACATGGCATACAGGTATACAGTAAAATGCGGGGGGTCTCGCCCGCAACGATGTGCATAATACAAGTAATAATATAAGAGTCCAACCAATAGAGCGACATAGTGCAATAAACAAGTAAACAAAGTAGGCATATCGGTATCTGTACATGAGCTATTTACAGAGCATGCCACAGGTCCTGTGAATGAATGAATGAAAACTTTATTTAACAGATTGCAGAATGGGTACAATACAGTACGACTCAATACATACAATTGTTAAGGGGATGCAGACCTGAGAAAGACGTTTGTCTTGTTTCCATCAGGGTCCCCCATTTTCAATTCATATAGTGTAGTACACTGTTAGCTACGGATGAGGCATTGGGTCTTTATGTACACTGCTATACAATGCTATATTATACGATCTCAAGCTATACTATTCTTAAGGTGATCTTCCTTCTGTAAAGTGTCCATAGTGTGAGCGTGTGCAGCATGAGTGTGTGTGTGCTCATGTTAAAGTGGCTGCTAGTGTGTGAGCGTGTACAGTGTGTGTGTTGTGTGTGTGCTCATGTGTGCCTGTGCGTGGAGAGTTCAGTGTTCAAGGCTCTGATGGCCTGGGGGAAGAAGCTGAGCCTAAGTCTCTCTGTTCTCGTTACTGGTGCTCGCAGGCGTTTGCCTGACCGCAGCAGCATGAACAGGCTGTTGTTGGGGTGGTGAGGGTCTTTCATTATCCTGCAGGCTCTGCACCTCTTGTTGTATAGGACCTGCAGGGTTGGTAGTGCAATACCCGTGGTACACTCGGCTGAGCGCACCGCTCTCTGTAGGGCCTTCTTGTTGGTAGAGGCGCTGGTTCGCCTTTTTTACGACTGAGTCTATGTGTGTTGTCCATGTCAGGTCCTCTGAGATGTGGACCCCCAGGTACTTGAAGCTGCTCACCCTGTCCACGGTAGCCCCGTTTATCCTCAGTGGTGTGTGTGTCTCCTGCTGTCTACTCCTAAAATCCACGATCAGCTCCTTGGTTTTACCAATGTTCAGGAGCAGGCTGTTGTCCTGGCACCAGCGTTCCAGTACCTCAACCTCCTCCCGGTAGGCCTTCTCGTCGTTGTCCGAGATCAGCCCCACCACCACCGTGTCGTCCGCAAACTTCACTATGGAGTTGGAGCTCAACTTGGCCACACAGTCGTGTGTGTAGAGTGAGTACAGCAGGGGGCTCAGAACACAGCCCTGGGGGGACCCGATGCTCAGAGTGATGGTGTTGGAGGTCTGACCCCCCACCCTGACCGCCTGGGGTCTTTCACTCAGAAAGTCCAGTACCCAGGCACTCAGCGCGGAGCTCAGACCCAGCTCGATCAGCTTGTCCACCAGTCTGGTGGGGACTATGGTGTTGAACGCTGAGCTGTAGTCAATGAACAACAGTCTCACATAGCCCCCCTTCTGGCGGTCAAGGTGAGAGAGGGTGCTGTGCAGTACTTGGGAGACCGCATCGTCAGTGGACCTGTTTGGCCTGTATGCAAATTGCATAGGGTCCATATCACTGGGGAGGGAGGCACAAATGTGATCCTTGACCAGCCTCTCAAAACATTTCATGGCCACAGAGGTGAGTGCCACCGGTCTGTAGTCATTGAGACATGTTGGGGAGGGTTTCTTTGGTACAGGGATGATGGTAGACATCTTGAAGCAGGCAGGGGTGCTGTCTAGAGAAGGGCAACATGAGGTGTAATGATACAGAATGACTGACAACACCTGTGTGGTTGTACACTGGGTGGTCCAACAATAACTGATGCAGCCTCTAAAGGGGCATTCCGTCTCAAGCAGAATCTAAGACATTGTGAAATTAAGACTTTGACTTGAATAATTATTTAGTTTGCAGGTTTAATTTGCTAATGATAGTATATTGCTGCATATGTTGCTGGGAATTTTTATAACGTTTTATGAAACCCTAATGAATGACTAGCTTCAAGTTTGGTGTGTCTTGCTGTTTTTCTCAGAAAATAATGCTTGATTATTTTTCCTTTTTTTCCTTTTGTTTTAGTGCTATTTCTGTAACGTTCTGGGTTCTTGTCTTAGGAACCCTACACCCCCACTGTCATTCTGGAGTTATTTCACCTGGTGGTTGGTATCTGCACACATTGTTGGTCACGCCCTATTCCTGATGTGTCACTGATTGTTCTGTCACCACTGGTTGCTGTCACGAGCTGTCAATTACCTGTCACTGATTGATGCATTGGAATGTTTAGTATTTGACTATATATCCACTTGTTGTTTCTCTCTGTCCTTGTCGAGGCTTCAGACTGTCATTCGTGTGGAAGGAGCTGGAGAAAGTGCTGACCTTCTCGCTGTATATTTATCCTGCTTAATCTACCTTTCTCTCAGTTGGCGCTCGGCGTCATTCCTGGTATCCCTTTTTGCTCAGTGATCTATATTAAAAGACACCTCGAAGAAAGAACAACCCATTCTCTGTCTCACTTTATTTCCTCCACAATTGGACTCACATTTGCTTACCTGCACGCGTAACAATTTCTAAGTATACTGTATGCTACCACTGGTGATTGTGCAGGGTCTTTAAAGAGGTGAAACCTGAAAACACACTATTACTGTTTTACACCCAGTTTTGTCATAACCACGGCGAGAGCCTTCCTCACCCCTCATCCTCCCGCGCCCTTATATGGGCAGCAGCATCCGACCCCAGGATTCCCACGCTGCCAGAGGCACATCAATTAACGCGGCTGTGAGGGATTCCCTCGTCAACGAACTCCTACTTCAGCCCACGGATCCTGCTCTACCCTCGTCGCAGTGTTAACCTAACTACCTAGGTACGACGACGAACCCTATCCTTGTTGAAATACCTTGTCCTAATCTTGTTCTCTCTGTGCCCAGGACCACCGCTCCGAGACACCACCCACCTGGACGCCCCATGCTGCACAAGGAGTGCACCTGCTCTCGTCTATTGCACATTCATGTACCTGTTGCACATTCTGTACCTGTAACCTGTCTGCTTGGGGGTAAACATTAAAACCAACCTAAAACGCTCCATTCTCTCTCCTCCTGTGTTCTGCTATTGGGCTCCGCCAACCCCTGCCCTAACAAGTTTACATAGAAATATAGCTATTGCAGACTGCTGCTATTAAACCTGCAGATTGATCCTGTACATACCCAATGTGCAATACTGTTTACACACAATACACTTTTACACACATCCTCATTTTCATATATGTATAGTGTTATATTATATTCCTAATAAGTAAGGGGGTAGGGATCAATAAGCTTAGCTTCCCTCTACTCCTTTTTTTAACATGTCAACTAACTAACTACATTGCTCTTGACTTTTTGTTTATAATTTCTTTTTCATTATGATTGTTCTGTTTGACGGAGCTTGATATTGTGATTTGTTTGGAGGAATGTGGAGAATACATGTTAAAAAAAACTCTCATTCATTCAAGCTCACTTTCATAGCTCATTCCATTTGTGCAATACTGTTGTATACACGCGTCACCTTTACACACAAATCCTAATTTTCATATGTGTATATAGTGTAGTTTATATGGACTATGATATGGGTCCATATGATATGGGTGACTGCTGATTTACCAAAATGGCATACTTGCACAAGCAAACATTATGTTACGCTAATACAAGAGAGAGTCATGTGTGGCAGACCCCCAGGACAGACAGACACAGGAGACAGATGGAATACAATAAAAAATTAAGAAAATGAAAAAAGTAAATGAAATCATTGAACGTACTAAACTAACGGGGCCTAAGTGGGGGAAGTGTGTGTACTGTATGCCCACGGTTCATGTGAATGAGATGTGTGTGTTTCAATTACAGTATATGGGTGCGTGTGTCTAGCGTGCAGAAACTCATATGGTGTTGGATGTAAATGCGATAGACTGTTGTTCTTCATGTGCGTTTACTAACCAGTCCAGGGAAGTGGAGTGGGAAATGAACGGGGAGCGACGCAAGGAATTCCGGGGTGGAGATTCGATTCCTTGATGGGGAAAGAGGAGAAGACAACGAGCGTTAGTCCAAGAACGAAACACGGGAAAAAGCAAACAACGGAAAACGGAAATAATCAAACACGAGAGAAACATATGCTAAGACTTGAAGAGATGTTTTGTTACATTAACCACAATGGTCAATACGATCAAGCACTGAGAGATGAGTTGTCAGGTCTTTTATGCAGCAGGTATCTCTGCCTCAGGACGCGTCCAGCTGCTCCGCATTGTGCTTGATTAGTTTATTGAGTTTATTAGGATCCCCATTAGCTGTTGCATGACAACAACTACTAGTCTTCCTGGGGTCCACACAAAACATAAAACATTACATTCGACAAGACAGGTGACGAGGTGGAAGCCACAACAACATACACAGTAACAGCATATGCTCCCTACAGCTGAAGACATCCTACTAAAACAAAAGAAGCAAGCCAAAGAGTAAGAATCCTAACTTCACATGTGGTCATTGTGCAAGGGAGAAAGTTATGAGAAAGAGAGTACATTGAGCAATTAATCTCTTAAACTTGAGCGGTCCGGTGGTGGACTGCAAATGACATAACGCCATAAATCCACCTCTACAGCAGTCAACGTGTATATTTTCAGCAATACGTTTGTTTACCAATAGGTTAAAGTGTTATTAGTGAAATATGAGTTTTGGATATCTATTCAGAAACTAGCAAATATCGACGCTAGGAAATGTGCGCCGCCATTTAGTTTGTAGTTATATGAGGAGAGGAGACCCAGAGCTTTCGATTGGCGTTGGATTTTTCAAAAAACGACACTACCCAGCTCAAGCCAGCTCCTGTCAATCATATGACTTGTGGATTAACTTTTTTATTTATCTTATTTTTCGGGATTATCTACCACAAACCTGAACATTATTGGCATGAATTAGAACGGATAGTTTCTCTACCTTTCTGTGAACGTCTAGCAAAAAACGGCGTTGCAATCTGATGAAAAATGGCGGAGAAATTGCCATTATAAAAAAGTAACTGTACTTACAGTAGATTTTATTCACGGTTTTTGCTGCACGCCTGGTGATACTAAATCCAGATTGAACTCTGCCAGTGGAAAGAGGAGATTTGGCCGATCCATAGTGTTACGAGATATGAATACATGTACTCAGTGCATTACCGAATGTATATATATGCAGTACTTGTTTATATCACTGGGAAGCGCTGTAGCGCTATATTGAAAGGATGCACGTATAACGTCATCATATCATATATGACTACGTGAGCGAAGGTGTGTTCTCTTCTCTTTCTATCAAGGTGTGTGCACAGGTACATGCCTCTACAAGTTCTATACCTATCTCACAATGTGATGCGGTGAAGCTGTGATCTCAATAAACAAGCTAAAGGCTAAAGATATCTCCTTGGACAAAGTGTCTTTTCTTCTATACGCAACGCAAGGGAACCTGCAAAGCTCAACAGGTTATGGGCCCAGGAGTCGTCGGAAGAAAAGAAAAGTTGCTCCACCGTGTAGAAAGTCGCAACGTGCTACAAACGGATTGCTAGCTAGCAAGAACAAAGCAAGCCAAGCATCATGAATGACCATCGAAGAACAAGCAGGTTGCCTCGACTCTTATTCGACGGAGATGAGACCAAATATGAACTTTGGGAGACTAAAATGTTGGGACAGTTCCATTTACTAGGACTAAAAGCCACAGTCCTGGGAGAACCGAGGTCTCAAGCTGAGGTTGATGTCGACGTAAAGAAAAATGCTGATGCATATGCGGAACTGATTCTTCGTTTGGACGATAAAAGCCTCTCGTTCATAATGAGGGATGCGTCTGAAAATGGAAGAAGAGCCCTGAAAATATTGAGAGACTATTATGCCGGGAAGGGGAAGCCCCGCATAATTAACCTGTACACCCAGCTAACGTCGCTTCAGAAGGCAAGCGGGGAAAACGTAATGGATTACAGAGCAGAGACCGCCATTACAGCACTGCGCAACGCAGGCGAGACACTGGGAGATGGATTACTCGTGGCGATGATCTTGAAGGGACTGCCTGAGGGGTTCAAGCCATTCGCCATACACGTGGCACATACGGAGGAAAACATCACATTTGCCGATTTCAAGACTAGGCTGAGAAGTTTTGAAGAAACTGAGAAGATAAACTCAGCTGAGTCGAGCGACAGTGTGATGAAAACCCAAGGAAAATTCGGACGACGGCCCACCAAGACAAACGCACGTGGTGACGGTTGTGACCGAAAAGAGGACAGAGATATGGTGTGCTTCAAGTGCGGTACCAAAGGCCACAGAGCGAGAGCGTGTCGACAGAAGACATGGTGCGGTCATTGCAGGAGTGACTCGCACAAAGACGCCACGTGCAGGCGCAAGGACAAAGATGGCGCAAGTAAAGTCTCAGAAGATGGCGGCGCTGACTACGCGTTCAAGCTGAGGGACGTCGCGACCGGAAACCAGCGCCAGGCGGCGTTCAGCACCCAGGAGAGGGGACTGATGGTGGACATGGGAGCCACCTCCCATATCATCACGGAGATGAAGATGTTTAAAGACTTCGACAGCGCGTTCAGGCCAGAAGCGCACAGTGTCGAGTTGGCGGACGGCACCCGGTGCAGTGGAGTCACACAGCGGAGGGGGACTGCAGAGGTATCCCTGATGGACAGCAGAGGACAGTGGCGTACAGCGACACTGAGAGACGCTTTGTTCATTCTTTCATATCCGCAGAACATTTTCTCCGTGAAAGCAGCAACGACCAGTGGGGCCACGGTCGTGTTCAAGGAGAAGAAAGATGCTCTGGTAACCAGAGATGGTACCAAATTTCACATTCATGTTTACGGTAAATTGTATTACTTGCATACTCTAGGTGAGTCTAATGATAAGTGTAATACATGTCACACCATACAGACATGGCATGAGATATTGGGCCACTGTAACTATGACGATGTGTTGAAGTTGCAGAATGTAGTAGAGGGTATGGAGTTCAAGGGCAAGACATGTAGGCCCGAGCAAGAGTGCGAGGTGTGTATACAGGGAAAGTTTGCACAAACCAGAAACCGAGAACCTGATACAAGAGCAGAGGCTCCCTTACAGATGGTGCACACAGACCTAGCAGGTCCTGTATCAACAGAGTCAATTGATGGTTACAAATATGTACAGTCGTTCACCGATGATTACTCGAGCGCAGTGTTTGTATATTTTCTTAAAAAGAAAAGCGACACAATACAGGCTACGGAAAAGTTCCTAGCAGATACATCCCCATACGGGACAGTAAAGTGCATCAGGTCCGACAACGGAACAGAATTCACTAGTAGTGATTTTCAGACACTGATGAGAAAAAATAAAATCAGACATCAAACGTCCGCTCCATACTCCCTGTTTCAAAACGGAACCCCAGAGCGAAATTGGCGATCACTTTTTGAGATGGGGAGATGCATGATAGCTGAGAGCAGGCTACCAAAACAGTTATGGCACTATGCAGTACAAACAGCAGCTATGGTACGAAACAGATGTTTTAGCAGGCGCACAGGGAAGACCCCTTACCAGATGCTGACAGGCAAAAAGCCAAATGTAGCCAAAATGCAGACGTTTGGCGCTGTATGTTACTCGTACAAACAGGACAAGGGTAAACTTGACTCCAGGTGTGACAAGGGACGTTTTGTAGGCTACGATAAAAACAGTCCGGCGTATTTGGTTTACAACCCAGATACAAACAAGGTACTCAAACACAGATTAGTGAAGTTTGTGAGTAAGGCAGCTGTGGAGAAACAGACACAAACAGGTGAGCCAGATCCAAACGATAGCTATGGCAGTGTGAGACAGCCTAGGACCAGTGAGGATACACAGGAGGCCAATCAGAGCACAGAGGATGCTCAAGGACCAAGTGGACAGAGTGACAGTCAAGGTCTATGGACCAAAACAGAACACAAAGTGTGACAGATGAGGAACCCGAGTATAGGAGGTATCCAAACAGACACAGGAAGAAACCTAGTAGTTTAGAGGACTTTGTAAGTAACGGAGACAGTGATAGTGATGGGGCTCATGCCACCATAGACTATTGCTACAGAGCAGTATGTGGCATACCACAGACGTTTGAGGAAGCTATGGGATCAGTTAACTCAGGCGAGTGGGTAAAAGCCATGGATGAGAAGATCCACTCGTTAAACGAGAACAAAACGTTTACATTGACAACCCTGCCAAAAGACAAAAAGGTAGTGGGGGGTAAATGGGTCTACGCCAGGGGTGTCAAACTCATTTTCACAGAGGGCCACATCAGCATTATGGTTGCCCTCAAAGGGCCAAAGACCGTATAAATGTTAATGTAATGTAAAATAAATGTAGCTACTCATTTACATATTGTTAAACATGTTGTTTCTGTATTTATTACTTATTCAAGTTATACATATTGCATATGCATTTGCATAGATGTAAAAATATATGTTAGCTTATGTTATTTTAACAAATAATTTTAGTTTATCAGAACCCCATATTACTCCATCAATCAATGATCAAACCATTCAAGTAAATAACAAAGAAGAATATCATCAAATACAAGCTATGACATTAAGTTTGTTCAAAACCTTTTTGTCACAGTCAAGAAGGGCAGAACTAACAACTGTGAGCTGCAAAGAACATGTGGGACAGATGTAGCAGATGTTACAAAAACAAATGGCTGCACACAACCTTGCAGAGGCCATACATCCAACTAATGGAAGATAGTTTAATTAACTTTAATTAACAGATTGCAGAATGGGTACAGTACAGTACAGCTCAATACACACAATTGTTAAGGGGATGCAGACCAGAGAAATACTTTCGACTTGTTTACATCAGGGTCCCCCATTTTCAATTCGTAATGAAATTGCTATTATGTGTCTGCATGAACACACAATTGTAACTGTACTCAAAAATAACAAAATAAGGGTTGTCTCAGTTCACAACTATATTGGTCAAGTTTTGGGTGGGACTTGTTTGCGTCCCTACAGCTTCTTATTCAATTGAGCGAGATGCTCGGTTATGTCACACAGCCAGTTTGCATCTGACAGTTCAGACAATATTTCTTCAACCCTTTGTTACCTATTCCGCCTGAATCTTTTTTGTATTTTGGGCTGTAAAATTGTCAAAGAATGTCTGAGGAATAAGTGCTTTTGGCTTTTTTCCTTCGTTACTTCATCAATACCTCAGATGTTCAACATACATGTATGTGTAAGAATGTGTAATAACTAAGGCTGTCAAAGTTAAAGCTTTATTAACGCATTAACCCACAATTATTTTAACGCCGCTATTTTTTAACCCAAGATTAATGTTTACATTTTTTATTTATTTTTTTACCAGAGCTCTTGGGGGCCACATCAAATGACTTGGCGGGCCACATTTGGCCCGCGGGCCATGAGTTTGACACCTATGCATCAAGAGTTATGTAAATGGAAGAGACTAATACAAAGCACGTTTTGTGGCTAAGGGTTACAACCAGAAAATAGGAATAGATTACGGGGAAACGTTTTCACCCACAGCAAACTTGACAAGTGTCAGAGTAGTGCTTCAGAAAGCGGCAAGGGAGGACTTAGTCCTCCACCAGATGGACGTGAAAACGGCATATTTACATGCTCCCATAGACTATGAAATATACATCAATCCACCAGAGGGTTATGAAGAGAAAGATGAAGGTCTAGTCAGTGTATAAAATAGAGAAATCACTCTATGGTCTTAAACAGTCTGGGCGGAACTGGAATAGGATTCTACATGACTGTCTAACTGAGAGTGGATTCACACAAAACCCAGCCGACCATTGTGTTTATTCCCAAGAGACAAAAGAAGGGAAAGTGATCATAATCATATGAGTCGATGACTTGATTATTGCAGCCAGCAATGATGAGAGATTGAGAGAGGTGAAAGAGATGCTGTCAGAAAAGTTTAAAATTAAAGATCTTGGAAGACTCAAACATTTTCTGGGTATTGATTTCAAGCAATCCGAGGGATGTGTAACTATGTCACAGGAAAAATACACAAACAAGATACTAGAGCGTTTTGAGATGCAGAACTGTAGAATCAGAGAAACACCCTGTGAACAAAAGTTAGAATACACAGAGGATGCAGTCAGGATGGAGGACGTCAGGATATACAGAGAGGCGGTAGGAAGCCTCATATACCTGACTACTTGTACTAGACCAGATCTAAGTTTTGTGGTGAGTAGATTATCACAGTATTTCGCAGAGCCAACAGTGGAGCAGTGGGTTACTGTGAAACATGTACTAAGATATCTAAAAGGCACTGCAGACAAGGGGTTATGTTTCAGACAAAACAGCAGTGAGGTGTTAGGCATACAAGCCTACAGTGATGCAGACTGGGCGGCTGATACCAGCGATAGACGCAGTACCACAGGATACTGTGTAAGTCTGAGCAAGAACAGCTCTCTAGTTTCCTGGAAAACTAAGAAGCAACCCACGGTTGCACTTTCCACTTGTGAGGCGGAATACATTGCCCTTGCTACAACCATAGCAGAAGTTATATACCTAGAACAGCTTTTGAAAGGTATTGATGATTACAAGTACACACAGGCAGTGGTACATGAGGACAACCAGGGAACAATTGCTCTTGCCAGAAACCCTGTACACAGACAGAGGTGCAAGCATGTGGATATTAAATACCATTTTATCAGGTCTACGGTAAATGAGGGGAGAGTAACTCTGATATATTGTCCTACAGACGAAATGGTTGCTGATATTTTTACAAAACCTGTAACGAAGATGAAACTGGAGAAGTTTGGAAAGATCATTTTTGGGGTGCGACTATGTGGTGCAGTGGGCAAGGCGCTCACCACCAATGCAGGAGACGCTGGGTTCGAGCCCAGCTCTCCACATTGCTATCAGCTTGGCTGGTCGTTCATACTAATACGTATGGCTTCCCCCCTACTTAACTACCACTAGACCCCTGACCCTTCTATCCTCTTTGTTTTACTGTGTCCTACCAGTTTTTATTACTTTCATTGCTTTATTATGTTTTTAATCTTATATCTTGCACCATATTGTTTGTTTTGTTGCTTTCATTGCTTTGCTATGTTTTTTTTCTTTCTTTCTTTTAATCTTATACCTTGCCTCACACTAATTTGTTTTTATCAACCTGCTTGTGAAGCACTTTGGTGTCAGCTGCCGCTGCCTGGAAATGTGCTATACAAATAAAACTGACTTGACTTGACTTGACTAATACATTTGGCAGTATTAGGGGGTGGGAAGCTGATGGGTGGGGATCGGACGTTGTGGACAGCGACTCCTACAGGTCGGTTGGTGCGCCTGCACAGTAGAATCAGGAAGCGACGGGGGCGGCGTGCCCTCCAAACGCAGACCCCCGATGCTGAAAGATCGCGCTGTGTAGGTGAAAAGATGCGACGGCTGCTACCTCGAGTACCGGAGGGGACACGTGCAATGTATGGCTTCGTCCACATTACAGCCGGCTTGTGGGAGGCATGGCCTAACAGTGTTTGAGACAGGGGAGGGTAGAATTGGACGATACGAAATTGGGATGGGAGGAAAATTGAAAATGGGAGAAAAAGTAGATAAAAAAAGAAAGATCATTTTTGGAACTTGAAATGTGTTTAGACAGAGGTCCACATTTATTTTATGTTGTGTTTTTATTTTGCTTAAGATTGTAGCAACCTGAGTTCAAGTGGGGGTGTTACGAGATATGAATACATGTACTCAGAGGAATGTGCATTACCGAATGTATATGCAGTACTTGTTTATATCACTGGGAAGCGCTGTAGCGCTATATTGAAAGGATGCACGTATGATGTCATCATATCATATATATACGACCGCGTGAGCGAAGGTGTGTTCTCTTCTCTTTCTATCAAGGTGTGTGCACAGGTACATGCCTCCACAAGTTCTATACCTATCTCACAATGTGATGCGGTGAAGCTGTGCTCTCAATAAACAAGCTAAAGGCTAAATATATCTCCTTGGACAAAGTGTCTTTTCTTCTATACGCAACGCAAGGAAACCTGCAAAGCTCAACACATAGATGTGTGACTTGGCCACAATAACGTCATTTATATGCCTGATATTCTATATTCTATAATCATATTTCAAATTGCATGTGTCCGGATGGCAGAATTCTACAAAGAATTTATTATATACATTATTATTATTTTTTTTTTTTTATTTCTTTTTACAGCTACAGATACTGTTTTACATATACTGTTTTTTACAGTATACTACTAACCCTGTGATATGATTGCCATCATTGTTAGTATGGCCTGGCTCAGGTTAAACCCTTTGTAAAACATGAACAAATACAGTACATACAGAGAATGAATGCTTCTGCTGAAGACTCTCGACCATTATAGAAAGTGCTGTTCCACCTCGTTGCTACGTCTTGGTGCAGATATTTGGTGGGCATTTGTAAATCTTTCTGGATATCCTCCAGGCGTGTAGTAGCCAGTGGCGAGTGTTTAAAGTGCCCAACTATCTTTCTACCATTTGCCAGCGCATCGCTCACACTTCGCTGGGATAGTAGCCCTTCGTGCGCCACCAGATGGATCGAGTCGGCGAAGCATCCAAAGCTTGACACGTCCAGCTCGTCCGTCGTTTT
Source organism: Notolepis coatsorum (assembly GCF_963971535.1). Taxonomy (NCBI): domain Eukaryota; kingdom Metazoa; phylum Chordata; class Actinopteri; order Aulopiformes; family Paralepididae; genus Notolepis; species Notolepis coatsorum. The sequence continues at coordinate 105,425,291 of NC_140175.1, forward strand.
CTTCCTGTTGCTTGCATTGTCGCACAAAACAACATGAACGTTGGACTTGGGGATGTTCCATTTGACCAACATCCCTTCAATTGTTTCGGCAATTGACGTGCCAGTATGTGACCCACGGAATTCGTTTGCTTGCAGTTTGAAGAGCAAATGTCGAAGCCGTACCCGATCCAGCATTTTAGGCTGTATCGGAGGCATTTCCGATACTGGTACAACAAGGGTCCTACTAATCACCCCAAAGTACCAGAAAATACCAGAAAATACCAGAAACTACCCCAAAATACCCCAAAGTATACCCCAAAATACCAGAAACTACCCCAAAATACCCCAAAGTATACCCCAAAATACCAGAAACTACCCCAAAATACCCCAAAATACCAGAAAATACCAGAAACTACCCCAAAATACCCCAAAGTATACCCCAAAATACCAGAAACTACCCCAAAATACCAGAAAATACCAGAAAATACCCCAAAATACCCCAAAATACCCCAAAGTATACCCCAAAATACCAGAAACTACCCCAAAATATCCCAAAATACCAGAAAATACCAGAAACTACCAAAAACTACCCCAAAATACCCCAAAGTATACCCCAAAATACCAGAAACTACCCCAAAATACCCCAAAATACCAGAAAATACCAGAAAATACCAGAAACTACCCCAAAATACCCCAAAGTATACCCCAAAATACCAGAAACGACCCCAAAATACCCCAAAATCCCAGAAAATACCAGAAACTACCAGAAACTACCCCAAAATACCCCAAAGTATACCCCAAAATACCAGAAACTACCCCAAAATACCCCAAAATACCAGAAAATACCAGAAAATACCAGAAACTACCCCAAAATACCCCAAAGTATACCCCAAAATACCAGAAACTACCCCAAAATACCCCAAAGTATACCCCAAAATACCAGAAACTACCCCAAAATATCCCAAAATACCAGAAAATACCAGAAACTACCAGAAACTACCCCAAAATACCCCAAAGTATACCCCAAAATACCAGAAACTACCCCAAAATACCAGAAAATACCAGAAACTACCCCAAAATACCCCAAAGTATACCCCAAAATACCAGAAACTACCCCAAAATACCAGAAAATACCAGAAAATACCCCAAAATACCCCAAAGTATACCCCAAAATACCAGAAACTACCCCAAAATATCCCAAAATACCAGAAAATACCAGAAACTACCAAAAACTACCCCAAAATACCCCAAAGTATACCCCAAAATACCAGAAACTACCCCAAAATACCCCAAAATACCAGAAAATACCAGAAAATACCAGAAACTACCCCAAAATACCCCAAAGTATACCCCAAAATACCAGAAACTACCCCAAAATACCCCCAAATCCCAGAAAATACCAGAAACTACCAGAAACTACCCCAAAATACCCCAAAGTATACCCCAAAATACCAGAAACTACCCCAAAATACCCCAAAATACCAGAAAATACCAGAAAATACCAGAAACTACCCCAAAATACCCCAAAGTATACCCCAAAATACCAGAAACTACCCCAAAATACCCCAAAGTATACCCCAAAATACCAGAAACTACCCCAAAATATCCCAAAATACCAGAAAATACCAGAAACTACCAGAAACTACCCCAAAATACCCCAAAGTATACCCCAAAATACCAGAAACTACCCCAAAATACCCCAAAATACCAGAAAATACCAGAAAATACCAGAAACTACCCCAAAATACCCCAAAGTATACCCCAAAATACCAGAAACTACCCCAAAATACCCCAAAGTATACCCCAAAATACCAGAAACTACCCCAAAATACCCCAAAATACCAGAAAATACCAGAAACTACCAGAAACTACCCCAAAATACCCCAAAGTATACCCCAAAATACCAGAAACTACCCCAAAATACCCCAAAATACCAGAAGATACCAGAAAATACCCCAAAATACCCCAAAGTATACCCCAAAATACCAGAAAATACCCCAAAAAAACAGAAAATACCAGAAAATACCAGAAACTACCCCAAAATACCCTAAAATACCCCAAAGTATACCCCAAAGTACCAGAAAATACCAAGAAAATACCCCAAAATACCCCAAAGTACCCCAAAATACCCCAAAGTATACCCCAAAGTACCAGAAAATACCCCAAAATACCCCCAAAGTACCAGAAAATACCAGAAAATACCCCAAAATACCCCCAAAGTATACCCCAAAGTACCAGAAAATACCAGAAAATACCCCAAAATACCCCCAAAGTACCCCAAATAGTGTGTAATAGTGCAATAGTAGTAATAGTGTGTAATAGTGTAATAGTGTGTAATAGTGTAATAGTGTAATAGTGTGATAGTGTGTAATAGTGTGTAATAGTGTGTAATAGTGTAATAGTGTGTAATAGTGTAATAGTGTGTAATAGTGTAATAGTGTGTAATAGTGTGTAATAGTGTAATAGTGTGTAATAGTGTAATAGTGTGTAATAGTCTAATAGTGTGTAATAGTGTAATAGTGTGTAATAGTGTAATAGTGTAATTTTGTGTAATAGTGTGTAATAGTGTAATAGTGTAATAGTGTGTAATAGTGTAATAGTGTGTAATAGTGTAATAGTGTGTAATAGTGTAGTGTAATAGTGTGTAATAGTGTAATAGTGTAATAGTGTAATAGTGTGTAATAGTGTAATAGTGTGTAATAGTGTGTAATAGTGTAATAGTGTGCTATTGTAATAGTGTAATAGTGTGTAATAGTGTAATAGTGTGATAGTGTAATAGTGTGTAATAGTGTAATAGTGTAATATTGTGTAATAGTGTGTAATAGTGTAATAGTGTGTAATAGTGTAATAGTGTGATAGTGTAATAGTGTGTAATAGTGTAATAGTGTGTAATAGTGTAATAGTGTAATAGTGTGTAATAGTGTGCGTGTGTGTGTGTGTGTGCGCGTGTGCGTGTGCGTGTGTGTGTGTGTGTGTGTGTGTGTGTCTCCACATTATGGCTGTAGTGACTGAGGCACTCTGTACTCTGGCTGCATCCAGGAAGGGATTAACGCAGTAAAGGTTTAGTGAGACAAAGAGTGAGACATAAAAAACGTAGAGGGTTCAGGAGGTAGAACCGAGCGCTCGTCTGGTTAATTAAATTAACCCTTAGGAGTCAACGGGGCGTATTGCTCCCGTGGGCGGAGAACAAAATAATTAGAATGTCTTCTAAATGCTCTAAACGTACATATTTTCAGAAATCGATAAAAATAGAAAAATTACAATTTCGAGTGCTTTGAGATGTACTATATATGTCTCATTACTTGCTAAACATAATACGACTTGTAAATACGTTTAATTCTTGCTAGATGGTATGCTTGTAATTTTTTCCGTTTGCGAGAGAACTACAGCGCGTCACGAAACACACATACACGCACGCGCGCACACACACAAGAGAAGCGTGTGCGCTGTGAATAGGTGTTAGACCCCCGCGCAGAGGTGAGAGGTATCAGAGACTCGCTACCCCCCATCCAAATTCTAAACAACAGATCGGCATCGGCTTTTCATAATATGTATGAATTATCTCATGCAATAATATCCACGGGACACTGAGCTGCTTCGCAGAATAATGTGGTGTGCGTGTATGTGTGTGTGTGCGCTGAGACGCAGCGCTGAGACGAAACTTGTGTCGAGTCTGCTTCTATGTATGCTTCTTCAGCGCGTCCTGCATTATTATTATTATTATTATTATTATTATCATTCTCTAGAATACACGGGACCCGACGGAACGTTAATGTCGAGTCTGCTTCTATGTATGCTTCTTCAGCGCGTCCTGCATTATTATTATTATTATTATTATTATTATTATTATTATTATTATTATTATTATTATTATTATTATCATTCTCTAGAATACACGGGACCCGACGGAACGTTAATTTATGTATTAAAAGTAGTCCAACATGCTTTTCATCAACATAACTGACAGAGACAGAGTGCGTGTGTGTACGAGTTATGAGTTATCTCGCAGTTCATTCAAGCGCGCATCACGGTGATGACAGCTCTCTAGAGAAAGGTGCGCTCACAGGGGCGTAGCTGGAGATTCTGGGCCCCATGAAAAGAATCAATTTGTGGGCCCCCAATCTATTAAAAAAATGTGGGGCCCCCAATCTATAAAAGAATTTGGGGCATTTGCTGGGACCTTGGAATCATCCTAACCCCCCCCCCCCCAGCTACTCCCCTGCACACACACACACACACAAACACACTCTCTCTCTCTCTCTCTCTCTCTCTCAAACAGAGAAATCAAAAGAAATCAGTACATTACCTTGTATTACTATTGTAATCCAAAAGCGATATATAGGGTTGTTCATCGTACAATACAATTGATACAGTTGATGTTTCTTGTTGATTATTATTCTCTATGTGTATATGAGCATTTTTTCAATACCCAACTATGTAGTGGCCACTTGTCGCTAGGCTAGGCCTCCTGCTGGGTCCATTCACTGGAATAACAAAGGAATGACTGGGCCTTTGCTCCAGGTGTGAAATGGTTCTAGTGACAATGATCACATTGAATTCTGGGAGTGTAGTTCTCTCATCAGATAGCTGAATGAACTTGGATCTAGTTCATGTCCTATACTGAAAAGTTGTTAGGATTTTACCAGAATGTTTGATAGGACATTGATTGAAAACTATCGTCTCAAATTTGACAATTGATGGCTTATTTTGAAGGTATGAATCTGTAATTTTACATTATGTAACAAAAAAAAAAAAAAAATCTGAGAAGGTGGAGCTAGAAACTTTAGACTTCAGGGGGTTAATCAGAAGATTCCCGGTTCGATTCCGGCTCCTCCCGGCGGCGTGTCCGAGTGTCCTTGAGCAAGACACTTAAGCCCTGCTCCTCCCGGTGAGCAGATTGGCACTTGGCATGGTCGCCTCCGCCGTCGGTGTGTGAGTGAATGTGAGGCATAAATTGTAAAGCACTTTGGATAAAAGAGCTATATAAATAGCTCCTTCTCCCCCTCTTCTCCCTCTCTCTCTCTCTCTATCCATCTTTCTCTCTCCCTCCCTCCCTCTCTCTCCCTTCTTCTCTCTCTTCCTCTCTCTCCCCCTTCTCTCTCTCCATCTCCTTCTATCCCCCTTCTCTCTCTCCATCTCCCTCTCTCCCCCTTCTCTCTCTCTCCATCTCCCCCCTCTCTCTCTCTCTATCCATCTTTCTCTCTCCCTCCCTCCCTCTCTCTCCCTTCTTCTCTCTCTCTCCCCATTCTCTCTATCCCCCTTATCTCTCTCCATCTATCCCCCTTCTCTCTCTATCTCTCCATCTCCCTCTATCCCCCTTCTCTTTCTCTCCATCTCCCCCCCTCTCTCTCTCTCTCCATCTCCCTCTATCCCCCTTCTCTCTATCCATCTCCCCCCTCTCTCTCTCTCTCTCTCTCTCTCTCTCTCTCTCTCTCTCTCTCTCTCTATCTCTCTCTCTCTATCTATCTCTCTCTCCCCCTCTCTCTCCCCCCCTGGTTGGTTTCCTTTGTTCCACAGCTCCTCCATCAAGATGCCATACAAGTTGGAATCCATCATGAGTGCTAGAGACCCAGACACATTGATTGATTGATTGATTGAAAAGTTTATTAACAGATTGCAGAATGGGTACAGTACAGTACAGCTCAATACATACAATTGTTAAGAGGATGCAGACCTGAGAAAGACTTTCGTCTTGTTTCCATCAGGGTCCCCCATTTTCAATTCATCATATGACACACACGACATACAGATAGACAGTACTGCTACATCTATACATTTATGACATACCAGATTTTCAAATACAGTACTGTTTGTGATACTAAAAAAATCCAGAAAAAGAGTGTATATACATTTGACATAGAAACTGTGCATTGGGGGAGGTTGGGTAGGTGGGGTGGGGCTGTACATTGGAGGTGGGGGGGGACACTGTACATTGGAATACTGACATACATTTGACATAGAAACTGTACATTGGAGGAGGTTGGGTAGGTGGGGTGGGGTTGGGTGGGGCTGTACATTGGAATACTGACAAAGCCATGCTTGGTCTTTATTGTACAACTGGGTTAGGACATTTGTAGGGGCCAGTTTTGAATTGCAGTCTCCCATAGGTGTTCTTTGAGAGTGTTTTTGAAGGTGGGTAGTGATTTACATTCCTTTACAGCTTTGGGTAGGGCGTTCCACATTGTTGTGGCATAATTGCGAAATGTGTTTAGTCCCTTGTTTGAGCCGAATCTGGGTTTTACATGATTTGTGGAGCTCCCTCTGGTGTTGTGATCGTGGTATTCACTGACCTTTGGGAAGTATTTTGACATGTACATGGGTACCTTGGTCGTGTAGTGTATCTTGTAGACCAGGCCCATTGCAAGTTGCTGTACTCTGTCGTCTACTCTAAGCCATCCTAGGTTGGCAAAGTGTGCAGGGGTGAGGTGGGTTCTAGGAGTCAGGTCAAGCAGTAGTCTGACTAGTTTGTTTTGAGATGTTTGTAATTTGGTTTTTAGTGCACACACACACACACACGTACACACACACACACACACGCACACGCACACACGCACACACACACACGCACATGCACGCACACACACACACACGCACACTATTACACACTATTACACTATTACACACTATTACACTATTACACACTATTACACTATTACACACTATTACACTATTACACTAGCACACTATTACACACTATTACACACTATTACACACTATTACACTATTACACTAGCACACTATTACACTTTTACACACTATTACACACTATTACACACTATTACACTATTACACACTATTACACTAATACACTAGCACACTAATACACTTTTACACACTATTACACTATTACACACTATTACACTATTGCACACTATTACACTATTACACACTATTACACTATTACACTATTACACACTATTACACTATTACACACTATTACACTATTACACACTATCACACTATTACACTATTACACTATTACACACTATTACACTATTACACATTACTACTATTACACTATTACACTATTACACACTATTACTACTATCACACTATTACACTATTATACACTATTACACTATTACACTAGCACACTATTACACTATTACACACTATTACACACTATTACACTATTACACACTATTACACTATTACACACTATTACACTATTACACTATTACACACTATTGCACTATTACACACTATTACACTATTACACTATTACACACTATTACACAAAATTACACTATTACACTATTACACACTATTACACTATTACACACTATTACACTATTACACACTATTACACTATTACACACGATTACACTATTACACACTATTACACTATTACACACTATTACACTATTACACACTATTACACTATTACACACTATTACACTATTACACTATTACACTAGCACACTATTACACTTTTACACACTATTACACACTATTACACTATTACACACTATTACACTATTGCATACTATTACACTATTACACTATTACACACTATTACACTATTACACACTATTACACTATTACACACTATCACACTATTACACTATTACACTATTACACACTATTACACTATTACACACTATTACACTATTACACTAGCACACTATTACACTTTTACACACTATTACACTATTACACACTATTACACTATTACACCATTACACACTATTACACTATTACACACTACTACACTATTACACACTATTACACTATTACACAATTACACTATTACACACTATCACACTATTACACTATTACACACTATTACACACTATTACACTATTACACACTATTACACTATTACACTATTACACACTATTTGGGGTACTTTGGGGTATTTTGGGGTATTTTCTGGTATTTTCTGGTACTTTGGGGTATACTTTGGGGTATTTTGGGGGTATTTTCTGGTACTTTGGGGTATACTTTGGGGTATTTTGGGGTACTTTGGGGTATTTTGGGGTATTTTCTGGTACTTTGGGGTATACTTTGGGGTATTTTAGGGTATTTTGGGGTAGTTTCTGGTATTTTGGGGTATACTTTGGGGTATTTTGGGGTAGTTTCTGGTATTTTCTGGTATTTTGGGGTAGTTTGGGGTAGTTTCTGGTATTTTGGGGTATACTTTGGGGTATTTTCTGGTATTTTGGGGTATTTTCTGGTATTTTGGGGTATTTTGGGGTAGTTTCTGGTAGTTCCTGGTATTTTCTGGTATTTTGGGGGTATTTTCTGGTATTTTCTGGTATTTTGGGGTAGTTTCTGGTATTTTGGGGTATACTTTGGGGTATTTTGGGGTAGTTTCTGTTATTTTGGGGTATACTTTGGGGTATTTTGGGGAAGTTTCTGGTATTTTGGGGTATACTTTGGGGTATTTTGGGGTATTTTCTGGTATTTTCTGGTATTTTCTGGTATTTTGGGGTAGTTTCTGGTATTTTGGGGTATACTTTGGGGTATTTTGGGGTAGTTTCTGGTATTTTCTGGTATTTTGGGGTATTTTGGGGTAGTTTCTGGTATTTTGGGGTATACTTTGGGGTATTTTGGGGTAGTTTCTGGTATTTTCTGGTATTTTGGGGTATTTTGGGGTAGTTTCTGGTATTTTGGGGTATACTTTGGGGTATTTTGGGGTAGTTTCTGGTATTTTGGGGTATACTTTGGGGTATTTTGGGGTAGTTTCTGGTATTTTCTGGTATTTTCTGGTACTTTGGGGTGATTAGTAGGACCCTACAACAACTCTACTTTTTACCCCCATAGTCTTTGTTTTATTTTTTTGTTTTTATTTGGTTTTCATTGAGTATCGATAGGTGTTACGGTGTGGTAGGTGTGTTGGACCCAGGTGCAGTGCAGAACAGAAACGACGAGAGACAGATGTTGATTTTCAAATAAAGCACTACGTCTTTAATTAGAGTAGCTGAATGAACATGCACACGATGGTGATAAACAAAAGGGGAGGAATCTCAGTCTCCAAAACACACTAAATAGTCATTCCGTTGACGGTGCTGCATATGCATATATACATGCAGCATATACATAGGATAAGAATAATCCTTTTAACAACAAAATACAATGGGCAATCAAAGTGGCAGGCGATTCAAAACATCGCAAACAAAATTATCCTCTGTGGCAAGGAGCGATAAGACTAAACATGTACGTATACTCACGGACAGTTTCAGTGATCGACTGACAGTGTTTGTGTAACACAGAAGATAATTTAAAGAGACATTTAATGAGTCACACCAGGTACAAATGAGTGTAATTAGGACAGGTAGACAGGGCAATTACCCACCAGGTAACACTAGAGGTTTGCTCCCTGAGGAGAGGGCCAACTACCACCTACTCTATCAGAGGCGTCATTAACCCTGTTGCTCAAAAAGGATAAGGATCCACTCCTCTGTAGCAGTTATAGACCCATCTCCCTTCTCAATGTGGATTGTAAAATACTGGCTAGGGTCCTGTCATTTCATCTCCAGAAGGTGGTCCCAGCCTTGATAGACCCTGATCAGACAGGCTTCATTTTGGGAAGGCTTAACCTGTTAAGCTGTAGGAATATTTCGCATACAGGTACATGCCTAAGTAAATGGAAGATTGCTCCACTTCTGCAAGGTCAATTTGCATGTTCTTGGTATCTAGGAACATCTAGGGACCTGGGGATATGTATTTCCAGTGTCAGAAATATTGTGTCTGTTACTAGGCTGAGTAAATTGTAATGAAGAAAAGGAGAATATAAATTATGATTTATTTTTGCATCTTTGATGGTGAATAATACCATGTTAAATCTGCGGGGTACGAGAAAATGCTCACTGAGCTCATTCACCACCTTATTGAGATCATGTGTACAAAAAAATCGAAGCAAAAATGAATAAAGGGAAGATGATTAAACAGAAGGATTTGTAGATACAGTAATTAATGATAATCGATTTTAATTATAAATTCATATTTGAACTTGACCTTGACCTTATTATGGCCAAATCATACATCTATGGATATGGAAATGCTCCTCTTTCCAATGGAATGGTTGTATATGGATTTAGTCATTTCCTTGCGGTTTTTACGATAATTAGCATTTTCCGATAAATTCGTATTTCCGATAAATCGTATAAAACATCGGTAAAAATGAAAATATACCATTTGACTACTGTTTTTGATAGGGTTGTGGTCTTTACTCTTGGCTACAAAAATTTATTTTTAAATATTAACCTCTTAACATCCAAGGGCCCACATGTGGACGATTCCTTGCCGACCTCTAGTGGCTCGGGTGTGCATTTCTTTGTAGTAGTTTTCCCAACAAACTGTTTAAAATTGTACTGTACAAACACGGACTCAGAATGGCGAATTGGATGGAGGTAAATTGCAACATTACATTCATAACTAACTCAAAGCTACCCCCCCCCCCCTCCATTGCTCTAAACTGTCCTTATTTGATCTCCTGGAGAGGAGGCAAATAAGAATAAGCAGCTGAGTGAATTAGCACATACTGACATTCCTACCATAGGCGGCTGTTTACAAGCCTCAGGATCAAATAGCCTTCTTGGAAGCAAGATTTAGAGATAATGTTGATTGTAAAGAAGAGCCAGACAGTTGGTCTCAAACTATAAATAAGATCAGAGGAAGCCTTTTGTTGAGGGGAGGGGGGAAACACGTAGGTGTTTTGCACCAGACCCCTGAGAACAAAAGCAAGTCGGAACTAGCTCAGATTAGAAAGTACCCCTTTAGAAACCGATTCTGCAGCTGTGTGGAACACCCCTTCTTTTAGAAACTGCTAGAAAACTCCTAATAAGGAATTCCGTTCTGTCGCTATTCAAGGGTGGGTAGCCTATTAACAGACAGGGCTACTGGTCTTCCAATAAGGGAGCTCGGTAACGCTCAGAACGACCCGCCCTCATGACGTAATGTTGGGGGCGGAGACCTAGACTTTAAGATGGCGTTCTCTGAGAGAGAGCGACAGAACCCCCACGAACGACAGACAGCAAACAACAGCGAATCTACACTCTTCCTCCACTCGACAAAGAAGACAGCGGCGAGACGCCCCGGAGCAGACGAGAGATAACAACGGAAGAACGAGAATAGACGTCGAGCCCATCGATATTGAATATTTAGTCTGAAGTCTGATGAACCTCGGCATAGAGAGGGCATCCATCAGGTTTCATTGCATTGTTCTTTCAAATCGTTGATTTGTATTGATTGAAATCCTTTTTCATTAAACACGGATTCTTCAAAATATCAAACTGCTCAGACCTCACTTTCTCAAGCCGTCGTAACCACCGGTGGCCTTGCCGCAGCAGCAAACCATTCAGGGCTTTAAAGGTGAAACACAACGCAGAGCAGATTAGTATTAGGTTCTGATTTCTATCAGAACAATAAGCCAGAATAGTACTACATTTGGTGTCGCGACCCCAGAACGAGAAGCGGCCGTGAAACGAGATTTTTTTTCTTCATTCGTCAACCTCAACAAAACAACAACGTCGACCGGAGCTGCACCAGTTTCGATCCTGATAAATAGGTGAGTGATGACGAGAAATATGGTCGTTCAGTTCGAACCAAAGGGGGGGTTGATAAAGTATTACCTCATATTATAGTGAATGTGAAGACATGTTGGGGGGCACAACTACTGGTTTATGGTGTGGGTCGAGGCGTCGGACTGCAGCAGATGGAAAGCTTACTGATCATGGGCGCGGTATATCTGGTATTGGCATGTTCGACAGATGCGTATTCTGGGTTATGAAGACCTAATAAATTTCTCAGAAGATGGGCGCAATAATGTTGGTAATTTTTTGCATATCTGAACAGTGGGGGAGTTATGTATTTGCGCCTTGGAGGTGGGACAGGTCTCGCCGGGGTGGCTGGTACTCAAAGTGGCGCCCGGGCGGGGTGTGTTTCACCGGGACGTGGATGCAGTGGCTCAAACGCTGTTTGGATTGTGTAATCAGATGTGGTAAAATGAAGGGGCGATCGGTATAAATCAGGGGACTTGTTGTGGGTCGCAGGACAAAATCGAGTTATGAGCAATGTATGAGCGATTAGGGACTGCTTAGGAGTACGCAGGTTGTTGCAATGTTGGTACGATTGGTAGCAGAGGAGGTTTCAATTCGACGAATCTGCGTTCCTGGTACTCAATATCGGCCGAACTAAATGGAGAATTATGCCTGATTTTAAGGTATTTTTCAAGTAGATTGAGTTGACGAAGGGCTGTCCCCATGTTGAGAATGTGGATTTCAGAGGCTCCAAAGTCGCCAGATCTTGTTTAGTGCGTGACTGTCTGAGACATATTGTTAGAACTCGATCGCTGTGATGACTGGCGAACGTATTAGTACTTTAATAACATGTTAATTCAACGTACTTGTTGTATTTTGAATGATAGGGGCGATTAAAATAAACTATTGCGCTTGATCTCGTTTTTTATAAACACACAGGGGGTATTAAGAATTGTAAAAATACAATGTGAACTTGTAAAGGTGTATAATCAGGTTGTGAATGTGTGGCTGGATAAATAAGTATGAATGTGTGGTTGAATAGGAGTGTATTGCATAACAAGAGGACTTATGGTTGTGTTATACGTTGATTAATCAAATATGGATTAAATCTGTACACTGGCGCTTATGTTATGATTAAAAGCTATTTTTAACGCTATGCTAGTGTGAGCGCCACGTCCATTGTGCTACCGGACCATGAAGCGGGGGCGCGTGCATACTCGTCGTAGCACGTGCTACAAGTGGAAGCGCGTTCTCGACAGAGACTCGTGTGCGGCAGGGCGCGTGCGTGTCGTGGCGCGCAGGGCGGTGTGTGACCAAGCGTCTGTGCTGGGTACATACTGTATGGCTGAATGAATGAAATGAAATGATGTGATTAACTCGTCGGGGCTCGTTGAGATATTGGAAAATACTGCATGGTGTGGATGAGACGATGGTTCAGTGCAACTGTTATTGTCTTTAAATATTGAATGAGATGTATGTGATGCAGTGTTGGCCGTGATCTTATAATATACGAGTGATGTGTGTATGGGAGGTTCGCACATGCGCATTGATGAAATATTGGAATGTGTGTGGTGTGGTGGATGGGAGGAAGAGAGTGAGATGTGGTTAAAATTTCACTAGGTGGCGCCAGGGTCTGGGCAAGGGGACCATTGGGGGGGAATTATATTGTCAGAAGTGATGTGGGTGGAACTGCGCTAGGGGGCGTTAGAGGCAAAGTTAAAACTCTCGTCCAAGGCTAATGTGGAAAGTTTAAGCGGCTGCAGAGGGTGTCGCTCTTTTGGGAACCCCACAGTCTCTCTCTCTCCCCCCCTCCCTCTCTCTCTCTCTCTCCCTCTCCACACCTCCTTCCTTTCCCTCCCTCCCCCTCTCCCTTTCTCTCCCTCTTTCCCTCTCCTCCTCTCCTTCCCTCACTCCCTTCTCTCTCCTTCCCTCCCTCCTCTCTCTCTCCTTTCTCTCCCCCCCTCCCTCTCTCTCTCTCTCTCCCCCTCCACGGGAGGCACTTGGGCGGTTGCAATGTATGACGTATTGTGTGATGTATTTTACGGTTAGGAACGGGTCTGTTTGGGACCACATGCCCCCCCCCCCCTTCTCTATTGCTTTCTCTCTCTCTCCCTTTTTTCTCCCTCTTTCCCTTTGCTCTTTCCTTTCTGCTCTCCCCCCCCCCCCTCCATTGCCTCTCTCTCTCTCTCCCTCTTTCCCCCCTCTTTACCTTTCCTTTCTGATCTCTCCCTTTCCCTTCTACCCCCCCCCTTTTTCCATTGCTTCCCTTGCTCTCCCTCTTTCCCTTTCTCTTCTGCCCCCCCCCCCTTCTCCATTGCTTTCTCTCTCTCTCCCTCTTTTCTCCCTCTTTCCCTTTGCTCTTTCCTTTCTGCCCCCCCCCGCCATTGCCTCTCTCTCTCCCTCTTTCCTCCCTCTTTACCTTTCCTTTCTGATCTCTCCCTTTCCCTTCTACCCCCCCCCTTTTCCGTTGCTTTCCTTCCTCTCCCTCTTTCCCTTTCTCTTCTGCCCCCCCCCTCCATTGCCTCTCTCTCTCCCTCTTTCCTCCCTCTTTCTCTCCCTCTTTCCTCTCTCTCTCCCTTTTCCCTTCTGCTCCCTTCTACCCCCCCCTCCTCGCTCTCTCCATTTTCCCCTCTTTTCCTTCTACCCCCCCCTCTCCATCCTTTACCTCACTCCCTGAACCCTTCTCTCTCTCTCCCCCCTCTTCCTTCTTAAACCGGCCTAGAGTTACATGTTTTCCCACTGGCCCGGTCCTCTCTTGACCGGTCGGCGGTCTCGTCATGGCCTCTCTCTCCTGCCCGCCAAGGGGTGCCGGTGTGTTCTGGTATTGTGTTTAGGTTGGGGCCTTCGTGTCAGTGGGCTGTGGAGTGTGTAGTTATAAAGCTATGTTGTTATTTGTGGGGATTGCAGGACATATTAGGACACGCGCCGGTGAAGGAGGAACGAGGAGGAGGACGGAACACTCGACATGGTTCCTGGTTTGAGTGAAAATAGTAGGCGGGTGCTTCTGGGGTGTGCTGTGGCGATGGTTTGGTTGTGTGTGTTGGCCAGCGTGGTACTGTATGGTCCATTTCAGCGGCCTGAACTGCCAGAGGTGGTGGTAGTGGGTAAAAGGTCGCTGCCAGACCATCGCGGTAATTTGTTTTTGGGGATGGCGAGAACAGTGGCGACGATGGCTAATAGATCAGATTGCTATGTGTGCGGCTTGTCCCCACAAGCGGCCGACGCGGGCCTTCCTCTGATTGCACACCCCATAACGAAGTGTCATGCCAACGTGTTAAGGGATTCGCCTGCCCCTCACCTGTGCGACGGGGTGGGACATGATAGAATTGAGAAGTATTTGGGCCGGGGGTCAGGTGGAAATAAAGTTGTAGGGTATGGAGCACTGAGAGACAGTAGCCCCATTCCGGTAGCGTATAGGGCGGATGGGTTTGAGATGTGCGTGGAGGGGAAGTCCGATGGTAAAAGCGTGGGGTATTTGGACGGCTGCTTGGGAGATAGTGGGGTCTGGGGTAAGGATTCAGAGGCGCCGGCCCCTAGTGGGGCGTTTTGGATCTGTGGTGAGTTTGCGTACGCCGCGTTACCAATTAACTGGAGGGGAAGGTGTGCGTTGGGGTATTTAGTACCGGCTATGAGGGTATCAGACGTTTTGCCAGCGCTTCCCAAGACAAGGAGAAGGAGGGATGCGGACCATTTTTTCAGGGTGGCGTTTCCCTGGTATGGGGCGTATGCGAACATGGAAGAACTGGACCATTTAGCTAGGGTATTTGAAGATATGGCAGTTACGACCGCGAGGGGCTTGAGCCTGGAGGCTCAGGAGCTACGGTCCTTACGACTGATGGAGCTACAAACGAGAACGGCTATGGACTTCCTGTTGGCGAGTTCAGGAGGCACGTGTGCATTAATTGGTCAGGAATGCTGCGCATTTGTCCCAGCAAACGATGAAGGTGGCTTGCCGGCGGTTATAGTGCATTTAAGGAACATTACTAGAGATATGCAGGTCCCGCGGGAGGACTCGTGGGAGGACTGGGGTCATGATCAACTGGGCTATATAGGATGGTCTGTTGTTAAATATCTGCTGTGTGCTGTGGTAATGTTTGCGGTTGTGGTTGTTTGTGTGAATGTGATCAAAGTGTGTGTAACGTATGTGTTCAGGACTCTCGGCGCGGCTGGTTCTGCGACTGAGAAGCCACACTGCTCGGCTGCACCTGCGTATACTATGATGATAGTGAGGGATGGCGCGGAGGGTGGTAGGGTGGGTGTGGGCGTACCGTTGGCTGGATGGATGTGTATGTAATTTCGTTTTTTCCATAGTAGGTACGTGTGACTGTATAATGTGGAGCTATGTACCCGGGGTTCGGTGTTGGGTCTGGTCGACTGTGCATGGCCGTCCGGCAGGGCACTGGACTCTGGGGATGTTGGCCTGATGGACGGGATAAGTTGCTGGGATGCTGACTGCTTTGTACCTGTGGTGAGGTGTGTTCAAACCGCTGTGGAGGGTCTGTTATGGTCTCTTCAGAAAACAGGGTTGACACCTCGCGGCGTGCGTGGCGCGGTGTCCAAAGCATTCTTTAGATTATCTCTGGGGGACACGAGTCTGGGTGACAAGTGTCCCCTGGGGGGAGTGGTACTGAATAATGGAAAAGAATGTGAATGAATGGATGTAACTATACTAATCAAGATGTTTTTGTTTTCCGAGGAATATCAGAATTGGAGTGGAATCAAGCGGAAATAAAGGAGAGCCGAAATTCGACAAAAAATAGGAACCCAGTGTGTTGACGGAGATCGAACGAGAAGAAAAACAGGGAGTAGAAACTGGCGGTATCACACACATGTATCAATTACAAATGTCTCGTGTTTAAGAGTGTATGAGGAAAGTAAAAAGATACTCATACAGTGAATGAAAAGAACCTCTCAGGAATTTGATTATATAGACAGAGTAAAGTACAAGTCCAGTTGATAAATTAACAAGAACTGTTGTCATTGTGTGCTCTGATCTCCAGCAGTTCGATTGGACACGCGGAACACCACAAATCAGGTAAGAATAGGAATTTCAGGCGAAAAAGGGACAGAAGAGAATAGGAAGGGCCCACAGTGCCACTATTGGTTGTCCGAGTAGGAGTCAGTCACAAAGAGCATAGACACCTACATTTAGATAGGGATTACAGAAGATACTTTTCTGCCTGTTGCCATTGTTACAAGATAAAAAAGATAAGGGAAACTTTAGGAAAATGGGGAGAAAGAGCGCATATAAGAAAATGAAAGCTGCAACCCAATCAGATAAGTCGACCCTAATTGGATGGATGGAAGAGAGTCCAGTACAGATTATTGCCGACGAACACGACCATACAAAAGGTAACGAATATTACTTGGAAAAAGCAATTTATGTATCAAAAAGATGGAATAAAAGATGGGAAAAGCTTGCGAAACGTTGGCCTGTCGAAGGTTCTTTTGATTTGGAGCTAATAGCTAATATACGAATGCTAATTAAGACATATGCATACCACGGGGACAAGGTGACAAGGGCAAAGAAATATTTGCAAGAAACAAGCATGATAGAATCTTATGCACGGGAAGCCGAGAGGAGAGATAGTGAAAGGAAGGCCATTGCAAATGTCAATGATGCAGACAAACCAGTAGAGGAGGTAGTCCCGGTCACCATAACTCCCCTGGCCCCTAACACAACACCTGTCACCGCCCAAAGTGCAGTTCAGTTAGCCTCACCCACCCCAGCCTCCTATCTTATTGCTCAACAGGAAAGAATTGAGGGAGCTTTAGCACCCCCGCCATATGCCAGTAGGAATGGGGAGCCAATATACCCCATCCTACCTGTATTAGAGATGAGTAGCCCTTATGAGTTGACAGATGATCTGGGGAACAGAGAGACGGGACAAGCAAAGACATCAATTCAGCTGATAGCTAGACTACCAGACAGTTCAACCCAGGCTCGTTCAGAAAGAGAATATGTGGCCGCATCGCGTCAAAGGGAAAGGACGGAAAAGGTGTCAGATCGAGCCAGGGTGATCCAAGAAGCTGAAAGGGCGGGACAGAAAAGCTATGAGACACTGCTAAAACAGAAAGATTGGGCAAGGATGAAGGCAAGCCACGGCCACACCCCAGATTTGTCTGACCGCCAGAGTGAGTACTACAAACCTCCCCCTCCCCTACGCCACACCCCAGAATTGTCTGACCACCAGAGAGAGTCTGACCGCCGGCGCAAGTTATTACAAAGCTCCCCATTTCCTGCGCCCCACCCCGGATACAAAACTCTCCCTTCCCCACGTGAGTCCAGCAGGTGTGTAACAAGTGACAGTTCCGAGATTGGTCTCACGAAAGAACAGTGGGCGCAGGTAGGGGGAGCCGCCGAACCAGCGCATGAAGGTAAGGAGCCTGATGTAATCGACATCGAACTTGGGGGGGAGATGACAAAGATAAAAGACGGTCTGGTGGAGATAGGCGATGCGCTCGTGGGTTTGGACAATGACCATGCAGCC
Organism: Notolepis coatsorum; assembly: GCF_963971535.1. Lineage (NCBI taxonomy): Eukaryota > Metazoa > Chordata > Actinopteri > Aulopiformes > Paralepididae > Notolepis > Notolepis coatsorum. The sequence goes on from NC_140175.1 coordinate 105,443,244, forward strand.
GTAGTAGTGCTGTTGTCGGGCCATGATGGGACAGACTCTCAAAGAGAGGGGGAGTATCGCGAGATCATCCAGATGCGGGAAAACATTGAGGATAAACGAAACGCCCTGCGAGGTAGAAGATCGGAACAGAAAAAGGCCCTCAAGAAAGTAGAGGATGTGGTAACTAATAGAGTAGCGACCAGATCACATACGAGGGATAAGCAACCTCATACCCAAGCCCCCGTCCACATGGCTCCTATAATAGTAAGAGGACAGGACCTGGAATATCACCCCTGGAAGGCATCTGACATGACGCAGGTGTCTGAGAAATTGCCGCCCCTCCAGAATGGGGCCAATCCGTGGATTGCCAAACTGGAGGAATTGATGGTCGGACAAGAACTGGCAATGGGGGATGTAAAGAAACTATTGACAACCATGATGGGAAAAGACGGCATGGAAAGGATACTGGAGATGGCTGCTCTGCAGGGCCATGTGGGGACTGGAGCGCATGATGCGGACCTGTTCGGACGATACAGGGGAGTAGTGTGGCTGGCCCTCCGAGAAACCTATCCGACGAGACTGCACCCAGACCAAATTCAGATTGGTACTCTGGGGGCAACAACCCACCCCAGGCTGTACGTACGACAAGCCTATGCCGCATGGAAGAATACAACTGGTCGCGAGGCAGAACTTGACCGCATGCATGAAGCCACGTTAAGAGCCAAGATTGAAGACGGCCTCCCCCTAGAGGTAAGGCAGAAATTGGCCGAGGTGGTGTCTTTGTCAAGTATGGAAGTGGACTTTTATATTGATCAGGTGGCCCATTACGTTGAACTGTATCGGAAAAAAGAGCAAAAGACAAAGGAGAAGGATATGGATCAACAACGTAGGATCCTGTATCAACAGCCAACCGATGCAGGGAAGGTAGTGGAATATCTTCAAGCCTTAGTCCAGGCCCCACAACCAAGAGGTGGGACGGGCTACGAAGGGGAACAACGTGAACAGAGACAGGCTCAAGCGGGAACACAAGGGGGTCCTGCGCCGGAACAACAACAAAGGCCAAGAGGAGCACCCTGGTTGCAGTCACGAGGAGGAGGTGGAGGCAGAAGAAGGGGCGCGAATGGATACAGAAGTCGGCGGATTGAGTTTTGGGCGTGCAGGGAGATTGGACATATTTCACGGGAATGTGAACAGGACTACCAAGCCAGAGGGGGAGGCACTCGGGGGGGGGACAGGGGAAGAAATTGGCAAGGCCAAGGCCCACCTCGAGGTCAAGACCCTAGTGAGAACAATGGCCCGGTGAATCCAGCAAGAGGGCCAGATGAATCACTCTGAAGAGGCCCAGAGAGTCCAATGGGGAGGTGTCAGCTGTCAGTGTCGTCTTTAAGGGAGGAGCCTATTGTGTGCGTAACGGTGAATGACAAATCTGTCGAGATGATGGCAGACACCGGTGCGGCCTACACGGTAGTACAACCCCAAGACGCAACTCACCTAACCATGTCCGGTCGATACGTACGGACAATTGGATTTGAGGGATTAAAACAGCTGACGCCGGTTACCGATCCTGTGACTCTGAGATATCGAGGCAGGGAAGCGACTCTCCCTGTGCTGGTCTCGGAAAGCACACCCATTAACTTACTTGGCCGAGATGGGCTGGGGTTACTGGGGATGGACATTAAATGTACTGCGGAGGGTTGCGTGATAGCTGAACGAGAAGACCAGTACTATCAGATGGTACAAAGAATCGACAGCCAACCACCGGAGATCTATTGTCTAGGGGGACTGGACCAAGAGTTGCTTGGTCCAGCCTTGCAATGGGAGAAATTTATCACTGCCAATATGCCTGAAGCAAGTGATCCAAAGACACCCTATCATTGCACTCTGCAGTATCATAGAGATGCAGACTCGTCACAGGCTAAGGAGTGGCTGAGTGTGCAACCAGACAAAGTACAGCTTAATGCTACCAATATCATATTGGGGCCGCAGGGAGCAGCGCTACGTATTGCACGGAGCGACTATCTGCATAAAGAACACGGGATTACGGACAGTGTTCCCCATGTGACTTTGAAGGTAACCAGCTCATGCGATCAACAGCACATCGGCGAAATGATGAAAAAAGCAGAAGGGATTGAATTTGAACAGATGAAAGAAAACAAACGGATCTGGATAAGCCCTGATAAAAGGTTTATTAAGATCATGGTCCAAGGCACAGGGATGGGTCGCCCCCAAACTGTGCAACTATCCCAAGAGACAATGGGAGAACTCCCTAATGCATCAAGCCTCCAGGAGGACATGATGAAGGCGGTGCCTGAGACGCTGTGGGCAAAAAACAGCACTGACATTGGATTAATCAAGTCCGCTCAACCTGTGAAGGTGGAGCTTAGACCTGGGGCCACCCTGCCTTGGAAAAATCAGTATCCATTGAAGGAGAAAGCGGTGGCTGGAATCGAGCCACAAATCAAAGGACTTTTAGCAGCAGGAGTCCTACGGAAAACAACTGATCCCCAGAGCAACACGCCGTTGCTACCCGTGGAGAAACCTGATACCTCTTACCGGCTGGTTCATGATTTAAGAGCTATCAACGAGGTGTTACTTGACTATCCCGCGGATGTCCCCGACCCCCATGTGCTATTGACATTTATCCCATCGAAAGCTGAATACTTTACGGTTATAGATTTGTGTAGTGCATATTTTAGTGTGCCCTTGAGCAAGGAGTGCCAGCATTTTTTGGGATTTACTTATAAAGATGAGCATTATGAGTATACTAGGATCCCTCAGGGACTAAAGCATTCGCCACACATATTCAACAAAATCCTAAGGGAGGATTTAGAGGGGTTGGATACAGTCATGACCTCTAGGGTCATTCAGTACATGGATGATCTGATACTGTGTGCGGACGATCAGACAACATGTCATCGCGATTCCGTAAAACTGTTGCAGCTGTTGGCAGAAAAAGGCCACAAAGTGTCGTTGAAAAAGTTGCAATATTGTAAACCTAAAGTGATCTATTTAAGACAAACAATTTCACAGGGCCATCGGGCTATTTCAGAAGAACATTTGGTGGCCATTAAGACGGCGCCCAAACCTGTGACGGTACGACAAATGATGGGATTTCTGGGTATAATGGGGTACAGCTCTCCATGGGTCGAAAACTATACGGAAATAGTGAAACCATTGAGAGACATGATGAAAGAGGCGGGCGTTGATAAACTGAGTAGTAAAGTGGTATATACGCTACCCATTCCGGTAGCGTATAGGGCGGATGGGTTTGAGATGTGCGTGGAGGGGAAGTCCGATGGTAAAAGCGTGGGGTATTTGGACGGCTGCTTGGGAGATAGTGGGGTCTGGGGTAAGGATTCAGAGGCGCCGGCCCCTAGTGGGGCGTTTTGGATCTGTGGTGAGTTTGCGTACGCCGCGTTACCAATTAACTGGAGGGGAAGGTGTGCGTTGGGGTATTTAGTACCGGCTATGAGGGTATCAGACGTTTTGCCAGCGCTTCCCAAGACAAGGAGAAGGAGGGATGCGGACCATTTTTTCAGGGTGGCATTTCCCTGGTATGGGGCGTATGCGAACATGGAAGAACTGGACCATTTAGCTAGGGTATTTGAAGATATGGCAGTTACGACCGCGAGGGGCTTGAGCCTGGAGGCTCAGGAGCTACGGTCCTTACGACTGATGGAGCTACAAACGAGAACGGCTATGGACTTCCTGTTGGCGAGTTCAGGAGGCACGTGTGCATTAATTGGTCAGGAATGCTGCGCATTTGTCCCAGCAAACGATGAAGGTGGCTTGCCGGCGGTTATAGTGCATTTAAGGAACATTACTAGAGATATGCAGGTCCCGCGGGAGGACTCGTGGGAGGACTGGGGTCATGATCAACTGGGCTATATAGGATGGTCTGTTGTTAAATATCTGCTGTGTGCTGTGGTAATGTTTGCGGTTGTGGTTGTTTGTGTGAATGTGATCAAAGTGTGTGTAACGTATGTGTTCAGGACTCTCGGCGCGGCTGGTTCTGCGACTGAGAAGCCACACTGCTCGGCTGCACCTGCGTATACTATGATGATAGTGAGGGATGGCGCGGAGGGTGGTAGGGTGGGTGTGGGCGTTCCGTTAAAGCCGAGATGCCCGGCATACGCGCTGGCGACTATTCTCTGATCTGGGTGGTGGACATTCTGGATTGGGGTGTGGGAGGGCCGGGGCGTGCGTAAGGGTGTGGGGCGGGGGACGTGCCTGGACGCACGTACGTTACCGTTGGCTGGATGGATGTGTATGTAATTTCGTTTTTTCCATAGTAGGTACGTGTGACTGTATAATGTGGAGCTATGTACCCGGGGTTCGGTGTTGGGTCTGGTCGACTGTGCATGGCCGTCCGGCAGGGCACTGGACTCTGGGGATGTTGGCCTGATGGACGGGATAAGTTGCTGGGATGCTGACTGCTTTGTACCTGTGGTGAGGTGTGTTCAAACCGCTGTGGAGGGTCTGTTATGGTCTCTTCAGAAAACAGGGTTGACACCTCGCGGCGTGCGTGGCGCGGTGTCCAAAGCATTCTTTAGATTATCTCTGGGGGACACGAGTCTGGGTGACAAGTGTCCCCTGGGGGGAGTGGTACTGAATAATGGAAAAGAATGTGAATGAATGGATGTAACTATACTAATCAAGATGTTTTTGTTTTCCGAGGAATATCAGAATTGGAGTGGAATCAAGCGGAAATAAAGGAGAGCCGAAATTCGACAAAAAATAGGAACCCAGTGTGTTGACGGAGATCGAACGAGAAGAAAAACAGGGAGTAGAAACTGGCGGTATCACACACATGTATCAATTACAAATGTCTCGTGTTTAAGAGTGTATGAGGAAAGTAAAAAGATACTCATACAGTGAATGAAAAGAACCTCTCAGGAATTTGATTATATAGACAGAGTAAAGTACAAGTCCAGTTGATAAATTAACAAGAACTGTTGTCATTGTGTGCTCTGATCTCCAGCAGTTCGATTGGACACGCGGAACACCACAAATCAGGTAAGAATAGGAATTTCAGGCGAAAAAGGGACAGAAGAGAATAGGAAGGGCCCACAGTGCCACTATTGGTTGTCCGAGTAGGAGTCAGTCACAAAGAGCATAGACACCTACATTTAGATAGGGATTACAGAAGATACTTTTCTGCCTGTTGCCATTGTTACAAGATAAAAAAGATAAGGGAAACTTTAGGAAAATGGGGAGAAAGAGCGCATATAAGAAAATGAAAGCTGCAACCCAATCAGATAAGTCGACCCTAATTGGATGGATGGAAGAGAGTCCAGTACAGATTATTGCCGACGAACACGACCATACAAAAGGTAACGAATATTACTTGGAAAAAGCAATTTATGTATCAAAAAGATGGAATAAAAGATGGGAAAAGCTTGCGAAACGTTGGCCTGTCGAAGGTTCTTTTGATTTGGAGCTAATAGCTAATATACGAATGCTAATTAAGACATATGCATACCACGGGGACAAGGTGACAAGGGCAAAGAAATATTTGCAAGAAACAAGCATGATAGAATCTTATGCACGGGAAGCCGAGAGGAGAGATAGTGAAAGGAAGGCCATTGCAAATGTCAATGATGCAGACAAACCAGTAGAGGAGGTAGTCCCGGTCACCATAACTCCCCTGGCCCCTAACACAACACCTGTCACCGCCCAAAGTGCAGTTCAGTTAGCCTCACCCACCCCAGCCTCCTATCTTATTGCTCAACAGGAAAGAATTGAGGGAGCTTTAGCACCCCCGCCATATGCCAGTAGGAATGGGGAGCCAATATACCCCATCCTACCTGCATTAGAGATGAGTAGCCCTTATGAGTTGACAGATGATCTGGGGAACAGAGAGACGGGACAAGCAAAGACATCAATTCAGCTGATAGCTAGACTACCAGACAGTTCAACCCAGGCTCGTTCAGAAAGAGAATATGTGGCCGCATCGCGTCAAAGGGAAAGGACGGAAAAGGTGTCAGATCGAGCCAGGGTGATCCAAGAAGCTGAAAGGGCGGGACAGAAAAGCTATGAGACACTGCTAAAACAGAAAGATTGGGCAAGGATGAAGGCAAGCCACGGCCACACCCCAGATTTGTCTGACCGCCAGAGTGAGTACTACAAACCTCCCCCTCCCCTACGCCACACCCCAGAATTGTCTGACCACCAGAGAGAGTCTGACCGCCGGCGCAAGTTATTACAAAGCTCCCCATTTCCTGCGCCCCACCCCGGATACAAAACTCTCCCTTCCCCACGTGAGTCCAGCAGGTGTGTAACAAGTGACAGTTCCGAGATTGGTCTCACGAAAGAACAGTGGGCGCAGGTAGGGGGAGCCGCCGAACCAGCGCATGAAGGTAAGGAGCCTGATGTAATCGACATCGAACTTGGGGGGGAGATGACAAAGATAAAAGACGGTCTGGTGGAGATAGGCGATGCGCTCGTGGGTTTGGACAATGACCATGCAGCCGTAGTAGTGCTGTTGTCGGGCCATGATGGGACAGACTCTCAAAGAGAGGGGGAGTATCGCGAGATCATCCAGATGCGGGAAAACATTGAGGATAAACGAAACGCCCTGCGAGGTAGAAGATCGGAACAGAAAAAGGCCCTCAAGAAAGTAGAGGATGTGGTAACTAATAGAGTAGCGACCAGATCACATACGAGGGATAAGCAACCTCATACCCAAGCCCCCGTCCACATGGCTCCTATAATAGTAAGAGGACAGGACCTGGAATATCACCCCTGGAAGGCGTCTGACATGACGCAGGTGTCTGAGAAATTGCCGCCCCTCCAGAATGGGGCCAATCCGTGGATTGCCAAACTGGAGGAATTGATGGTCGGACAAGAACTGGCAATGGGGGATGTAAAGAAACTATTGACAACCATGATGGGAAAAGACGGCATGGAAAGGATACTGGAGATGGCTGCTCTGCAGGGCCATGTGGGGACTGGAGCGCATGATGCGGACCTGTTCGGACGATACAGGGGAGTAGTGTGGCTGGCCCTCCGAGAAACCTATCCGACGAGACTGCACCCAGACCAAATTCAGATTGGTACTCTGGGGGCAACAACCCACCCCAGGCTGTACGTACGACAAGCCTATGCCGCATGGAAGAATACAACTGGTCGCGAGGCAGAACTTGACCGCATGCATGAAGCCACGTTAAGAGCCAAGATTGAAGACGGCCTCCCCCTAGAGGTAAGGCAGAAATTGGCCGAGGTGGTGTCTTTGTCAAGTATGGAAGTGGACTTTTATATTGATCAGGTGGCCCATTACGTTGAACTGTATCGGAAAAAAGAGCAAAAGACAAAGGAGAAGGATATGGATCAACAACGTAGGATCCTGTATCAACAGCCAACCGATGCAGGGAAGGTAGTGGAATATCTTCAAGCCTTAGTCCAGGCCCCACAACCAAGAGGTGGGACGGGCTACGAAGGGGAACAACGTGAACAGAGACAGGCTCAAGCGGGAACACAAGGGGGTCCTGCGCCGGAACAACAACAAAGGCCAAGAGGAGCACCCTGGTTGCAGTCACGAGGAGGAGGTGGAGGCAGAAGAAGGGGCGCGAATGGATACAGAAGTCGGCGGATTGAGTTTTGGGCGTGCAGGGAGATTGGACATATTTCACGGGAATGTGAACAGGACTACCAAGCCAGAGGGGGAGGCACTCGGGGGGGGGACAGGGGAAGAAATTGGCAAGGCCAAGGCCCACCTCGAGGTCAAGACCCTAGTGAGAACAATGGCCCGGTGAATCCAGCAAGAAGGCCAGATGAATCACTCTGAAGAGGCCCAGAGAGTCCAATGGGGAGGTGTCAGCTGTCAGTGTCGTCTTTAAGGGAGGAGCCTATTGTGTGCGTAACGGTGAATGACAAATCTGTCAAGATGATGGCAGACACCGGTGCGGCCTACACGGTAGTACAACCCCAAGACGCAACTCACCTAACCATGTCCGGTCGATACGTACGGACAATTGGATTTGAGGGATTAAAACAGCTGACGCCGGTTACCGATCCTGTGACTCTGAGATATCGAGGCAGGGAAGCGACTCTCCCTGTGCTGGTCTCGGAAAGCACACCCATTAACTTACTTGGCCGAGATGGGCTGGGGTTACTGGGGATGGACATTAAATGTACTGCGGAGGGTTGCGTGATAGCTGAACGAGAAGACCAGTACTATCAGATGGTACAAAGAATCGACAGCCAACCACCGGAGATCTATTGTCTAGGGGGACTGGACCAAGAGTTGCTTGGTCCAGCCTTGCAATGGGAGAAATTTATCACTGCCAATATGCCTGAAGCAAGTGATCCAAAGACACCCTATCATTGCACTCTGCAGTATCATAGAGATGCAGACTCGTCACAGGCTAAGGAGTGGCTGAGTGTGCAACCAGACAAAGTACAGCTTAATGCTACCAATATCATATTGGGGCCGCAGGGAGCAGCGCTACGTATTGCACGGAGCGACTATCTGCATAAAGAACACGGGATTACGGACAGTGTTCCCCATGTGACTTTGAAGGTAACCAGCTCATGCGATCAACAGCACATCGGCGAAATGATGAAAAAAGCAGAAGGGATTGAATTTGAACAGATGAAAGAAAACAAACGGATCTGGATAAGCCCTGATAAAAGGTTTATTAAGATCATGGTCCAAGGCACAGGGATGGGTCGCCCCCAAACTGTGCAACTATCCCAAGAGACAATGGGAGAACTCCCTAATGCATCAAGCCTCCAGGAGGACATGATGAAGGCGGTGCCTGAGACGCTGTGGGCAAAAAACAGCACTGACATTGGATTAATCAAGTCCGCTCAACCTGTGAAGGTGGAGCTTAGACCTGGGGCCACCCTGCCTTGGAAAAATCAGTATCCATTGAAGGAGAAAGCGGTGGCTGGAATCGAGCCACAAATCAAAGGACTTTTAGCAGCAGGAGTCCTACGGAAAACAACTGATCCCCAGAGCAACACGCCGTTGCTACCCGTGGAGAAACCTGATACCTCTTACCGGCTGGTTCATGATTTAAGAGCTATCAACGAGGTGTTACTTGACTATCCCGCGGATGTCCCCGACCCCCATGTGCTATTGACATTTATCCCATCGAAAGCTGAATACTTTACGGTTATAGATTTGTGTAGTGCATATTTTAGTGTGCCCTTGAGCAAGGAGTGCCAGCATTTTTTTGGATTTACTTATAAAGATGAGCATTATGAGTATACTAGGATCCCTCAGGGACTAAAGCATTCGCCACACATATTCAACAAAATCCTAAGGGAGGATTTAGAGGGGTTGGATACAGTCATGACCTCTAGGGTCATTCAGTACATGGATGATCTGATACTGTGCGCGGACGATCAGACAACATGTCATCGCGATTCCGTAAAACTGTTGCAGCTGTTGGCAGAAAAAGGCCACAAAGTGTCGTTGAAAAAGTTGCAATATTGTAAACCTAAAGTGATCTATTTAGGACAAACAATTTCACAGGGCCATCGGGCTATTTCGGAAGAACATTTGGTGGCCATTAAGACGGCGCCCAAACCTGTGACGGTACGACAAATGATGGGATTTCTGGGTATAATGGGGTACAGCTCTCCATGGGTCGAAAACTATACGGAAATAGTGAAACCATTGAGAGACATGATGAAAGAGGCGGGCGTTGATAAACTGAGTAGTAAAGTGGTATGGACCGAGGATGGCTTACGGGCATTTGAAACAATCAAGTCCCGACTGTTAGAGGCGCCGGCCCTGGCTTTGCCTAACTATACCAAGAAATTCATACTCTACGTCTCTTCTTCTCCAGATCAGAAGCAGGCGTGCGCAGTGTTGGCCCAGAACACAGGGGTGGGGGCGCGACCTCAGCCGATGGCGTACTACTCAATTGCCTACTCGGAAGTAGAGATGGGGATGGCTCCATGCTACCGAGAAATGGCTGGAGTATATACAATGTACGAGAAAGCCGCAAGTATTATGATGGGATATCCAGTGGATATCATGGTGAGGCATGACTTAAAGAGTCTGTTGGAGTCCGGTAAATATGCACTAACGATGCCTCGCATTAAACATTACTACAGGCTTTTGGAACAGGAAGACGTGACGCTGGTCAGGTGTTCCATAACGAACCCGGCAGCCGACATCCCTACGCCTGAGGATGGAGAACCCCACGACTGTGTAGTCGAAGCCGAGAGGTTCTCTAAACTCAGAGCAGACTTGCAGGCGTTTCCATTTAGCAGTCCAGATCTGGAACTATGGACTGACGGCTCTTGCTATCGAGTTGGCGAGGGACTAAAAGCAGGCTACTCCGTGATAAGGTCACAGGGCGAAGGGTTTGTGGTGGAAAAGGCCGAAGCATTATCACAACCCTGTTCAGCCCAGTTAGCAGAATTGGTCGCACTGACGGAAGCATGTAACATGGCAGAGGGCAGAACTGTAAATATTCATACCGACTCGGCCTACGCGCATGGAACAGCATTCTTATTTGGCACAGTGTGGAAAGGGCGAGGTTTTAAGAAAGCTGATGGAAGCGCCATAAAACATTGTAGTCAGATTAAACGTTTGTTAGAAGCAATTATGAAACCAAAGCAGATTGCGATAATCAAGTGTGCTGCTCACCAGTCAGACGAGTCCAAAATAACTCGAGGGAACAAAAGAGCAGATGAAGCTGCCAAGGAAGTGACAGGTGCCGACAGGGCAGGTAAGGTTTTGGTTATCACACACGGAGTTGAGTTAGAGGACAAGATAACCTACAAGGATGTTTTGACTTTCCAGGAGGAGGCTAGTCAGGTAGAACGGAACCTCTGGATAACGAGGGGAGCTTGTCAGGATGATTCAGGTTTGTGGCGCGACATCAGTGGATTTGTGGTGGCTCCTGCTGGCCTGGTCGGACTGCTGATCCACACGGCTCACGACTTTTGCCATGCGCATCGGGGAGAGGTAAGGAGAAAAATCAGAGAATATGGCTTTTGGGCGCCAGATTTAAACAGTCAAATTGATCATGTGATAAAGAGATGTGTAATATGTTTGAAGAACAATATACGTAAGGGGATTAGTGTGTCACCAGGACATATCCCCACGCCCAATGGCCCAATGCGAGACCTTGTAATTGATTACATTGACATGATTAAACCAATTAATCAAAAGAGATATATTCTTGTCGTTGTCTGTCATTTTTCAAGGTGGGTGGAGGCGTGCGCCACCCGGCACAAGGATGCAGCATCGGTGGCTAAGTTCTTATGCCAAGAGGTATGTCCCCGTTTTGGGCTAATGGACAGAATCTCCTCAGACAATGGAAAAGAATTCGTTGACAAGACTGTACGTTTAATACTCCAACATTTAGGCATAAAACAGCGATTGGGGGCCGTTTATCATCCGCAGAGCCAGGGGTTGGTGGAACGCATGAACGGGACACTAAAAAACAAGTTGGTAAAGATCTGTCAACACACAGGATTGAATTGGCTAAACGCTCTCCCTTTAGCATTAATGGCATGCCGGTCAAGCGAAATTCGCGGACTGCGTTTGACACCGCACGAAATGATGTTAGGTCGCTGCATGGTAGTACCAGGTTTGCGCGCGACAGGCAAAGGTCCAAGTTTGGACATCCTGGACAACGATATGCGTGAGTACGTAAAATACATGTCAAAGATACACAAAAATATTCTGGATCATGTCTCCAGTAGACAGGAGCATGAAACCGGGGAGGAGGTGAATAGGCAGACTACACCTCAAATCATACAGGGCGACTACGTTTATGTTAAAGTATTTAGACGTAAGTGGTTTGGCGCGAGACGGGAAGGGCCATACAAAGTCGTCCGAGCCACCGAGAGGGCTTTACAGATTCAAGGATCACCGATGTGGTTCCACATTTCTCATTGTGTAAAATCAATAGATACGGGCCAAGAATGGGAACCTGAACCACGGGACCTTGACGATGAAACCGGGGCGTCGCAACCGTTACATGAAGGCGAAGTGGAAGCGGCGGACGATGAAATTGGGGTGGCGCAAACCCCAAACGAAGGGGAAGATGCGAATGATTATGGCGAGCCAGACCGAGGGGACCACGATTGGCCACTAGTAGAGGATGAGGGGTTTTTACAGGAGCCAGACAGAGGAGAGGATTATGAATTGGAACATAAGAATTTCTCCTCTGTGGATTTGGAGAGTGTACCAGAAGGACCGGAGGAACCAGTGCTTAGCACAAGCCCGGAACGAGATACTCGACCACAACGAGTCATCAAGAAACCTCAAAGGTACACATAGGCGAAAGAAGGGATAGTGTAACTGATAGGCTATGGAGAGAGCGTGTATATATTTTTTGATTTTTTATTATTGGGTTCTCTCCTTTTTTAGAAATGTTTAGAAAATGAATGCAATGTAATAATCTTTTCTTTCAGAGTGGTTCGCACAAAATAGACATGTTTGGTTAAGAAACACATAAGTATAGTCTAAACCTGGTAATTGGTACGATGCCCTTTTTGTATAAAGGGACGGACCTAGACGGAAGTGAAATTGGAATAACTGATACATTGTGTATAATCTGCAAATAACTGGAAATTGTTAAACGGTGTGAGTGAATTGAGAACTGTGTAAACATCAACTGATTCATAGTTGTTCATTGGGTAAGGGAGCTAATGTGGGTGTTGAAAGCAATTGATACTAACAAATATGAAATATGAGCTAGAAGGATGCTGGAAATATTTGGTTCTTGGGTGACTTGGCTAAACAGTAAAAAGGTTAAGGAATTTGTAACATTTTGGTTGAAAAAAGACTAACAAGTATATTGGGGATCATTAATCCCCAAACCGGGGAAACTGTAGTAGTTTTCCCAACAAACTGTTTAAAATTGTACTGTACAAACACGGACTCAGAATGGCGAATTGGACGGAGGTAAATTGCAACATTACATTCATAACTAACTCAAAGCTACCCCCCCCCCCCCCTCCATTGCTCTAAACTGTCCTTATTTGATCTCCTGGAGAGGAGGCAAATAAGAATAAGCAGCTGAGTGAATTAGCACATACTGACATTCCTACCATAGGCGGCTGTTTACAAGCCTCAGGATCAAATAGCCTTCTTGGAAGCAAGATTTAGAGATAATGTTGATTGTAAAGAAGAGCCAGACAGTTGGTCTCAAACTATAAATAAGATCAGAGGAAGCCTTTTGTTGAGGGGAGGGGGGAAACACGTAGGTGTTTTGCACCAGACCCCTGAGAACAAAAGCAAGTCGGAACTAGCTCAGATTAGAAAGTACCCCTTTAGAAACCGATTCTGCAGCTGTGTGGAACACCCCTTCTTTTAGAAACTGCTAGAAAACTCCTAATAAGGAATTCCGTTCTGTCGCTATTCAAGGGTGGGTAGCCTATTAACAGACAGGGCTACTGGTCTTCCAATAAGGGAGCTCGGTAACGCTCAGAACGACCCGCCCTCATGACGTAATGTTGGGGGCGGAGACCTAGACTTTAAGATGGCGTGCTCTGAGAGAGAGCGACAGAACCCCCACGAACGACAGACAGCAAACAACAGCGAATCTACACTCTTCCTCCACTCGACAAAGAAGACAGCGGCGAGACGCCCCGGAGCAGACGAGAGATAACAACGGAAGAACGAGAATCTGATGAACCTCGGCATAGAGAGGGCATCCATCAGGTTTCATTGCATTGTTCTTTCAAATCGTTGATTTGTATTGATTGAAATCCTTTTTCATTAAACACGGATTCTTCAAAATATCAAACTGCTCAGACCTCACTTTCTCAAGCCGTCGTAACCACCGGTGGCCTTGCCGCAGCAGCAAACCATTACCTGGTTTGCTTGTTGGTTTTTTATAGTACTTCAGGGCTTTAAAGGTGAAACACAACGCAGAGCAGATTAGTATTAGGTTCTGATTTCTATCAGAACAATAAGCCAGAATAGTACTACATCTTTTAATACAATATATAGATAGAATTAAAGCCCTATTTGTTCCCTGTCGATTGCCCTTTCAGGTGACAAAATCCGTTCAGCGGTTCTCGAGTTACATGCCGATATGTGAGGCGTGCCCCAAAGTACGCAAAAGTACACATTACCACCCCCGACTCCCGGGGCTCTAGCTCCGTCAATCATTTGGCGATCTCGAAAATCTTTGCACAGGGTTGTAGCCAATGAGTGTGGCTTTCCAATGATACCCCATGATATGATAATTGGGTATCTAATACCTGGGTATCTAATACCTAATGATCGATTTATGATAAAGAAAAGCATGGTCCACCTATAGGGGGACCTTAACACTTAAGTAAGTAAGCCCCCCAGCCACTCCCCTCACTGAATAGCATTAACATACTGTAAGCTGACAGTAAGTGCTGGCAGTCAAGGCTGTGAAAAAAAAGTTAATTTTGCAACCGAGGGCCTCACAGGGCTAAAGTAGAAGAATAAAATAGAATATAATAGAAGTGTATACAGTATCTTATTAGGGTGCAGTGCAGGGTGCATGTATCTTGTGTGTGTGTGTGTGTGTGTGTGTGTGTGTGTGTGCATGTGTGTGTGTTCAAGACTGGTCTCTGAGAATGTTAAAACTGACTTTTTTCTAGTTCTTCTTTCTATGTTCACAGAAAGGTAAGGAAATTATATATGTTGCATTTTATGGCAATAACGTTTAGGTTTGTTCGACCTGTGAGATATAAACACGAAAAACGTCAGAAAAATGTGATATGGTTGGACTTCCGCTGTCGGCAGCCACTGTCGGTAGTGTAGTTTTATCAAATCTAGACGCAAATCGAAAGCCCTGGGTCTCCTTTGTTTTAGGACTATGATTTATTCTTCTCACATCTAATTTGCCTGGTTTCCGGCCCAATGCGCCAAACTTATTAAATCATTGCGGAATTGTAAGAGGTTATGATGCCGTTTAAATGTGGTGACAATATTATGGGGAATGTGCTTACAGTCTTCTCCAGAGTGAGACAAAAAGATAGACACCAATTTCCTCTCTGTGCGTTCCGTAGGAAGCTATCTGGCTGCAAGCTAGCCTAGCTTAGCACAAATAAATGGAAGCCGAGATGGACCAATAGCCTGACTAAAAACTCAGGGAGAGATGTTCTTGGCAAACAGCTAGGCTAGTGGTCCGTATCCGCTTCCATTAATTTGTGCTAAGCTGTGTTAGTTTGCAGCCGGATAGCTACAGTATATACCCTTCTACTGAACGCACAGAGGAAATTGGTATTTATCTTCTTGTCTCACTCTGGCTAGATGCACATTGCATTTCCCATAATGTGTTAGCGTTTGGTAGGTGTGTTGGACCCAGGTGCAGTGTAGAACGGATAGATGGCTGCTTTTTTATATAGCGCTTTTATCCAAAGCGCTTTACAATTTGTTACTCACATTTGACCCATTCACTCACACATTCACACACTGACGGCGGAGGCAACCATGCAATTATATTGACCATATTGATCAAATTGTTTTTTACTACCTGTATACTGTGTTGTTTTACTACCTGTACCCCCTCCCCCCCATGCTGCTATGATGCCTGAATTTCCCCAAGGGGATCAATAAAGGAATATCTTATCTTATCTTAACCTGCTCATCGGGAGCAATTAGGGGTTAAGTGTCTTGCTCAAGGACACATCGACACGCTGCCCGGGAGGAGCGGGAATCGAACTGGGAACCTTGCCAGACGACTGTTCTACCTCCCTAGCCACTGTCGCAAGGCACGGCAAATACTGGCAAACTAACTTATTCTCCATGGCAGGAGCGATAAGTGTTACTCACAACGGTGTACTCACGGGTAGGTTCAGTGATCGACTGACAAGGAAGAGCATATGAGGCCAACCTAACTAGACACACCAGGTGCCAATGAATGCAATCAGGGCAGATAGACAGGTGGTCAATTACCACCAGGTAACGCTTTGCTCCCTGAGGACAGCAAAACCCCAAACGTTACATAATGCTGGCATGCTCCAGTTTCCCATGAAAAATAATGAATCTACATGTATCTACTCAGTTTGAGTTGCAACAACTCAATTGAAATGTTTCAGAACATTGACATTTTAAATTGGCCTGTTTCACTTGTCTGAGAGGGAGCAAGGCCTGCAGACGTAGAGAAATATATACCACACCATCTACAAGTATGTGTTCTACTGCTCTCTTTTCATTCAAACATTACATTTGAACTCTAGTGCTCTCATGTTCATGTCACTGGGGGGTTCACGTGCCTTCAAGCAACATTGTACTTATTTTATGCCTATTCTATTCTTATGTATGTGAGTTTACGTTGCACTACTTGTATTGTCTTTTATACCTATTCTTATGTCTGCAATTTATGCATTGTTAACTATATGCTAATTTTATGCCTATGTTAATTTTATACTAATTGCTGTGGGGCACTCTGGACTGCGGTCCATGTATGAAAAGTGCTATATAGATAGTTATTAATATTTATTATTATATTGTAAAAAATGTATGCATCGAAATGTCTACGTCTTGACGGCGGCATTGAAAATGAGGGTGACCTCAATTGTTCTTTCCATAATAAATAAAGGTTTGAATTGAATCTATTGGGTCTCCTCGTTGTTAGTTTACTGCTTTACATTTGATTGTAAAAGTCAAACTTTCTCGCGCTTTTATTTTGAAGGCAAAAATCACTCAACCAAAAAAAGTGATCTTGTCGCCAGGACGGAAGTCTCCTTCGGGTGCGTCAACAAAAACAGTCCATAAAAAAAAGAGGGGACACAATTACGTGTGGCACCACACCAGTGACCCGGAAGTGGAGTTGGTTTGTTGACATCGGGCGACGCGGCGACAAACAGATGACTGGAGATCAGAAGGAACATCATCTGAGACGAACCGTGATCAGCGAAATATTCTGCTGTGGCAAAAAACTTAGGTATAACGCGGAGTGGTAAACTAGGCATGTATTAGTACAACGTTGACACATTTTAACCAGGAATATATAAACACAACTGCCCCTCAACGTATCGTCAACAAGACGAGAACGTTAGCTAACACGAAATAGCAAGCGGTCATGTAACGTTACAGTCTGATTATTAAACATCAGTCACACAACAAGTCTCTCACGTTGGCCGTTATTTTCTGGCTAATGTACAGGATGATTGGCATCGTAATGGCAACAAGCTATAGCAGACTAAGAACTACGAGAGTTGGTCTAAACTACTAGCTAAGTGAGCTAGCTAACACTGGGCTTAAAGTAAGTAGCTGCCAAGCTCTTACACTAGGCCTGGTGGTTATTGTTATGGGCAGTATTATTTAATGTTAATCATTATCGTCATTGACTGGAATATTGTCACCATTTTAAGTTTACGGTTGTTTCTCTAAAGAGACTCTGTTTGCTATGTTTGTTAGCCAAGTTCATGTTAAATGTTGATACCAGTCAGCTTAATTTCGCAAAATGTTTTAATTGTCCCTAAATCTGAAATGCAATAATCACACAGTCATATTTATGCATGTCTTCTTTAAAAAAATTGCAGCTTCTTGTCCTCCCAAAGTGAGGACTGGCCACTATTCAGCAAAGCCATTGCCTCCTGATGCCTAACCTGTGAGAGTGCCTCAGTGACCACCTCCTAAGGTCAGCTGCACTGCCCTGTCTTTGATCTGAGCCAAAGACGGTGAAACCATGATGGCAGCCAAAGCAGGAGACAACCCCGACAGCCTGATGGCTCTAGCCACAGTGTTCTGTCTCAGGAATCTCAGGAGGACCATGTGCCTCCAAGGAGAGAGGAACAAGCTCTGTCTGCGTTCCGACATCTTCCTCCCCAGCGAGATATGTGACAAACTGGTCAATACGTATGTAATGCCATTCCTATGCACTCCCATCTTCTTTGATGCATTTCATTTTGAGACAGGTTTTTTTTATTGTTTTTTAATTAGAGGTGCTATAGATAAAATGTTTATGTAGAATAATATTATCATCTTTTTTATAATACATCCACAGAGCTTTTATAAAGGTGTGGAATAAAAGAAAATTATTGATGAATGAATTTATAATTTTGAAAATGTTGGCAGGTCCAAAATAAATGTTGTTGTTTACATGTTGCCTGCATATAAATAATCTCCCTACTTTCCATTTCCCCATTTGGAATGCACCTGATGGGATAAATGACACAATGGTGCTCTAGGGCGACACCTAGTGGCTGTAGCACCTTTAATCAAAACATGCTGTGTTGGTAGACCAGAATGTCTCCAGAGAAAAAAAGGCAGGATGTGAAAGTACTTGGCATCTGCTCCGTTTTACATCAGAATTGTCAGGCGTTGATGCTTATTTTTTATTATTCACATTATATTGAGGAGTAATAAGGAACTCTTGTTGTTCTGTTTTCTGAGTTGGTCCACATAGACAGTAACATTGTTGTTGTGTTTTCCAGGTACATGGAGTTGGTCCACACAGACAGTAACTTTGACCCACAGGAGGGGTTCTTCCAGCTCTTCTCGGACCCCAGAAGCACCAGATTGACCAGGGTTCAACTGAGGGAAGACTTTGTACGGGACAGGGATCTGGAAGCCATTGGGAAACAGGTTGGTCACCATCAAAAAGTTAGCTGCACAAGAGTCGTATACATACAAATATGCATACAAATGGATAGCATATTGTAAATAAAATATATGCACACACTGTATATATTTTTTTATTGAATCCAAAAAGATTCCTTGCAGCAGTATTACAAAGTAAAATGAAATAGACCATTTTGAATGAAATGACGCCATGACTATTGTATTACAAGATAAAGACATAAAAACATCATATCACATATATATATATATCGGAAAACTATACCGTCGAATACTGTTATACCGTCAAAACTCTATATTTGGGCATATCGCTCAGCCCTAATTGGGGCATTAAGAAGAACACATTCTAGGGCTGTCAACATTTTCTCCAAATTAAGTTTGAGCAATTCCAAAGTAGAACAAAAGTCGTTCATTCAAAGTTTTCTGTAATCAGAATGTATTACGACGTGCCTCCCCCGGCTGCCTCATGCTTTGTCATGATGGTGGCCATTGTTGAAGCAGCTGCTGTGACATCATTCAGGTTTCTCCAGGAGTCCACAGTGACATCATTCAGGTTTCTCCAGGAGTCCACAGTGAGCTGCCGGTGACCATAGAAGAAGAGCGCTTCCTGAGTAGACTGAGGAAAGCCTACCTCTCTCTCCTCAGATTCTGGTGAACCTTTACTGGTGCGCCATAGAAAACATAGTCACTAACTACCATCACACTCTGGCACGGCACTGCCTCAGACCGGAAAGCACTGCAGAGGGTGGTGAAACCTGCCCAATGCATCACCGGTACATCACTCCCTGCAATTGAGTCCATCCATCACAAACGGTGTCTGAGGAAGTCACCATGTCAAGGACTCCTCATCCCAATCATGGACTGTTTGCCCTCCTCACCTCCGGGAGGCACTACAGGAACCTCCACACAAAGTCAAGCAGACTCGGGAACAGCTTCTTTCCCTCAGCCGTCATCTCCCTGAACTCTGTGCCACGATTACCCCCCCCCCCCATACCATGTACACTCTGACTCCATTGCCTATACACTAGGCCAGTGTTTCTCAACTGGTGGGGCCATTTTGAGTGGGTCGCGGATGTGAGTGTAAACAAAATAAAAGTTAAATGTATTTTTATTTATTATTAAATTTTTTTTGTGCACTACCTATCTTTGTGAAAGTGGCTTCTCAGCTCTGGTCCAGCTGAAGACAAAGCAGAGGAACAGATTTGGACATTGAGCATGACCTCAGAGTTGCTTTGTCTACCATCACCCCAGACTTTGAGACTCTTGTCAGGAGCAAACAACATCCCCAGTTATCCCATTAGTTCCCCCAAACTTACTGTAGGTCTGTTATGTTAAGCTAAGAAGTCTGCTAAGAAGCATATATTATTATTTATTATTATTATTATTTTATTCCATTGAGTTTTTAAGCCCTAGTTGCACTTTTGTTGCACCTTTTTGTGTTTTTTCATGTTTTAACAGTGCATGAAAGATTGTGTATTACTGCAAAAAAATGTTTTTTTAATAAATCATAGTCGTTAAAAAATTTGGGTCGCAACTCAATGACTAAGGAGAATGTTGGGTCCTGAGGCCTTTTTCTCCCATTTTCTATTCTTCTCCCATCCCAATTTCGTATCGTCCAATTCTATCTTCCCCTGTCTCGAACGCTGTTAGGCCATGCCTCCCACAGGACGGCTGCAATGTGGACGAAGCCTTGCATCACGTGTCCCCTCCGGTACTCGAGGAGGCAGCCGTCGCATATTTTCACCTGCACAGCGCGATCTCTCAGTGGCGAGGGGTGGCGCGTGGGAGGGACACGCCGCCCCCGTTGCTTCCTGATTCTACTGCGCAGGCGCACCAACCGACCTGTGGGAGTCGCTGTCCACAACGTCCGATCCCCACCCACCAGCTTCCCACCTCCTAATACTGCCAATTGTATTAGTATGAACGACCAGCCAAGCTGGTAGCAATGCCGAGAGCTGGGCTCGAACCCAGCATCTCCTGCATTGGTGGCGAGCGCCTTGCCCACCCGCCACTTAGCCGCCCCCCATACTGTACAAACTTTGAACTGTTTTGGCTATACTCAATATATACCTACTACTTTCACTGTCTATAACTGCCCTACACTGTAATCATAATCATAACCTCATACTATAGTCTACCCATATAACTCTGTATGATAGCATGTACAATAGTGTTGTATATATTCTACATACCTAATTATACACCTCCATATAACTATGATGGCATGTATGCTGTATATACTATATATATATATATTTATTTTCACTATATACAGTATATCTATCCACATCTGTCTTTACATACTTGCATATAATCCTTTTTACATATCTGTAGATACTATGTCTATATCTGTACATATCCCTTAGTTTAGCTGCCGGCCAGTATGACTTACTATCATAGTGTCTTTATACCTGTATCACTGTACATAATAATACTACAACTCTGTACATAGATCTGATTAGCACTATTACTCGGCAGTACTAATGTATATATTTTATATCCAGTTTAATCACCTGTACATTGTATATTACTATTGCACTTTACTGTTACAAATACCATATTTGAGAGATGGAACCATAAATGTCTCACATTTCATTACAAGCTGTACACCAAAGGGGTAATGGAGTGCTTTCAGAGCTGAAACCGAGACATGGATTGGAAAATCATGCTTTCTATAGATATCTCCAAGTGGGTCATTAATTGAATCAAATCATTACAAAAGAACATAAGAATAATTGAAGAAGGTATATTAGGGGTATTCATAGCAGCATAAAACTCAGAACCTTGTAGAAGGATTATAGCGAAAGTATACAAGGGATTTCAGAACCTGAAATTGATAGATAAGGCATATATCAAGGAGAAGTGGGAACAGGAAGCAAATGTTACTATAACGATGGAAGAACGGGGGGAAATATGTAAACGACAACAATGGAAAGGATCATCTCTCAGACCTGGAGAGAATCAGTAGAAGAACATGGTCAGATTCTTCAAGGACTGTTCGAGGGAATGCAGGAATAAAGATGCCAACCATTAGCACCTGTTCTGGGGTCCATCCATTCTCCCTCTATGTTCATCCATCATTCATTCTCCCTCAATGTTCATCCATTCTCCCTCTATGTTCATCCATTCCCCCTCAATGTTAATCCATTCTCCCTCAATGTTCATCCATTCTCCCGCTATGTTCATCCATTCTTCCTCTATGGTCATCCATTCTTCCTCTATGTTTATCCACTCTCCCTCTATGTTCATCCGTTCTCCCTCTATGTTCATCCGTTCTCCCTCTATGTTCATCCACTCTCCCTCTATGTACATAAGTACATGGAAAAAGTAGAAATACCATTAAAATGTGAAGTAATGGACTTTGATATATAGCCTAGTGACAATGCCCCCAAAATGTTGAGATACCCCTACCGGAGGTAGAACAAAACACAACCATGTTTTTCCTCAGCTCTAAGGTCTCCCATATATGAAATGGATTCTTGTACAAATATTTTACTGCAAAACTTGTTAAATTGATAGATATTGTTATACACCACCAAAGGAAAAAACAACCAAAATATAGCCTTGCACATGAACGGGCGGGCGGGGTCAGTTGTCCAAGCCATCCCTACAAGCGTGTGTTTTGCCGGAGTGTTTAGGACCTGCCAGCTCAGACACACTCAGAACAGTATGCACAAGGTGCCCTGCTGAATTATGAATGGCAATAGTGAATAAAAGAAATAGTGAGAAAAACGTAGTTCTACGTTTCCGGCACTCAACCGTCGGGCGACAAACGTAGAACTACGTGAACGACACCCAAAGGGTTGAAAAAAAAGTATTTAAAAAATTTAATTTTATTTTTACACATGCAAAATAATAATAAAAAATCTATATTTATTGATAATTTTGTCCCTATTTATCGATTCTTCCAAATGGCCAAAGCTTAATTCCTTTTGACCTCCTTGAATGCTCAGCACCACTTCAATGTTAACGTTAATATTGCCTAATCTATGTTTTAAATTATGGCTATGTGTCTAATCTGCCCGTCGCTTACCAAAGACTCATTTTCCAGTCAACATTGTCGTAGCAGATTGTTTTTTTATCGCTTCATTTCCGTTTTCTAGCATTTTGAAAAGCACTTGTTTTCACGGAAAAAACAAGACATTCCATGATAATCACCCTTTACTGGAATATTCTAGAACGTTGTCATTTTTCGGCCTATTTATGAATCGTTTTCAAATAAACGCTAGATTATTGATAGTATATGTGTACGCATGCACGCTCTGGCCGCGAGCTGAAAATCGATTCTCCTATTTCCTGACCGCTCGCACAGTCAATCAGCCATATCACATAATCACATAAAAGCTTATATCTCCGTGAAAACGAGTCTGATTATCCTAAGACTGGTAACATAGATTCCTTACCTGAGATCAGATGGTATCCAAATGGATTATTCCAATTCCTGATCGCCATTCGAAAAAAATCTATCCTTTTATTGATCCACCGTGTATACTGTAAAAACACATAATTCCCGCTGCTCTGAGGCTCCAGAGTGGAGCTGATCGACCCCGGCTGAATTTCCAACGGTAGACTCGGTTGATGAAATATGATTTCAGATCGCTAATACAAAAAAAAAAGAGAAAATACGAGAATTCTCGCGAGTGGGCATTTAACCCGTGGGGGGTAAACCCGAGAAAACTCGGGTTGGGCAATCAAAGTGTTAATAATCAAAACATACTCCTTTGTCACGGGCGGCCGGGTAGTGCAGCGGACTAAGCGTCTGCCTACCACCGCAGAGACACTGGTATCGAATCCGTCTGTCAGCGGTACCTCCGGCTTGGTCGGTCGTCATACTGACACAATTGGCAGTGTCAGCGGGTGGGAAGCCGGTGGGTTGTATCTAGGGTTGGGCATCGTTTGGATTTGAACGATTCCGGTTCCGATTCTCCATTTCGATTCCTGTTCTAAACGATTCTCGATTCCGATTCTTTGAGGTGCAGGTCAAAACAGGTCACAGCTTATTTCGCAGGAGATTTAATTTTTTTTTGAAAAATCTTAAATTTGTTTCATACTATTCACATTGTCAGTTAACTTGATACAGTTTAATTTGGTTGCTGTACTGTAACTAGGGTATTAATTAAAGGGGAACTATCTTATAAATGGCCTTTTTGAGTGTTTAGCATTGTTTCCTAGCTATGTGAACTTATATTAATATGATCTATGTCTCAAAATTCTCATATTGGTGCATTCTTCCAATTCTCCTCTCACAATATTCACCCTCACTGAACTGAGTCGTTTGAAAATGTGCCTATATGTGATGTCATATAGTCACTGCTGCATGTTAATGTTCAAGAGGCTGCGCCGCTCAGCAGGGGTTTAGGAGCCCAGGCTCAAAACAGCTCGAAATCTTGAGGTAGAAAAATGCTGTTTTTGAGGACTTGATTAGAAATACAAAACAATGAATAAAAAAAATATATATATTATAGAGGTGTTCCATAGACTCACAGGAATTGTGTAAAAGTGCCCAAATAGTGAAAGAAATAGTAAAATAGTTCCCCTTTAACAAATTATTATAATTTTTTTTTAAGAATCGCAATTAACACTTTGACTGCCATGAAACGTGTTTAGACGTCATTGCTGGCCATGCTCAAGTTGCCGGAGGACGCTGTACAGCGTCCTTATATCAATATTTCAAAAATCTGCGATCGGATTCCTATGTCCCCTCCGCTGGCCTGAGATCCACCAGCAGGACCCACTGAGCTCTCTGGCGGTTCAGGAGCGCCATCTGGTGGCCGATCGGCGCAATCGCTTAACAGGATGTGCCATAGAGGTTGTGCTAGACGTCCGTAGTACTTCCGGGCACTCGCTATAGGTCCCGGGACTCTGGCTCGTCACGCTACACAGTGATCGATTGCCAATAACTCGATAAACAACATGATTTGGACGTATATACCATTATACAAGCTGGAGATGAACCGGGTAAATTTACATCCCATAATGATAAGACTTCTACTCTACGATGATCGCCCAACGGCGCGCGGAGACTGGGGTGAGTTTCAGCGTGTAACGTTACCGTCTTCGATACTAACTGCTATTATCAACATTTGACCCACATTAGATGATTGGTATAACGCTGCCCACGGAATTATAAACGCCCCCTAGCCCATCCGGTCAACATCAGATGACGTGTAGTAACTTCTAGAAGTATGTCTAGTTGGAATTTTTTATATCGCGCTGATTGCCATAAAACTGTATTGCATCATCAATATAATGCATTTGGGGCTATAGATCACGTTCTGGAGAAAGCTGCAGAAAGAGATGAAAACATACTTATACATTAGACCATACTTTACTATGAATATGTGAATGAAAAAGTTTAACGTTGCTACACAATGAACAATACATATAGGACTTTGAATGGGCCCTAATAATGGCAATGTAGCAATAGAATTTAAAAAGTTATAGCCATGCAAAGAAGGGGTACTTCTCCATAGACAAATAGAGCCGGCAACCTATGGTATATCATGAATTTAACCCAAGGCAACCAAAGTGTTAAGAATCGAAATGCAAATATGAGAAAAATACAGAGAAACAGGAGGAGAAAAAGTAGATACAAAAAAACAAACATCCTCCTTTGTTTGCTCCACCAGGACCTGATCGAGCTCCACCTGACGTACTGCAACAACCTCTCGGCGCGCGGCTTAAAGACACTCGGCTGCTTTCGCCAGACGCTGGTCTCCCTCTGCCTCTTCAACTGCGCCAACGTCTTCTACAAGAAGGGCGGCGCGCCCCTGGCCTGCGACGAGGACGACGAGGAGGACGAGGAGGAGAGCCCGGTCTCCAGGCAGGCACTGGAGAGAGACTTTAACTTCCAAGGGTTCGCCCGCCTCCGGTTGCTCAACCTGGGGGGGCTTCCTGAAGAGGTGGACGCCGAGGCGCTCCTCAAGCCCCTGCAAGGCCTCACCTCCCTGGATCTGTCCGGGGTGCCGCTGCCCAGGACCTCGTTTCTGACCCAGTGGAAGGACCGGTTAGCCTCCCTGGTGCTGTACAACGTGGACCTGACGGAGGAGCTGGTCAGTACTGTCGTGGAGCTGGGCAACCTCAGGTAACGTCTTATCTTATCTTAAACATCCTCACATCTTATCTTAACATCCTCACGTCTTATCTTAACATCCTCACATCTTATTTTAACATCCTCACATCTTATCTTTTTTTTGAACAAATGTTTTTTATTTCCCCCCTTTTTTTTACATAAAACCAGACACACAATATATAAACAATGGAAAACCACAATAAATCACAGGACTATGATTGACACAATAATGACAATAATGCCAGTCCAGTACTTAAATCAAAATAAATGTAGATTAAAAGATTTACCCATAATAAATGCAATACAATACCTATGCTTATTCCGTTTAACACCAGGAATTACAAATTCATATGCTAACCTTTATCCTCTCCACCACCTCTAACCAGATTGCTATGCTGGCTTCACTAACACCTAAAATTCTTGCGGTAGATATCTCTAGATAAATCACATCGAGATAGGTACCTTCCGGCACATTTTATCCGGTTGAATCCAGCGTGATGCTATCAGCTTTTTAGCAGCCGTAAGACCGGACAAAATTAGTCTCTTTACCTATATGGAGGCTGCTAACTGAGAAACATCATTCAACATCAATACAGAAGGCAGTACAGGTATGGTCAGAGATAAAAATTCAGATAATTGCGTGGTTACTTCTTCCCAGAATGTCTTAACCGGAGGGCATTCCCAATACATATGCATAAATGTACCAATATCACTGTTTAAACATAAGGAGCATCGAGAGTTTTGTTTAAGCCCCATTAGGTACAAACGTCTAGGAGTTAAGTAAGTCCTATGAATAAAATTAAGATTAATCTGTTGATGATCCGGGTTGCGTGATGAAAGCCGTACGTTTGCCCAAACTTCATCCCAATCAAAATCTACTTCCAAGTTTGGTATGTCCTTCCTCCAGACTAAGTCTAGAGGAAGGACCTCATATGAGGACGTAAGTAAGTGACGATAAAACTCAGATACGAAGCCTCTCGATGTCTCCTTTTCATAAAAGAATTTGTGATATCTGTGGTGTTCAAGTGGCACCTTTAATGGAACTCCATGAGCCTTTAAAGCTGCTTTTAATTGTAGATAGAAATAAAAAGTGGATTTGGTGAGGTTAAATTTGTTAAATATATCTTTAAAGCTGCAAAAACCCTGATCGTTGAAAACATCCCCCAATGTATGTATGCCCTTCTTTTCCCATTTGGTGAATCTGATAAGTTGTTGTGCAATAAGGAGTGAATTGTTATTAAATAGGGGAGAATGACTATGCCATTTATGTTGGTTAGTAAATTTCTTCTGTGTGTCACACCATATCCGAATCACATGTGTAATAAGAAGGCCAAATTTCAAGTTGCATTGCTTAATTGATAAGTTGGTGTATACTATATCCTGCAGTCTATGTGGTGCCATTATGTTCTCCTCTAATGGTCTCCAGGATACAGATGCTTGAGAATCAAACCAGGTGATCAGTGGTCTTAAAGAGAACGCTTTAAAATAGTAGCTGAAGTCTCGGAATGCTAAACCCCCGTCGGCTTTATTTCTCTGTGCAGTGGATCTTTTTATTCGTGGAGGTTTATTGTTCCAAATAAATTTATATGCGGCGGATTGTAATTCTTGCCAGTAACCAACAGGGGGGGGGGGGGGGGTAACGGCAACATTGAACTGAAAAAGTTGATTCTAGGCAGAACATCCATCTTAACTATTGATGCTCGGGCCTGTACTGAGTTTTTTTGTTTTGACCACCTTCCGAAGTCGTTTGTGATCCTATCTAGGAATCCGGTATAATTGTACTTCACCGTTTGGCAAATGATTGCCAAAATCATCTATTACCTTGAAAAGACGAGGTAGTGAGGTGGTAGGGTTTTGCATGAACATTATTATATCGTCCGCATATAAACTGATATGATGCTGTGTGCCCTTAACCCATTCTCCGCCACCACTTTGATTCATCCTAAACCGTCCTCTGCCAGCTCTATTTGTCTATGGAGATGTTCACCTTTTTTGCAGGGCTATAACTTTTTAAATTGTATTGCTAAATTGACATTACTATGGCCCATTCAACATCGATTATCTATCGTTCAGGATGTAGGAACGTTATACTTTTTCATTCATAGATTCATACGAAAATACCGTCTAGAATATAAGTATGTTTTTATCGTTTTCTGCAGTAATTCCTAGAACGTGAGTTATAGGCCTAAACGATGCGTTTATCAATTGCCGCTTATTCCCGATACACGCGTTATAAAAAAATTCAACTGTATATGATCCTATACGTTATGCGTCATCATGCGCGGAGGAAAGGGGGGGGTCGTTTATAATTCCGTGATCGTCAGTAAATGCTTTATGTAGTATGGGTGATATATTGATCAGATCGGTTTGCAGTGAAATGAATGAACAATTGGGCTGAAAATGACGTTAGCGTCCTCTTACCGTGCGTCAATGAGACTGGCGGTGAAAGATCCCAGGTATACGACGCCGATCGCCTAGGTCAGGGGTGGCCAACCAGTCAGAGACTAAGAGCCACAAAAATGACTGTGGTACCACAAAGAGCCACACCAGCGTTTATCAACCTTTTTTTCAGTCACGGCACCCTTTATGTTTAGGTCTCACCCTCTGGCCTCTGAAGTTGCTGATGTCTTTTATTTGGGCCTCACAGGGTTAAAAGTATCCTGTGAGACCCACGGTTGCAAAATTACAAAATCACTTTTAGCCATTTAAAAAAATAATGTTTATTTAAAAAATTTTAAGCACATGTATAGTCAATTGGTCCTGTTGTTCAGCCTCACAATGCTATTTCATAGTAAATGTGTTTATATGTCCCACCCTCTGGCCTCTGAAGTTGCTAATGTCTTTTTAATTTGGGCCTCACAGGGTTAACCTCTTAAGCCCGAGATATACAGTAAAAGTGTATATTTTCAGCATTATGTTAGTTTACCAATGATTTTAATTGTTATTAGTGAAATATAAGATTATAGAAATCTCAGGGCATTGAGTCGGAAACCGGCGCATATTGACAGGAGGAAGTGGCACAGCCAAAAGTGAGTGTAGTCTTTTGAAGGAAGAGACTCGGGGCTTTCGAATTTCGAAAAACTACCCTACCCAGCTCACACCAGCCCCTGTCAATCATCTGACTTCTGGATAAACTTTTTAATTTCGCTTATTTTTTGGGATTATCTCCCACAAACCTGAACGTTATTGCCATAAAACAGAACGCAATTAGTTTCTCTACCTTTCTGTGAACGTCTTGCAAAAAACGGTGTTGCAATACGATGAAAAATGGTGGAGAAATGTACATTATAAAAAAGATGGCAGAATTCAGTACTGTATCTACAAAACCTTCTGTTTAATTATCTTCCCTTTATTCATTTGCTTAGATTTTTCAGGTCAATTTTAGCATGGTGTTATTCAGTCAAAGATTTTTTTTTTCTTTTTTTTAATATAATTGATATTCTCCTTTTGGTTCATTACAATTTACTCAAGCCTAGTAACAGACACTATTTCTGACACTGATCCATATATGTCCCTAGATTCAGATACCAATGGACCATTAAAAAAAAAATGGTAAATGTTTATTCTACGTCCTTATGGAATGAGTGACATAATGATGAATTTAATCGACGCACACCTTTCACTTCCTGTTGTTCGAGTGTAACCCGTCGTTGTATTGAGCCGTAGGGTCCAGCTGCAACGCCGGAGGTGTATATATGAATTATGAATGCCATGGCGAAAAAATTAAATATTGATCTCAATATCGCTGTACAGCGTGGTGTGGCAGACAACGCATGGCGGGCAATAACGCTGTACAGTGTGAACGGCGGTGGATGTGTTAACAAGCATAATTTAATGTTGCCCAGTTGTGGCCTGTTGAGGGGCAATACATATCAAAAGTTCCAAAACATCTATTGTATTTGTATGATCCACTATATAAACATAGTAATTATAATATCTACATACATGGCATTTGATTGGAGGCTAGTTTCACTTTGTCCCACAGCAACATTAAAATAGTTTAGATTTGTGTATGTTTATGTAAAAAATTTACTTGAAAGTAACGCAATAGTTACTTTCTGAAGTAGATACAAGATACAAGAGTTTTATTTGTCACGGCATACACTGTTATACAGTGAAATGCGGGGGGTCTCGCCCGCAACGATGTGCATAATACAAGTAATAATAATAATAGTAATAATAGAGTCCAACCAATAGAGCGACATAGTGCAATAAACAAGTAAACAAAGTAGGCATATCGGTATCTGTACATGAGTTATTTACAGAGCATGGTAGGACATGCTAGGTCCTGTGGTAGTGCAGTACACTGTTAGCTACGGATGAGGCACTGGGTCTTTATGTACACTGCTATACAATCTCAAGCTATACTATTCTTAAAGTGACCTTTCCTTCTGTAAAGTGTCCATAGTGTGAGCGTGTGCAGCATGAGTGTGTGTGTGCTCATGTTAAAGTGGCTGCTAGTGTGTGAGCGTGTACAGTGTGTGTGTTGTGTGTGTGTGCTT
The DNA here is from genome assembly GCF_963971535.1 of Notolepis coatsorum. Taxonomy (NCBI): domain Eukaryota; kingdom Metazoa; phylum Chordata; class Actinopteri; order Aulopiformes; family Paralepididae; genus Notolepis; species Notolepis coatsorum. The sequence continues at coordinate 105,473,281 of NC_140175.1, forward strand.
GTGCGTGGAGAGTTCAGTGTTCAAGGCTCTGATGGCCTGGGGGAAGAAGCTGAGCCTAAGTCTCTCTGTCCTCGTTACTGGTGCTCGCAGGCGTTTGCCTGACCGCAGCAGCATGAACAGGCTGTTGTTGGTGAGGGTCTTTCATTATCCTGCAGGCTCTGGATTTGCACCTCTTGTTGTATAGGACCTGCAGGGTTGGTAGTGCAATACCCGTGGTACGCTCGGCTGAGCACACCACTCTCTGTAGGGCCTTCTTGTCCTGTGCCGTGCTGTTGCCATACCAGGCAGTGATGTTTCCAGTCAAGATGCTCTCTACAGCTCCGGAGTAGAAGGACTGGAGTATCTTCCCAGATACTCTGAACTTCCTTAACTGTCTCAGGTGGTAGAGGCGCTGCTTCGCCTTTTTTACGACTGAGTCTAACTAGTTACTTTTATAATTTGTAACTGAATAAGTAATTTACCGTAATTCCTCTAATAGTAACCCCGGCTTGTATTTGTTTCAACTGTAGCGGGTACCAGGCTTGTATTAGGAGGAGGCCTGTATAAGAGGGAGGCCTATATTTCAAATTTTCAAACGGATCATAATGAATAAATCAACATTTTGTGTCAGTTTGAACCCAGTCAAATGTACTGGGTTCATTTATTGAAACCAAGTACTGTATGAAATAGTAAACAGTGCAATTACAGGTGGTCACTGGTCATTTCAACGTTTTCAAAGTGAAATCAAGTAACTAGCTCAGTACGCAGCTCAGTATATTAGTAACCCGGCTTGTATTAGGAGGCCGGCTTATAATTGCTTAGCTCAAGAGCGCACCCGGCCATTAATAGAGACCCGGCTTGTATTTGAGACCCGGTTACTATTAGAGGAATTACGGTAGTTACTTTTTGGAAGAAGTAACTAGTAACTGTAACTAGTTACTTTTTAAAAGTAACTTGCCCAACACTGGTCATATGGTGCTAATGCATTTTTACATTTACCTGGATTTCCTTGTGGAAGGTCTTCAGATGTCGTTTGAGATTAGTGGTGTTTTTACCCTTAATTCGATGACCACATTTCTCCCCGGGCTGAGCGGGCTCCCCTTCTCCTCCTTGTGTTTAACTTTTTTCAACAATACATTCTGTAGCTCCTTCGAGCTCTATATATCTAAAGTATGCCTAGAGGTCTGGTATTTGTTTTCTTCCAAGCCCACGGGATAATAGATCATTGTTGAGACCCTGTTGCTGTTGGCCCGCCATTGTCTGAGGCTCAGGCTGAGCTATTTTGATAATGCCAGTATGCCACCTACTGGGCTTTCGACCTCTGTCTGTGCTTGTGCTGTGAGGGAAAGAATGAACCAAAGCACGTGCGCTGCAGTGGCTGCAGTCACAGCCGGAAACAAAAATACTGAAATAATAATGTGAATTATTCGAAAAGTTATAATTATTTTGTCTCGTCTTGTTTTAGTCAACAATATCAACATACATGAAGAGAAATTTCATCCTGGTTTTTGTAAATTACATTTCTGTGTCCTCAGTTGTCAACGATATTCAATTAACTATTTAGTCACGTTAGTGTCACATGGTCTTCATTAACACTTTCAGCGCCACGCCTGGTTTTCCGTTTTACCGCTTGAATGCCACCATCGGCGCCAATGTTAACGTTAATATCGCCTAATCTATGTTTTAAATTATGGCTATGTGTCTAATCTGCCCATCGCATTATCAAAGACTATTTTCCAGTCAGTGCTGTGAAGGCAGATTGTTTTTTTATCGCGTCGTTGCCGTTTCAGAGCAGTTAGAAAAGCCCCCGTTTTGATATAAAAAACAGCTCATTCTGGAGCATTCTATGAAAATCGTCTTTTAGTGGAATATTCCACAACGTTGATATTCGTCTGCCTTTTTATGAATCGTTTTCAAATAAACGCTAGATGATCAATATTATACGTGCACGCACGCACATTACGGCCGCGCACTGATAATCGCTCCGTTGATTTCCTCACGGACTTTTACAGTGAAACCGAAAAAAGACATTTCACTTCATCAAACTTACTCTGATTATCCTACTACTGATAACATAGAGTCCTTACCTGACATCAGATGGTATCCAACTGGTATATTCCAATTCCTGATCACCATTCGAAAAAATCGATACGTGTATGGATCCAACGCGATACAGTAGAACTCCATGATCCGCGGGGATCTGAGGCTCCAGAATGAACTCTGGTAACCCCGGCTGGATCAGTGAACTGGAAAATGTGGAGTACCGGATTTTTTTCCCCATTCATTTTCATTGAGTCCATTCCAAAATCACTTATGTCATCTGGGAGACGACAGGGGGCGCTTTTTTCCACAGTGATCGTCGGCGCCCCTCGGCTATACTCGGGTAGGCTCGGGTGATGCAATAATTTTTCAGATCGCAAAAAAAAATAAAAATACGAGAAATCTCGTGAGTGGCTAGCAACCACCTATAAAAAAACACGAGAAATCTCGTGAGTGGCACTGAAAGAGTTAACGTGACGTCACGTTTCGTTGTCGTCATGAAAAAAAGCTTCGTTGACTAACATCTTTAGTCATAATTTTAACAAAAATGAACACTGCTTCTCACCCAGTCCGACGTGGAGCAATTAATTGTGAATGCCTATCTGACATTCACAAATACACCGCCGTCACGTACAATGTTCAGCGTGAACACTTGATACCACTATACAACTAGGGCTGGCCGATATATTGAGTATACTCGATGTATCGTGGCTTGTTCTACATGAGATGTAGTAAATTACTATATCGTGAACATCGAGTATATGTTGTCACGTTGCGGCTGAGATGACACTTGCTTTTGCGCAGAGCTGTCCTCTCATTTCATTATAGACACATGACCAGTGCGGACCGTAAAATGACATGCAATTGTAATTTCATTAGACAGACCAGCGCGGACCTTTAATGACATGCAATTTAATTGACGCAAGCAATGGGCTAACGTTAGCTGCTAACCAAGTTATCCATGATGACTAGGCTAGGCTAACTAGCGTTAGATGCTAACCATGGAAAACGCTCAAAGCGGACTCCACAACACTAGTTCCATTCGTGAGGAAAGGGGGTGGGTTATATTGACGACGCTTGACAACAGAAGTTTAAACATAACTTCATATTTATTGGTTATTCGTTTCTTTATCATCCAGTTTCCATCTCCGTGTGTTAAACTCCTCCTGTTTACATTCGAGTGTGACATCATCATCTACGGCAGCTTAGACGATCAAAACGCGGGGGGGGGGGGGGGGCTGGCTCTCTCGCGCGTTCTCGCCCTCTCTCGCTCTCTCTCTACATTCAATGATTTAAAGTAGCCAAACGTTACAGTATAAATACTAACTGTATAGTTGATGATATAAACATTTAATTTCATTATCTGAAATATTCTAAAATCATTAAGTCGGCTATAAGCCATTATCCCTTTGTGTGTTATTATTTTCTCACAGTAGTGTGTATATATATATTAGGGCTGTCCCCGACTAAGGATTTGGATGGTCGACTAGGATTGGCCAAAATTTGCCGTTAGTCGACTATTGGTAAAAAAAATAAAAATAAAAACGTATACCGGTAATATTTTAAACAATTATTTTATTTAATTTTTTTACATTTTTTTATCATTCCATTTGGGCTGTGGGGGGTGCTTAATGTCTGAAGGAGTCGGCTGAAGGCTTCTTGTCCTCTGCAAAAGCATGCAATTGGTCCACTGATGGATACATCTTGATATTTGTCTAGTCATTAGATGGGTGAAATCCTCTTTCGGTGCCTCTGTGCCTGTTTCCGTAGGCAGTTAGCCTACGGAAAAGAATGATAAAAATAAAAAATTTAATCTTTTATTTTTTTTATTTTTATATTCGACTAAGAGGTCGGCCAGTCGACTACGGCTCCTTTCGACCGATTAGTCGACTAATCGATTAATAGGGGTCAGCCCTAATATATATATATATATATATGTGTGTGTTTGGCTAAAGTGGATACAAAACACAGTACTGTGCAGTGTTTCCCACAGGATTTTCAGAGACTGGGGGGTGAACCTCCGACCCTCTAGGCGGGTCCGGGGGCATGCCCCCCTGAATATTTATTTTTTTGTGTACATTTTAAAGTTAAATGCATCAATCTGGTGCACTTTGAGAGCAAAATAAAGAGGCTAGATCTATGATGAACTTTGTGCTCAAAACACAAAATCGACTAGACTAGTGCTTCCCAATCCTCTCCTCGAAGCACCCCAGCCGTTCAATGTATTTGTTAAATTCCACCACCAGCACACCTGATTCAACTTAACAAGCCCTTTATTAGTTTAATCAAGGTGTACTGGTGGTGGAATTTAACAAATGCATGGAACGGCTGGGGTGTCTCGAGGAGAGGTTTGGGAACCACTGGACTAGAGCATACATTTGAGCCATCAAAGAAATTAAGCAAAAGTGGTTACCTGTGTTGAACTGGTTTATTTTTTAGAAAATAAAAAAAAATATAGTGGATTATTATTACCACTACTACCACTGCCAATACTACTGATACATCCCTATTGGCAAACTTTATATAAAAAAGAAATAGTAAAAAAAAGAAATGTATATATATAATTTTGTTTTGTTTTAATAACTTCTTTTGTTTGTTCATTATACAACTGTGGCGGGACTAATTGGTCTGTGGCTAGGTCATTAATGGGAACCCCTGCTGTGCAAAAGTCTTAGGCACCCAAGAGTTTTTATATAAATTGTCTTAGATGTAAATAGTTTTTTTTATTAGTGTGTCAGTAGACTACTCTTAGTACATTTTAATTTAATAATTTTTTAAAGCATCTTCATGGTTTAATAATGCAAACATATGTTGCAGGGACTTATTATAATCATCATATTGGCGTGACTGTATGCATCAAAGGGTTAAATCAAGCATTTTTAAGTGCTTTAGAGGAAATGTCAAAATATCGCGATATATATCTCGTGTATCGTGATATGGCCAAAAAATATCGAGATATCATTTAGAGGCCATACAGCTTAGCAATGGTCTGTCAAACATTTCTCTCTTCCAGCACCTGCTCCACCTGCTTCTCTCACTCTCACTCTCCCTCGCGAGCCCAATCACCACACCTGGTTAACCCAGTCCCATCAACCCTGACCTTTCTCCTGATTGGCCAAGCCACAGTTCACAGTTCACATAGACAGGAGTTCTACATATTACCCTTACACGAAAGAACAGGTAATATGTAAAACATATTACCCATAGGTAAATTATAATACTGTAGGAGTGCTGAACAAACGGACTGCCAGACGTTTGTTAGATGCAATACACGTGAAGTGCCATGTTTACTTCCCACTTCCTTAACACATTGAGTGCCAGCGACGTCATATCTCATTTTATCAGCCCCCCACTGAGTGCCGCCGCAGACGATTATTATCGTTTTATTTTTTTATTAGCGATCTGAATTCATATTTCATCAACCGAGTCTCCCGTTGGTACAGCAGCCCCTGTAGGAGCTCAGAATGGAAAAAAGCGCCCCCTATCGTCTATCCCTGTGTAACTGCAGGCAGTCGATTAGACTGACCTGGGATCTGTAGATCTGTAGAGGTGGAGCCAACTGGCTCCATTGTGCTGGCGATGGATCTGATGATGAGGGATCTGATCGCGAGACGGAAATCAGCCTGGAATATATATTTACAGCAGCCAATAATCAATCAATAAGTAGGGATGTCCGATATTATCGGCCGACCGATATTATCGGCCGATATCGGCAGTAAAATGTGATATCGGAAAATATCGGTATCGGTTTAAAAACAAAAAAAAACAATAACAATATTTGTTATATATATATCCAGTGAAATTATTAGTTACCTGAAATTATTCAGTTTTTTGGACAGGGAAACCCTGCATATATCGGTATCGGTTGATATCGGTTGATATCGGTATCGGAAATTAAGAGTTGGACAATATCGGAATATCGGTATCGGTAAAAAAGCCAATATCGAGCATCCCTATCAATAAGCGTGATCGATATTTGGAATGGCGATCAGGAATTGGAATAATCTTTTTGGAGACATCTGATCTAAGGTAAGGAGTCTATGTTACCAGTCTTGGGATAATCGGAGCTGTATTCGCTGAGATAACAGCGTGTCCCCTATGTGTGATGTGGCTGTTTGGCTGTGATCGCTGATGAGGAAATAAGATAATCGATTTTTCAGCTTGCGTCTATAGCGTGCATACGTACACATATACTATCGATAATCTAGCGTTTATTTGAAAACTATTCATAAATAGGCCGAAAAATGACAGTTTTTGTGTATTCTAGAATATTCCAGTAAATGTCTTTTATCACGGAATCTTTATATTTTCCTTGAAAACGAGGGCTTTTCAAAATGCTATAAAACGAAAATGAACCGATAAAAAAACAATCCGTTTCGACAATGTTGACTGCAAACGAGTCATTGATAAGCGACGGGCAGATTAGACACATAGCCATAATTTAAAACATAGATTAGGCGTTTTTAACGCTAACATTGAAGTGGGTGGCGGCATTCAAGGAGGTTCCGGGGCACCGAGCTCCGGCACGGAAAGTGTTAATACAAACTAATACGTCATCACGTCAACCCGTGTGACTACATAACGTCAATGCCCTCTAACCACACCCTGTGCATAACATTGAACATGGATGTGACAGAATATGAATGTGAATGCTATTGTCCATTATTGTCCCCCACAATACAATACAAAATAATAATATATTTATATAATACAACAACTTGGTTTATATTAACGGGATAACCACTGGGTTAATATTACCAGGGTTAGTTAATATTACCAGGGTTACACCTATACAATATAACAACATGTGTATATATAACATATATAACAACATTTATATATAAATATATAACAACGTGTATATATAACATATATAATATGTATACAACATATATAACAACATGTATATAACATATAACAACATGTATATATAAATATATAACAACGTGTATATATAACATATACATGACCAAATATTAGACAATATTAGCCTGTAATCAGGAAAACAATGAGTGAGAGATCTGCATTGTCTAAAAAAAAATATGTAGGTCTGGAAAAGTATGGCATTTTAAATGTGCAGGAACAGATCATTACAAACAGGTTTTTTTCCATTGTCCTCCAGGCATCTCGATGTCTCCAGAGAGAGCCGGCGTACGTCTAAGTTCAAGATGACCAGGAAGATCCTCACAGCCATCGTACAAGGTTTGGTCAACCTGGTGTCACTGGACATCTCAGGTCATGTTATGCTGGACAACTGCACTGTTCCACACTTTGAAGATGCTATGGGACGCCCAAGGTGAGCAACCAGATTGTTGTGATTGTAGCAAAATGTCCTAATGTTTTGTATCACTCAGCAGTTAGGTTTGTTACAAAGGCCCCCTATTCAACACATTGTGACTTTATACACGTCTGTGAACTGGCCATCGTTACACTCTTACACTCCTTGGTCTGACCCCTCCTTATTTGATTCACCTGTTAAAATTGTCATCTCCCTATAACATCAGAGCTGCTCACCATATCTCTATAACACCAGCGCTGCTCACCATATCTCTATATAACATCAGAGCTGCTCACCATATCTCTATATAACACCAGAGCTGCTCACCATATCTCTATATAACATCAGAGCTGCTCACCATATCTCTATATAACACCAGAGCTGCTCACCATATCCCTATAACACCAGAGCTGCTCACCATATCTCTATATAACACCAGAGCTGCTCACCATATCTCTATAACACCAGAGCTGCTCACCATATCTCTATAACACCAGAGCTGCTCACCATATCTCTATAACACCAGAGCTGCTCACCATATCTCTATAACACCAGAGCTGCTGCTCACCATGTCTCTATAACACCAGAGCTGCTCACCATATCTCTATATAACACCAGAGCTGCTCACCATATCTCTATATAACACCAGAGCTGCTCACCATATCTCTATAACACCAGAGCTGCTCACCATATCTCTATAACACCAGAGCTGCTCACCATATCTCTATAACACCAGAGCTGCTCACCATATTTCTATAACACCAGAGCTGCTGCTCACCATGTCTCTATAACACCAGAGCTTCTCACCATATCTCTATAACACCAGAGCTGCTCACCATATCTATAACACCAGAGCTGCTCACCATATCTCTATAACACCAGAGCTGCTCACCATATTTCTATAACACCAGAGCTGCTCACCATATCTCTATAACACCAGAGCTGCTCACCATATCTCTATATAACACCAGAGCTGCTCACCATATCTCTATAACACCAGAGCTGCTCACCATGTCTCTATAACACCAGAGCTGCTCACCATATCTCTATAACACCAGAGCCGCTCACCATGTCTCTATAACACCAGAGCTGCTCACCATGTCTCTATAACACCAGAGCTGCTCACCATATCTCTATAACACCAGAGCTGCTCACCATATCTCTATAACACCAGAGCTGCTCACCATATCTCTATAACACCAGAGCTGCTCACCATATCTCTATATAACACCAGAGCTGCTCACCATATCTCTATAACACCAGAGCTGCTCACCATATCTCTATAACACCAGAGCTGCTCACCATGTCTCTATTACACCAGAGCCGCTCACCATATCTCTAACACCAGAGCTGCTCACCATATCTCTAACACCAGAGCTGCTCACCATATCTCTATAACACCAGAGCTGCTCACCATGTCTCTATAACACCAGAGCTGCTCACCATATCTCTATAACACCAGAGCTGCTCACCATATCTCTATATAACACCAGAGCCGCTCACCATATCTCTATAACACCAGAGCTGCTCACCATATCTCTATAACACCAGAGCTGCTCACCATATCTCTATAACAACAGAGCTGTTCACCATATCTCTATATAACACCAGAGCTGCTCACCATGTCTATAACACCAGAGCTGCTCACCATACCTCTATAACACCAGAGCTGCTCACCATATCTCTATAACACCAGAGCTGTTCACCATATCTATAACACCAGAGCTGCTCACCATATCTCTATAACACTAGAGCTGCTCACCATATCTCTATAACACCAGAGCTGCTCACCATATCTCTATAACACCAGAGCTGTTCACCATATCTATAACACCAGAGCTGCTCACCATATCTCTATAACACTAGAGCTGCTCACCATATCTCTATAACACCAGAGCTGCTCACCATATCTATAACACCAGAGCTGCTCACCATATCTCTATAACACCAGAGCTGCTCACCATATCTCTATAACACTAGAGCTGCTCACCATATCTCTAACACCAGAGCTGCTCACCATATCTCTATAACACCAGAGCTGCTCACCATATCTCTATAACACCAGAGCTGCTCACTATATCTCTATATAACACCAGAGCTGCTCACCATATCTCTATAACACCAGAGCTGCTCACCATATCTCTATAACACCAGAGCTGCTCACTATATCTCTATATAACACCAGAGCTGCTCACCATATCTCTATAACACCAGAGCTGCTCACTATATCTCTATATAACACCAGAGCTGCTCACCATATCTCTATAACACCAGAGCTGCTCACCATATCTCTATAACACTAGAGCTGCTCACCATATCTCTATAACACCAGAGCTGCTCACCATATCTCTATAACACCAGAGCTGTTCACCATATCTCTATATCACCAGAGCTGCTCACCATATCTCTATAACACCAGAGCTGCTCACCATATCTCTATAACACCAGAGCTGCTCACCATATCTCTATAACACCAGAGCTGCTGCTCACCATGTCTCTATAACACCAGAGCTGCTCACCATGTCTCTATAACACTAGAGCTGCTCACCATATCTCTATAACACCAGCGCTGCTCACCATATCTCTATATAACATCAGAGCTGCTCACCATATCTCTATAACACCAGAGCTGCTCACCATGTCTCTATAACACCAGAGCTGTTCACCATATCTCTATATAACACCAGAGCTGCTCACCATATCTCTATATAACATCAGAGCTGCTCACCATATCTCTATAACACCAGAGCTGCTCACCATGTCTCTATAACACCAGAGCTGCTCACCATATCTCTATATAACACCAGAGCTGCTCACCATATCTCTATAACACCAGAGCTGCTCACCATATCTCTATAACACCAGAGCTGCTGCTCACCATGTCTCTATAACACCAGAGCTGCTCACCATATCTCTATAACACCAGAGCTGCTCACCATATCTCTATAACACCAGAGCTGCTCACCATATCTCTATAACACCAGAGCTGCTCACCATATCTCTATAACACCAGAGCTGCTCACCATATCTCTATAACACCAGAGCTTCTCACCATATCTCTATAACACCAGAGCTGCTCACTATATCTCTATATAACACCAGAGCTGTTCACCATATCTCTATAACACCAGAGCTGCTCACCATATCTCTATAACACCAGAGCTGCTCTATGATGTCCGTGTTAATACTTCCTTTGGCCAATCTTCCTTTCAATTTGCTGCTCCCAACAAAATATTTTGAAAATGGACAAATTGATCCCCTCACTACTTTTAAGGACTCTATTGCATAGTTGTTTACACACACCTGCAACTGTCACCCACTGATATTTATATTTGTATGTTGTTTGTATGTGTCTGTGTCTAATAGTCTCACCTGGATTGTTCTTTTTGGTTTATTTATTTCCGTCCCCTTTTCCTTGTTACCCTTTAACACATTCCCGGCCAGCCATTAGATGGGCCCCACTCTAGGAAGGCCACCTTTCCATTACAAACGTTCACTGTGCGTCACGTTGTTTGTAGAGCTAAATCTATATTTTATATTATAGCTATGGATCCAATGGCATTGTCAATTGACAGTATGAACCTTCCGTTCAATATGCCATAAAGAAATAATTGTTTCATCAATATGTTCCCGTTTTATACCGTGATGAATATGAGTGTTATATCGGAATGATCTGGGATCATTAGGGATGGGTACCTTTCACATTTGAACCGATACCGGTACCGGTACCTGTGAATCGATACCTTAAGCTTTTTCACTAGGGGCACACTTGCCCCTAAATGAGAAATTTAGGGGCAAATAATATTTTTTAGGGGCAAATTTTTAAATAACTATTTTACCATTATAGTAGGGCTGGGCGATATGGCCTCTAAATGATATTGCGATATTTTTTGGCCATATCACGATACACAATATATATCGCAATATTTTGACATTTCCTAAAGCACTTAAAAATGCTTGATTTAACCCTTTGATGCATACAGTCACGCCAATATGATGATTATAATAAGTCCCTGCAACATATGTTTGCATTATTAAACCATGAAGATGCTTTAAAAAATAATTTAATGAAAATGTACTAAGAGTAGTCTACTGACACACTAATAAAAAAAATTATTTACATCTAAGACTATTTATATAAAAACTCTTGGGTGCCCTTTTTTTGCACAGTACTGTGTTTTCTATCCACTTTAGCCAAACACACACACACATATATATAAATATATATATATATATATATATATATATATATATATATATACTACTGTGAGAAAATAATAATTACACACAAAGGGATAATGGCTTATAGCAGACTTAATGATTTTAGAATATTTCAGATAATGAAATTAAATGTTTATCATCAACTATCCAGTTAGTATTTATACTGTCTGTAACGTTTGGCTACTTTAAATCATTGAATGTAGAGAGAGAGCGAGAGAGAGAGAGGGGGCGAGAACGCACAAGAGAGCCAGCCCCCCCCCCCCCCCCCCCCCCCCGGGTTTTGTTCTAGGTTCGCGTTTTGATCGTCTAAGCTGCCGTAGGTGATGACGTCACACTCTAATGTAAACAGGAAGAGTCTAACACGGAGATGGAAAGTCACAGTGGTCGATGATATACAGAAACGAATAACTAATAAATATGAAGTTATGTTTAAACTTCTGTTGTCAAGCGTTGTCACTTGTCAATATAACCCACCCCCTTTCCTCACTTTTCCACCGTCCCTGCTTCACTCGGGACCACCAGCTAACGTTAGCCCATTGCTCGTGTCAATTAAATTGCATGTTATTAAATGTCCGCGCTGGTCTGTCTAATGAAATTACAACCGCAACATTATGTCGCCTGTACAGCCCTGGTTGTAGGCTAATGTTAGTGTAGTGAAATGCGAATGAAGGGGTGAAATCACTATTCGCAAGCTTGCGAGTAGATATAATTTTTCATTCGCACCGGCCAAATTAGGGGGCAATTTGCGACGATCTCGTCGCAGCGTACAGCCCTGGTACCCAACGGTACCTTTTTTCGGTACTTTAGTCTCAAGAAATTTAATTTACCTACCTCAGTCGTAAAAAAAAAAATCAAAACGTCACTACAATTTCGACAGTTTTCGGCTTGTCATTGCTCCGACTGCTTTGTTGTTGAATCAAGTCAAATCCTAGGTAAGCATATATTGTGCGTGTGAACGTTGACATGACATTTTTTTTTTTTTTTTTTTTTATATATTTTTTCCGGTTTCTCACTTGATTCGATACTCGGTAGTACCGACGTGTTTCGGTTCGGTACCTCAAAAGTACCGAATTCGGTACCCATCCCTAGGGATCATTCCTGCAAATCTATTTATAAGGCGCTAAGCTAATAACGTTAAATCGATTGCCGTTTCGTCCCTACACAAGCTAGAGTTAAAAATCCAAATGCATATGATCGGTATTATGTTCCATCATGAATGCATGAAAGGGGGGGGGGGGCGGGGGAAGTCGTTTCTGATTATTGATTATTACCAATAACGGCATTAGTTATTACCACAACATAGGCTGAGCAGGGGGATGGCTATTAAATCCTTGCACGATCAAGCTGAAATTGACGTCAAATTGCTCTTACCTGTGGCCGGTTGGATTCCAAAAATAATTTTCCAGTTATATGATCACCATCTGCTAGCTAGATCATATGTCCATTGGCTGATGCCATATTCCTTTACTGCATAATGAATTCGGCGTCCCAAAAAGTATTCCATGCGATCTGGTGAAGCCAGAAACAGAAAAGTCTGCGTAAAGAATGTGACACCAAGTCTGCAACAAGGATTACTGCATTCTCGAGACAGCGCCAATACCAGGATCTGGCCGGTACTGCACTTTCGGAGTCCCAATATGCCTTTTCCAGACAAAATACAGCTCTGTGACATTGAATAGGATATTAAAATCGAATAAAAGAAAAAACTAGTTAAAAACGTATATATATGTGATTGGCCGGGAATGTGTTAAGAGGTCCTTTTGTCCTCTCACCAGGCCATCATTGTTAATAAGAATTTGTTCTTAATTGACCTACCTGGTTAAATAAAGGTTAAATAAAAAATACAAAGAATATTTTGGCTCTTGCTTGACCTTTTTGTTTACTTATGGATTAAATATCTTGTTTTCTTCCAGCATTGAACCCTGCAAGAGCAGCATCTCTCCCTTCCAGGAGCTGAAGAGGCCGCTGCAGTTCCTGGGGCTCTATGACACCACCCTCTGTAATGTGACACACATCCCTGCATATAAGGTCACTTTATTTATATGGAACACTAATTATTATAAGTGACACAAATTATTGTATGAAAATTGAATTGGTTCACGTCTTAATACTTATTTGTGTTTGTTTTGCTGAGACAAGAAACATTTAAATGTAGTCACGAAGTGGCTCAGGAGGTAGAGCAGTCGCCTGGTGGTGGTCGGAAGGTTCCTGGTTTGATTTCCCCACCTCCCGAGCAGCGTCTCTAAGTGTCCTTGAGCAAGACACTTGACCTCTAATTGCTCCCGATGTGTAGGTCGGCACCGTGCATGGCTGCCTCCGCAATCAGCTGTTATATAAACCCTTTCACTGCCACACAACAACAGGTTAACCCTTTCACTGCCACACTACAGAAGGTTAACCCTTTACTATCACACTACCGACGGTAACCGTCGGTAGTGTGATAGTAAAGGGTTAACCTTCTGTAGTGTGGCAGTGAAAGGGTTCAAATGTAATCCCCAGTGTCTGGAAGGCTGTTTATGTTTCACCCCTACTAAAAGACTCAGTCAATATTATCCAAACGGAAACAAATCATAGCAATGTTACTGCTACCATGGAAGTTGAAAGTTAGAGATGCACTACCAAGTACTGATCTAATCCATCTGATAATTAGTACAGATCCAATCCATCTGATCATTGGTACCGATCCAATCCAAGTCCAAGCCACTGAACTGTATGAACTTACGACACGTGGTGTAGGTACGACACAGTGGTGTAGTGATTAACACTGTCGCCTCACAGCATGAAGGTCCTGGGTTCAATTCCCGCTTGGGGACCAGGTTGCCGTGTTGCCAGGTACCCAGGTGGGGTATCTCCCGGCCTTTCTGTGTGGAGTTTGCATGTTCTCTCCCCCCGCACTCGCAAGGGTTTCCCCTCCCGATAAGATAAACCCAATGGAAAAACATTCAGAACAGATCAGAAAATGGTTTGGTTCCTGTTGCCGACCGACCCTGCCGATTTAGGTGCGACCCAAATAATTTTATGAGTTAAAAAAAAGATTTTTTTTTTTTTTTTTTTTTTTTGCAATAAAGTTTAGTTAAATCTTAGTCAAAAGGTGCAGTCCATCTCAATAATTAGAATATATAAAAAGAAAGTATTTCACAAACAAAGAAATTCCCTATCCATAGTCGCTGTGGATTTTTATTTAATAGAAAATTAAATTAAATAAATTCCCTACCTACCCATGGCCTTAACTGACAACCAACAGGAACCAAACAATTTATTTTGTTAGGCCTAATGCTGTCGCGTCCCTGACTAAGGCGGACAGGAGCACTTGGATTGGTCCCCGGGGTGCGGCCCCTGTCTGCCCTTGGGGGGAAGGACGACAGGATGGGTCTAGCGCAGAGAGGATATTCATTGGCGGCGACCCAATGCATGCGTTTGTGTGTGTTCCTGTGTGTCGTCCATCTCGCATGCATGTGTTGATCTGCATGGGATCTATCGTCACTAGCCCCTTTCGGGACGGTGATGCACCGAGTGAATACACCGTCCCTTATACCATCATAGGAACATCTCACAATTAACTCTGAAGAACTGGTCCTCAGCAAAGTATTGCAGAGAAATCTCAAAGGTACTCACTAGGGATGTTCGATAATGGCTTTTTTACCTATACCGATATTGTCCAACTCTTAATTTCCGATACCGATATATGCGCAGTTCCCCCCCCCAAAAAACGTAATAATTTCAGGTAATTAACATTACATATCTCTTGTCGTTGAATTAACACAACATTATGCATACTTTTGACAATAAATAAAATCTGAATTTGTTCTTACTTGCTTGCCTGGGTAAATAAAGGTTAAATAAATGTAAAGAAATAAATGAATATATATATATATATAATATATATATATTTCTGAAAACCGATACCGATAATTTCCGATATCACATTTTAATGGCAATATCGGTAGGCCGATAATATCGGACATCCCTAGTACTCACAGTTGCACGAGGGTTTCGGACAGACAAACGCTAGGGTTTGAAAGCTCGGCGTTGCTAATAAACATTTAAAATATTTTTTTTATAAACTGGTCAACACTGGTCCGCCCGTGCGGACTGAGGCACGTAAAAGAAGCCTATTTTATTTCGGTCCTTGGGCCTGGAATGACCTCCAGACACGCCTCAAATTGGCCTCTCCGATCTCCTTGTGTTGTTTTAAACTAAAAATATCGGAAATCCTTTCCACCTGCTGCTCCTGGTTTGATGTTGAATTTTTAATTTAGGTTGATTGCTATTGTTTTATTGTGCTTGTATTTCCTTTGAACTGAATTTGACTTTTCATTTAAAATGTCGGTTGTATGGTAGTCTACTGTACGTGTATTGTGTCTTGTTATGTATGTTTTGTCATAATTTGTGCTTGCCTTCTTGGCCAGATCACCCTTGAAAAAGAGACCTCGGTCTCAATGGGTTTTTATTGTCTTGTTAAATAAAGGTTTGACGATGTGTTGTGTTGCACTTGCAGCCTGACTATAGGGCACCGCTGCCCTTCTTT
Organism: Notolepis coatsorum; assembly: GCF_963971535.1. Lineage (NCBI taxonomy): Eukaryota > Metazoa > Chordata > Actinopteri > Aulopiformes > Paralepididae > Notolepis > Notolepis coatsorum. The sequence continues at coordinate 105,489,327 of NC_140175.1, forward strand.
GCCGAGTCTCTCAATGGGATTAAATCAAAGAACATGTACACACGGCACGGTGCACCTCACCTCATCAGGAGGCTATCTTTGAGTGAAGTAGAAAAAGTCAAGTTAAAACTAAAGTGTTTTTTTTCCTGCAGGTGACTGGATCCAAGAATGAAGAGCAGGTCCTGAATGCCATCGAGGCGTACACGGAGTTCCGCCCGGAGCTGGCCCATCGAGCCATCAACCAGCTGTTTGACATCGCCAGGATACAGCACTGCAGCCAGCTGCTCCGCGCTCTGCAGGTCTGACATTCAATAAGAGAAGAGAAGATATTCCTTACTATTGATCCCCTTGGGGAAATTCAGGCATCATAGCAGGGAGGTGGGGGGGGGGGGGGTACAGGTATGGGCAGGGTAATAGTAAAAGACATAAATACAGGCAATACAATTATACAGGGTTCGCACAAGGTCCTTGAAGTGCTTAAAGTGCTTGATTTTCTTTACACAAAAAAAAGATGAGGTCTGGAATTCCTTGCAAACAGCCCATTTTTTTAACAAGGTGCTTAAAAAGTCCTTGAAATGCAAATCAACCATTCGCATTGAAAGTTTTGTTCATCCATGATAAAAAATTCTGAATCAAGAAATACATAATTTTTTATTTAAAGTGTAACTAATTGTCGGAAATTGGTTTTAAAGGCCCACTTGCAGGTTAAACCCTACTCTTCAATTATGGGTAGTTTACATCATTGGTATCTAATTTCATTATTTATTTATTTTTCCATTTGACGCCGGAAATTCCACTCAGAAAGGGTTAAAAATGTCCATGCATGAATAACATGTATGGAGCCAATGAAAAAGCGTATCAGACGCTATCAGGGCCGTGACGTCACTTCAGGTAACTTTCCCCTACTTCTCATCCACTACAATGGAGTTTGACGAGTGCAGAAAGCTATTTCCTTGATCCAAATGGACGCCTTACAAGACGCAAATGGGTTTAATCGTCGGAGATACTTTGATGGACCAGCTACAGTACAATTGCATTTTTGGTTGAAACAAGGTAGTTATAAGGTTTTTAATGTCGTAAAAAAAGAACTACATTTACCACTAGGCAGCCTGTTGTTCAGTACAGCAGCGCTACTGGTCTGTGGGCTGTCGCCTTATCCCCGGGTCATAGTACCAAGCTCGCTATATGGCTCTGGCTAACGTTACCCCGCTAACGTTAGCATTATGTCTACTGTCGTGAACCATTTTAAATCGGGGCATGTAAAAGAGTTTGGGGAACGAGTAAAATGTGCAGGTCCTCTTCTCAGACCTGTGGGGCAAAGCACTGCACACACATCATGCCGGCTAGCAAGCTACACGTCACGGCATGTTGATACGATAGTAGCCCCTTTCATGATGCACTCGGTGCATCACAGTCACGAAACGGGCTACCACGATACCTAACTAACGTTAACGTTACAAGCTCAAACACCTTATAACTACTAACTTACTACTGTTGTGTCCATAAGTTCCCTGGCAGAATACTTTGTTTGTGAGGACAAAGGTATACAAAGAGCAGAGAACCATTTTAAATCGGGGCATGTTAGGAGTTTCGGGAATGCTAGCTAGCTAACTTAGCTACTAACGTTATATACACAATAATGTACAACGACACAATGATTTACATGAGTATTTACAAATATGGTAACATGGTTGTGGCTTTTACAAATAGTGGTTAGCTTTAGAGATAAATGGCTATGATCACGGAGCAATAGTGTTAGGTGAAACGGATACTAGCTCCTCGGCTAGTAGTAACAAGAAGGCTCTCTGCTTCCTGCCACTACCTGCCTGTGACTCTCAGACCCCTGCTGCCCTGCACCTTGTGTGACGTCATCATTAACACTTTCAGTGCCCATGACGTCATATGACGTTTTATCAGCCCAATGCCTGAATGCCCACGACATGTATTAGCGTTTAATTTTTTTATTGGCGATCTGACGAGTCTCCCGTTGGTACAGCAGCTCCTTCAGCAGCTCAGAATGGAAAAAAGCGCCCCCTATCGTCTATCCCTGTGTAACTGCAGGTCAGTCGCTTAGACTGACCTGGGATCAGTCGATATGTAGCTGGCAAGCTGTCTGCTCAACATGGAAGTCATCGCGGGACGGGAATCAGCCTGGAATATATATTCACAGTAGCCAATACTAAATCAATAAGTGTGATCGATATTTGGAATGGCGATCAGGAATTGGAATGATCTTTTTGGAGAACATCTGATCTGAGGTAAGGAATCTATTTTACCAGTCTTGGGATAATCAGAGTTGTATTCGCTGAGATCTCAGCGTTTGCCCTGTGTGTGTGTGTGTGTGTGTGTGTGTGTGTGTGTGCGTGATCGCTGATGAGGAAATCAGAGAATCGATTTTCAGCTTGCGTATCTAGCGTGCATACGTACACATAATACTATCAATAATCTAGCATTTATCTGAAAACGAGGCCGAAAAATGACAACGTTTTTGTGTATTCTAGAATATTCCAGTAAACGTCTTTTATCATGGAATATTTATATTTTCCTTGAAAACGAGGGCTTTTCAAAATGCTATAAAACGAAAATGAACCGATAAAAAAACAATCCGCTTCGACAATGTTGACTGGAAAACGAGTCATTGATAAGCGATGGGAAGATTAGACACATAGCCATCATTTAAAACATAGATTAAGCATTTTTAATGCTAACATTGAAGTGGATGGTGGGCATTCAACCGGTAAATCAAGGTTAAGCTTGGGCTCTGAAAGTGTTAAGATGACACGCACACGTTATGAACCATGGATTAAAATATCCACGTGCGTGATGGTTGTGGTTGGGCTGACAAAATGTTTGATAAAAACGCTAAAACTGGGTCAATTTCGAAAAAATGTTCCTCTCTTCATGAAAGTCACATTTGGCCTAGTCACATTGTTTATTGAACAAAAATACAACATGCAAGGGGGCCTTTAAGCGATAAATATTGGATCCGATTTTTTTTTCTATAAAAAACGTATTTAAAGGTGAATTGTATCCTTTTAAAATGAATAATAGTGCTTGGAAAAGTACTTGCAAGTCCTTGAATTTTATTTTGCAATGTCTGTGGGAACCCTGATTATAGTACAGTAGAAAAGTAAAAATAGGCAGTGTAAACAGTATAATTAACTCTGTGATCAAAAGTGCAGATGAGGGTCTGTTATATTATACATTACAATAAATATGGTTACAATAAGCACTAGAATCTATATACTATGAGTAAGTAAAGTATACAGTATACATTTACATTTAGTCATTTAGCTGACGCTTTTATCCAAAGCGACTTACAAGTTCTGTACGACAAGTCATCAGGAAGGGTACAACTCTTATCAGCTGAGTAACAATGTTCATCAAAGTGTTGCGTGTTACAGTGTAGGTTAGTATATTAGGACAAGTGCATGGCAGTAAGGTTAGTTAGGGTTAGATCTTTTTATTTCTTTTTCATTATTTCAGATAATAGTTGAAGAAGTGCGTTTTTAGTCGACGGCGAAAGATTGGACGGGATTCGGCTGTCCTAACTGGGGTGGGTAGTTCATTCCACCATTGTGGGGCAAGGACTGAGAATAGGCGACTTCTCTTTGATGACCCTCCCGGAGCTTGGATAGGAGTAGGTCTGAGGCGGCCAGAAGATTCACAGCGTAGGGGTCTTGAGGGTGTGTAGTTAGAGACCATTGACCGGAGGTAGGCGGGAGCGGTTCCCTTTGCCGCACGGTATGCCAGGTCGAGGGCCTTGAAGCGGATTCGTGCAGCAATGGGGAGCCAGTGCAGGTCCCCAAGAAGTCGGGTGACATGGGCCGACTTCGGTAGGTTTGAGATCAGTCGGGCCGCTGCATTCTGAATGAGTTGAAGAGGCTTGGTGGCAGTGGCCGGGAGGCCAGCGAGCAGTGCGTTGCAGTAGTCGAGGCGGGAGATGACTGTTGATTGGACGAGGAGTTGGGTGGCTTCTTTGTCAGGAAGAGGCGTATCCTTCTGACGTTGCTCAGGAGGAATCTGCAGGTTCTGGTTGTCGCTGCGATGTGAGAAGTTCAACTGGTCATCGAGGACAACACCAAGGTTCTTGTATACACAGGTGCAGCATACATTAGGTACCCTAACTGGTGTGATATACGTCATTCGTTATGCGTTGTAGTCTGTGCCGTTTAAGTGGGATGCAGACACTCGCTCATTGGTCAGACATTCCTATCTCGAGTTCTGCTGCCGGGTGTCCGCGGGACCTTAAAAAGTCTTAAAAAGTCTTAAATTCAACTATCAACTATTAAGGCCTTAATTTGTCTTAAAATGTCTTAAATCCGACTTTCGGAGGTCTTAAAAACATGCCATGTCATCTTATGTTTCATTGTGAAATCTGGGGGTTAACTATTATTAACGGGAGATAAAGTCAGGCTTTTTTTTCTCTTTCACGCAAACGGTACGCAGTGGGGCGGAACCAATTTATGGTCCTTAATGTGTGTCGCCGTCGGGAGCTATTTCAGAACACCGGAGCATAGGTAACACGTTATTCAAGCCGTAGCGATAACGCTGACGTTTAGTTTCGTTTAATTGATTTGTATTTATTTGCACTCGTTAATTTAACATGGGAAAGTGCAAATTTAATGAGAACTGGCTCGAAAACCCTCTGTTTGCACCGTGGTTGGTCCCAGTGAAAGTACGAGGCCCGCTGCAAACTCCGCAAAAAGGATTTTAAACTGGGAACGATGGGAATAAAAGCAGTCGAGTCACACATGCACAGCGCTAAGCATGTTACATCTGCAAAAACCCGCCTGCAGACAACTTCAATATCAAATTTCTTTTCGACGCCGTCCACATCAACTGCTCAGGGACAGGTAGGTCTACCACCAATTACATCTGCACCTGTCCGGGTAACGTTCGGCTCCACGCCAACCCTTGAAGCTGAGGTACTGTGGGTTCTAAATACGGTCGCAAAGCATCAGTCCTACAATGGAAATGAGGGACTAGGAGAGGTGTTTCAAGCGATGTTCCCTGACTCTGTTAGGATCTATGCGTAACAGTACTGTATATTTGCATATCATGTATGTCACAAATGTAACGGTAATATATACCTGTATGTCATGTATATCCCTATGCCATAAATGTCATGTATGTTGTGCATGTCATAAATGTCACTATGAATTGAAAATGGGGGACCCTGATGTAAACAAGACAAACGTCTTTCTCTGGTCTGCATCCCCTTATTATTGTGTGTATTGAGCTGTACTGTATTGTACCCATTCTGAAATCTGTTAAATAAAGTATTCATTCAACCAAACCACAAAAACAAAACAACTGGATGAATGAAAACTTTATTTAACAGATTGCAGAATGTGTACAATACAGTACAGCTCAATACACACAATAAGATGCAGACCAGAGAAAGACGTTTGTCTTGTTTACATCAGGGTCCCCCATTTTCAATTCATATTGACATACACAACATAGAATAGATAGAATAGAAATACTTTTATTATCCCGTGGGAAATTTGACACTGCAAATCGCTCAACATTTAAACATTTAGACAGGACAGGTCACGAATTAGAATAATAACACAAATCAATCAAGTTGCCTAGGATAAGAGTAGAGTAAAATAGAATAAAAATGAAATAAAATATACAGAAATAAATACAGTAAAAACATACATGACATAGTACTGTTCTGTTACCCAGAGATCATAACAGAACATATTATATATATATGATGGGGATGAGACTGTACATTAGGAGGAGGGGGGGGGGGGTTGGACATTTACGGTGGCCAGTTTCGAATTGCAGCCTCCCGTAGGTGCTCTTTTTTTTTTTTTTTTTTTTTTTTTAGCGTTTATCGCTATTCTGGTCAAGCATGACCGACAGTTGTAGGGTGAAACGGGAGAGAGAGCAGGGGGAGACATTCGGCAAATGACGGCGAGTCCGGGAATCGAACTCGGAGTCAACCAGATCCGTGACGCAGCACGGAGTCCCGCGACGCAGCGCGGTAACATGGTGTGCTACTGGAGCACCCCCCGTAGGTGCTCTTTAAGAGCGGTTTTGAATGTGGGCAGGGGTAAAGTGGGTTTTAGGAGTGAGGTTAAGCAGTAGTCTGACCAGTTTGTTTTGTGATGTTTGTAATCTTGTTTTTAGTGCCTTTGAGGTGCTTTGGTACCATGAGGTGCAGGCATAGTCGTAGTACCCTTGAATGAGTGTACTGAGAGTACCCATGATTTTTGCCATTTTGTTATCGTGAAATTGGTATTAAATTTAATTCTGAGTGGCATTAAAAAGTCTTAAAAAGCCTTAAATCTGACTGGGCTAAACCTGCAGATACCTTCTCCGGCTGTTTTGTTTCATGTTTAATGGTGATATTTTTCAGTGTAGCGTCCTCATCTCTTGTTTCCTGTCTGTCCTCATCTCTGTTTCCTGTCTGTCCTCATCTCTTGTTTCCTGTCTGTCCTCATCTCTGTTTCCTGTCTGTCCTCATCTCTTGTTTCCTGTCTGTCCTCGTCTCTGTTTCCTTTCTGTCCTCGTCTCTGTTTCCTGTCTGTCCTCGTCTCTGTTTCCTGTCTGTCCTCATCTCTGTTTCCTGTCTGTCCTCGTCTCTGTTTCCTGTCTGTCCTCATCTCTGTTTCCTGTCTGTCCTCATCTCTGTTTCCTGTCGGTCCTCATCTCTGTTTCCTGTCTGTCCTCGTCTCTGTTTCCTGTCTGTCCTCATCTCTGTTTCCTGTCTGTCCTCATCTCTGTTTCCTGTCTGTCCTCATCTCTGTTTCCTGTCTGTCCTCATCTCTGTTTCCGGTCTGTCCTCGTCTCTGTTTCCTGTCGGTCCTCGTCTCTGTTTCCTGTCTGTCCTCGTCTCTGTTTCCTGTCTGTCCTCGTCTCTGTTTCCTGTCGGTCCTCGTCTCTGTTTCCTGTCGGTCCTCGTCTCTGTTTCCTGTCTGTCCTCGTCTCTGTTTCCTGTCGGTCCTCGTCTCTGTTTCCTGTCGGTCCTCGTCTCCGTTTCCTGTCTGTCCTCGTCTCTGTTTCCTGTCTGTCCTCGTCTCTGTTTCCTGTCTGTCCTCATCTCTGTTTCCTGTCTGTCCTCGTCTCTGTTTCCTGTCGGTCCTCGTCTCTGTTTCCTGTCGGTCCTCGTCTCTGTTTCCTGTCTGTCCTCATCTCTGTTTCCTGTCTGTCCTCGTCTCTGTTTCCTGTCTGTCCTCCCCTCAGCTTGTGATAGCAGCTCTGAAGTGCCACAAGTACGACAAGAGCATCCAGGTGACGGGCAGCGCGGCCCTCTTCTACCTGACCAACACAGAGTACCGCATCGACCAGAGTGTGCGGCTACGCAGAGAGGTCATCCATGTGGTTCTGAACGGCATGGAGCAGTACCAAGAGGTCACAGTGAGTACACGCCTAATTATTGTAAACACAACATAGTACTCTGATATTCTGATATATATTTTCTGTGTAAAATAAATTAAAAAAAATAAAAACTTAAAAATAAAAAGCAGAGGTTCGAACCCATTAATTAAGATTCGAATGACAAAGTAACGAAAGAAGGTTTGAATGTTTGGGCTCAGCCCTAGTGTGTGTGAATGTGGATATATGTTGTTGAACAATAAAAACATTGTGGGAAAAGAAAGGTGATTTCTGTTCGTTTCCCTCTCAGGTCCAGAGGAACTGCTGCCTGACGCTGTGTTTCCCTCTCAGGTCCAGAGGAACTGCTGCCTGACGCTCTGTTTCCCTCTCAGGTCCAGAGGAACTGCTGCCTGACGCTCTGTTTCCCTCTCAGGTCCAGAGGAACTGCTGCCTGACGCTCTGTTTCCCTCTCAGGTCCAGAGGAACTGCTGCCTGACGCTCTGTTTCCCTCTCAGGTCCAGAGGAACTGCTGCCTGACGCTCTGTTTCCCTCTCAGGTCCAGAGGAACTGCTGCCTGACGCTCTGTTTCCCTCTCAGGTCCAGAGGAACTGCTGCCTGACGCTCTGTTTCCCTCTCAGGTCCAGAGGAACTGCTGCCTGACGCTCTGTTTCCCTCTCAGGTCCAGAGGAACTGCTGCCTGACGCTCTGTTTCCCTCTCAGGTCCAGAGGAACTGCTGCCTGACGCTCTGTTTCCCTCTCAGGTCCAGAGGAACTGCTGCCTGACGCTCTGTTTCCCTCTCAGGTCCAGAGGAACTGCTGCCTGACGCTGTGTTTCCCTCTCAGGTCCAGAGGAACTGCTGTCTGACGCTCTGTTTCCCTCTCAGGTCCAGAGGAACTGCTGCCTGACGCTCTGTTTCCCTCTCAGGTCCAGAGGAACTGCTGCCTGACGCTCTGTTTCCCTCTCAGGTCCAGAGGAACTGCTGCCTGACGCTCTGTTTCCCTCTCAGGTCCAGAGGAACTGCTGCCTGACGCTCTGTTTCCCTCTCAGGTCCAGAGGAACTGCTGTCTGACGCTCTGTTTCCCTCTCAGGTCCAGAGGAACTGCTGCCTGACGCTGTGTAACTTCAGCATCCCGGAGGAGCTTGAGTTCCAGTACAGCAGAGTGAACCTGCTGCTCCTGAAGATCCTGGAGCCGGCCCGGCAGGACGAGTCCATCCAGCGCATCGCCGTGCATCTCTGCAACGCCCTGGTGTGCCAGGTGGACAACCACCACAAGGAGGCCGTGGGCAAGATGGGTTTCGTCAAGGTAGGAGCAGGGTTCGCACAAGGTCCTCGAAGTGCTTAACCATTTGGTTGCCGAAAACGTAGAACTACGCTTCTGTCGCCCGATCGTTGAGTGCCGGTAACGTAGATCTACGTTTTTCTCGCGGTATTTCTTTTATTCGCTATTGCCATTCATAATTCAGCGGGGCACCTTGTGCATGCTGTACTGAATGTGTCTGAGCTGGCAGACGGTCTTATACCGCCCTCTTAACGCCTTTGGCCATTATTGCACCCCGTTAGAAAAGCGGGTCCTAAACACTCCGGCAAAACACGCGCTTGTAGGGATGGCTTGGACTACTGACCCCGCCCGCCCGTTGAAGTGCAATGCCCAACAACGTCGGAGACAGGATCGCTGTGGATAACTGGAATGGCGATGAGATAATAGGATTCTTTTTTTTGCATTACATGAGAGAACAGGTAAGGACACTATATATGAAAGCTTGCGTTGATCTGATATTTATTTCTACCGCGATTGACGCTATCTGTGTTTTATGTGTATGGCTGTTTGCCGTTGGGTTGCAGGAGGGCGGGTAGGGGGCGCGCCGGTCTAAACCACATTGCATGCGTGCACGAGGAAGGATAATAATGATGGTCTAGTATTGATTTCAGGAAGATCCGATAATCAGGCGAAAAATTACAACGTGTTTATTGAATTACACAAAAACGCTGTTTTAGTGTCTTTTCCCTGGAATTACTCATAAGCAACCAAACTATATTCATATTCAAAACGGATAAATGTACGGATGAAAAAAGAATCAGTTTTTTGCACGTTGACCAGAAGCAACTCGATGGCGTTATTAGACCCATAGCTATACTATAAAATATAGGTTTAGCTCTACAAACTACAACTACGTTTACATGGGGTTAATGGACGGCAAGGAAGGGGTCACTTCCCGGAAGGGGCGTGGCACTCAATGTGTTAAAGTGCTTGATTTTTTTACCCAAAAAAAAGTCAAGGCCTGGAATTCCTTGAAAACAGCCCATTTCTTTTACAAGATTGAAATTCAAATCAACCATTCGCATTGAATGTTTTGTTCATCCATGATAAAATTGTTCTGGATCAAGAAGAATCTTTTTTATTTAAAGTGTAACTAATTGTTGCAAATTGGTTTTAAGCCATAAATATTTGATTTGATTTTTCTCCTATAAAAAAACAGCATTTAAAAGTGAATTTTGTCCTTTTTAAATGCCCGTTTAAAATGAAAAATAGTGCTTGGAAAAGTACTTGAAAGTCATTGAATTTCATTTTGCAATGTCTGTGGGAACCCTCGGTAGGAGTAACGGCAAGTTAAACGAAATCGTCCAGCTGTCAGCGGTACCTCCGGCTTGGTCAGTCGTAGGGCAGTAGGGCAGCATGTGGTAGTTCTACACCCTCCCCAGACCGACAGTAGGAGGAGTAACGGCAAGTCAAAAGAAACCCAAGGTGTCTCTTTCTTCTTCAAAATAGCCACAGTAATAAAGGCTATTTAACCATCTTTGCTGAGAATACCCCATGGTTCTAAAGAGCAGATCTATACAACATCTTAGCCAAGCACATCCTTTTCACTCACGATTAATCCTACCCCCGGACAGGATCTCAGTGTGTGTGTGTCTCTCTTTCTCTCTCTCTCTCTCTCTCTCTCTCTCTCTCTCTCTCTCTCTCTCTCGCTCTCGCTCTCGCTCTCGCTCTCGCTCTCGCTCTCTCTCTCTGTATTGTTCCTTTTTCCAAAGAAAGTAGCCAATTGCATATTTCCACAATGCCAGTCCTGTTTATTATTGTTGGATACATAATATACCATCCTCAGTAGAATATATGTATATACTAAATATATGCATTGGTTGATTCTAAGCTCACCAGTTAACCACCGTAAAAATTGTCCAAAATGTGAATCCCTAGTTCAGACTGATACTGGACTGATACTGGACTGATACTGGACTGATACTGATACTGGACTGATACTGGACTGATACTGATACTGGACTGATACTGGACTGATACTGATACTGGACTGATACTGGACTGATACTGGACTGATACTGATACTGGACTGATACTGGACTGATACTGATACTGGACTGATACTGGACTGATACTGATACTGGACTGATACTGGACTGATACTGATACTGGACTGATACTGGACTGATACTGATACTGGACTGATACTGGACTGATACTGATACTGGACTGATACTGGACTGATACTGATACTGGACTGATACTGGACTGATACTGATACTGGACTGATACTGGACTGATACTGATACTGGACTGATACTGGACTGATACTGGGGTATTTCTTTGTTTGTCATTCAAAGTGCATTGTTCCTGAAATCTCTCTGTTTTGTTGTTATTTCTTCTTCTCTCAGACCATGTTGTTGTTATTTCTTCTTCTTCTCTCAGACCATGTTGTTGTTATTTCTTCTTCTTCTCTCAGACCATGTTGTTGTTATTTCTTCTTCTTCTCTCAGACCATGTTGTTGTTATTTCTTCTTCTTCTCTCAGACCATGTTGTTGTTATTTCTTCTTCTTCTCTCAGACCATGTTGTTGTTATTTCTTCTTCTTCTCTCAGACCATGTTGTTGTTATTTCTTCTTCTTCTTCTCTCAGACCATGTTGTTGTTATTTCTTCTTCTTCTCTCAGACCATGTTGTTGTTATTTCTTCTTCTTCTCTCAGACCATGTTGTTGTTATTTCTTCTTCTTCTCTCAGACCATGTTGTTGTTATTTCTTCTTCTTCTCTCAGACCATGTTGTTGTTATTTCTTCTTCTTCTTCTCTCAGACCATGTTGTTGTTATTTCTTCTTCTCCTTCTCTCAGACCATGTTGTTGTTATTTCTTCTTCTTCTTCTCTCAGACCATGTTGTTGTTATTTCTTCTTCTCCTTCTCTCAGACCATGTTGTTTAGGGGTGGGAATCGCCAGAGATCTCGCGATACGATACTATCGTGATACTTGAGCCGCATACTCGATACACTTAACCTACTTGCCTCGTATGAATGTGTATGCATGTGAATGAATGTTGGTGGTGGTCGGAGGGGCCGTAGGCGATGATTATTCACCACGCTTCCGTGAGTCTGCCTCAGGGCAGCTCTGGCTGCAATTGTAGCTTACCACCACCGGTATGACTGTGTATGAACGAATAATGGACTCTGTAAGCGCTCTGGGGTCACTGGGATGTCATGAAGAGTGCTATATAAATCCAATCCATTATTATTATTATTATTATTATATATCGCGAATATTGCGATTCTCTTTTTTTTTATCAATTTTTTTTAACTGCAAAGTAAAACTGTCAACATGTTTTATCTAATAAAATAAAGTTCAGTCTGTTCATCTCACTTCAATCATTTTTATCGCAGAACATGGTATTTTCTCAAGCAGACAGATGTAAACACTGTAATCTGTGTTGCATGTACCTGACAAACTGAACTGTTTGTATTACAGTCATATTCCAACTTAACTGAATGCACATGTGTGTGTGTGGACTACTGTACTATTACAGGTATTGAAATGAACAATGCAACTTCCTTATTTTTTTTATGAATAATTAAATATCGATACTTGGCGTCCCTGTATCGATACAGTATCGCCACGCAAAGTATCGCGATACTACTACGTATCGATTTTTTCCCCCACCCCTAATGTTGTTGTTATTTCTTCTTCTCTCAGACCATGTTGTTGTTATTTCTTCTCTCAGACCATGTTGTTGTTATTTCTTCTCTCAGACCATGTTGAATCTGATCCAGAAGAAGCTGCAGGACAAAATGGTGATTATATTCTCTCTTAACCCTTTCACTACCACACTACAGGAGGTTAACCCTTTCACTACCACACTACAGACGGTTAACCTTTCACTACCACACTACAGAAGGTTAACCCTTTCACTACCACACTACAGAAGGTTAACCCTTTCACTACCACACTACAGGAGGTTAACCCTTTCACTACCACGCTACAGACGGTTAACCTTTCACTACCACACTACAGAAGGTTAACCTTTCACTACCACACTACAGAAGGTTAACCCTTTCACTACCACACTACAGACGGTTACCCTTTCACTACCACACTACAGACGGTTACCCTTTCACTACCACACTACAGACGGTTAACCTTTCACTACCACACTACAGACGGTTAACCTTTCACTACCACACTACAGACGGTTAACCTTTCACTACCACACTACAGAAGGTTAACCCTTTCACTACCACACTACAGAAGGTTACCCTTTCACTACCACACTACAGACTGTTAACCTTTCACTACCACACTACAGACGGTTAACCTTTCACTGCCACACTACAGAAGGTTAACCCTTTCACTACCACACTACAGGAGGTTAACCCTTTCACTACCACACTACAGACGGTTAACCTTTCACTACCACACTACAGAAGGTTAACCTTTCACTACCACACTACAGAAGGTTAACCCTTTCACTACCACACTACAGACGGTTAACCTTTCACTACCACACTACAGAAGGTTAACCTTTCACTACCACACTACAGAAGGTTAACCCTTTCACTACCACACTACAGACGGTTAACCTTTCACTACCACACTACAGACGGTTAACCTTTCACTACCACACTACAGAAGGTTAACCCTTTCACTACCACACTACAGAAGGTTAACCCTTTCACTACCACACTACAGACGGTTAACCTTTCACTACCACACTACAGACGGTTAACCTTTCACTACCACACTACAGAAGGTTAACCCTTTCACTACCACACTACAGACGGTTAACCTTTCACTACCACACTACAGAAGGTTAACCCTTTCACTACCACACTACAGATGGTTAACCTTTCACTACCACACTACAGAGGGTTAACCTTTCGCTACCACACTACAGAAGGTTAACCTTTCACTACCACACTACAGAAGGTTAACCCTTTCACTACCACACTACAGACGGTTAACCTTTCACTACCACACTACAGAAGGTTAACCCTTTCACTACCACACTACAGAGGGTTAACCCTTTCACTACCACATTACAGAAGGTTAACCCTTTCACTACCACACTACATAAGGTTAACCCTTTCACTACCACACTACAGAAGGTTAACCTTTCACTACCACACTACAGACTGTTAACCCTTTCACTACCACACTACATAAGGTTAACCCTTTCACTGCCACACAACAGACGGTTAACCTTTCACTGCCACACTACAGAAGGTTAACCTTTCACTACCACACTACAGAAGGTTAACCCTTTCACTACCACACTACAGATGGTTAACCCTTTCACTACCACACTACAGACGGTTAACCTTTCACTACCACACTACAGAGGGTTAACCTTTCACTACCACACTACAGAAGGTTAACCCTTTCACTACCACACTACAGACGGTTAACCTTTCACTACCACACTACAGAAGGTTAACCCTTTCACTACCACACTACAGACTGTTAACCTTTCACTACCACACTACAGAGGGTTAACCCTTTCACTACCACACTACATAAGGTTAACCCTTTCACTACCACACTACAGACAGTTAACCCTTTCACTACCACACTACAGAAGGTTAACCCTTTCACTACCACACTACACAAGGTTAACCTTTCACTACCACACTACAGACGGTTAACCCTTTCACTACCACACTACAGACTGTTAACCTTTCACTACCACACTACAGATGGTTAACCCTTTCACTACCACACTACAGAAGGTTAACCCTTTCACTACCACACTACAGACGGTTAACCTTTCACTACCACACTACAGAAGATTAACCCTTTCACTACCACACTACAGACGGTTAAGCCTTTCACTACCACACTACAGACGGTTAAGCCTTTCACCACCACACTACAGACGGTTAACCAATTCACGACCAAACTACAGACTGTTAACCCTTTCACTACCACACTACAAACGGTTAACCCTTTCACTCATGGTGTCCTACTTGATCAACCCTGCTATCAGAAGGTCTCGTTAAGTCGTTTTAATTTCTTTAGCAAATCTCTTAACCCTTTCTCTGCCACACTTATATCCATCCTTATACCGTCCTCTGCCAGCTCTATTTGTCTATGGAGATGTTCCCCTTCTTTGCAGGGCTATAACTTTTTAAATTGTATTGCTAAATTGACATTACTATGGCCCATTCAACGTCAAGTATCTATCGTTTAGGATGTAGCAACGTTCTACTTTTTTATTCACATATTCATACTAAAGTACGGTCTAAAGTATAAATATGTTTTTATCGTTTTCTGCAGCATTCTGCAGAACGTGAGTTATAGCCCTAAATACATATATTAGATCATCAAATGTAGTTTGATACCGATTGACGTCAGATAAAAAAATTCAATTGTACAAGGTCCTACACGTCATGCCTCATCATCTGCTGGTGAGGAGGGGGGGGGGGGGGGGGGTTTATAAGTCCGTGGCCGACGTTAAATGATTCATGTAGTATGGCCGATATATATATCAGAGCAGATTATACGTTTAATAATAATCAAACACGGGCGGCTAGGTGGTGTAGTGGGCAAGGCACTCGCCACCAGTGTGGAGACGCTAGGATTCGCGTGTTCGAATCCAGCTCTCCACATTGTTTTCAGTTTAGCTGGTCGTCCGCAGTAATACACATTGGCCGTATTACGGGGAGGGAAAACTGAAGGGTGGGGATCGAACGTTGTGAACAAGCGACTCCTACAAGTCGGTTGGTGCGCCTGCGCAGTAGAATCAGGAAGTGTCTGGGGCAGCGTGAGCCTCCCACGCGTTACTCCTCGACCCGGAGGGGACTTGTGCTATGTATGACTTAGTCCACATTGCAGCCGGCTTGTGGGAGGCAAGAAACAGCGTTCGTGACAGGGGAGGGTTGAAATTGGATGATACGAAATTGGGATGGGAGAAAAAATAGAAAAATGGGAGAAAAAGTGGATCAAAAAAAATATATATAATAATCAAACACGCTGAAACTCACCGCGGCTTCCTCTGACTGTTGGGTGATCAGCGTGGAGCAGAAAGATCGCTATTATGGGATGTTGTTATATGCGATCCATTTCCAGGTTGTATAATAGTATATACGTCCAAATCATGTTGTTTATCGAGTTATTGGCAACGGATCGCTATCCAGTGTGTCGAGCTGGAGTCCCGCTAGCAATAGCGAGTGGCCGGATGAAATATGGGTGAGCACCACTTCCAGCGCGTCACTTCCGCTTTTCGCGATTCACCGATCGGCCACCAGATGGCGGTCTTGAACCGTTGGAGAGTTGAGAGGAGATCAACAGCAAGTCTCAAGTCTCCGTGGGTGAAATATGATTGCCATGACAGATTTTTGAAATATTGATCTCAAAGACGCTGTAAGACGTCATTGGCAGATTACGCATGGCGGAGAATGACGTGTTAAGTCGTCCTTGGCGATTAAAGGGTTAATTACGTTAATATTGTGCTGTCAGAACAGTATTATGTTTTGATTGATTGAAAACTTTATTAACAGATTGCAGAATGGGTACAGTACAGTACAGCTCAAAACATACAATTGTTAAGGGGATGCTGACCAGAGAAAGACTTTCGTCTTGTTTACATCAGGGTCCCCCATTTTCAATTCATCATAACATATGACATACACGACATACAGATAGACAGTACTGCTACATCTATTTTATTTTACCTTTATTTTACCAGGTAGTCACTTGAGATCAAAGATCTCTTTTTCGAGCAAGACCTGGCCAAAATGGCAGCAAAAACAAAAACAAACGTACAAAATACACAAAACACAGACAGAGACATAAAAGGCAAAGTGGGGCAAGGGGATACATTTGAGCTGCAGCAAATTATGACATATCAGATTTGCAAATACAGTACTGTTTGTGATACCAAAAGAGTCCAGAAAAGAGAGTATATACATTTGACGTAGAAACTGTACATTGGAGGGTAGGTGGGAGGGGGGGGGGGGGGGGGGGGGAGTATAGGTGAAGTATTTACCTACCTTGTTCAAAAACCAGGAATTGACCAAGATAAACTGAAAGTTGAATGTATTGTAGTTGAAATCTAGTCGGTGCACGAAACTACTTTCTTTTCTCCCTTTGGCGAAACAAGACAAGGCTTTAGTTTTGGGAGAATGTAAGGGTTTGTTTAGAGAGGCTCCCTGCTGTCTGCCAGTGCTCAGAAACTTGAAAGAAGCCTAGTTCTCAAAATTACTTTCTAGTAGTCCATCGAACTCTTCTGACATGATCTACCTTTGCACTGTTACAATTGTTATTTAATTATTTAATTTTTTTATAAAATTTTCTTTTTCAAATCTTTTTTTATACAAATACCACATTGACATCAACAATAATAATATTGACAAGACGATACAAATAATAAATACAGACTTAAAATTTGAGTACAAAATACAAAGAATCAAATACAAAATATAGAGTAAAAAATTAAAAACACTATAACAAAAGACATTTGTTATTTAATTATTTATCAAATGTAAAAATTGCAATCCACCAAAGAAAGCAAGTCTGATGAGTAATCCACAACCTTTTCTCAGTGTGACCAGGTGATGGAGTTCTCCTGGAGTGCCCTGTGGAACATCACGGACGAAACCCCTGATAACTGTCAGATGTTCCTCAACTGTCGCGGCATGAGCCTCTTCCTGGAGTGTCTGAAGGTTAGTCGACAGGTTGTCCATTGTTATGTTGCCCTCAAGTGCACCTTGTAAACACTGTGTCCACCAGCTCATCAACTCCCCCGCAAAGTCATCTTACAAGTTGGAAACAAGCATAAAGTCAAGTCAGTATTGTGTGCAGGGCCCTATTCCCCGTACCTGGTTCAACTAAGTCGATCAAGAGTCCCATTATCCAGATTCAGTTAACCCGATGTTTGAAGCCGGGATTTTCCTGTTCCTGGAACGCTGATTCAGTCTCGTTAACTCGAGCCAGACTTGAGACTCTGGATAAGTGCGTGCGGCCGCTTCAGTTGAAAAGACAGCAGGTGTAGATCGCAGAAATCCTGATCTTCTAACGGCATTGATTGATTGATTGTTTTACAGATTGCAGGCGGCTCAATAGCCTTGCCGACAAGTTAAATGCATAATCTATAGGCTAATTTTAAATCCCTCATTACCCCAATCAATCAGATTATATTTCTTTAAACGTTCCTGCTGGCAGTAGGTTTATGCATTGAATAATCAAATGAGATCTTGCTAGCGAAAATAATCAGTTCAACTGTTTCAGAATAAGGATACGGCTCTCTTATCCATTGATTGATGTATGGTGGATTTTTTATTTATCTGTACTGCGGTGTGACGGTTTGTCCTTTTGACTTTCACGCAGACGACCGGGGTTCGAATCCTAGTCTTTTCCTTCTTTTTGCAATGTAGGAATAATTCAATTTGGTGCACGTTGAGAGCTATATAAAGAATGACATCCTCAATGCATGTAGATTTATAATATTTTAACTTAAAACTAGGCTACTCTTGCGTATAATCATTAATATTATATTCCAAAAAATTATATTGGAAACACGGGGTTTCGAACACCGGTCGCCCGGTTGCCAGGATTGAGCACTACCGCTGCGCCACTGTGCCAGATGGGATAAATTCATTGTTTATACATTAATGAACGAGAGACCCGTGTTTAGAATATTCTTTATTTTGAATGAAGTTTTATCTCTTTATTCTCATTCATTAATGTGACGTCAACGGCTCATTCAATTTCTCAAATCCGTCAAACAGCGCATCTCATCAGACATTTTAATCCCAGTTACAATATCACACAAAATCCACAATCCACGCATAGACACTTCAATTTTATGCTTGCATGAAACAAAATCCAGGCGCTCCTCTCCTTCCTCGCTCCTCATCCACAGCGGAGAATATGAAAGGAATCAGAGCCAAACGAGCGATAGGTTTCAATCATTAAGGATATCCCCGCGGGATTCACATTTGCAATGCTGCGCGTTGTTAAAATAACCACATAATGTGTACATCGCACCTAGCGAGCGCCACGGTATATATAACGTGCATTATTTAGGACAAAGTGAATTTAGTATCAGCATTTTGGGTCTATTTTACATTTCAAAAGCCCCCTCTGGAAGAATGGAGCACAAAAACGTAATTCAGAATGGTATAATGCAGATCGTAGACTGTGGGAATAATTTCAGGAAACGAGCTGTCACTTCTTTGCGGGGGCGTGGCTATGGTTCATCCGGCTAACTTGAACTTAACCCTGCTCTCGACCAGGCTCAAACTTTTTGATCTGTTGTCATGGTGATTTAGACAATCCAGCTTCGGTGAATGGGAAAGTCCGGCTTAAGTCAGACTTGACCGAAAGTTATCCGGCTAACTCAGTTATCCAGGTACGGGGAACGGGGCCCAGGTCTGTAATGTGTTTAAGTCAGTAATGTGTTTGGTTGGTTGGTTTGTTGGTTGGTTGTTTGGATGGATGGTTGGTTGGTTGGGTGGGTGGGTGGGTTGGTTGGTTGGTTGGTCCACAAAAGCTTCCCAGCCCCTAGGGGCCACAGATTTCACCCTAAGAGGCTGACATTGGTCATGGAGGTCAAGTGTGTGTGAAGGTGTGTTCATGCCAATTGGCTAAAAGGGGGTGTGGCAATGGGAGTGGCCTATTGCAAAAAGGTTGGAGCTAATGCACACTCTTTTCTATTTCTTCTCTGTCCTGTTAGGAGTTTCCAGACAAGCAAGAGCTCCATCGTAACATGCTGGGGCTTCTGGGAAACGTGGCGGAGGTGAGAGCCCTGCGGCCCCAGCTGCTCACCCCACACTTCATCTCTGTGTTCAGGTAAGGACACATGTCTCACTCTGTCTCACTCTGTCTCACCAAAGACCTTCTTGCATCAGTCTGCTTTTTTGGCTTGGAAAGTGATTTTGGTTTTGATTATTTACATTTTTTTATTTTATTTTTTTATTAGATTAACCCTTTCACTGCCACACGACAGCCGGTTAACGCTTTCACTAAGACAATACAGAAGATTAGCCCTTTACTATCACACAACCGACGGCGATGCTCCATCATTAGCATCATTAGCTCCGCATTTGCGGAGCTAATGATGGAGCATCGCCGTCGGTTGTGTGATAGTAAAGGGCTAACCTTCTGTCGTGTGGCAGTGAAAGGGTTAAATTGTATTGTCATTGCGCAGCACAAGTGTACAGTACAACAAAATGAAGTCTAATCAGAGTGCAAAGGAACAGTAAAGTGCGATAGCAATACGTGGAGTATATATGATGAAGCTACATAGTAAATATTAGAGCTGGGCCGTTAACGGCGTTAACGTGCTGCGTTAACGCTATACTAGTATCGCGCGATAATATAATTAACGCATTAATCTAAAAAATAAAAATAAAAAATGTTTACCTTTATTTACCCAGGGTAGGTTCGCTGAGCACAGATGCTCTTTTTCAGGAACGCCCTGCTTCACATTCACACAGTTCCATTCACACCTGGGAGCTGCCCAGTACAACCACAGTTGACACCATTGGCCATTGAGCAACTCCACTGGAGCAGTTGATTCAAGCCATGTCACATAGTTCAAGTTTGAAATGCTTCTTTCTGTTCTGCTCCTGAAAGTGCTAGATACTGTACTGTACTGGTAATATTATTTATTTGTGTTAACTTCTGAATAAAACAACTTATTAAACACAAGTACATCTTATTGAACATTATTTTGATATTTCATTACCAATTATCATAGCAAAACAGCTTTTTCAAACAGTCTGTAATGCATTTTGGAAACGGGAGATGGGCTCATGGTGTAATGGGCCACCTGGCCTGAGAAACATAAGGAGGAAAGAAAAAGTAAGGACTTACTTCTGGTCATTATTTGGGTAGAACACACATATTTTGAATGCCTTCGGCAGGTTTTTTTTTTCTTTTTTTTTTTGTCATTTTAATCTAGATTAATCTAGATTAAATCCAGGATTGCAGATAGATTAATCTAGATTAAAAAAAATTAATCTATGCCCACCTCTAGTAAATATGCTAATATATGCACAGTATTATTATATACAGTGGTACAAGTATGAATACACTATGGTAGTAAACCATACTAGCCAG
This sequence comes from Notolepis coatsorum, assembly GCF_963971535.1. NCBI lineage: Eukaryota > Metazoa > Chordata > Actinopteri > Aulopiformes > Paralepididae > Notolepis > Notolepis coatsorum. Next base: position 105,509,975 of record NC_140175.1, read on the forward strand.
TGGTTTACCTAAAAAGAGGGTACGGAATATATACAGATGGACGTATATACAGTGTGTACCGTGTGGATATGTATACAGATATATACAGTGTTATTATACATTGCTATCATAGTGTTATATTGTAAGACAGTTGTAGGCAGTATATACGTATGGATTGAGTCTAGGCAACAGAGCCTTGAGTTTATATAGTATGGAGAGAGAGATAGTGTGTATGTGTGTTGTTGTGTATGAGAGAGAGAGAGACAAGTTTTATCCAAAGTGCTTTACAATTTTTGTTCCTCACATTCACCCGTTCACTCACACACCGATGGCGGAGACGACCATGCAAGGTGCCAACATCGGGAACAATTAGGGGTTAAGTGTCTTGCTCAAGGACACATCGACACGCTGCCCGTAAGGAGCAGTAATGGAACCGGGAACCTTCCGACTACCAGACGGCCACTCTACCTCCTGAGTAGCCCCTTTCGTGACTGTGATGCACGCCAACAAGGTTTGGCCGAGTGAATCCACAGTCCCTTTCTCTTCAATAGGAAACCAACCTAGATTTACCCTGACGAACTGGTCCTACCCGAACCGTTCGTTATACAAGTATCACAGAGAAATTTCAAAGGTACTCACAGTTGCACAAGGGTCTTGGACAGAGAAACGTAATGGTTTGAAAGCTCGGCGTTGCTAATAAAGATTTAAAAAAAAAATTATAAACTGGTCAACACTGCTCAAAACGGCTCTAGCTGCCTGATGCGCCTGCGCTGTGATCACAGCACATGCGCATCAGGCACCCAATGCCGGAAATAAAGCTGTGTTGACCAGTAGGGCTGTCTTAAATACTTTGAAGCTTCGTTCGATGGGCATGGGATTCGAATATGAAAATAAAATTCAATTTTTTTTGTGTGCAAAATTAACTCTGCCTCTCTTTGTTAACACTTTAACTGCCGGAAGACGCTTTTAGGCGTCCTTCCCCGCCATGCTCAAGTTGCCGAAGACGCCGTAACTCGTCTTTGATATCAATATTTCAAAAATCTGTGATCGGAATCATATTTCCTTTCCGGGGCCCTGAGACACAAGTGTGATCTCCTCTCAATCCTCTAGCGGTGCAAGACCGCCATCTGGTGGCCGATCGGCAGATCGAAAAAACGGATGTTACCTTTAACCCGGTAGGACTCACTCCATATGTGGTCCGGGCACTCGCTAATGTTAGATAGACTCAGTCTTCACACAGTGAACATCGATCGCTGCAAATAACTCGAAAAAACAACATGATTTGGACGTATATATTATTATACAACCTGGAAATGGACCGGATATTTCTATATCCCATAATAGGAAAATGTCTGTTCCACGCTCATCGCCCAACGGCGCGAGGAAGATACGGTAAGATTCAGCGTTATTTTTCAATGTGTACGATACTAACTGCTATGATGAACATTTGACCCACATTAGATGAATGGTATAACGCTGCCCACGGAATTATAAACGCCCCCTCGGCCATCCGGTCAACATCAGATTACGTGTAGTAACTTCCAGAAGTCCGTCCAGTTGGATTTTTTTTATATCGCGCCGATTGCTATCAAACTGTATTTGATCATCAATATAATGCATTTGGGGCTATAAATCACGTTCTGGAGAAAGCTGCAGAAAGAGATGAAAACATACTTATACTTTAGATCATATTTTAGTACGAATATGTGAATGAAAAAGTTTAACGTTCATACACCCTGAACAATACATATAGAACATTGAATGGGCCCTAATAATGGCAATTTAGCAATAGAATTTAAAAAGTTATAGCCCTGCAAAGAAGGGGAACTTCTACATAGACAAATAGAGCTGGCAACCTATGGTATATCATGAATTTAGCCTTAGGCAATCAAAGTGTTAACTTCGTACAACAAGCAATGCTGTTTGTTATTTAAGATGAGGTCGGACTCGGCACTGACAGATTTGTGTTCATTGTGCTGCTTTTATAACGCCTCAAATGACTGCTTACAATATTTCATGAAGGCAAAGTGTTTCGTTTGTCTAAGATTTTAAAAGGTTTAAACGTTACAGCACTGACAAAGTTGAACAAAGTGCTGTACAAGTCCCACAACATAATTCTTTTTGTAATACATTTATTTTTATTTTTTTTAATAAATATCGAAGCTTCGAAGTCAAATCGAATCTCGGCCCCGAAGCTTCGAATTCCAAAAAAAAATTAGAAGGTCAGCCCTATTGACCAGTGACTATTACGTTTCTCTGTCCAAGACCCTCGTACAACTGTGAGTACCGTTGACATGTCTCTGTGATACTTGTATAACGAACGGTTCGGGTAGGACCAGTTCGTCAGGGTAAATCTAGGTTGGTTTCCTATTGAAGAGCAAGGGACTGTGGATTCACTCGGCCAAACCTTGTTGGCGTGCATCACAGTCACGAAAGGGGCTACTTCCTGAGCCACTGTCGCCCTAATGTCGACTAACCGTGTTTCTTACACAACAAGGTTGCGTACAGTTGGCCTTTTCCCGCTGATAGTTAAATAGGAATGCATGGGTTGTGGTGGATAAGATGTATATCTGTGTTAACTTCATTCTCTTCACTTTGATTCCTGACCAACAAGGACAAGACACACAAGGCATTTGTCTCATGGAGATTGGAGCGAGTTTGTGAGGAGATCCCGATTATGTTCCTAAAAGCACCTCTGTTGAAAAGGGCCCTCGGAGACGTTTATATTTTACTGTTCTGTTTGATCGGCAGATGTGGACTTGACAGCTGTCAACGTGCGGTCGCTCTAATGTTGACCCAGTGAAGTTTTTTGTTTTCTTTGTCACATATAATGTACATGTACTGTACAGTGAAATGCTTGGTTCTGTATGAGACTCCTGAGATTGTGCTTCATACATTAAATAAAAGTTAAAAGAATAAAGACCAAACACTATACAAAATATACAATATACCAAACAAAAGTATAAAATGCAACACAATGTAAAAATGAGGTATCGGTGTAGTGTAAACCTTTTAGTAATTTTTGTAATAAAGTATGGTGTTAGTGTTAACCCTTTCACTACCACACTACAGATAACCGTCTGTAGTGTGGTAGTGAAAGGTTAACCTTCTGTAGTGTGGCAGTGAAGGGGTTAACCTTCTGTATTGTCGCAGTGACAGGGTTAACCATCTGGTAGTGGTAGTGAAAGGGTTAAAAGGTGTATGTTTTACTGAAAAAAGATATGTTTATGCAGAGATGGTCACTTGTAACCTTGTACCTGGAGATACATTAGCATGAGCCTGACGCCCTCTCTCTTTTTTTTCTTTTCTTTTTTTGTTGTTCTTTTTTTCTGTTAAAGTATATATTTTTTTCCTTTTGCTAAATTTATTTTTCTATTTATTTTTTCGTTTCTTATCCTACAAAAAATCATAAAAAAAAATATTGTAAAAATCCCTCCCCACTGGGTTGTTTAAGAGGCGTACTCGGATTATACAGCTTATTTTGATTACGCTGAATACCTTAAACAAATTGAATAAGAGGGAAGAGCCTGAGTAACAAATGTCATTGACTATGTGAATCAAGTATATTATACTGTATGATTAATGCAATGTGATGTTCAATATGACACAAAATAAAAGAAAGTTCAAAAAAAAAAAAAGGTGTATGTTTAAGTAAATGTTAAGGTTCTATGTGGGGCGACGGTGGGTCAGGAGGTAGAGCGGTCGTCTGGTAGTCGGAAGGTTCCCGGTTCAATTCCAGCTCCTCCTGTGCAGCGTGTCGAAGTGTCCTTGAGCAAGACACTTAACCACTATCTCCTCCCGTTGAGCAGGTTGGCACCTTGCAGTGAATGGGTAAAATGTGAGGAACAAAAATTGTAAAGCGCTTTGGATAAAAAGCGGTTATATAAATGCACAATTTTTGCACAAAAAAATAATGTGCTATGCGACTTACTGTGAAGCACTTTGGTTGCAGTCATGTCTAAATGTGCTATACAAATACATTTGATTGATTGATTGATTTACCTTTTATTTTTTTTATCATTCTATTTACATGTTCACTTCTCCTTGTCGTTGTGCTTTGACAGTGACCTGCTCAACAGCAAGGCGGATGGGATTGAGGTTTCTTACAACGCGTGCGGAGTCCTCTCCCACATCGTGTTCGACGGTCCTGAGGCGTGGGCCATGGAGGACCCTCTGAGGGACACCGTCATGGACCAGATGTGGGAGGCCATCCAGAGCTGGGACGTCACCTCTCGCCGGAACATCAACTACAGGTGATGATTGATTGATTGATTGCAAATTTTATTAACATATTGCAGAATGGGTACAATACAGTACGGCTCAATACACACAATTGTTAAGGGGATGCAGACCAGAGAAAGACTTTCGTCTTGTTTTCATCAGGGTCCCTCATTTTCAATTCATCAAGACATTTATGACATACAAGATATACAAATATACAGTACTGTTTAAGAGGTGATGATTATCCATCAGCCTTCTTCAGAACGCCTGCATGTGAACTGTAAATAAAGCATATTCATGTTGACTGTAGTAGTGAACATTCGGCAGAAACGAAGATGACATAACATAAATAACATGTATACACCACAAGCAAACTTAAAGGGGACATGTTATGGAAAATGCTCAGATGAAGATGCAGTATCATCATAATGTTGGTCGGATGAAGATGAAGATGCAGTATCATCACTATGTTAGTCAGATGAAGATGCAGTATCATCTTTTCAAGTCAAAATAATATTGCAACTCATCTATAAACATGTACTAAGATAAATGCCAACTTGCCATAGCCATGTGTCATATATCTGTTGAAGCGTTGGAAGACTAGATGTAGTCTCTCTCCTCAGGTCATTTGAGCCGATCCTGCGCCTGTTACCCCAGAGCGTCGCCCCGGTCAGTCAGCACTGGGCCACGTGGGCGCTCTTCAACCTAGTGTCAGTTTATCGTGAGTATGTGGCACATTGTGCCCGTTTTGTGTTTCAAAACTTGTTTCACTTTGGTATAACATGTATGGTTCTCATTATTGACTTCATTAGTTAAGATCAACTTTCTTTTTCATCTGTGAAACTGAAAGGCAGGTGATGACGGTTCAAGCTAATTATGTAAAAATAAAAATTGTTAGCATGGAATGTTATTGTTTAGGTTTAGCATAGAACTATAAACTAGAACTATAGAACAGTTATAACTAGAACTAAAAAACGTATAACTAGAACTATAAAACAGAAAGGTGTGCTCAGTAGAGCACAAATCTCCACCAGGCCGCAGCCACATTTCTTATGTGACACTGTTACACTAGTATACTAGCACACTATTACACATTACACACTATTACACTAACACAATTACACTTTCACACTATTACACTATTACATGCTAGGGCAAATATATTTGTCAAGTTTGGCGGAAATCAGATCAGGAGATTATTGAACATTTGGCCTGATGGTGGCGGTAGAGGAAAGGTGATAATAAATAATAATAATAATCTTCATTTATATAGCACCTTTCATACACGGTGTGCAGCTCAAAGTGCTTAACAGAGACACATCTTCTTTAAACAAGTCAAGAAGAAAAAAAAGAAAAAATACATAGTAACACAGTAAGTCAAGAAAAAACAAGAATACCATAAGGTCCATAAGCTCAAAATAAATGCATGCATGCAAGCAACACTCCCAGACGTACCCCACGCGAAGGTAAGGAAAAACTCACTAAAACCTAACAATAGGTATCACAAAATCAATTGACTTCTTCCTCTAGGGGTCATGAATGTGCACAACAAATATTCGACCAATCAACCGATTGACGGAAAGACACACAGACGGACACAACCAATCACACGATCTTCCTCCAGACAGACACAACCAATCACACAATCTTCCTCCAGACAGACACAACCAATCACACAATCTTCCTCCTGGAGACAACAATGAATTGATACGTCTGAAGCTGACATGAACATTCAACAATAAGCTTTTTCTCACTCATCATACTGGATATTTAAGCTAAACTTCTTTGCTAGGAACTTTTAGGCCAAGTTAGAAGGTCTGTCGAGAGTATTCTCAGAATGTTATTTTCTACAGTCTATAAATAATGCTGTCACCCATACCATTCATCTTCTTCTTTCTTTCTCCAGCAAGTAAATATTGTCCCTTGCTGATAAAGGAAGGGGGGGTAGTTCTCCTGGAGAAGGTTCTGGAACTGGAGAGCTCACAGGAAGAGACCAAGCACATGGCAAGGTATAACCAACATGTCTTCATACAGATGCTTCAAACAGCACTTTGTGACACAAGCAAGAAGATTAGATTAGATTCAAATGTATTGTCATACAGCACAAGTACCATACAACAACTAAAAGGCTTAATTTTTTTTATCTTTGATGGTGAATAACACCATGCTAAAATTGACCAGATGTGTCACCGAGCTCATTCAGCACCTTCTTGACATCAAGTGTACAAAAAATCTAAGCAAATTAATAAAGGGCAGATGATACAGAATTTTGCCATCCGGACACATTGAAATATGAATATAGAATATCAGGCCTATAAATTACCTTATTATGGCCAAGTCATACATCTATGGATCGGGCCAAATCTTCTCTTTCCAATGGCAATCTGGATTTAGTACCACCAGGCGCCCGTTACAGGGCAGCAAAGACTGTGAATTAAATCTACTTTAAGTACAGTTACTTTTTTGTAATGAAAAATGCTCCGACATTTTTCATCAGATTGAGACGCGCTTTTTTTCTAGACATTCACAGAAAGGTAAAGAAACAAACTACGTTCTATTTTATGGCAATAATGTTCAGGTTTGTTCGACCCGTGAGACATAATTACGGAAAATGTCGTAAAAAAATTATTTCATGGGGCGGCTACGTGGCGTAGTGGGCAAGGCGCTCGCCACGAATGCGGAGACGCTGGGCTCGCGCTCCACATTGCTTTCAGTTTAGCTGGTCGTTCATACTAATACACATTGGCCGTATTAGGGGGTGGGAAACTGATGGGTGGGGATCGGGCGTTGTGGACAGCGACTCCTACAGGTCGGTTGGTGCGCCTGCGCAGTAGAATCAGGAAGTGTCGGGGGCAGCGTGAGCCTCCCACGCGTTACTCCTCGCCACTGAGAGATCGAGCTGCGTAGGTGAAAAGATGCGACTGCTGTTACCTCAAGTACCGGAGGGGACTTGTGCTATGTATGACTTAGTCCACATTGCAGCCGGCTTGTGGGAGGCAAGAAACAGCGTTCGTGACAGGGGAGGGTTGAATTGGATGATACGAAATTGGGATGGAAGAAAATATAGAAAATGGGAGAAAAAGTGGATAAAAAAAAATAAAAATTATTTCATGCCAGACAGTGAGCTGGGTAGTGTAGTTTTATGAAATTCTAAAGCCCATCGAAAGCCCTGGGTCTCTTCTTTCATAGGACTACACCCACATATGGCTGCGCCATTTCCTAGCGTCAATATCCCCCGGTTTCCGACTCAATGTGCTGAGATTTCTATAAACCCATATGTATTCATATAACACTTAAAATCATTGGTAAACAAACTTAGTGCTGAAAATATACACTTTGACTGCTGTTTTGATAGGGTTAGGGTCTTTACTCTTGGCTACATTTGAAAAAAAATATATACGGACTGTATTGATCGATTTATGGCGTAAAATTATTGTCTGTCCGGTACCGGACCGCTCGGGCTTAATGGGTTAACCCTCTTGATTAAAATACATATTTTAGGAAAAGTGCCTTTCGTGGCGCCCAAACATGAGTAACCTCATAGACACTTGTTATTAACCTCTTATCCATCAGGCAAAAATGGGGCTAGTTTTGCATAACATGCCTGACGATTGCATACCCAAAGTAATTTGCGATTTATTCTTGAACTACTTATAGCACATGCATGAGTCTGGAAGAGTGCTAATGTAATAGTCACAGAGGTTTGAACACACTGAAATAAAAGTTTACCCGTGTTTTTGTTTACTTGTTGCCATATGCCTGTTTTTTTGTTCCAGCTGAAAGGTAGGAGTTGGAAAACATAACGGTTCCAAAGTTGATAACAATCCCACGGAAAATTTGTGTTTTACACATGTTTTTGTAATGTGTCTACCGGCAATAATTCGGTATGATTATCCAAAATGGCCGTTCAGACATGCGAGTCAAAACAAAGAATTTGTTGGTCTTCTTCTGCCGCTTTGTCGTTGCAATCAGCCCTCACGTGGGATACCGTTGGCTCCAGAATTTCATTGGCTACAAAGGCGGTCAATCATTTTCACCATCAGAGGTGACTGGTCCGTTCAGGACCAGGCCAAACCGGACGTGGTCACTTGTCCGAATTCGTCGGTTGTTTGGTCTTGTAACCCCAGACTGGAAGCACGCAATAGGTAGAGTATGGTGTCGATCGAAAGGCGGCAAATTTAACTTTCCAACAATGTATTGGTTGATCGGGGGAAATGCAGCCTGAAGCTGGCAGACGAGGGCTGTGTACGGGATGTCCGTGTGTAAGGTGGCGAGATAAAACGTAAGGAGGACAGTAATAGAAGCAAAACGGCGCTAAAGGAATAAAATTGAACTTCAGTTTGAACAGGCAGGGCCTCAAAACGATGACAGATTACAAAGGCACCTCCCTCAAACTGAACAGTGACATCTCCTTAGCAAATGATCTCAATACCTTCTATGCGAGGTTTGAGGCTGGGAATAACAACACCAGTCTACAAGCCACGGCAATGGGGGGGTGGGTCTGCTGATGGAGACTCAGTGTTCAGGGTAACAGAGCATGAGGTGAGGAGGACCTTTAAAAAAGTGAATATCAGGAAGGCAGCAGGACCGGACGGCATCCCCGGCCGCGTCCTAAAAGTCTGTGCCGACCAACTGGCCCCGGTATTCACTGACATATTTAACCTGTCCTTAGAACAGGCTGTCATCCCCACCTGCCTGAAGAAGTCCACTATCATCCCTGTACCTAAAAAATCCAAGCCTGCTTGCCTCAACGACTACCGCCCTGTAGCTCTCACCTCCATAGCCATGAAGTGCTTTGAGAAGCTAGTAAAGGGCTACATCTGCTCCTCCCTCCCCATCAACCTGGACCCCCTGCAATTTGCATACCGCCCCAACAGGTCCACAGAGGACGCCATAGCCCATGTGCTGCACACAGCAGCATCACACCTGGACAAGAGGCAGGGGAACTATGTGAGAATGCTATTCATCGACTACAGCTCAGCATTCAATACCATAGTCCCCTCCAAACTCATAGCCAAGCTCAGGGACCTGGGCTTGAACTATGACCTCTGCCAGTGGGTCTTAGACTTCCTGACGGACAGACCCCAGGTGGTGAGAGCAGGCATCTGCACCTCCTCATCCATCACCCTCAACATAGGGGCCCCCCAGGGCTGTGTTCTGAGTCCCCTCCTCTACTCCCTGTACACACATGACTGTGTGGCTCAGCGGAACAACAACACAATCATCAAATTTGCTGACGACACAGTAGTGGTGGGCCTGATCTCTGCAAACGACGAGAGGGCCTACCTGGAAGAGGTCAAGGTCCTGGCGGGATGATGCCAAGAGAACAGCCTCTCACTGAACGTCAGCAAAACAAAGGAGATGATTGTGGACTTTAGGAGGTCGGGGGTCAGGGACTACAGCCCCCTCAGCATCGACGGGGCACCGGTTGAGAGAGTGAACAGTTTTAAGTACCTTGGAGCCCACATATCCGAGGACTTGACATGGACCACACACATTGATAGTGTTGTGAAGAAGGCACGACAACGCCTCTACTTCCTCAGGCGCCTAAGGAAGTTCCAAGTCAGTCAGAAGATCCTTAAGAACTTCTACTCATGTACAATAGAGAGCATCCTGACTGGCAATATCACCTCCTGGTTTGGGAATAGCACTGCACAAGACCGAAGCAGACTACAGAGAGTGGCACGTTCAGCCGAACGCAATGGACCTATCTCAAACCCTGCCCTCTTTTCTTGATCCTCCAATCACAACTGTCTCTTACAAAGTTTGTCCGAGGTAAGCGACAGTTGTGATTGGAGGATCAAGAAAAGAGGGCAGGGTTTGAGATAGGTCTATTGGAGGGGGGCTTCCCACTCTCCAGAACATTTACAACAAGCGGTGCAGGGGTAAGGCTAAGAGAATTATTAAGGACTCCAGCCACCCAAACAACTGCCTCTTTGAACTGCTGCGGTCAGACAAGCGATACCGGAGTCTCATGGCAAGCACAGAAAGACTCAGAAGAAGCTTCTATCCCCAGGCCATCAGGTTGCTCAACGAACAATAACACTATGCAACAACCATCAAATGCACTCACAACACACACATCCACACGCACACACTCACTTTAAACAAACAACACACTGCAGCACCCACTCTCCACACTTTAGAACACCTAACACTTTATATTTATTGGTAAAGGATTTGCACTACAACCCATACCTCAGTACACCTTACTGTAAATTGCACCTAAATTGTACCTCATCCCATTTCTGCTTTGCACTATATAGTATTGTATATTAGTATTGTTACGAAGGATCAGATTAAACCGAATATATATATTTATTTATGGATATATATTGAATAGTATTTGTATATCGTTTGATATCCCTTGTATATTCTTTGTACATATACACGGAATATCCCTTTAGCCTACTATAGCCCATAATAGTTCATTCTCTTATTGGACAAAGGACCAGGCGCCAGGGGACCAGCCCCTGGCGTCAAGTTCAAAGGTACCGACGAGACATGTCCGTACTAGCCCCGGCTCCGCTCAGGGATACGGCTACCGAAATGAGAGTGGCACTATTTGTTCACCGTGCATATAAATATGGCGCAAGTAAATGTAGAAGTCCCTTACCCTTCTTCCCAACTTAGTAACAGAACGTGAAGCCTCACCCACGATACGACGTGCGGTGAAGTATGGCCTGTTTGGCCTTAGAATAGCATTGAGACCTCGTGCGAATTAATAACTGAATTGTCAGAGTTTGGCACTGTACCGTCGAGTGCGACGTATTTCTATTAAGTAATAATAGTCTATCGTGTATGGTGCATCGTGCGGTTAGAGTTCTAAAGTGACCAGCATCTCCAACGCTTCCTCGTGTTATCTAGAGTCTTATCCAGGTTGGGCCGACCACATGGCGCTTTCATCCGAGGAGATCTAGGCGAGGACCGAGGGACATGTACACTGGATTACCTACCCGACGACTGCTGAGCCCTATGCGGCTGGAATATATATTTGCTTTGGTACTGTGATTTGTGGAGCGGATAATCGCCGACGCCTGTGAGTGTTGGATTTACCCCCGAGAGGAGTCAAGTTGAGTCGGCGCTCAGAGAGACTGAGGTCGCCTAGCTTCTTCTTCATTGTGGAGCTACAGCCTACAAGAGAACCAATGTGTATTCATCTGCGGATCAAGAGTCTATTGCACTGTCTTCTGTACTTGAAGTCTCCATAGATATCGTTGACCAGACGGTCTACTACCGACGGCTCTCCTACCCCCCCTACCGGCTTACAACCGGGAGGACCCCCTCCAGTATATCCCGCTATATCATTAAGTGTACCATAGATGTAATTCCCTAATATGTCAGGTTGTATAATTACCTCCTGCGTAACCAGAGAATGGACATTCCATATTGACTTGCCTACGCACATTCTTTGCCTTATAAGCGCAATTAAAGTATTGTTATATATCCTATTCTTGCTGTAATAAATATTCTTCTAAACAAGTATTTGTGTGGAAACCGTATCATTGTGGAGGAGTTCTCATCATATACTTGTGTACGGTATGGCCAGAATAATGTACATAAGACGGTAGTGGTTTAATGATACCATACTTGATTAATACAGTCAGGGAATTGTACCCCTCAGTTACAAGTATATTGCATAGTATATTGTATGGTAACTCAGTTACTCTATTCTGCATCGAACATTGTACATATGTATATACTGATCACTGTGTCTACGTACGTGACTTCTATTTTACCTATATTTTTACATGCTATATTTTATTTTATTTCATATTTATCTTGTCTAGCACAGTCTCTGGAACGTAACAGAAGGAAGCATTTTTTGTATAAAAGTATTCTGTACTTCTGTATGACAACTATTAAAGAAACTTGAGTGCCGTGCCGTACTGTCCGTGTGTAAGAGGTTAGAGTGCCGTGCCGTACTGTCCGTGTGTAAAGAGGTTAGACAACTCCGGTGACGAGGGGCGACAGTGGCTCAGGAGGTAGAGCAGTCGTCTGGTTATCCGGAGGTTCTCGGCTCAATTCCCGCTCCTCCCGGGCAGCGTGTCGAAGTGTCCTTGAGCAAGACACTTAACCCCTAATTGCTCCCGATGAGCAGGTTGGCACCCCGCATGGTCGCCTCCGTCATCGGTGTGTGAATGGGCGAATGTGAGGAACAAAAATTGTAAAGCGCTTTGGACAAAAGAGATATATAAATGCACCGTTTACCATTTAAGTGATGATAATAACAACAGACAATTATTTCCCAGCTCTCTGAAAATGTTGTGTTTCCTCAGGAAGGTGATGGAGCAGTGTGAGAACTTCAAAGAAGACCCCATGGAGGTGAACCAGGGACAAGAGGTGAACAACGACCAGAGAGGTTGACCCCACAGACCCGATCGCCAGAGAAACAAAAAGCAAACTCACATAAGACCCTTCCTCCTCTCCTCCCCACAGGGTCCGCTGTGCATCCATTAAACTGTAGAGCAGGACGGCTGTGTTTCCTGGGCTTTGGCCATATGGACAGATTCTTTTTTTTATGTGGCGCTATTGGGAATTTAAGACGTGGTGCATGGTGTTCTTTTGTTTTGTTTGTTTTGTGGGGGCTTACATCTGTTGCACATGACTCAAGCATTATTTGTACAATGGATTTGTTGTTTTTGTCTCCGTTTTTCTTCTATGTGAGTGTGTATAACGCGAGTGTGAGTGAGAGAGAGTTGACGACACTTGACTCACCTTAAAGGAAACCGATGCTTTCATGGCCTCTTCCACAAGCTCCAGTCTGTAACGGTACTGTCATGACATGAGCTCCAGTCTGTAACGTCACTGTCATGACATGAGCTCCAGTCTGTAACGTTACTGTCATGACATGAGCTCCAGTCTGTAACGTTACTGTCATGACATGAGCTCCAGTCTGTAACGTTACTGTCACGACATGAGCTCCAGTCTGTAACGTTACTGTCATGACATGAGCTCCAGTCTGTAACGTTACTGTCACGACATGAGCTCCAGTCTGTAACGTTACTGTCATGACATGAGCTCCAGTCTGTAACGTTACTGTCACGACATGAGCTCCAGTCTGTAACGTTACTGTCACGACATGAGCTCCAGTCTGTAACGTTACTGTCACGACATGAGCTCCAGTCTGTAACGATACTGTCACGACATGAGCTCCAGTCTGTAACGTTACTGTCACAACATGAGCTCCAGTCTGTAATGTTACTTTTACAACATGAGCTCCAGTCTGTAACGTTACTGTCATGACATGAGCTCCAGTCTGTAACGTTACTGTCACAACATGAGCTCCAGTCTGTAATGTTACTGTCACGACATGAGCTCCAGTCTGTAACGTTACTGTCACGACATGAGCTCCAGTCTGTAACGATACTGTCACGACATGAGCTCCAGTCTGTAACGTTACTGTCACGACATGAGCTCCAGTCTGTAACGATACTGTCATGACATGAGCTCCAGTCTGTAACGTTACTGTCACGACATGAGCTCCAGTCTGTAACCGTACTGTCACGACATGAGCTCCAGTCTGTAACGATACTGTCACGACATGAGCTCCAGTCTGTAACGGTACTGTCACGACATGAGCTCCAGTCTGTAACGTTACTGTCACGACATGAGCTCCAGTCTGTAACGGTACTGTCACGACATGAGCTCCAGTCTGTAACGTTACTGTCACAACATGAGCTCCAGTCTGTAACGGTACTGTCACGACATGAGCTCCAGTCTGTACCGGTACTGTCACGACATGAGCTCCAGTCTGTACCGTTAGTCATGACATGAGCTCCAGTCTGTAACGTTACTGTCACGACATGAGCTCCAGTCTGTAACGTTACTGTCACGACATGAGCTCCAGTCTGTGACATTACTGTCATGACATGAGCTCCAGTCTGTCACGTTACTGTCACAACATGAGCTCCAGTCTGTAACGTTACTGTCACGACATGAGCTCCAGTCTGTGACATTACTGTCATGACATGAGCTCCAGTCTGTCACGTTACTGTCACAACATGAGCTCCAGTCTAACGTTACTGTCACGACATGAGCTCCAGTCTGTAACGTTACTGTCACGACATGAGCTCCAGTCTGTGACGTTACTGTCATGACATGAGCTCCAGTCTGTAACGTTACTGTCACGACATGAGCTCCAGTCTGTAACGTTAGTCATGACATGAGCTCCAGTCTGTAACGTTACTGTCACGACATGAGCTCCAGTCTGTAACTTTACTGTCACGACATGAGCTCCAGTCTGTAACGTTACTGTCACGACATGAGCTCCAGTCTGTAATGTTACTGTCACGAGCTCCAGTCTGTAACGTTACTGTCATGAGCTCCAGTCTGTAACGTTACTGTCATGAGCTCCAGTCTGTAACGTTACTGTCACGACATGAGCTCCAGTCTGTAACGTTACTGTCATGACATGAGCTCCAGTCTGTAACGTTACTGTCATGACATGAGCTCCAGTCTGTAACATTACTGTCATGACATGAGCTCCACTCTGTAAAGTTTGCTCTTAACCCTTTCACTGCCACACTACAGAAGGTTAACCCTTTACTATCACACTACCGACGGTTACCGTCGGTAGTGTGATAGTAATGGGTTAACCTTCTCTAGTGTGGCAGTGAAAGGGTTAACCTGCTGTTGTGTGGCAGTGAAAGGGTTAACCTGTGTATTGTCGTAGTGAAAGGGTTAACCGTTGTTAGTTAGTGTTCAGTTCCACTGCGTCATCATCACAGATCCAGGCGACCACACGGCGCTCCCTCAGACCTGGTTCTCTCCCTCTTGTTGCCGACTGTGAGACACAGGGTCTAGCTGTCGTCATCGTACAGTAAAATAGCCATCATCCCTGGAGGCTCAAGAGGAGCGTCTTCACGAGAAGGAGCCTCATTCTCATTAACTTCTGTCTTACATATGTAAATATTTAAAGTTTTGTCTCATCTTTTCCCCGTGTGTATGTTTTTATGATATGACTATAAACACTCTGAGGATTTCTCTGTATTTACATTTTGGTTGCCCATTCTTCCATGCAAATAATCCATGTTTTATTTTTTTTAAATGCTCATTATAAACTAAATTATAAGAATATATTGAGAGACAATTCAATAAAGAAGCCTAGTCGAGATCTAGATACTGTACATAGATCCTTAATATTAACCTGTGGCAGGGGTGTAAAGTACTTGAGTAACCAATTGCCAATTGTGTTAGTATGAACGACCGGCCAGCCGGTAGCAACGCAGAGAGCTGGGCTCGAACCCAGCATCTCCTGCGTTAGAGGCGAGCGCCTTGCCCACTGCGCCAATCAGCCGCTCTAATGATGGGGTTTTTACTTTGTTTTTTAACAAAGTTTTTACTTTGACTTTTTAGTACTTAAGTACATTTAAAAGTAGAAACCTTTTGACTTTTACTCAAGTGTGTTTTTAGCCAGATACTCTGACTTTTACTTGAGTACGATTTTGAGACGGTACCCATACTTTCACTTAACGTGCCGTCGGCCCAACGCAATCGGTTGAAAGCTAAAATGGCCGCCGTTTGAGTAAAACATAGAGTGCCATCTGTAGGTCAGAACTAAACATTACCAACTCACTGAACATTATGAACATGATCCGGTCCGTGTGAGTTTTGATTTAGTTTATTGATAGACCAACATGGAAAAAACTATTTAATTTTTTTGTATTTTCGTTTGAAACCAATAGAAAAAAAACTTCTACTCTGAACCATGGACATTACAGAACCTATGAAACATGAAGTAGAATAGACGCTAGCTAGTTTCATGTCACCAAGGGCGTAATTTTGTTTTCAATGGTGGAGGGCACACATTTGGGGGTGTGGTCAGTGAAGTAGAATATATATTTTTTTAAATAGTCAATTTTGGTGAGTTATTTCTACAATTCACGTATGACAAGTCATAAGCTGCGCGAGTCTCGGAACGTGCATACTGCGTTGAGAGAGAGAGATTGCGCTATTTATTATCTACAACATAAAACAACAGCCTAGAGGCTTTTAAATACAACGAGGTCATAGACGGATATTTCACAGACACCAAGCAATGCTGTTGCATTTCATGGCAATCACACCAAACTTTTAGGGGAGGGGTGCTATGTATTTGAGCACACCTGACGACATGGGCTGTTGTTATGCAAAGACAGGTGGCCAGATCGGTACTTAGCGCGTGCACACAAAAATGCAACTCGTCCCTCGCCGGGTGGCCTGTATCAGTTCCGCAACCGTTTCCATTTCCGGGGTAGGCCTGATTGGCCGCGACAGGCACGTGACGCGCGTGGCACGCCCCCGCGGCAGCCACGCGCTACTGCTGGAGTTCACTTCGCCTTTCACATCGCTGCCGTTGGCGAAAGCAGGATGAGAGAGCGTAGATTTAGCTGTGTATCATTTAATCATTTAACATTTGAAAGGCATACATTGTTGTCATACAGAAGTACAGAATACTTTTATCCAAAATGCTTCTTACTGTTACACTGTTAGAGACTGTGCTAGACAAATGAATGACTAATTCGGTCAGAAATAACACTGTACAACTGTACAAACAAAACTGTACATTGGAATATTGACAAGACTATACTTGGTCATTTACTGTACATTGGAAGGGGTTGTGTTCGGACATTTACAGGGGCCAGTTTCGGTCAATAGAAGTCTCTGTGATACTTTCTGAATATGATTTGGGAATGGGCAGGGTTATAATAGAAGAAAGACAGTGTAAACAATATAATTAACTCTGAATATAATAATGACGAAAGATAAACAGGAAACACAACAAGGTGCACTACATATAACCTCATCGCATGCACCTTGTTGTGTATCCTGTTTATTTTTCGTCATTATATTCAGAGTTAATTATATTGTTTACACTGTCTTTCTTCTATTATAACCCTGCCCATTCCCAAATCATATTCAGAAAGTATCACAGAGACTTCTATTGACCGCGGAATTAGTTATTATTAGTAAGACATAACATTTCCGTAGTAATTGACCACCAGACTCTTTCTCTTAAGGCATTAACTGGGTTAATTAATATAAATGTTATATTGTAACTGTCTAGTTACACATTGGTTCCGAAACATGTATGTTCCAGGCTGCGATTAAAATTTTGAATCTGAGAGAGTTTTGGGGCTATTCATCAGAAAACTCGGATCCACGATTCGGCTCCCATCCGTCGGGCAAGAACTGGCGCTCTTGCACTCTTCCGCTGGCATTATGCTACACGCAGTCAGGCCACTGAATTTAGAAGCAGACCAGTGTTTCTGGTTGCGGCGGCGCGATAGTTAGATAACCAATGGGGAACAACCAGGAGAGATCACTGTGACAGAGAGTATAACGCAGTTTAAACAGTCATACATCTTTTATTCAACTTCAGCTGACCTGATCATACCATTTTTATTTTTTTGTAATGTCAGATAAAAAATGTAATACTCCCACTTTTCTGAAGTTGTTGTTAAATCTGACATTACAAACAAAAATCCATCAAAATCAGTGTTGTTGCTAATCATTGACACATAGCCTGTAATAATCCCCCCCAGAAAAATCCACTTTGCATTTGATATTTGTGATGCCATCACACACACTTGCATTTAAAGGGTTACAATCATAAAATGAATTGAATATGTGATGGTTATGATCAGGGCTGAAGTTGAATAAAAGATTTATGAAAGAAAAAGTGGAAAATGATTTCAACATATATTTTTATGGCGTTTTTGAAGAGGACAATTTAGTTTAGTGGAGAGTATTCTTTTCAATCTGACATGAAAAAACAAAAAATCCATCAAAATCAGTGTTGTTGCTTATCATTTACATAATTATGCTAGCCTGTGTTTCTTTTAACAATAAGTTGTGATGCCATCACAAACACTGGCATTTAAAGGGTACAAATTCAAAAATACCTGGACCAGAATGCAGGAAATTAAGTCTTTGTAACTTCATACCTGCACATACAACATACATATCCTACTCTTACTAGTTACGCTGCTGGCCAGCATGACTAATACCATACTGTCTTCATACCTGTATCACTGTATATAAAAATATTAATTCTATCTGATTTGCACTACACATGACATGGCACAAAACCGGGAGTCATCGCCCCGTCCAACCTCACTCTAGTGGGAAAATAGGAAGTACTATTGCACTTTACTGTTACATTTGCACCCTGGTTGGATTCCAAGCTTATTTTGATTGTGCTGTACTTGCTGGGTTATGCATAATGACAATACATTTGAATCTAATCTAACCCTCTACTCGGGCAACAAACCACATTTTTAGACCTCACAATGGCCATTTAAAATATACTATATTTTATACAGTAAAACTTTATTTTCATTCCTTGCCTCAAGGCAACACTGCAGTTAGCCCAATTTTGTTGATGATTTCAAATAATGCATTCGATAGATCCACAGAAGACGCAATAGCCACAACTTTACATGAGGCCACCACCACCCACCTGGAGAATTATTCCAACCATTCATTAATCCCTCTGGTATCTCTTTGGTCCTGCAAGCATGTATTTAGCTAAAAAGCATTTTCACTTTTGAGTGGCAGCTAATCCGTTTAGCCAGTTAGCTTGCAATAGCTTGTGGCCAGAGTGCGCTCTGAGGAACCGAGCGCATCCCCTTAACAATTGTATGTATTGAGCTGTACTGTACTGTATCCATTCTGCAATCTGTTAATAAACTTTTCAATCAATCAATCAAAACCGACATGTGACTGCCTGTCAGCCTTGATGTTAAATCAAGTACTACTCTATAATGTTCCACCACACATATTTGTATATGGGTGATTTTATGAAAACTTGCAATTTCCCATTCTTAATGTTTGGTTTTCAAAGTACTGTTTTAAAAGTCCCTTTTGGATTAAAGGGGCATTTCACTTTAGTAGAACAAGTTTCAGCAGTCTTACCTGTATGTAAGTGCATCTGCAAGTAAGCTAGAGCGACCACTGCTGTCCCTGTAGTCAGTTGTCAACACCACCATTCCTCCCAGGTGTCAGGCTCCTCATTCACTTGTGTTCATTTTGGGGACCTAACTTCTGAAGTCTAAACAAACTGCTGCTGTGCCCCTTACTCTACCTTACTCTACATCCAGCAGCCTTTCAGTCTGAAGTCCAAGAAGCAAATCCTCTATCCGTGTTGTCTCTTCAGCATCCAGTCAAGTTATGACATTTCAAGGTTCCAAGATTCCAATTATTAGGTCAGCATGTTGCCTAGGTTACGCCTGCAAGTTAACCAGGCTATAGGCTTGACCAAATATATCAAATCTTCCTAATAAATGATAGAGCCATCAACATAAATCAATAATAATAATACCAACAATAATAATAATAATACATGTATTTGTTGTATGTATGTATCCTGGTAAAATACATGTATTCATGTTTTATTAATGCTTCTGGAAGGTAGAATTTACAAGCAGAAAGTACACACAAATACACTGCATTTAAATACTGATTTTCATTTACTTACAGACTGTGAACAACAAGTCACCACCAGTGTGAGACACAAATGGCTCACAGGGCTATGTTTCCTGTGGTCCTTGTGAATGTTTTTAATAAATTCCGATTACATGATATATGTACATTATGATGACATGATAAGTCTGGTAACAGAAATGTTGAAAACCAATCAAAAATAGTAAAACACTAATAAATAATGAACGTCCTCTATATAGTGCACTATAATACACTTCCTCCTCCAACTACTTTACCTAGCTAACTATCAAAGAAGTAGCATTTCTCAAACCTTCTATGCGAGGTTTGAGGCTGTGAATAACAACACCAGCCTACAAACCACGGCAATGGGGGGGGGGGGGGGGGTCTGCTGATGGAGACTCAGTGTTCAGGGTAACAGAGCATGAGGTGAGACGGATCTTTAAAAAAGTGAATATCAGGAAGGCAGCAGGACCGGACGGCATCCCCGGCCGCGTCCTAAAAGTCTGTGCCGACCAACTGGCCCCGGTATTCACTGACATCTTCAACCTGTCCTTGGAACAGGCTGTCATCCCCACCTGCCTGAAGAAGTCCACCATCATCCCTGTACCCAAAAAATCTACGCCCGCTTGCCTCAACGACTACCGCCCTGTAGCCCTCACCTCCATAGCCATGAAGTGCTTTGAGAAGCTAGTGAAGGGCTACATCTGTTCCTCCCTCCCCATCAACCTGGACCCTCTGCAATTTGCATATCGCCCCAACAGGTCCACGGAGAACACCATAGCCCATGTGCTGCACACAGCAGCATCACACCTGGACAAGAGGCAGGGGAACTATGTGAGAATGCTGTTCATCGACTACAGCTCAGCATTCAATACCATAGTCCCCTCCAAACTCATAGCCAAGCTCAGGGACCTGGGCTTGAACTATGACCTCTGCCTGTGGGTCTTGGACTTCCTGACGGGCAGACCCCAGGTGGTAAGAGCCGGCAACTGCACCTCCTCATCCATCACGCTCAACATAGGGGCCCCCCAGGGCTGTGTTCTGAGCCCCCTCCTCTACTCCCTGTACACACATGACTGCGTAGCACAGCGGAACAACAACACCATCATCAAATTTGCTGATGACACAGTAGTGGTGGGCCTGATCTCTGCCAACGACGAAAGGGCCTACCTGGAAGAGGTAGAGAACCTGTCACAGTGGTGTCAGGAGAACTGCCTCTCCCTGAACGTCAGCAAAACAAAAGAGATGATTGTGGACTTCAGGAGGTCGGGGGTCAAGGACTACAGCCCCCTCAGCATCGACGGGGCACCGGTTGAGAGAGTGAACAGTTTCAAGTACCTCGGAGCCCACATATCCGAGGACTTGACATGGACCACACACATTGACAGTGTTGTGAAGAAGGCACGACAACGCCTCTACTTCCTCAGGCGCCTAAGGAAGTTCCAAGTCAGTCAGAAGATCCTTAGGAACTTCTACTCATGTACAATAGAGAGCATCCTGACCGGCAACATCACCTCCTGGTTTGGGAATAGCACTGCACAAGACCGTAGCAGACTACAAAGAGTGACACGTTCAGCCGAACGCACAATTGGAGGGGGGCTTCCCACCCTCCAGAACATTTACAACAAGCGGTGCAAGGGGAAGGCTAAGAGAATTATTAAGGACTTGAGCCACCCGAACAACTGCCTCTTTGAACTGCTGCGGTCAGGCAAGCGATACCGGAGTCTTAAGGCGAGCACAGAAAGACTCAGAAGAAGCTTCTATCCCCAGGCCATCAGGCTGCTAAACGAACAATAATCACTATGCAACAACCATCAAATGCACACAGCACACACACCCACACGCACACACTCACTCAAACAAACAACACACTGCAGCACCCACTCTCCACACTTTAGATCACACAAACACACTTACACTTTATATTTATTGATAAAGGATTTGCACTACAACTCGTACACCTACTGTGAATTGTACCTAAATTGCACCTCGTCCCATTTCCCCATTTCTCCATTTCTGCCTTGCACTATATAGTATTGTATATTAGTACACTGCACAGTATTGTATATTGTATGGTAACTACGTCTATTCTGCATCGAACATTGTACATATGTCTAAACTGAACACTGTGACCTCATTTTTTTTACTTCTAATTTTACTATGTTATTTTATTCATACTTATCTTGTCTTGCACAGTCTCTGGAGCGCAACAGTAAGAAGCATTTTGTATAAAAGTATTCTGTACTTCTGTATGACAACTATTAAAGAAACTTGAAACTTGAAACTTGAACTCAAAGCGTTTTACTGTTTACTTTGAGTAGATAAATTTCACAAAAGGTCTTCATCATCCTTACTTTAAACGTTTGACATCCATTTTTGGTTGGAACATTGATGAGTGAAGATGTCCTCCAGTCAGATCCCACCAGCAACATGATAGAATGAGGCTGAGAGTGAGAGACTATGGTCCTCTTCATTTTGCAGTTCATTCTTAGATGCTGGTACTCTGTATAATAATAACTTTATTTATATTTTATATTTATATCTGTATACACATCTGTCAAAGTAAAATGCAAGGAAATGGTAAGTTACTGTCAAGTAAAACCACTGTAACCTAAGATCCAAATGCACAGAGATACTGAGACTGAGAAACATACAGAGAGGCTGTGAAACTGCTCTGTTTTCTTTATTTTCATATTGAATCCAGAGTGAACTGGTGTTTTTGGTTTGAATTCAGTTCAATACAAAATCCAAACTGAGTTACTGTGTGTGTGACATTATTGCATTCCAGCATATACTGTATAATTGAATAGGATAATTCCCATAGCCTCTCATTGATGATTAAATAGTGAGATTCATAATTTTCTTAGACATGTTTTAATTTACAATGGGATGTCCTTTTCACCATTTTACCAAGTACTGGAGATGAAAGGGATTCAATACTTTTGAGTACAGTTTTGTTCTAACAAGTATTTTATATATTGAGCCATTGGTGAAAGGGTTACATCAGCATTATTGTAAATGCTATCATAAAGAGTTATATGGGTAGAGTATACTGTAGTTTTAGGTAGGTAGTTATGATTACAGTGTAAAGGAGTTGTAGACAGTGAAGGCAGTAGGCAGGTTCTTGTATAGTATAGTTTAGATATAGTAAGTATAGCATAATGACAGAGTTAAAACTGTATATTGTATAGTAGTGTACATAGGACCCAGTGCCTTCTCAGGAATTTAGCATGTACATCTTATGTCTTATTACTTATTATGTTTTATTTTTATGTCTATTTTATTATTAGTATTATTGCACAATCGATGTGGGAATGACCACCTGCATTTCACTGTATGCCCTGGTATGTATGTGACAAATACACCTCTTGAATCTTGAGGTATAAATTGAGTATAGGCAACAGAGTTCAGTGTTTGTGAAGTACAGTATGGATAACAGAGCCTACAGTATAGGCAACAGAGTTTAGAGTTTATATGCTATGGGGGTGGGGCTGTCATCGTGGTACAAAGTTAAAAAAAATATGACAACTGAGGGAAAGAAGCTGTTCCTGACTTGGAACAACGGTAGCAGCTCCCAGAGGGATCTCGTTTGCTATGTGACTCTTTTTGATCAACTTTTTCTCCCCATTTTTCTATTTTTTTTCTCCCGTCCCCAATTTCGCATTGTCCAATTCTACCCTCCCCTGTCTCGAACGTTGTTAGGCCATGCCTCCCACAAGCCGGCTGCAATGTGGACGAAGCCTTACATCATGTGTCCCCTCCGGTACTCGAGGAGGCAGCCGTCGCATCTTTTCACCTGCACAGCGCGATCTCTCAGCGGCGAGGGTCTGCGTGGGAGGGACACGCTGCTCCCGTCGCTTCCTGATTCTACTGCGCAGGCGCACCAACCGACCTGTAGGAGTCGCTGTCCACAACATCCGATCCCTACCCACCAGCTTCCCACCACCTAATACTGCCAATTGTATTAGTATGAACGACCAGCCAAGCTGGTAGCAACGCCGAGAGCTGGGCTCGAACCCAGCATCTCCTGCATTGGTGGCGAGCGCCTTGCCCACTGCGCCACCTAGCCGCACCTTTTGCTATGTGACTCAACTAAAAATCGGAACCAAAGTCAACCTGCAAGGCAGAGGATATTCGATATCCAGTAGTATGTGTAGTCACAGTCACGGTTTATTGTCCTTGAGTCCGTCCGTGAAAGCCTCACCAAACACTGGTCTTCCTCCAGTGGAAAGAGATAGATAGAGATAGAACCTTTCCCCCAAAAAATCTTGTGTTGTATCAGGGTCTTTGGTCACCATCGTGGGCTGGAGAAAGAGATACTGTAGGGAGAGAGAGAGGAGTGGGGGAGAAAGAGAAAACACTGAGTGCAGACGTTTGAGGTGGGCTCTTAGCTACAGCATGTTCAAATTTGTACTCAACCTTTCCCAAAGGATATCTCGTGTTGTACCAGGGTCGTTGGTCTCCATCATGGGCTGGAAATAGAGATAGAAAACACTATAAGTGCAGACGTTTGAGCTGGGCTCCTACCTAAAGTAATGTTCAGAATTGTACTCAACTTTTCCCAAAGGAAATCTTGTGTTGTATCAGGGTCTTTGGTCTCCATCGTGGGCTGGAAAAAGAGATACTGTAGGGAGAGAGAGAGAGGAGTGGGGGAGAGAGAAAACACTATGAGTGCAGACGTTTGAACTGGGCTAGTTACAGCATGTTCACATTTGTACTAAACCTTTCCCAAAGGAAATCTTGTGTTGTATCAGGGTCTTTGGTCTCTGTAATAAAACACGGAATGTCCAGTCGGGTAGCTTTAGTTGAGGTAATACTTTATCTCCGTTGAGCCTCAGAACAATGACAGACTACAAAGGCACCTCCCTCAAACTGAACAGTGACATCTCCTTAGCAAATGATCTCAATTCCTTCTATTCTAGGTTTGAGGCTGTGAATAACAACACCAGCCTACAAACCACGGCAATGGGGGGGGGGGGGTGTCTGCTGATGGAGACTCAGTGTTCAGGGTAACAGAGCATGAGGTGAGGCGGACCTTTAAAAAAGTGAATATCAGGAAGGCAGCCTGTGCCGACCAACTGGCCCCGGTATTCACTGACATCTTCAACCTGTCCTTGGAACAGGCTGTCATCCCCACCTGTCTGAAGAAGTCCACCATCATCCCTGTACCCAAAAAATCTACGCCCGCTTGCCTCAACGACTACCGCCCTGTAGCCCTCACCTCCATAGCCATGAAGTGCTTTGAGAAGCTAGTGAAGGGCTACATCTGTTCCTCCCTCCCCATCAACCTGGACCCCCTGCAATTTGCATATCGCCCCAACAGGTCCACTTGAAAACCGGAAAAACCGATAAAAAGAACTACAAATTTCCAAGATGGTCGCTACTCAAAAACCGAAAAAACTACAAAATGGCCGCTACGGCTCCCCGTTTACATGTGAAGGAGAGGTGTAACAATCAAAGAGGCAACACCGCCCCCTGCTGTAATGTTTAGTACATCACCTCTATTGTACTACAGTATTCACAACGTCCTGCAGGAGGCGCCCTCACCCTCCCTCACAAGTGCGTCATCACGCAGCACATCACCACATGACGTCAACTCGACGTCTCACCTCAATAATAAACCACAATCCCCAGAACCCCTCTATACCGGAAGTTCCTGTCCGCGCCTCCCTAAAGTCCCGTGCCAGCCACCAAGAGTAGCAACACGCGATATTCCCCGAGAGTTCAATCATGCTACATCATTAGCCCAGGTAGCTTAGCATTTTAGCTTCGTTAGCTCAGTACTGCTAGCTCCATTAGCCTAGTTTAGCCACCACCATAACTTCTCCTATACGGCCCATTATCCTGTTGATTCGAGCGGCACAACACATCGCGACGTCTGCACAACCCTGTTATACCCCGCAACATAACTTTAATCCTATTTAGCCCTAGTTTACAGAACATATATCATTATCTTTATTCCAGTTCGCTCGCCCGTTTGGCCCCGCCTGGCCGAAATACACAGTATTTTAAATCCAACGCTCCCAAAAGCCTAGACGTTCCTAGTGACGTCATCAGCTCCCAAAACTCTGCTTATTTTGATACCTACCACATTAAATTTAGACCTTAATACCACAGATTAAAAAAATTTCAACGAACTTCACACATCATTTTGGTTCCATCACTCTCGCCATTCATTCAATTCACTCGATATCGCAACACAGCGTCCATACGTTACTGCTGTCGTCCTCGCGGCTAACGCGGCCAGCTAAATAAATGGCCCGTCCCACGGACAGTGTTATGGTTTCTCCGCTGCCGTTTTGGTCACTAGAGCTTTATAATAATTCAAAAAATACATTGGCATTCACTCAAAACCTCTAACACACATCCATCCAAACATATATACTTAGCAAAACAATGTCCTATTCATAAGCATACTATTCATTTGGCCACATTCATTCTAAGCGCATTTCCTACCCTAAATGTAACTGAGGGGTACAATTCCCTGACTGTATTGAGAGTATGGTATTATTAAACCACTACTTAGTTATGTACTTTAATTACTGGCCATACAGTACACGGTATATATGGTGAACACCCACACAATAACACAGCTTAACAAAGAAAGTCCTGTTTAGAATATTTATTAGAAGAGCAGCAATAGTAGATTACAGTATTGAGAATTAGGGTCGCGCTTGTATGGCGAAGAATATGCATAAATAGGTCAAGAGCGTAAGTCCATGAGCATATTACGATGGGGATAATTAATACCACCTGTAGCATAAGAATTATATAAGGCACACTCGTAGTCAGCTGGAGATACTAAGGGGGTTCCCTCCGGTTGTAAGCCAGCAGGGGAGAGGAATGTTCGGGAGCAAAAGTCTGGATCAACGAGGAATCAATAAGCTCCAGCTACGGGAGGCGGTACATATACTCCCCTCGATCGGCAGACAAAGGCAGCAGCTATAATCCAGTAGGCGCGACAGCATGGATGAAAGCCAGCCAGCCTCTTCCTAGAGACGGGCTCGAGTGATGCTCCTCACGGGTAGATCCCACACAGCAGTGGGGTAGACGGTTCTCTGCTCCAGCAGCCACAGTACCAAAAGCAATATAATCCAGCCGGAAAAGGCTCTGCATTCGCCGGTGTAGATTCTCCTGTGCACGGTACTTCACATTTAACTAGGTCGAACTTGACGTTATTTCACTAAGCTCTGACACTTTTACTATCCTATTCGCACGCGGTTCTAAGTGCTCTATTTAGACGCAAGGTTGCTCACTTCACTTGGTCGTTGACTCGTGGTGAAGGCTTCAACTTGTTGGGTTAACTAACTGCTGTATCCACCTGCGACGTATTTATACGTAAGGTGAATAATCTAGTGCCAACCTCAGTTCTGTCTCATATTACTGCGCAAACCTGGACATGTTGAGACAAGCCTTGGCGGTGGCTTTGAACTCGCCATTAGGGGTATGGCCGTTGGCGCCTAGGGGTCGCTGTCCAATAGGAGAACGAATATTATGGTCTGGCTTGTACCTAGGCAAAGGGATATTCCGTGTATATATATAAAGAATATACAAGGTATATCAGACGATATACAAATTTTATACAAGGGATCTCAAGCAATAAATATATATATTCGGTTTAATCTGACCCTTTGTAACAGCCGCCTCCTAATTAGTCCGCACCTAATTAGATAAGCAGAGACAGATTAACCGTCTTGTCCACTACTCAATGTCCGTTGTGAGGAGTAGGGCAATTCACAAAGTCAGTGGGTCATGGTCGTCATTAAGGGAGTCGGGTAGCCTTGGCAACTCTATCAGCCTCGCCACGGGTCGGGTGTATGTCCGTCCCTGGACAAGAACTTCTGCCGCTCTGACCTTTCCGTCGGCACCAGTGGTCACTTTGCTTACGCGGCCGGCCGGCCACGCAGCTCGGGGTAGTGACTGGTCTATAATCATGACGACTGTGTCCACTTTTAAGTTGTCCCCGTCCTTGACCCGCTTCTGACGGGCTGGAAGGGATGGTAGGGGGGTTAGGAGGAAGCGGGCCTGAGACTGCTTTGATCTGTGCTTGGCTGTGCCTCCACCTCCTCCGTCTGTTTCTCTTGTTTGGTCTGTACCCCGTCTGAGGAGGGGCCGGTTCCGGCCGCCCCATCAATGAGTCGCTTGGGGTGCTGGGTTCGAGGTCAGCTACGTCTGGAGCGCAGCTGAGGGGGGTGGAGTTCGGAACTCCCTCTTGTGCCCACGGTTCTCTCACAGGCCTCTCGCCCAAAATGTCAGTAGCCTCTCAACGGGCTGTACGAGAGAGTGGCCGGTATCGCTCACCTTTGTGTGTAGGCAGCGTGTAGATGTGGGTTGACTGTCAAGTCCGTAGAGGGGGCCCTGGAGCGTCCACCCCAGTCGGGTCTGAACCGCGACTGGGCATCCTTTGGGTCCGATGTGGGCCGCCTCAATTGGGAGAATGAGGTCCGCGTGGTCGGAGCCGATGAGCAGGGTCGGTGTGGCGCCGTCGATAAGCGGTATAGGTAGTCTGCGTAGGTGCTCGTACTTCGCCATCAGCTGTGGGATGGGGTAGGTGTACTGTGACAGGCCTATGTCGTGGCTGGTGAAGACGTTGGTAATACTATACTGCTTCTCGGGCTGGTCCACCGCTGCTATCTTGAAGGAGACATTTTCACCCTTTATGGTCTTCTGGTCTCTTCTGATGGTACGTATTGTCATTGTTCCTTTGGCACCCCGCAGACCCAACTGGGCTGCGGCGGAAGCGAGGAGGAGAGTCTTTTCAGACCCATCGTCTAGGACGGCGTAAGTGTCCAGGACCTTGTCCTCGTAGCTCAGGAGCACTCTGACCACTTTGATGAGCACTCGGGGGTTCCCGCTATGCTGGTCTATATGGAGCACTCCTGTTGGTCGGTTGCCTTGGATCTTCTGGAGTGGTGCCGACTCGCGGTCGT
This sequence comes from Notolepis coatsorum, assembly GCF_963971535.1. Classification (NCBI taxonomy): domain Eukaryota; kingdom Metazoa; phylum Chordata; class Actinopteri; order Aulopiformes; family Paralepididae; genus Notolepis; species Notolepis coatsorum. The sequence continues at coordinate 105,538,531 of NC_140175.1, forward strand.
CCGAGTAGCACCGTGACTCCCAGTGTCTGCTGTAGCAGTCGGGACACCAGGGGGCGGTCTGGTGGATCTTCGGTACTGGTGCCACCGCCTCGGCCTGGTACATTACCGTGACGGGTCCACTTTGTTGTCCTGGCGGACGCCTGTTGATGTCATGCAGGACCTCCAAGTGGGCGCCGCCGCACCTGCTGCACTTCTTCAAACGGCACTCAGCTGCCATATGACTGCGCGCGCAGCGGAAGCAGCAGCGGTGGTCTTTGATCCACTGACTCACCTCGTCCGTGGTCAGCTTCTTGAAAGTGTCACATTGATACAGCCGATGTTCCCCTTCACAGTACTGGCATTCAATCTTCCACTCCTCTTTCGTCGAGGGGGTGTTGTGGTTCTTGTGCTGCGGTACTGATTCGGCTTGGTGCATAACGGTCACCGACCGGCGGTTATCATTTGATCCCCGAGGTCCTGGTCTTGGGCTTGGTCCACTCCACACGAACGTGTCCAGTTGTAGGCTGCTGACCTCCCTGGCGAGGAACTCAGATAGGTCTAGGAGGGATGCCTCTGGGCCGTTGGGGTCGCGGTGGTCTCTCTGCCGCCGAAAGCGCTCTTGTCGGGCGGGAGGGAGCTTCTCTAATATCCTTTCTACATTAGAGTTAGCATACAGTTCATATATCCCTTTCTCCTTTTGGGACCCCAGCATCCCTACCAGGGACTGTACCTTGATAGAGAGGTCATCCAATGCTCTGTTGTCTCTGGCTGGGGGGAGGCGGTCGATATCTCTTATTTCCTGTATCACGTAGTCCCATATGCGTCCATAACGCTGGTCGAGGGCTACTAGAGCCGCGGTGTATGGGGTACTTGAGTTGGAATATGCCAGCGCTATATTATGCGCTCTGGGCACCTTCAGGTGCTTGAGGAGGATAGCATATTTGTACGTCTCATCAGGGACGTCGGACATCATAGTCTCCAAGCACATCCGTAATTCCGTGTACTGTGCTCTGTCCTCGCGCGTAAAGTCGGGGAACGTCGGTGTGCCAAGTTACGATGCCATGGATGGCTGGCACATCGGTGAGCGTTGGGGGAGAGGCCTCCTGGGCGAGTCTCCCCGTACGTGTCGTCGTGGGCTGGTACTTGGTGGGTACCAAAGCCCGGGTACCCAGGTGCTGTTCCTCGGTGCTGACGGTGCGTCAAACTCACCCGTGAGTTGAGTCGGGGGTTTGTAGCGCAGTGACTCGGGGCTGACGTCTGGGCTGTACTGGGCCTCCTGGTCCAGAGTACGTTGCTGCTGGTCGGCTTGACATTCCTCCTCTTCCTCTTCCTCTGCTAGGTCCTGGAGTCTTCTAGTCAGTCTCTCGGCGACGTGGGCCGGTTCTTCCCCGTTGCTGGGTCTCGTATGGACCGGCCGGGGAGGGGGTTCGGAGACGTAGACAGGATCCTCCTGTTGGCGGGGTCCCGGGTCGCTTGGTCGGGTAGGGTTATGTGCCCTAGACCCTTGTCTGGATGATCTCCGGGAGCTCCGTGCGGAGAGAGGGGGTGTCGCCATGGCAATCAATTGTTCTACCATCTGCGCCTGCAGCCGGTCGCACTCTGCTTCGCGCTGGGCATGGGCGGCGTCGCGCTGTGCTTCGCGGTGGGCATTGGCGGCGTCGCGCTGTGCATTGGCGCTGGCATGGGCGGCGTGGAGCTGTGCATTGGCGGCGTCGCGCTGTGCATTGGCGGCGGCGTGCTGTGCATTGGTGGCGGCGTGCTGCGCATCGGCGCGGCTTCTTTCAATGTTCTCTTCCGTCTGAAGGCGTCTGGTCTCCAGTCTTATGCGGTCATCTTCACTCCTTTGTTGCGCCTGGAAGCGCTCTCGCTCGATTGCAGCGTGTTCGCGCTCGCTCGTCTGTTGAGCCTGGAGGCGTTCTCTTTCCATGGTAGAATGTTCGCGCTCACTTAGTTGTTGCACTTGAAGTCGATCGCGTTCTGTGGAGGCTGCCAGGGTGGCGATGAATGCCTGCGCCAGCATCTTGTCCGCTTCGCTGGGGGAAGACACTGACGGAGGTGATCGGCTTCTGGCAGTGCTCGTTGGAGATCTGTTCTCTGGGCGCGCCTCGAGGTCCGTCTCCTGGGCGCGCTTCTCTTCTGGTAGTGGGTCGGGTTCTGTCCCTGGAGCGCTTTCTTTATCCTGGAGCTCTCCGGGGACCGTCCCGTGGTTGTCTGGGGGTATAGTCATGTCATGTCCCCCCTGGTCCCCCCCGTGGGCTTGGTCAGTTTCGTTAGAACCCACTGGGGTCTCTACTGGCAGGGTCGTCTGGTCGGTAGGATTTGACATGCTTTGACTATCCGCTTTATTTATTTTATCCGCATTTAACGTCTTTATAAAGCTAGGTATTAGACTGACAGCGTATGCCTCTAGATAGGGAGGTGGCTGACGTCTGCGCTGCGGGCGTTCTAGCTCGGGAGAGCTGCTTGGGGAGTCTTCACCGCTGGCCATGGTTAATATCAATATTATATTAGATATTACACTGATACGCTCCGGCTCGAAGGACCAATTGTAACTGAGGGGTACAATTCCCTGACTGTATTGAGAGTATGGTATTATTAAACCACTACTTAGTTATGTACTTTAATTACTGGCCATACAGTACACGGTATATATGGTGAACACCCACACAATAACAGAGCTTAACAAAGAAAGTCCTGTTTAGAATATTTATTAGAAGAGCAGCAATAGTAGATTACAGTATTGAGAATTAGGGTTGCGCTTGTATGGCGAAGAATATGCATAAATAGGTCAAGAGCGTAAGTCCATGAGCATATTACGATGGGGATAATTAATACCACCTGTAGCATAAGAATTATATAAGGCACACTCGTAGTCAGCTGGAGATACTAAGGGGGTTCCCTCCGGTTGTAAGCCAGCAGGGGAGAGGAATGTTCGGGAGCAAAAGTCTGGATCAACGAGGAATCAATAAGCTCCAGCTACGGGAGGCGGTACATATACTCCCCTCGATCGGCAGACAAAGGCAGCAGCTATAATCCAGTAGGCGCGACAGCATGGATGAAAGCCAGCCAGCCTCTTCCTAGAGACGGGCTCAAGTGATGCTCCTCACGGGTAGATCCCACACAGCAGTGGGGTAGACGGTTCTCTGCTCCAGCAGCCACAGTACCAAAAGCAATATAATCCAGCCGGAAAAGGCTCTGCATTCGCCGGTGTAGATTCTCCTGTGCACGGTACTTCACATTTAACTAGGTCGAACTTGACGTTATTTCACTAAGCTCTGACACTTTTACTATCCTATTCGCACGCGGTTCTAAGTGCTCTATTTAGACGCAAGGTTGCTCACTTCACTTGGTCGTTGACTCGTGGTGAAGGCTTCAACTTGTTGGGTTAACTAACTGCTGTATCCACCTGCGACGTATTTATACGTAAGGTGAATAATCTAGTGCCAACCTCAGTTCTGTCTCATATTACTGCGCAAACCTGGACATGTTGAGACAAGCCTTGGCGGTGGCTTTGAACTCGCCATTAGGGGTATGGCCGTTGGCGCCTAGGGGTCGCTGTCCAATAGGAGAACGAATATTATGGTCTGGCTTGTACCTAGGCAAAGGGATATTCCGTTTATATATATAAAGAATATACAAGGGATATCAGACGATATACAAATATTATACAAGGGATCTCAAGCAATAAATATATATATTCGGTTTAATCTGACCCTTTGTAACACTAAACCTCGCCCATTTCACACAATTCTTTCCTATGTTCTAATCACAAGCAAGCGCAGTTCCTTCATCCAAAGTGCTCTATATTCCAAGATCACGTATTTTCACCCCGCTATACCCCACCTCTCTTTCCATCTTCATATCGTCACTCTATGGAGAGTATTTGTAGGCCACTTGTCGGCATTAAGTGGTTTGTTTGTCTCGCCAATCCGTGCTCACCGTTCTGACCACAAACCCCACTTTTACGATTACATCTCTCCTCCAAGAGCCGATACCTTCCTAGATTCAATCAAAAGGTGAATCTTAAGCAGATGATGTCGGATCACGTCCTAGACAGATTCGCGTGGAACGTCTTCCAACGTTCGTCTGCCTTGCGTGCCGAGTCTAAAAGAGAAGCTTTGCTAAGCGGACTGGCATGAAAATACCCTCCTGGTCGGCGCAATCTGAACTAAATACAGACATCTATATCCTCTCTTTACTGGTAGTCACAATACTGTTCGATGAAGGGCTTGAAAATCCACAATGGTACTCTTATTCCCCCGTCAGCCGTTTCCCAGAGCGGGGCCCGGTTTTGACGAGTGAAAACAGCGCCTCATTTAACCCGTTCATCAACCAAAATTGTCACTTATCCCCAGACCTTCAATTGTTTATAGCGTTTAGTTGCTTATAAAATCATCGCCCTTCATTCTATTTATGTATTCGTTCAATTCTTGATCCCGCCTCTCCTTAATTACATTAGTGCCGATTCTACCTAGCATAGTCGTATCTCATCATCCCATTGCACTAATCCTATGTATCCTAACCGAACACCCTTCTATCCCCTAACCTATTTAAGTGCTGCGTTGGTGTGCGGCCGAAACCAGAGACAGTAGGTCGTGAATCCTGGTCTCTGGTGTTCTTCCGACATCAACCCATTTTCAGTCCAGTAGCCTTCACTTTTACCCATAGCAAAACCCCAATTTGAGACCGCTCGACCTCCACCCAATTCAAACGCATCTTTATTACTTACCTATAGTCCCGCTGTCCTCGGCTGCTGAGGCGAAGATTTTAACAGTCGCAGAGGCATCGATGATGGGGAGAGAACCTCTCGGTCTCCCTGAGAAGTGGCTGTCGTCGTCTCCAACCGGCTTTGGTCGAATACAGCACGGGTCACGGACCAATTGAAGTATCTATCTTCATTTATATAAGTTCTGTGATCGTATAGTCTTTACCCTTCTCGCTGCATTGTTTATATTTCTGGTGTTCGGTTCTATTAAGGAAAACGCAGACTAGGTGGTCTGAATAAAACAAACTGGTGTGTTTATTCCATTCTTAATAAAACATCTATGAATCAAACAAGTACAAGGTCTTCATTTCATATCTAATCGTCTCTTTGGTGAGCGGGCAGTTGTTCCCGTTCTGATCGGTGGATGCCGTCAGAGTCGTTTCTCCGGTGGTGGTGTTGTTTGGTCTCGGGTTGTCCAGGACAACACGAGGCACTCTTGGTGGTGGTGGGTTGCCAAGGCAACCTTGGTTTTCGGATCCTCGGCGGTTTGGGAGCACTTGATCTCGTCTAGGCTCGGTGGAGTCTGGCTCCCCTGCTGCGAGGCGATCGTCTATCCTCGTCTGTGTCCATCGCTCTGAGCGTGTCCGGCTCGGCTTTCGAGTCTCCGGTTTCTCCAGTCTCCAGCGCTCTCTTCCTGTCCAGGTCTGTGTGTGTGTCCGTTTTCTTGTGTGTCCCGGTGCTGTTCCTTTAACTTCTAAACCACTAAACCACACCTCCCAGCGCATCGTCGGATGACGCTGCCCTAGGAGGCGTCAGCCTATCAAATCAATTTGAAACCAGCTGGTCTTTTCTGAGGTCAAGAAAGGCTTGCCCCCTTTGTATTCCTTTAAGAGAACTAAGTTTATACAAATTAGCCTATTGGATTCATTATTTTACATTTAGAATTAGCAAATCAAGTCATAATATTTGAACCCAAACACATGGACACTTTTCTTGACAATGCTAATGGTCGTCTTGGCTGAAAACAGTTTTAGAAGTCATTTCATCACATGTAATTTGATTTTCACAGTGTAGGACAATTTTCTAGTCTCCATGAAACACCACATTTGCAAATGGTCTAACCCTTAACCTCTGATATTTACCAATTAAATGCATTCTTATTGTTTTACTGTTATCCTTGGTCATTTTGAACCAGTTTTTAATATCCAGTTACTCAAATTATTAAACAGAACACAGATTTCACAGTTCTGAGTTAGTTTGGTGCTAATCTCAGCTTGTTGTTTCACTTAATTTAATTCCTTCTATGCCCCTGCTAGGCAGGGCTTAATTTCTAAATATTGATGCACTGAACACCTGGTCCCACTTGGGTGCAAACAGAGTCATATATCTTCATGCTGGAGGGCTCTGTTTACAGTCTGTGTTACATCCCAATGTATATATTCCTCAGTGTGTGTCTCCATGTGTGTGTGTTCTCCATTTTTCTTTCCTCCCTCCAGCCATTGTTCCCTCCACCATTGGTCCCTGCCAGGCCTGCCCTTCCATTACCCAGCACAGCACCGATTGGTGGATGGTTTTCCAGACTCCAACACTCAATCAACACCACCCAATCATGGATCACCACACACCTGTTAAAACATGGCTTCTCACTTCAGTCACTCTCTCTCTCTGGCATGAGGCTAGGCCTAGTGTGATTTTGTAACCTTGACTTTGACAATATTGCATTTCGTTTATTGGCCTTTGTGCTTAGTGGAAATTGCCTTGTGTGTGTATGGCCACAGAGAGAGCATTGCTAGTTATAGTTTGTTTTTGTATATATTCTGCCTTTGTTTTATGTATCATTAATGTGTTTTTCTCTCTTTCTCAGGAAGCACAGATGGGGTGAGCTGCCATTTCCTTTGGATATTGTTTTCTCCTGTTTTGGTTAGGTAAGAGTAGTTTAGGTAATGTAATTTCTTTTACCATAGATTAGATTGGGTTTATTTGGAGTATAGTGGTGTTTGTTTGTTGTTTTGGCCTGGGCTCACCCTTGAGCTACATGTGCTTCCTTTGCATCTATCAATAAATATCATTGTTGTTTACAAACGTGGTCCATCTTTTCTGTCAACCAACTGTTATGTTACAGCCCTTTACCCTTAGACTCACAGGGGTCGTAACATAAATGGGGGCTCTGCCTGGATCTTGTAACCCGTGTTCAATTGTTGGTTGATGGATTTGGTGAACTGTGTTTGTTTACACTTGTATAGTAATTAATTAATTTGTGTGTAAAAATGGCATTTGTGTAAAAATGGCAGTTAGTACTTTTGATCTGGGGAAATTCTTGAGCAATCCTACTTGGGAAGTGCTGGATAGCTGCCGCAAGGCAGACTTAGTGGAGATTGCCACACATTTTAAAATCTCGGTTCAACAAAAGCATCTTAAGCAGGATATCAGGTGTCTTGTGGTAGATAAGCTGTTGGAGCAGGGGACGCTTGTTTTACCTGTGGTCTCTGATGAACATGCAAGTCCTCCTGGTGAACCTACGGAAGCACAGCCTTCTGAGGAGCAAGCTCATGGTGCTGAGAAGGCAGGTGTGAAAGTCACATTGCCACATTTTCACTTGGCCTCTCCTGTGTCATCTGGGTCTCGAGAAGGGGCCCAGGTCAAGGTTAGAATAGCCCGTCTCCAGATGGAGGCTCAGGAGAAGGCACAAGCACGTGAGGCAGAGTATCGGCTTCGTAGAATGGAGCTTGAGGCGGAAAATGAAAGGGCTGTTAACATTCGTAGGTTGGAGCTGGAGGTGGAAAAAGAGCTCAGACTGCGGGAGTTGGAGCTGGGAGACCAAAGGAGTGGATCCAACTCTGCTACACCGACTCCTCCACAAGGCCCGGGTATGTCCTCCTCCACAGCTTATTCATCACACACTTTTGATATAAGTAAACACATTGCTTTGGTGCATCCGTTCCGAGAGACAGAAGTTGATACTTATTTTAATGTGTTTGAGCGTATTGCTGCTTCATTGCGCTGGCCAAGAGAGGTCTGGCCTTTGTTGCTTCAATGCAAATTGACTGGTAAAGCCCAAGAGGTTTGTTCAACACTTTCCCTAGAAGATAGTTTACGGTATGATACTGTGAAGGCTGCCATCCTTCGTGCATATGAGCTTGTGCCCGAAGCTTATAGGCAGAGGTTTCGCAGTCACAAGAGAGCTGTCACCCAGACCTTTGTAGAGTTTGCTAGAGAGAAGGGAACTCTCTTTGATAAATGGTGTGCAGCTAGAGCTGCCGCGATTACCGCATTACCGCGGTATCGCTGTTACATCACGGCCACCGCAGAGTAGGCTGAATACTGCGTCACCGCTGTTTTTTATAATAATAATAATAAATTACCCTCCTCTCGTTGGGCTTGCGGCTCTGCAGATATACCCTACTCCTCTATCGAGATTCCAAGCAACCCTATTGGGTACCAGAAAAGTCACGTGAAACATTGCAGACCACTGATTGGTCAGAAGAGAGACGCGTCACACGTTGTAGCGTCATGCAGTGTGTTACCACCAATCGGCAAGCGCGTATTAGGTTTTTACTTCCTGAATGTCAGCACATCACAACACGGCTAATAACGTTAGCTTTAACTCTCCGCCGGAGTGGACTATCATCGCTCCTCAGGAGTACTAAACGAGACATAATGATTTTACTGTCTGCAACGAATGTTATAATAAAAGCCCTTCGTTCTATACACTTGTCTGATTGAAAACTTTATTAACAGACCGCAGAATGGGACAACTCAGCACGCTCTGAGCAAAGAAAGGAACTGAGATATGAATAGAGTATTGCTTGCCTTGGTCCGGTAAATACGCTGATGTTATTGAACGTATAACTATATAATGTTAATGCCACAAAACGAATGCCTTTATTATAAAGTAGTAACTTTATAGTAATAATAATAAGAAAGGGTCGGGGGGGTTAGGGGTAACCACCCCTGCCCGCGACACCGAGTGAACTGCGCACGACCAGAGGGTAAACTTCGAATCCGTGTTTCACTTTCAATAACTAATGCGTGCTTGCCGAATCCCAAACAATATTCATGCTGCAAAGTAATCCTCTAAAGATAGACATTTAGACTAGAGGCAGGCTATATGCTATAAAGAGTAGACTACTACTAAAAAAAAAATGCATTCAAACTTTTTTTTTTTTTTTTTTTGTGCGTGCGGTAACAACCGCGGCGGTAGGAAATATTTTGCAAATGTGTGCGGTAAGGAAAAAATCAATACCGCGGCAGCTCTATGTGCAGCAAGCAAGGCCTCAGATCTTAACTCTCTCAGAGAACTCATTCTATTAGAAGAGTTTAAGAATCGTTTGCCAGAGCGTATTGTCGTTTACCTGAGTGAGCAGAAAGTGTCCACTCTGCAGCAAGCTGCTGTATTAGCTGATGAGTTTGCGCTAACCCATAAAACTGTGTTTGTAGATAGGCGTGACTTGTTTCTCCCCCATGATTTCTCTCAGAGACATTCTGTCCCCAACCATCCAGAATTCACACACCCCCGACCAAAAATGTCACCTCCACGCTCAAAAGAGGAGCGGACATGTTACTACTGTCATAAATCTGGTCATGTTATTTCTGACTGTTTAACATTGAAACGTAAGCAGCAACCGTCCTCTCAGAACTTTAGGCAACCCAAAGGGGTTGGTCTGATTAAAATGGCACCTGGTTCCGATCAACAGATGCACAATGATCAGGATGTTCTCGATCCTTGTTTCAGGCCATTTACTTCCAAGGGTTTAGTTTCCTTGACAGGGGATCCAAAAGATCAGTGTACAGTTCAGATCTTACGAGATACTGGAGCCTCACAATCCTTTATCCTCTCTGATGTACTACCTCTGTCTGAGAAATCTTCCTGTGGTTCTAGTGTCCTAGTTCAAGGTATTGAGATGGGTTTCGTGCCAGCCCCGTTACACTGTATTCATGTACAATCTGATTTGGTCACTGGTTTCTTTAAAATAGGGGTGAGACCTTCCTTGCCAGTTAAAGGCATTTCCTTTATCATGGGAAATGATTTAGCTGGAGGACAGGTGAACGCTGTGCTGGAAGTGTTGGATCACCCAGACACAGATTCTCTGCCTGATGACTTGTCACAGAACTTCCCTGAAGTTTTTTCTGCAAGTGTTGTCACTCGGGCTCAATTGAAAAAGAGAGGTGATGAAATTAATTTGTCTGACTCTGTTTTTGCTTCAGCCTTTGTCAGGGAGGAGTTGCTGGCTCCAACTTCTGATACCGCTGACAAACCACCGACTCATAGTAAGGTACCCCCACAGACAACTGTAACTAGTTCCGACGCATTGAAGTTACCCGTTACTCGTGAAATGCTAATTACTGCCCAGAAGGCTGACCCTTCTCTTGCAAAATGTTTCTCTTCTCTTGAAACAGAACAGAGGAGAGAGTTGCATTCTTATTTTGTGGATGAAGGAGTTTTGATGCGTACATGGAGGTCCCATGGTACTAGACTGGCAGAGCATGCACAATCGGAGATAGGGCTACCAGATCAGGTACCAGACTGGAGCACTGTTTATCAGATTGTTGTCCCTGCAGTTTATCGTCAGCATGTACTGTTCTTGGCCCATGACCACCCTTGGTCTGGACACTTGGGAGTCACTAAAACATACAACAGAATACTTCAACATTTCTTTTGGCCCGGTTTGAAGTCCGATGTAGCACAGTACTGTCGTACCTGTAGTACTTGTCAGATCACCGGAAAGCCAAACCAGGTAATTTCACCTGCTCCCCTCTGTCCTATACCAGCGGTCGGTGAACCATTTGAACATGTCATAGTTGACTGTGTTGGTCCGTTGCCAAAGACCAAAGCCGGCAATCAGTTTTTGTTGACAATAATGTGTACCGCCACCCGTTTCCCTGAGGCTATCCCTCTTCGCAGAATTACAGCGCCTGTAATAATTAAGGCTTTGACGAAGTTCTTCTCCACGTTTGGACTGCCTAAGGTAGTACAAACTGACCAAGGCACCAACTTCCTGTCTAGGTTATTTGAGCAAGTGTTACAGTCCCTGGGTATCCGACATATAGTGTCCAGTGCCTACCACCCTGAAACTCAGGGGGCTCTAGAACGTTGGCATCAGACCTTAAAGTCCATGCTGCGTAAATATTGCTTAGACACAGAGAAAGATTGGGATGAGGGTGTCCCCCTTGTTCTATTTGCTGCGCGAGAGACCATACAGGAGTCTCTTGGTTTCAGTCCTGCTGAGCTCGTTTTTGGGCACACTGTTAGAGGGCCTCTGAAAGCACACCCACTAATGTTCTAGATTTTGTTAGCCAGTTTCGAGAGTGACTGCATCAGGCGTGCTCTCTCGCAAAAGAAGCGCTCTCTTCTTCCCAGAGAACTATGAAACGGCACTATGACGAGAAAGCTGTTTCTCGATCTTTCCAGCCAGGTGATAAGGTTCTAGTCCTGTTACCTATCCTTGGTTCTGCTCTTTCCACTCGTTTTTCCGGACCGTATGCAATAGACAAGAAAATAAGTGATACAGACTATGTAGTTCGCACCCCTGATCGTAAACGTCACTATCGTGTTTGCCACATCAATATGCTTAAACCATATTTTTCCAGAGATAGTGTGCAGGTGAAGACCTCAGACCAGACAGCCGGACTGGCCGTCTCTGCTGTTGCCTCAACTCCAATAGTTCCGGACTCTCCTGACGTTAGTGGTGAGGATGTAGATGGCTTAGAGTTGCGCAATGCAGCCCATCAGGGTGCTAGATTGTCCAACACTGAGATGTTATTGAACCTGCCCACTCACTTAGCACACTTACCTGAGGAGCAGCGAGAGGACATCACAAATTTGATTCAGGCCTACATGGCTCTGTTTGGTGATGTTCCCTCCTGTACTTCTGTATTGGCCCATGATATTAATGTTAACAATGCTGTGCCTATCAAGCAACATGCATACCGTGTTAACATCACCAAGAGAGCCATGATGCAACAGGAGGTTGACTATTTGTTAAAACATGGTTTAGCCAAGCCAAGTTGCAGTCCCTGGAGTTCACCTTGCTTGTTAGCTCCCAAATCGGATGGAACTCCTAGATTTTGTACTGATTTCCGAAAGGTAAATGCTGTCACCGTGCCTGATTCCTTCCCACTGCCCCGCATGGAAGATTGTATTGACAACCTTGGATCTGCCACCTATGTTAGCAAACTAGATTTGTTAAAGGGTTACTGGCAGGTCCCTTTGACCCCCCGTGCCTCGGAAATCTCGGCGTTTGTTACTCCTGACAATTTTTTGCAATATACTGTAATGCCTTTTGGAATGCGTAATGCCCCGGCCACTTTCCAGCGACTGGTGACCCTAGTCCTGGCTGGTGTTCCAAATTGTAATGCCTATCTCGATGACCTGGTTGTCTATTCGACCAACTGGCGTGACCACATGACAACCTTACAAACTGTCTTTGACCGCTTAGCTGGAGCCTCCCTGACCCTTAACCTTGCCAAGTGTGAGTTCGGCAAGGCTACGGTTACCTATCTTGGTAAGCAGGTAGGACAAGGACAAGTGCGTCCGGTGGATGCAAAAATATCTGCAATCACAACTTTTCCAGTGCCTACTACTAGGCGGGAATTGCGTAGATTCCTTGGGATGGCTGGGTATTACCGTGGTTTTTGCCGAAACTTTTCTTCTGTCGTCACTTCTCTCACTAGCTTGTGTAGCCCGTCCAAACCATTCATTTGGACAGCTGATTGTCAAAATGCATTTGATGGTGTTAAAGCTCTCTTATGCAGTTCCCCTGTTCTCTCTGCTCCAGATTTCTCCCTGCCGTTCCAGCTGGAGGTGGATGCCAGCGGGGTGGGAGCTGGAGGGGTGTTATTACAGGAAGATCTCGATGGTGTCAGTCACCCGGTTTGTTATTTTTCCCGGAAATTTAACAAACATCAACTAAACTATTCCACTATTGAAAAGGAGACTTTGGCTATGTTGTATGCGTTGCAACATTTTGAGGTGTATGTCGGTTCGAGCGTATTACCAGTGGTAGTATACACCGACCACAACCCATTGGTTTTTCTGTCACGGATGTACAACCACAATCAGCGCCTCATGCGTTGGGCGCTCATAGTGCAAAATTATAACCTCAGCATAAAGCATAAGAAGGGGTCTGAGAATGTGTTGGCGGATGCTCTATCTCGGAGTTAAATCTCTCGTGCGGTCGACTTGTTTGTTGACTGGTTCATTGTTGTACCGACGGCTTATTTTTGTTTTTTTCATTCACTTTGGAGTACCAGTTATCTCGGAGATGAGGATCTCGTTGTTAAAGAAAAACATGTTTAGTTGGTGTCAAACATGTTTTTGTCTTATGTATGGGGGTGTTACATCCCAATGTATATATTCCCCAGTGTGTGTCTCCATGTGTGTGTGTTCTCCATTTTTCTTTCCTCCCTCCAGCCATTGTTCCCTCCACCATTGGTCCCTGCCAGGCCTGCCCTTCCATTACCCAGCACAGCACCGATTGGTGGATGGTTTTCCAGACTCCAACACTCAATCAACACCACCCAATCATGGATCACCACACACCTGTTAAAACATGGCTTCTCACTTCAGTCACTCTCTCTCTCTGGCATGAGGCTAGGCCTAGTGTGATTTTGTAACCTTGACTTTGACAATATTGCATTTCATTTATTGGCCTTTGTGCTTAGTGGAAATTGCCTTGTGTGTGTATGGCCACAGAGAGAGCATTGCTAGTTATAGTTTGTTTTTGTATATATTCTGCCTTTGTTTTATGTATCATTAATGTGTTTTTCTCTCTTTCTCAGGAAGCACAGATGGGGTGAGCTGCCATTTCCTTTGGATATTGTTTTCTCCTGTTTTGGTTAGGTAAGAGTAGTTTAGGTAATGTAATTTCTTTTACCATAGATTAGATTGGGTTTATTTGGAGTATAGTGGTGTTTGTTTGTTGTTTTGGCCTGGGCTCACCCTTGAGATTGGGTTTATTTGGAGTATAGTGGTGTTTGTTTGTTGTTTTGGCCTGGGCTCACCCTTGAGCTACATGCGCTTCCTTTGCATCTATCAATAAATATCATTGTTGTTTACAAACGTGGTCCATCTTTTCTGTCAACCAACTGTTATGTTACAGCCCTTTACCCTTAGACTCACAGGGGTTGTAACAGTCTGTTTACTCTGTTTCCTGACCCCCTCCTCCGTTACGACCGGGTCAGTTTAGAACAGCTGGGGGCTATTCATCCTGTTACCCCAACTGTAGATAGTTCTCAGGATAACACGATCGCGTTTTATGACTTATGGCTGTAGCCACAGTTCCTGTTCCCTATGCTAGAAACCACCTCCTGACCTCCGTCTGTTTGAGATGGCCATTTCTAAACACAGCTGCTAACCTCATCTGATAAGGTGCTATTCTGAACCATTGGTAGAATGTACCATAAAGTCATAAACAGTCCTTAGCCTTATCAGCGAACCACCATCTGTGCTTAGCCCTGACGGCAGATCTGTCCTGTCTGGTGACAACTAATAGCCACTCATATCACCTTTGTGAAACCCTATGTGAGCATAGTTATTTCTAACTAAAACAATATGATAACCTTAGTATGATTACGACAGATGTCCTGGAGTTGGCTGTAGATTTTGATTGGGATGCAGTCTGGGAAAGTAACCTCTAACCTTGTTTTAGCTTTACTTGATCACTAAGTATTTTGTTCAGTTTCATATGTGTTCATCGTGAGTTTTAATATGTTTGATCTAGATAATATACGACACATCGCTCCCAAAGACCTTATACTTGGAACGTCCTCGCGGACACCGGGTACGATTACCAGGTTGCAAATCAAACTATCACCTGGAGGACCACCGTGTGCCGGAACATTCGCCCGGAGAGTTGGACGGGGTCCAAGCTTCGACCCTCGGGGGGGTCGCGCCGTGCGGCGAGTTAAGTCCACTGTTACCCACATTGCACTTAGTATAGGATTTTGTATTATGATCTATTTTTATAACTGTATAGGCCTACTGTAGATATATATATTGTAACTGAGGGGTACAATTCCCTGACTGTATTAATCAAGTACTGATATCATTAAATCACTACCGTCTATGTACTCCTGGCCAATACTGTACATAAGTATTTTAGATTAGAACACTCCAACAATAACACGGTTTTCCACACAAAATACTCGGTTAGAATATTTATTACATAAAAGGGATTATATTACATGACTTAGTTGCGCTTATAAGGCAAATAGAATGTGCATAGGCGAGTCAATAGTAAATATTAAGTAATTATCTAGGGATCTTCTGGGAAAGGGTGTACTACCGGTTGTAAGCCAGCAGAGGGGGCCAAAGCTCTAGGAATGTCAATGGTCCACGGAGCTGTAGCAATGCACCTGGAGACGGTGTATTTACTCCCTGCGTCAGCAGAGAAAGCAGCCTGGTAATCCCAGGGTGCGCTCCGCGCAGATGAAGGTGGAAGCCGTGGGGTCTCCGGTACGACGGAGACGGGCTTGAGTGATGTTCCCACGGGCACGTGGGTCCCACAGCAGTGGGTGTAGACGGTTCTCTTCTTCCGGCAGCTTAGTGAAGAATGAAGAATAATAATCCTTGCCCGAAAGTGGCACTGCCGGTGGGGTGTAAATCCTCCGTGGTGCGCTGCTCCGGTGTAAATCCTCCGGTGCGGTAATGCACGGCTGAACTTGACGTTACTATACTATTAGCACGGGCAATAAGTGCTCTATGTCGACGCACAATTACTCACTCCACGTGGTCTTTGACTCGTAATGAAGGTTTACTAATGAATAGAGAACGATACGACAAACAGACGTATTTAGGATAACACGAGACTATCTTGGGGCCATGCGAGCCCTGCTCTGCCCACGTTGCGTAGTGGGTGAGACGTTGCTTGGATAACTGAACCAGACTGAACTGAAGGCGAACTGAAGAGGAACTGCAAGGGGAGTTCTGTATTCGCCGCGCTATATTTATATGTGCGGGGGGTAAACGATGGTGCCAGCCTGCTCACTGTCTCGTAGCCTTGGGCGAAAGCGGGCATGTTTGGGCAAGTCCTGGCGGTAGCTTTCAAGTCAGCTCGAGGGGGGTATGGCGCTGGCGCCTAGGGGTCGCTTCCAATAGGAGAACGAATATTATGGTCTGTCCTGCTACCAGGTAAAGGGATATTCCGTATATATTGTACAAGGAATATACAGGGGATATCAAACGATATGCAGATATTATACATGGGACCTCAGGCAATAAATATATATATTCGGTTTAATCTGACCCTTTGTAACATATATTGTATATGGTATATTGTGTATTTTCTAGTTACATTGTTTGTATGATATCGTGCCCTTAATTAACCTGCATATTGGCTAGTCCTTTATATGCCCTATTTATTATATAGCCCAGGCTGGTATATGTTGTATTTATATTGTGTGACCAATTGAAGGGGAACAGGGGAAGCAAGAGGGAGGGGTAATTAGGACCTGGGGAGTCTGCCATAATTAGTGTGTACAGTTGATCTATTATCTATGAGTGCCTATTTGAGAGTGTGATTAGCGGGCCGTGTGTGTGATTAGGCATCTACTTTGTATAACGCGCAGTGCCTCTTAAGGAGGGTGTTTTGACATGTGTCACTGTGATAGGACATATGCATGTTCACAATTGCGTGCCTCATATAGAGGGTGACTGAGTTACGTCTGCAGACGACCTTTACGGTGCCCGATTAGTCCCCCCAATTAGAGACCCCTAGTCCCCTGTATGAATTACTTATGTGTTGTAATAAAGTGTCCTATTGGGCATGAGACCGTACCAAGAGAGAGGGGTGGCGGAGGATTTACAGCGAGAGCGTTGGCTGGTAGCGGGAGGCGATGCCCTAAATATTCACATGGACCAGCTGGTCGGATAGAGTGTGTGTGTGTGACTATTGTAAGTGCATTGTGTATGTACCGTACCTCCTTCAAACTAAGGGTTGTTGCCCATATAAAAGTGTGCTGTGAGATGTGCTCTACCTAGAGGTGAAGGGTTTACCTATATAGAAGTGCTGTAATTTATAGTGTGCTTAACTTAGAGGTGATATAATTTACCTAGGGGACGCCTGGCTATACATGCTGCATTCTCTGGTTCTGTTAAACCCTGTCATGTCTCCGAGGGGAAATGCGTATCGGCTTCATGGCTCATAGGTTTTAATTAATAGATCTCGTATCATTGTTTAGCATAGGACCTTGATGAAATAAAGTTGGTATTCCTTGTAACCCGGTTGTGCAGTTGGTTATTTCAAGCATTTGGATCCGCCTCCTCACGCTAGTGAGTTAGAGGCGAGCCTTCACCTGTCATGTCCGGTCCGGGCTTTGGGGATTTACCTCAGCCGTACTCAGGGCCTCAGGGCTACCGATCAACTTTTTGTCTGTTGCGGTGGCTCTCGCGCTGGTAAGGCACTGTCGAAACAGCGCCTGTCCCATTGGTTGTGCGAGGGCATTGCCCTTTGCTACACATTGGCTGGCCTGTTAGGAGGGGCCTCGGTGGAGGACATCTGTGCTGCGGCCTCATGGTCCTCCCCGGGTCCCTTCATAAGGTTTTACCTCATGGACATGTCTCCCAGACGGTTCTGAGGTCTGGAACCTCCCCTGCTTCCCACCTTCGGTGGGTTAGCAGGGATGTGTGGGTGTGGACCACAAGGTGTTGTGTCACACGTGGTCCCGTCTGTGCTGTGCGTTTAGAGGTTTCTAGTTCCCTCTTTTTCGCACTTGGGTGGAGTTCACTGCCGCCCCCTCTTCACTAGGAAGGGGGGGTGACGGGACTCCCCTCCCCCCTGATGTGGGCTTACAGGTCCTCAGGAGGTGCATTTGTCGGTCCTCGCGTCTGCTCTGTCCCCATATCTCGATGGCGAAAGAGCAAGACGCGATTCGCCAGTACGACTATATAACGATAGGTTATGTATATAACCTAGTTATATGAGTACTGGCTGAGCGTCTTGCTCTTAGCGCGCCCTGAGGTCCCTTGGGGGGGGGTTTCTGATGGAAACCTTTCCCGAGGAAGGGCGAGTGTGACCACGCCTGGTGCCCTTATAGGAGGACACTGGGGCGGGGCCTGGTCAGGGCCTGGTTTGTTTTCGTTAATGAAGTACAGTAGGTACTGGAGATAAGGTATATCTCGATGGCGAAAGAGCAAGACGCTCAGCCAGTACTCATATAACTAGGTTATATACATAACCTATCGATCAGGTTAGTCTTAAACTATATGGGGAAAGGTTAGAGAGAGTAGAGTGCTTTAAATATCTAGGGATTTGGTTCGATAAAAGACTTACGTGGGCAATCCATATAGGAAAAGTTGTTGCTAAATGTAAGAAAATATTAAATATTGTAAGATGCCGAAGACTTTGCGATCTTCTTTGAGGAAAAAGTGGAGAACATCCGCAGCTCCTTCTCCCAACCCCCACCCATTCCAAATGCTGAATCGAGAACCTCATCCTTCACTCTGTCATCTTTCTCTCCCATTACAGAAGCCAAGACCCTGACACTGGTAATGTCGAACCGTCCGACTACATGCCAGCTGGACCAGCTACCCTCCCCACTCCTCCAGACCATAGCACCAGACATCCTCCCATTCCTAACTGCAACCATCAACTCCTCACTCAACTCGGGGGTGGTCCCCACCTCCCTAAAACAAGCCAGAGTCACGCCGCTCATAAAAAAAAACCTGAACCCTACCGTCATAGGCAACTACCGTCCTGTCTCTCTTCTCTCCTTCCTTTCTAAAACACTTGAACGTGCTGTATCCAACCAACTTACTGCTTATCTCTTACAGAATTACCTCCTAGACCCTAATCAGTCAGGCTTCAGGACTGGTCACTCCACAGAGACAGCCCTCATTGCGGTCACAGAGGCACTTCACTTAGCAAAAGCGAAAGGCCTCTCCTCTGTCCTGATTCTCCTAGATCTATCTGCAGCCTTCGACAGTCAACCACCAGATCCTCCTCGCGGCTGTCGTATATTCCTAATGAATATCTACGGTTAATTACAGCACAATGAGGTTGCTATCTGGAAGGAGGAAAAGATCACAGAGTGATAGAATGGTCTCCTCATCTGACTCCCAAAAATAGCCAGTAGAGAATAAACTTGTGCAGCCAGACAAAAGAGGAACTATGGTCCAAACTCATTTATTTTTTCAGCGCGGCCAAGAGTGGATAATGCATTAGTTACATACAGGAAATGTATTTCAGCATAATTCATGATTGTACAAAAGGATTGATGAGGTATTGCACATAAATAGTAGTCATGTTATGTTATGAAATAAGACCATAGTACTTTGTTGCCGCCATATGGTAAACCTGGTCTAAATAGACATCTTCATATATAGTTATCACCAACAGTGATTATCATACAGTTTACTTACATAGCGGCAACGTAGAAACCATGGTCTGTGGAGGTGGTGGAGACCAGAAAGACCCCCTGGGTGTGGGTGTGGCGGGTCTGAGCTGGCCTCCCTCTCAAACACAGCGCTCTCTCTTATATACTCTGATTTCCACCAATCCTAGCATATTCTAATAATATGTTTGGTCCAATTAGGTTTTGTCTTCTGGGAGGCGGTCCCAGTCAGATGATCTCCAGTGTGTGGTTTTGTTTCACAGTTACCCAACTGTCTTCAAGACTCCTTGAATGTGTCACAAACAGTTTTAGCATGAGGGGGCTTTTATGACCTGCCCCCTGTGTCTCCAACTGTTCTTCTAAATACAGTTGAGCAAATAGTTTTAGCATGCAGGGGTTTGCCTGAAGGCTCCCCAGAATGTCACACAACACTGACGCCTGCTACTGTTTGTTCCATCACTCTGAGAGTCCCTGTAATGATATTTTCAGTTTTCAGGGTTGATCTAACAGTTTTGATTATGAAATCTCAGTCAAGGGTACCACAATTCCTTCCTTTGACATTTTAATAATGTCATAATTAAGTACCTTGACTTGATTTCTATACATACTAGCCATACAATATTTAACATAATAACAAAAATCATAATTTCTTCAAATTTTTTCAATTTTTTCTTTTCTCTCACATCTTTTTTCATTATTCTTTGGTACATATCATCAATTAGTTTTTTCTTCTCAAGGCTCATTAGCCAGACTTTTAAACAACAACTTTTGGGCTTGTTGAAAACAATAAAACAATTTAATCTAAACATTACACCTTAATGTATAATAAAACACAACTTTTTAAAACCCCAATTTTCTTAAGTTACAGAATTCTTTTATATGATCTGGGGGAAGACAACATAATTAGTATCACAATATTTTCATTTTACATTCATTTTCTGAAATAATATCTTCCTTCTGCTACTTCTTTCTTAAAATAGTACAATCACATTTGCATAATCAATCAATTGCTTCCCACCTATCCTCCCCTCTTTATGACACATATAATGGTCATAATCTTACCACTTTGGTTTCCACAGCCCAGTCTGGCAGAGGAAAGCAGATTTTCAACGAAAAAATTTCTTTTACTTCCTATCCTCACTCTGGCCATAATCGATGTGTACGTTCTTACTTATCCCTGCATTGTAATCTATCCGCCCTTTGTTTGCGCGTCTTACCAATCAATGTGCACAAAACAAAGCCCATCAGTAGCTATCCAGTCATGTCCCTGTCCCCTACAGTCCAATCACAACTTCATAACTCCCCAGAGAACCTTGTCCACACATTCTCAGCTCAGCCCTCAGACCGGCTCCGCCCCCCCAGGCCAGGTCACATGTCCCAGGTCTAGTCATCTATTATCTCATGACAACCCGTCGTCAGACGACTCTTTCAGCGTGGAGGTTCCTCCAAACTACATCTGTTCAGTTATTACAACCTGGCCCCCCCTGTATGGGGTCTGTATAGACGGGGGTCTCCGTGTACAAGAATTCTCTCACCACAATTTGTAATTGACCACCATTGGACTGCAGAGAAGCAGGGAAGCTGAAATTCTACGTTACTGTGTTAATGTAATGTATTCATGTGTCTCCCACCGCTGATCTGCAATCCCCCTCCTTGACTGAGCTGTTGAAGAAACATTACACCATATGTCAACATACTTTATAAGGGAAGCCATTAATTCCATATGCAAATCGTGGTGGCACTACTTATCTGTCATCGATCTGTTCCAATGCATCCCAGCCTTCACCAGTCCTCTCTCCAGATCATAAAAAAACATTTGGGAAGAAAAAGAGAAAAAATCAAACAAAGCCACACACTTCAATAAACAAACACCTCCAGTCTGTTGTGGCCCCAGCCTATGTAACAACCATGCACACCCAAAAACATGAACAAAAAATCCACGAATTTTTAAAACATGAAAGAAAATAAAAACCACGTTTCCAAACGCTTTGACCCTTTTAACCTCCTTCCAGTCCACACAACTACAGATCAAAAATTAGAAAATAAATCTAAAAATGTACATTCAACCGCACACCCACACATTAAAAAAAATCAAACTTAAATGAAAGCAGTGTATCTGTATCAAAACCACCACTGTTTCTAAAACAAAACTTTAAACCTTGACACTCAAATAACATGACATAAAGTAAACGCTTTCATCCAATATCTCACAGTTTCACAACACATTCAATCCTGAACATTAGAGTCCTAAAAACAAAAACCAATCAAACATCACAATTCAACATCATCCATACATTCTGAGCATACCACAGTGGCTGTTAATCTCACGCTCTGCTTCACTCCTGCATCAAAACCCTTTCATACAACATAATCTCTCAAACACACAAAATAACCAACACTCTATCATTCTCAGCCACTCTGATCATTTCAACCTTGTCCTCTCCAACATACATCACTCATATTATAAACAAATACTTTCAACCTGCTCCCACACTTGTTAATCACCCACAAACAGACAAACAATGGTCAGTCGTTTCTCCCTCTCCTACTTCTAACTCAGTCTACACTCATTTCCGGCTAACACAATCTCCACTCACATCTGCACTCAAAGGGTCTAGCAGAACCCCTTTTTCAACCTGAAGTCACCCCAGCCTGCTAGAACCGTGATAACACCAGGTTATTCCTCCAATCAAATAGGCCGCCCTAATCAATGTAAATAACCGCATCTGACTTGGCCCCTATTCAACCCTATTCAACCTTCTCTTCCTAAATTAGCCGCTTCCTGTCTCACCTTCCATGTCCCCTGCTGTAAAAATAACTGTCAACTGTTATCTCACTTTGCAACTGTTCTCTGCAATCTTCACCTCTGACCTCTACTTCCCCTGCATTTAACTGATTAGCTCTGCTCCGTCTTCCTGTCGTATAACAGCCCCTGTAACAGCTGCCCATCTCGACCCCCCTTGGGCCTTGTGACCCTTTCTAAATTTCTTTACCACCCGTCGACCCTCCTGAAATTCAACAAAGGGTTAACCATTACACACAAATCATTTATAATAACTGCAAAAACACAATCTTACATCAAAGCAGCATCTAAACAAGTCCCCCGTCACTAAATTATCCTATTGTGACCCAAGGATTTGCAATCAATCTTAATATAAAACATCAGCCTATGTAATCCAATGGCATTAAAGATATAACAATCTAACAGTATTTCAACATAGCAATGCAACAAAATACATATGCCAACAAGCCTAACCATTAAATTATCACCCCCCATGATCTAAAGACCTGCAGCAACATTAATTCAACAGTGTATTAAAATCTGACATCTTAACATCAATGCATTCTATACAAGCATCTTAATTCAAGCTAAATAATAAACTCCAGTAAAACACAACATCATTATTCCAAACTTACAATTGTACATGCTAAACCGATTTAAAAACTACCATTTAACACAACATCATTCAAGTAATAAATTTACAACCCTAAGCATCACTCATTTCAACATTCCCAGAAGTGGTCTCAAACGTGTTTAAACCAGGTCTGCCCCGAAGGACACCCTGTACACACATGCTTTGTGCACACAGTATTTCCCTTCTTAAACAATAGTCACTGATAACAGCTAGCTTTGTGAAATCTAACTTATTACCGGCAATGTCCATCAAATCTAATCATCATACATGTAAGCATCACTCATTTCAGAAAAACATTAATAGTGGTTAGTTCTAAATACTTCCTCATACCATATTGATTGATTGATTGAAAACTTTATTAACAGATTGCAGAATGGGTACAGTACAGTACAGCTCAATACATACAATTGTTAAGGGGATGCAGACCAGAGAAAGACTTTCGTCTTGTTTACATCAGGGTCCCCCATTTTCAATTCATCGTAACATATATGACATACATGACATACAGATAGACAGTACTGCTACATCTATACATTTATGACATACCATACACATGTGACAAACTGATTCTACATGTATTTTACTTTGTAGAACATTTTACCCAATTCAGCCCATCTCATATTCCCTGTACTCTGTTCTCTGGTCTCTGTACTCTGTTCTCTGTCTACATTCCCTTAACAATTTGTATGTATTCAGCTGTACTATTTTTAATCAATCAACTACTCAATCCCCCCTTGGTTAAAAATACCCTTGTCCAATGTGTGTATGTATGTTTCCATTAAAGTACCAACTTCCTCCCCTAAACCAACCACTGATAATGTTACACCCCTTCCCCTGTGTACACACAAACACAATGCACCACACACAAATACAACCATTTCACATAATGCAAAATATCTTCTCACCCGTTCCCGTCCTCTGAGCGAATTAAATGAAAAAACAGCGATCCGGCGCGCATGCGCACCAGCGCAAACGGCGCACACAGAACGATGTATCGTGACAAAGTACAACTAATATCATAAAACACTTCGTTTCAACAATGCCACGACAACCAAAAAATGCCACAACAACCAAAAAATGACACAACAATACTCCCTAACCATCATTTCCCATACTCTAACCATCCCACATGTCGCCCGTAATTTCACAAAACAGCTGCATGCAAGCTAATATCCTAGCCAGCCTTGATGCTACCCCATATCTAGGTCCCACAATATGACGTCAGAAGCGACCAACTTTTGCAAATAACTCCCAATCAACGTTATTATCACACAATCGCTTCACACATAAACATCGCTCACTTAACGCCACCATGCCGCTTCTAACCATAATATTGCACGAGCCCTCTCCATGGCGCTATCTCCCAAACTCTCATACCAGCTAAACAGCTAGCCAACCTAATGCGACGTTCAATGCCCTCTCTGGAGCCGTGCTTTACGTGCTGTTCGAGATCCGTACATTCATTCAATCCGCTCAGTACCAATCCAACTCTAAACAAATTACACATGTCTAAACAACAACTACTTTAAAAGAACAACTATCGTAAAAGAACTTAAAAACATTCTCATATATCAACGTCGTTACACAGATCAACACGAATCATTTCTCCTACCCTTCTCTCCGCCTGGCTCCTTATGGGACTTTCACACTCCCCACGCAACACTATGACGTCATCATCATGCGACTTCTTTCCTTCACCATACTATCGTATACAATTGTTACCGCATTATATATAACCACTAAAACGGCCACAATCACCTCAACGAACGCCTCGACTCGCTTCTTAACAACCATTGCTCTCACAGTGTTTCGTCAATTCTCTCATATCACCACCTTAACATCCCTAGATTACCGCGGCTCTTCCACAGAGCTAAGCTAGTTAGCCCCAACTTCCAATATGATCCAGACTCGTATCGATCTGATCCACGTCTAATAACATAACAACCTTCGTCAAGCTTGCTACTGATCACATACATTTACACAAATACATAAATACATAAATACAAACAAACCGACCCCCCGTACGAGACATCGATTACATGGCGCAACGCTATCAACCTTAGATTCGTGTGTAAGCCGACTTCTCATCTAAAAATTGTTCACGGAACATCCGCTAGTGTCCATTTCCTAAAAAACCCATATTTTCCTAATCTCCCGCGTCATACACAGTTCCTCCGAGCGACGAGCCCAGTCATATATTTAATAATACAATTTCGTCCCACTAACAGGGTATAGTCTCCCACATTTACCACTCCTCACACTTTTTACCTAACCCTACACTATAATCTTTTCTTTAAGATATGTCTGACTACCCTGCATAATCCATCAATTGTCTAGCCACCTCACAGTCCCGCTTCCTGCATCTCTGTAGCTTAATCCACGTTCTACCACTCCACGCCGGTCCCTTCAAATATTTTACCTAAACTATCCTATACGCTTCGGAACACCTAAGCTCTTGCTTTCACCAGACAGACATACAGATCCGTATACTTTCCCTCACTCAGGTCTGCTCATGCACGCAGCCTCCTAACTCGACATCCTGTGTCAATCATTTCCTCAGCGCCGCCTAACATCAGCCCTAGCTTGTCCCTACAATATGACTAATAACTACTCGTCGGGCCGTCATCTTTATATAATCAACAAAAAATAAAAAAGTTCCATCCTCCTGTTTACCCTGGCACTGCACAAATACGCTGGTCGTATTTCCTGCAATAAAACCCCAAGCAAGCAGGTCGACAGTCTAAATCTAACATCACTCCACCAGTCCTGTACGCAAACAATACATCCACCCTGGGCCCTACTGTGGCTTATACTTGACCAATATTCCATTCACCCCTCATTTCCTCATCCAGACAGCCACCACTCTGTACTGCAAATCCCCAATTCCCGGCTCTTTTACTGTTTGTTCATTATGTGAACAAATCAGAACGGGTCTTAAAAACAGCACCAATTTGTCGTATATTCCTAATGAATATCTACGGTTAATTACAGCACAATGAGGTTGCTATCTGGAAGGAGGGAAAGATCACAGAATGATAGAATGGTCTCCTCACCTGACTTTAGTCAGCTGAGAAATAAGCTTGTATTAGCCAGACAACCAGGAGCTTTGGTCCAAACTTATTTATTTGCAGCGTGGCCAAGAGTTAATGCATTGGTTACATACAGGAAATGTATTCAAGCATAATACATGATTGTACAAAAGGATTGATGAGGTAAATCACAATAGCCCTTACACGTTGGCTCTCTACATCAAGACAGTATTGCACATAAAGAGTATTCATGTTATGTTATGAAATAAGACCATAGTACTTTGTTTCCGCCATATGGTAAACCTGGTCTAAATAGACATCTTCCTATATAGTTATCACCAACAGTGATTATCATACAGTTTACTTACATAGCGGCAACGTAGAAACCATGGTCTGTGGAGGTGGTGGAGACCAGAAAAGACCCCCTGGGTTGGGTGTGGCGGGTCTGAGCTGGCCTCCCTCTCAAACACAGCGCTCTCTCTTATATACTCTGATTTCCACCAATCCTAGCATATTCTAATAATACGTTTGGTCCAATTAGGTTTTGTCTTCTGGGAGGCGGTCCCAGTCAGATGATCTCCAGTGTGTGGTTTTGTTTCACAGTTACCCAACTGTCTTCAAGACTCCTTGAATGTGTCAAACAGTTTTAGCATGAGGGGGCTTTTATGACCTGCCCCCTGTGTCTCCAACTGTTCTTCTAAATACAGTTGAGCAAATAGTTTTAGCATGCGGGGGTTTGCCTGAAGGCTCCCCAGAATGTCACACAACACTGACGCCTGCTACTGTTTGTTCCATCACTCTGAGAGTCCCTGTAATGATATTTTCAGTTTTCAGGGTTGATCTAACAGTTTTGATTATGAAATCTCAGTCAAGGGTACCACACGGCCCTTGCAGGAATGGGAGTGGCTGGCTCTGCGCTGACATGGCTGTCATCATACCTCAATGACCGCTCCTACCAAGTGTCATGGAGAGGGACCCTGTCGGCCACCCGCCCCCTGCGGACAGGTGTCCCCCAGGGCTCAGTTTTAGGACCCCTTCTCTTCTCCCTCTACACTACTGGATAACACCACACTGGGTAACATTATCACATCTCATGGCTTCTCCTACCATAGTTATGCCGACGATACTCAACTCTTCCTCTCCTTCCCTCCCTCAGATATCCACGTCTCTGAGCGGATCTCGGCCTGTCTGTCCGACATCTCCACCTGGATGACGACCAACCACCTCAAACTGAACCTAAGCAAAACAGAATTGCTCCACCTGCCGGCCAAATCCTCCCCCCTGACCGACCTTTCCATCACAGTCAAGAATGCAGCTGTGACCGCGTCCCCGACCGCCAAGAACCTTGGTGTTGTCCTCGACGACCAGTTGAACTTCTCTGCTCACATCGCAGCGACAACCAGAACCTGCCGATTCCTCCTGAGCAACGTCAGAAAGATCCGCCCCTTCCTGACAAAAGAAGCCACCCAACTCCTCGTCCAATCAACAGTAATCTCCCGCCTCGACTACTGCAACGCACTGCTTGCTGGCCTCCCGGCCACTGCCACTAAGCCTCTTCAACTCATTCAGAACGCAGCGGCCCGCCTGATCTCAAACCTACCGAAGTCGGCCCATGTCACCCCACTTCTTAGGGACCTGCACTGGCTCCCCATTGCTGCATGAATCCGCTTCAAGGCCCTCGACCTAGCATACCGTGCGGCAAAGGGAACCGCTCCCGCCTACCTCCGGCCAATGGTCTCTAACTACACACCCTCAAGACCCCTACGCTCTGCATCTTCTGGCCGCCTCAGACCTACTCCTATCCAAGCTCCGGGGAGGGTCATCAAAGAGAAGTCGCCTATTCTCAGTCCTTGCCCCACAATGGTGGAATGAACTACCCACCCCAGTTAGGACAGCCGAAACACGTCCAATCTTTCGCCGTCGACTAAAGACGCACTTCTTCAACCATTATCTGAATTAAAAAAAGAAAAGAAATATCTAACCCTAACTAACCGTACTGTCATGCACTTGTCCTAATAAACTAACCTACACTGTAGCACTCAAGTCAACTCTTTGATGAACATTGTTGCTCAGCTGATAGATTTTTTTTTTTTTTTTTATTATTATCTTTCTTCCCCTCCTTTTTCCCGATTTTTCTCCCATCCCACCCTTCCTGGTTGTTGCGTACTTTCCCCTACTGTTGGTCCGGGAGACCGGAGACTGTCACATGCTTTCCTCCGACGCATGTGCAGCCTGGGGCAGGCCAACCTGGCCGCGCAGGTTCTCACCGGGGAGAGTGTAGCGTGTGGGAGGCCACACTATCTCTCCTCAGATCCAACCCTCGCTGAGCAGGCGCCCCGACCGAACTGTAGGGGTCGCTGTCCACAACGCCCAGGACCCACCCTTCAGCTTCCCACCCCCTGATACAGCCAATTGTATCAGCGTGAGAGGACAGCCAAGCTGATAGCAACGCCGGGAGCTGGATTCGAACAGGCGAATCCTAGTGCCTCCCGGTGTTGGTGACGAACGTAATCTCCGTGCGCCACCTGCCCCCCCAGCTGATAGAGTTGTGCCCTTCCTGATGGCTTGTCGTACAGAACTTGTAAGTCGCTTTGGATAAAAGCGTCAGCTAAATGACTAAATGTAAATGTAAAAATGTAAATGAGTGGGGAGCAGGTAGGAATTCTTTGAAAGCTGTGTATATAGGATTAGTAAGGTCTGCTATATATGGCTGCATCGTATATCAGTGTGCATCAAAAACATTATTAAAGAAACTAGATATAATTCAGTATCAGGCGTTAAGACTGTGCTGTGGCGCGATCAGAACAACCCCAGTATCTGCATTGCAAGTGGAAATAAATGAAGCACCTTTGGAGTTCAGAAGGAATCAAATAGCATTCACATATTGGGTTAACTTAAAGGGCCATAAGGAGAGTCACCCCACTCAAAAGGTATTATTAGCATGTCAAGAAAAAGAAAAGAAAGAGTTCAAGAGTTTTGGGTGGACAATAGGGAATGCAAGTAGTGAGATAGGGATAGGGGAGATGGTGATCTGCCCGACGCATTGTCTGCTGTTCCACCATGGCTGTTTGAGGAGGTGGAGGTAGATTTACATTTATTGGAAAGAAGGAGGGAGAGAGGTGAGGAAGTGTTAGATAAATATGAAGTCAATAGCTATATAGAAAGGAAGTATGGAGAGCAGCTTAAAGTGTACACAGACGCCTCAAAGACAACCAGTAACAAGGTGGGGGTTGCATTTATAAGCCCAGAAATAAATATCATGGTAAACAAGAGGGTGAGTAATAAATTGTCTGTATACACGGGTGAGTTGATGGCTATTTTGTTAGCTATCAATTGGGTGGAAACAATCAAGCCAAGCAAGGTGTTAATAGCGTCAGATTCAAGT
Organism: Notolepis coatsorum; assembly: GCF_963971535.1. Classification (NCBI taxonomy): domain Eukaryota; kingdom Metazoa; phylum Chordata; class Actinopteri; order Aulopiformes; family Paralepididae; genus Notolepis; species Notolepis coatsorum. The sequence continues at coordinate 105,567,373 of NC_140175.1, forward strand.
AGTGCATTAGTGAGTATAAAGCACACGCAGTCAGAAACAAGACAGGATATTATTTTGGAAAAAGCACAGGCGATTTTTAGGGTGAGGAGGATAGGCTCAGATGTGAGATTAATTTGGGTGCCAGCACATATAGGGGTGGAGGGGAACGAACTGGTGGATAAGTTTGCAAAGGAAGCAGCTAATAAAATAGAAGTAAATATGGATGTGAGTTACAGCAAGGCAGAAGTTAAGAGTATAATTAAATGTGAAATGAAAAAGAAGTGGCAGGAGGAGTGGGATAGAGGAAATAAAGGTAGGCATTTTTATAATGTCCAGAGGGCAGGAAAATGAGAGATGTGGGCAGAGGTACGAGGGAAGAAGTTATTGTTTCAAGAATGAGATTTGGACACACTGGGCTAAATAGTACACCTAGGATAATGGGCAAACATGAGACGGGTAGGTGTGAGTATTGTAGTAGGCAGGAAACAGTGGAGCATGTGTTAGTGGAGTAGCAAATACAAACAAGAGAGACAGATCCTCAAAGAAAGGTTGGAGAGAGACCACATCAAGCTGGAGGTGAGAGAAGTGTTGCGACTGAGCTCAGGGAATGTGGGGTATAGGGCCATTTATTATTTTCTAAATAGTACAGGTTTGAGTGGTAGGATATAGAGTAGAGTAGACAATAGTGATTATCATGTGCATAATCCATCTAGATCCACACTCCATTTCAGTAGGTGGCGGTAATGCACCAAAACGTTAGTGCCAACCGCCAATAAAAACCAGAAGAAGAAGAGTGATGCATTGTGGGATGTCTCGGCGGTCCGAATCTCCGCCGCGTGAATACCAAACCCAGCCGCATTTCTCGGAGACGCTCTCTGATTGGCCGACGCCTGTTTCTACACTTGTTAAGCTTAGGCACTCTTTCGAAGTTGGTTAAGGTTAGAGTTTGTCTAACTTAGAGCATGGCGATAGAACGCCAGGTAGTTTGCAGGCTGTTTGACGTGGAAATGGGCAAAGACACAGCTCGTCACGGATTGGGCAAACGTGTCAGTGGCCAATCAGAGAGCGTCAGTCAGTGCCAATCAGAGAGCGTCTCCGAGAAATGCGGCTGGGTTTGTATACGCGTCTCCGCCATAGATATATCTATGGTCTCCGCTGCGTTATTTTTTTCTGTAGCCGCATTTCTGGCAAACGCTTTCTGATTGGCCACTGACTGACGCTTTCTGATTGGCCACTCACGCGTTTGCCCAATCGCGTGACGAGCTGTGTCTTTGCCCATTTCCGCGTCAAACAGCCTGCAAACTACCTGCCGTTCTATCGCCATGCTCTAAGACACAACTCTAACCTTAACCAACTTCGAAAGAGTGCCTATGTCGTCAGCTTGTGACTGCAACTTGTTCCTGTTTGCGGACGACTCAGCCCTGCTGGTCTCTGACAAGAACAAGTTACAGGTTGAAAAAGCCCTCAGCTCAGAACTAGGCAAAATCTGCATATGGCTCGCCGACAACAAACTATCATTACACATGGGCAAAACAGAGTCCATTCTCTTCGGTTCAAATAACAAACTCAGCAAGACCGACGGCTTCTCGGTTACAGTGGGTGACAATATTGTCACAAGGAAAGATGAAATTACCTACCTGGGTTCCATCCTAGAGGCTAATCTTTCCTGTGACAAAATGGCATCCAATGTAATAAAAAAAAAGTCAACCAACGAACTCGATTCTTGTACCGGATCTCCTCTCTGGTAAACAAGAATACCCTGAAGACTCTAGCAGGAGCACTCATTCAAGGGTACTACGACTATGCTTGCACCTCATGGTACCAAAGCACCTCAAAGGCACTAAAAAACAAATTACAAACATCTCAAAACAAGCTAGTCAGACTACTGCTTGACCTGACTCCTAGAACCCACCTCACCCCTGCCCACTTTGACAACCTAGGATGGCTTAGAGTAGATGACAGAGTACAGCAACTTGCAATGGGCCTGGTCTACAAGATACACTACGCGACCAAGGTACCCATGTACATGTCAAAATACTTCCCAAAAGTCAGTGAATACCACGATCACAACACCAGAGGGTGCTCCACCAATCATGTTAAACCCAGATTCGGCTCAAACAAGGGACTAAACACGTTTCGCAATTATGCCACATCAATGTGGAACGGCCTACCCAAAGCTGTAAAGGAATGTGAATCACTACCCACTTTCAAAAAACACCTACGGGAGACTGCAATTCGAAACTGGCCACCGTAAATGCCCAAACCCCCCACCACCTCCTAATAGACAGTCTCCTCCCCACCGCATGTATATTCCCTCCCCGCCATATGTATATTTCTCTCCCACCCACCCACCCCCTCCAAATGTACAGTCTCCACCCCACTGTATGTATATTTCTCTCCCACCCACCCCCTCCTAATGTACAGTCCCCTCCCCATCATACTCTGTCAGGATCTAGGGGTAACAGTAGGCTACTGTATATTTGAATACCGTTTATGTCACAAATGTATCAGTACTAAATACCTATATGTCCCTATGCCATAAATGTCATGTATGTTGTGTATGTCATAAATGTCTATATGAATTGAAAATGGGGGACCCTGATGTAAACAAGACAAACGTCTTTCTCAGGTGTGGTAATATTGCCTTGGAATTTCATAATTAATATGTGTGAATAAATTGGAGAACCATAAATATAAAGCCAGATGTACCTTTCAATAGCAGAGTGGACTCAGTGGCTAAACAGTCTCAACTGTCAGTTGAGACAGCTGCATCAGATAACAGCTGCAACAGTTATTTCAACCCCCACTCAAGCAATGACTAAATTAGAGAACAAACGACACCTTCTCGAACTGACTGTATGTAAATGCTGATCAGAGAGAGCTGGGTTGACCACAGGGCAGACCAGTTTAGACTTGTTGAAGCATGGACACTAACTCACAGACAAAGTAATCTATTAATCAACTGTTTAGTATCAAAAGGTCTCATATGATGTCTGGTATCAGTCTTAGAAAGCACTGACTGTACTTGGATGATACTAGACATCTATAGCCATACCAAAGGGTTAAAGCGATCATGTCACACCCCCCCTTGTGAGACAAGCCAGGTCCCTTCATCTCAGCAAAAGATCACACGGACGTGGGCCACCGATGGGCCCCTTCTGTCTGTCCCATCACGTCCCCACAACCCCAAGGGGGGGGGGCTGCCAGCGCCCACAAGGACACCCCCCACAAGAGATCAACCCCCACAAGCAGACGCTGGATTGGACCAGCCATATGTATTATTGGCTAGAAATGATAGGATATAAGGCCCTACATAGGGTGATTCTGGAGCTCTCAGGCCGGACCCAACTAGAGGGGTCTGGGGGCTCCCCCACCGCTGAACCACCCAGAAACCACCGTGAGCTGATGCATTTTACGTGAGTAAAATCATGGGAAACACCAAATGGTTGTTTATAGATTAGAGTAATGTTGTACAGATCCCTGATCTGTAAACCAGATTTACTCATGTATAATGTGTACAGTAAACCATGTATGTTCAAATTATGTTAACCAGGTGACTGTTTGATGTGCAGTATTGAGGTTTGAGATGCAAACCTGATTGTGATATTTCTGTACAACAGACAGCTGTTAAGGTTATCTGATCATCTTTTGTATGTAGAAGTCAACCTTCTATTCACCTTGGACTCCTGGCTCTGATCAAATAAATCAGCTGAGTTGAACTACAATTCTGGTTTGTCTGGCGTACACGTTTTATTCTTCATCTGCATTAAGCCAGATGAGGAGACCAACCATTCTATCAAGTATGAATCTTTCCTCCTCCTTCCAGATAATCAATCTCATTGTATTGTACTACAATAACCTCAAATTATTGTAGGAAGTCTGTGGGAATTTACTACAGAAATGGTGCCGTGCTGCCCCACCCTTTGTGTCTCCCCCTGGAAAGGTGCGGTAGGGTCTTGTAATATGTATCATATCTGGATCTTGCTGTGTGTTGGGGACACGGGGCGAAGAGCTGGGGTGTTGCTGCGTTTGAAGTGATTAACGATGGGCTTGTTGTCTGTATGGAGGAGGAAGAGGAACAGAATAAAGGTTGGTTGTGTACGCCACTGTTTGGGGCCCACGGTGAATATGGCTTCGGCATGAGTGGGTTGGGGGTTGCGGTGTCTTAGCCTGTGTGTCCGGAGGTATGACGATCGCGCTTGTTGTGCAGTGAACATGCAAACGTAGGCTTTTTATGTTTGTATGTTCATTCAGACACAGGAGGCCGGTCTCGGCCCAGCGGGCCACAGGGGTTGGTTAACTCGTATGGAATATACTTTATGAACTGTACGGGGGAGTTGGAGGAATTACAAGGCCTCATGTTATATTAATGTGATTGCGTATTGGTACCGCACAAGATATCTGGTCATGTTCTAACGAGGGTGGCGTCGTATCAAACGACAGGTAAAAGGCTTTTCTTGCTAGGAAGCACGGTTATTCTGTTGTGTACGACAGGGGCGCGTTCTGAGTATGTATTTGCCCTAGAATTATTCTCAGGAAGAGGGCGCAGGTAAGACGAGGAGATTTGACTGTTCTGAAATGGAAGGGGAGCTGGGTCCAAGGTGCGTTGTGTCCCTGCTTGTAGTCACAGATAGCGGGACGGGGACCGTGAGTGACGGGTCAGTATGGGCATAATTGCGTCGGGCTAAGGGTTCTGTTACTATTTCAGAACATACGAGTCAAGTATGGTGAAAGGTTGTTAGACCCTGGCATGATCAGCGCAGGGGTCTGTGCGATTGCAGGATTAAAACGTAGTAGTTAATGGAAATGTAGGGTGCCGGCGTGTTCAGGGTGCGTTGTCCTTTTTAAGCTTGAGCGAAACCGGCCTGTTGATTAATTACGTTCGCTGTGATACAAAAACGATTCGGTCGAACTGACTGATAAGTACTTAATGGTTTTGTTATGATATTTTAATGACCAACGGACATATTATGTTTGAGGCGAGTCCCTGCTGTTGGTTGGAGCTGGCTAGCTCTGTGGAAAAGTCCGCGGTGAAGCTGGGGACGTTACGATGGCGTTATGAGAGAATTGATTAAACACTGTGGCGGCGATTACGAGTAAGAGGCGGTTGAGACGCAGGGTGGCAAAATTGTGGCCGTTTTGAGGGTTATTATTAATGCGGTAACGTGGTAAATGATATTAAGGATTCGCTGCTTGGTGACGTCATGGTGTTGTGGAGAGTATGTAACGTTCGCGGTGCTATGGAGTGAGGCGGAGAAGGTAGGAGAAAGGGTTCGTGTTGAACTATGTGTGCGGCGTTGGTTGGTGTAAATGTTTTAAAAATTATTTTCTATTAGAGTGGTTGGCTATTTGAAGCTTGTGTGAATTGTTTATGCTTTGGATGGTACTGAGCGAATTGCGTGGATGAACGGATCTTGAGAGGCACGGCTCCCGTGAGGGCCTTGAACGTCGCATTAGAGCTGGCTAAAGCTAGTTAGCTTGCATGCCGTTGTTTTGTGGCGTTTGGGGGGCGGCATATGTTACGTTTCGAGTTTTGAGAAAGATGTTGGGGAAGGGGTAGAGAAACGTGATAAATGTCGTGGCAGAGTATGAATATCGGGGCAGGTTATTATGAATGTCGTGGCAAATTTTGGTTGTCGTAGGCAACGTTATAACAGCCGCATCGGTTGCCACTGCGCATGCGCGGTGCAACGTGGATTGGGTCTATTCGAAGTAGTTCGCTCAGGGGATAGGAATGACGGGTAAGAGGATGTACTGCATTATGTAATATGGCGGTGTTTGTATATTGTGCATTGTATTTTTGTGTAAGCAGGGGAGGCGGTAACATGTATAGGGATTGATTAGAAATATGTACAGCTCAATACACACAATTGTTGAGGGGATGCAGACCAGAGGAAGACTTTTGTCTTGTTTACATCAGGGTCCCCCAGTTTCAATTCATCAGATAGTCAGTCAGTACTGCTACAACTACATACCAGATTTGCAAATTCAGTCACCCGTGTTAAAATTGAGAGTGGCTATGGGCTGAATTTGGAAAATGGCTCTACACTAGAGTTACACAATGCTTGCAGTAAAATCAATTTATCACATGTGTATGAAGAAAGGAGCATTTAGGACTAACCACTACAAAAGTTATGCTGAGATGGAGGATGCCTACATGTATAATAATTAGAGTTGATGGACATTTCCGGTTTTTTAATTTGTGTAATGTGTAAAATTGTAAGCTTGGAATAATAATGTTGTGTTTTATGTAGCTTGAATTAAGATGCTTGTATAGAATGCAGTGATGTTGAAATGTCAGATGTTGACACTTGATATAGCTTTAATGACACCATTGATTTAAATAGGATAATGTTTATATTAGTTGCTAAATGTTTTATAGTGAAATTTGATACAAGCCCGGTTGTGGAGCAGGATAATTTACTGATGCTTGTTATGCCTTGCACTATATAGTATTGTATATTAGTACACTGCACAGTATTGTATATTGTATGGTAACTACGTTTGGTTTATATGCTATTTTGATGACTGTATGATGGTGTACTACGTTTAGACTCTAGGGGACAGCTGCCCCTGGGGAATGAAATGTGTGAGTGTTACCCTTTTTGGTGTTTACAGGAGGGCCCGAGGGGGGTCGTGCATACAGCGGTTGTTTACAATGGCTGTTTGTTCTTTTATGACAGGATGGAGTGAGATTAGATGCAGCAGGAGAGGGTCAGAGGTGAAGAGGAAGGAGACAGTTGTAGAGTGAGAGAACAGTTGGCAGTTATTTTTATGACGGGGGAAATGTTGAGACAGGAAGCGTGCTAATACAGGACACAGCTGGGTTGAGTGAGTGAGACAATCAAGAAAGTGGCATTCATTTGGGGTTATGACTTATGAAAGTTAACTGGTTGATAAGGGAATAATTTGAAACTGTCTGTGCACTGGACGGCAGGGATGGTTCTAAATTTAAGATGGGTCCAGTCCATCTTTGAAGTGAGGGTAGGAGTGTAGAAATTAAGTGTGAATTGTATTAGCCAGGGATGAGTGTAGCCAGATGAGAGAGTAGAAGAGATGAGCGCAGGGGAACTGACCCATTGTCGGTCTGTGGTTGATTAACGAGTGTATGAGAGAAATATATGTTTATAATATGAATGATTACTGGAGCTCGTAATTTTGGTTGGGCTGGTACAGATGGTATTTTTTATTTAAATTTAATTTTTGTATGTATGTGTGAGATTGAGATGTCCTTTAGTGAATGATTGAGCGGGGGATGGGGGCAAGGAGGCTTTGTCTACCCATTCACACACAGGCACACACACACACACCCATTCACATTCACACACACACACACACACACACACACAGACACGCACACACACACACACGCACGCACACACACAGACACACACACACACACACAGACACACACAGACACACATTCACACAATTTGGTCACACATGCATGCACACACGCAACTTAGCTTTCACTTAAGGTGAGACTAGTCTTAAAAATAACAAAATGTGTTTAGGTAAGGAGTGTATCGAACCACTTGGGTTATACCATTATCATTTGTTTCATATCATTTGTTTTACTGCATTTGATTTGATTTCTGTTGAATGTTTTGTAGGGATGAGGTATTGAATTTAAATTTTTGGATTTCTTTTCTATTTTTATCTGTGATTGTGTGGCCTGAATGGGTGTGAATGGAGCCTGTAGAGGGTGACTGTGCTGGCTTGAAAGGTTTTAAATTTCTTTTCTTTTCTTTTTTAATAGCCATTGAGGTGGTCTACATGTGACATCTGTTGGAATGTTTTTTTGATTATTTGCGTTTTGTTTGTTGTTTCTCTATGATCTGGGGAGAGGACGGTTGGAGCGTGAGATACATTGGATCAGATCAATGGCAGTTAAGTGGTCCCATTACGTTTTGCATAATGATTAACCATTTGGCGTCTCTTGAGAAATATTTGACATATTGTATAAGGAAAATTTGTTCTGTGTTTTTGTTCCCTTGCAGTTCAGTCGGAGAGGGGGGATGGACCATCACAAGTGGGGGGATCATGGGGAAAATGTGTAGGAATACATTTCATTAGATTATGACACGATGGTGTGACCCGTTCAGTCAGTTCCTGTGGGAGATTGTTGGATTATGAAGAGAGGTCGCTTGGGACTCTACCCCTCCTTCAATATAAGCCCCGAATACAAAGGCCGGAGGTTGAGACATACCTCCAGACTGACGGAGTTGTTCGTCTGTAGATCCATGGAAATACAGTCATGGGACAGAATATGACGAGGTCCAGGCCTAAAAACAGTGGCTTCAGCTGAGGCTGGCCGACATGGGGTGGAGGGGGGGGGGCGAAAACGGTCGGAGACTGTGCAACCAAAGCGTTGAACAAGGGCCTCTGTGTGATTGATTGGTGTGTTGGACGGGAAGTGACTGAACGGTAACAACTGGTATAGATTATGACACAACGCAAGAGTACTAAACTAAACACATACACATAGGTAGAGTAAAAAGTAAGGTGTAGGTTATGGCCGATATGGTGAAATTTTTTTTCCCTTGCGTGATGCTCCTCCCTCCCTGTCCGTCTGTGCGCGGAGGTGGTAAGGTTTATGTCCATAGGGATGTTCATAAAAGGGGGGAGAGGTGAGAAGACCAACTGAGTTGATTGTGCAAAATGTGATTGGGCTGACTTGGAAAAAGAATTAACAGGAGAGGAGAAGCAAAATGTATGAAAGAATGAAGAATAATCTCTGTGTCTCCACAGATCATGTCAACGGATACCATAATTTAAAAAAAATTGTGTTTTACTTTAATGTGTAATGTTTAGATTACATTGTTTTAATTGTTTTCAACAAATAAGCCTCTGGCTGTGAGCCCAGAGGAACAAAGCCTGATGATAGTAGGTGGTAAACACTGTTTCATTAAGGCAGAATATGTTAATTGGGGAGCTGGATGAATGGGTCACCAGGATTCCCCGGGAGGGGGCCATAGTCAGGGGAATGTGGGGGAGAAAAGAAGAAGACAAGAAAAAACTCATTGATGATATGTACCAAAGAATAATGGAAAAAGAAATGTGAGAAAAAAGAAAAAATTGAGAAATTTGAAAAAAAATGATTTTTATTATTATATTGTATGGTTAGTATGTATAGAAAATCAAGTCAATATACAGTATGTGACAATGAGAATTGTCAAAGTGGGGAAATGTGGTAATATTGCCTTGGAATTTCATAATTAATATGTGTGAATAAATTGGAGAACCATAAATATAAAGCCAGATGTACCTTTCAATAGCAGAGTGGACTCAGTGGCTAAACAGTCTCAACTGTCAGTTGAGACAGCTGCATCAGATAACAGCTGCAACAGTTATTTCAACCCCCACTCAAGCAATGACTAAATTAGAGAACAAACGACACCTTCTCGAACTGACTGTATGTAAATGCTGATCAGAGAGAGCTGGGTTGACCACAGGGCAGACCAGTTTAGACTTGTTGAAGCATGGACACTAACTCACAGACAAAGTAATCTATTAATCAACTGTTTAGTATCAAAAGGTCTCATATGATGTCTGGTATCAGTCTTAGAAAGCACTGACTGTACTTGGATGATACTAGACATCTATAGCCATACCAAAGGGTTAAAGCGATCATGTCACACCCCCCCTTGTGAGACAAGCCAGGTCCCTTCATCTCAGCAAAAGATCACACGGACGTGGGCCACCGATGGGCCCCTTCTGTCTGTCCCATCACGTCCCCACAACCCCAAGGGGGGGGGGGCTGCCAGCGCCCACAAGGACACCCCCCACAAGAGATCAACCCCCACAAGCAGACGCTGGATTGGACCAGCCATATGTATTATTGGCTAGAAATGATAGGATATAAGGCCCTACATAGGGTGATTCTGGAGCTCTCAGGCCGGAACCAAAAAGGGGTCTGGGGGCTCCCCCACCGCTTCGAAACCACCCAGAAACAACTGTGAGCTGATTGCATTTTACGTGAGTAAAATCATGGGAAACACCAAATGGTTGTTTATAGATTAGAATGTTGTACAGATCCCTGATCTGTAAACCAGATTTACTCATGTATAATGTGTACAGTAAACCATGTATGTTCAAATTATGTTAACCAAGTGACTGTTTGATGTGCAGTATTTAGGTTTGAGATGCAAACCTGATTGTGATATTTCTGTACAACAGACAGCTGTTAATATTCTCTGATCATATGTTGTATGTAGAAGTCAACCTTCTATTCACCTTGGACTCCTGGCCCTGACTCAAATAAATCAGTTGAGTTGAACTACAATTCTGGTTTGTCTGGCGTACACGTTTTATTCTTCATCTGCATTAAGCCAGATGTGGAGACCAACCATTCTATCAAGTATGAATCTTTCCTCCTCCGTCCAGATAATCAATCTCATTGTATTGTACTACAATAACCTCAAATTATTGTATAAAGTCTGTGGGAATTTACTACACAGGTCTGCATCCCCTTAACAATTGGGTGTATTGAGCCATACTGTATTGTACCCATTCTGCAATCTGTTAAATAAAGTTTTTCATTAATTCATTAATTCATTCACCTTTGGTATGGACGCCCCCTGAGGCGCTTTACTTCCGCATTCCACCATAACAACACAGTCCTATGGGACGTTTCTGGTCATGTGACATGTGCGCCCAATAGCGTGACGAGCTGTGTCTTTGCCCATTTCCACGTCAAACAGCCTGCAAACTACCTGGCATTCTATCGCCATGCTCTAAGACAAACTCTAACCTTAACCAACTTCGAAGAGTGCGAGATGCTTCCAGCTGCAGAACCACGGAACCACCACAGTAGCGGCGGGCTGAGGCACCACGGGCTGAGGCACCGCGGGCTGAGTCCCCTCGCTTCCATTGGCTGATTTGGGTCACGTGATTTGGGTCACGTGACCGTCCCACCCAATGGCTGAGGTCCGGCGGGCTGAGGGCCCTCGCTTCCATTGGCTGATTTGGGTCACGTGATTTGGGTCACGTGACCGTCCCACCCAATTGCTGAGGTCCGGCGGGCTGAGGACACTCGCTTCCATTGGCTGATTTGGGTCACGTGATTTGGGCTAACCAAAACACTGAAGTGAACACAACAGATGTAAAGTTTGTAAACAAAATGGGGGCATCTTTGGACACCCCTGCGGCGTGTCCTTTGTGTAGCTATGCATATCGGGACCCGATCACGTTGAAGTGCAAGCATCGTTTCTGCAAGCGCTGTATTGGAGACTTGTGGAGTGACTCCACGACCGGGCCGTATTATTGTCCCGAGTGGCGGTGCAACACCTCGTACAAGACGCTGCCCTTTGAGCGGAACGCAACACGGCCGTCCGCGTCTGGACCCCTCGCCCTCGCCCCTCGCTGCACCGCAGGTATGTCAGAGCTTCAATTGGTCATTCAAAACTAAATTAAAAGATAAACATGTTTACCACATGCCCCCCCAACCTCCTCCAATGTACAGTTTCTTCCCCCTCAAATGTATACTCTCTTTTTTAGACCCTTTTTGTATCACAAACAGTACTGTATTTGTAGATCTGGTATTTCATAAATGTATAGATGTAGCAGTACTGTCTATCTGTATGTCATGTATGTCATATGATGAATTGAAAATGGGGGACCCTGATGTAAACAAGACGAAAGTCTTTCTCTGGTCTGCATCACCTTAACAATTTTGTATTGAGCTGTACTGTACTGTACCCATTGATTGATTGATTGAAAAGTTTATTAACAGATTGCAGAATGGGTACAGTACAGTACAGCTCAACAATACATACAATTGTTAAGGGGATGCAGACCAGAGAAAGACTTTCGTCTTGTTTACATCAGGGTCCCCCATTTTCAATTCATCATAACATATATGACACACACGACATACAGATAGACAGTACTGCTACATCTATACATTTATGACATACCAGATTTGCTAATACAGTACTGTTTGTGCTACAAAAAGTGTCCAGAAAAAGAGTGTATATACATACATACTTCCTTAACTGTCTCAGGTGGTAGAGGCGCTGCTTCGCCTTCTTTACGACTGAGTCTAATAATAATAATAATAATTTAGGACCTGCTCAGAGGTCATCAATCGGCACACATGCGATGCATGCATGCAATTCGTATCTGCGATTAACCCATCCCGTCGTCCTTCCCCCCCAAGGGCAGCCGGGAGCAGACAGGCGTCAACGTGAGTCGCGCCAGGGGACCAATCCAAGTGCTCCTGTCCGTCTTCGTCAAGGACGTCACAGCGTTAGCGATCTTGTTGTTGTGCATGTTTTTCCATTGGGTTTATCTTATCGGGGGGGAAACCCTTACGAGCACGGGGAGAACATGCAAACTCCACACAGAAAGGCCTGGGAGATACCCCACCTGGGTAACTGGCATCATGGAAACCTGGTCCCCAAGCGGGAATCGAACCCTGGACCTTCTTGCTGTGAGGCGACAGTGTTAACCACTACACCACCGTGCCGCTATCGTCTATGTGTGTTGTCCATGTCAGGTCCTCTGAGATGTGGACCCCCAGGTACTTGAAGCTGCTCACCCTGTCCACGGTAGCCCCGTTTATAACATTACATCTCTAATATATTATATAACATTACATCTCTAACATACTGTAGTATTATAACATTACATGTCTAATATATTATATAACATTACATCTCTACCTACTGTAGTAGTTTAAGTAACAGGACATGTCTAACTCATCTCTGATCGCCTGTCTTCCTCTTGTATAGCTGGGCATATCTCCACTGTTGTTCCATGAGGTCTACCTGCCAAAGAAGGACGATGGGGTAAAGACCGTGTCCCGCCGCCTGGACGACCAGAAGGGACACGGAGGCAGAGAGGACGTCTCCCTCCCCTGTCCCCGACTCTGTGTCCTGGACCGAGAGGAGACCGGGTTCGGGTTCCACCTGGGCTGTGTTCAGGATGAGCCTGGGACATTCATTAGCCAGGTACTCCATACTATAGGGATGCACCGATCCGACTCTTTCAGTCCCGATACTGATACCGATATACCTGGGCTTTGGGTATCGGCCGATACCGAGTACCGATCCGATACCCATTGTTCAATTAATAAACTGTATGCCTCACTGTGTGGAAGAGACTGGGATCATTCTTTTGTGCAAGGCAACATCAGGCTTGACATAGATATAAATGTACTGAATTGTTATTTATTATTAAATTAAATATAAACATATAAAAAACAATAAAAATATATATATTTAAAGTGTCTCCGATACCCGATCTAGCTATTTTCGGGGCCGATATCCGATATCAATATCGGATCGGTGCATCCCTACTCCATACTGTTATACTGGATCTATAATGGATGCCTTTTATACCAAGAATGATCTAACGTCATAATGAATATATACATTAAATGGTAAATGGTGCATTTATATAGCAGCTTTTATCCAAAGCGCTTTACAATTTTTGTTCCTCACATTTCATTCACACATTCACACACCGACGGCAGAGGCGACCACGCAAGGTGCCAACCTGCTCATTGGGAGCAGTTAGGGGTTAAGCGTCTTGCTCTTGTTTTTTTATTTTAAACAATATTTGTATTGGGTTTTACAGTACACAAGTCAGGTTTTCATTGCCATCAATAATTTTTAGTTCCTTTTCTCCACAAGTGTACACACAAGTATACCCCCCTCCCCTTATCTCTCTCTTAGCATCTTTAAGTCCACTTTTACTGTTATAGAAATAATACATACATTCAATGGTACCTCCAGTAAGATAACTCGTACATAGATCAAAATGATAATACATAAAAACATCTTTACAACACCTTCAATGACATGCCTCTGCTCTCCCCAGGGGTTCACTGACCACGGGAGAATAAAGTGTATTATTATTATTATTATTATTATTATTATTATTATTATTATTATTATTATTATTATTATTATTATTATAATTATTATTATTATAATTATTATTATTATTATAATTATTATTATTATTATTATTATTATTATTATTATTATTATTATTATTATTATTATTATTATTATTATTATTATTATTATTATTATTATTATTATTATTATTATTATTATTATTATTATTATTATTATTATTATTATTATTATTATTATTATTATTATTATTATTATTATTATTATTATTATTATTATTATCATCATCATGAACAGCATAGTCTGGCGTCTCTGCACCTGGCGAGATACTCGGAGCAAAGCCAGTGAGAAGAAGCCTGAACTGTCGCCGTCGACACACTTCTTCAATCAATATGAGAATGAAATTAATTCAATGAAATGAGAAAACATTTATAAATAAACACTAACCTTCTTACTGTCTTATACTATCATGCTCTCTTCCTACTATACTAATATGTCTTTACTACTATGCAAGGTTGTGGAAAAAAAGTTAGCACACCGTCTGCCGTGTTCCCAAGTTTAATTTACTATAACACAGCGTTTTGGCCTGTGGCCTTTGTCAAGTGTCCTTGACTTGACAAAGGCCACAGGCCTTTCGTACTGTATTGTACCCATTCTGCAACATGTTAATAACATTTTCAATCAATCAATCAATCAGCTCTGAGTGCAGCTCTGTCTTCCGTCCACCAGGTGGTGCCAGTGGGCTCGGGCCAGGGGGACGTGGTGGAGGTGAACGGACGCAACGTGGAGAGGGAGTTCTTCGAGGAGGTGGTGGCGATGATGAAGAGGAGCGCGTCGCCCCTCAGACTCCTGGCGGTGGAGGGGGGCGGCTAAGACGCGCTGACGAAGAGCGGGCTTCCGGTCACCGCACGTCTCGTCCTCTACCGCAGCATGCAGGTCAGGGGTCAGGAATCAGAAATCAAGTTTTGTTTGATTTGTCACACATATATAAGGTACATAAATGTGTTGTAGTACTGGCAGGGGCGTAGCTGGGGGGTAGCTTAGGATGATTCCAAGGGCCCGGCCCAAATCTTTTTTTTTTTTTTTTTTTTTCTAGACATCACTCAGGTGTATTATTGATGCTCTCATTGATACTATGTTTGTTTCTGAAGTGTGTGTGTGTGTGTGTGTGTGTGTGTGTGTGTGTGTGTGTGTGTGTGTGTGTGTGTGTGAGAGATATATAGAGAGAGAGGGGGGGCTTTGGTAGACTATTGCATTGGTCCATTCATTGAAGATGAACGCAATGCGACATCCTTTACTATAGGCTCACCCACCAACAGTGCAGGTGCTGAACTGCTGATCCGAATGTATAGGTAAAAACCATATTATGCGTTTTCATCAATAAAGAAATGGCCAATGTTTGGCTATTGTGTCACAAAGTAAATAAACTCCCTTTGAAACGGTGACCGCTGTGTCATTTATGTTTAACGTAGACCTTTTTTTATTTGCATGTCAGCTCTTTGACTGCCTGAGTGGAGTGGACTCAACCTCGATGACTCGGACTCGGACTAGGGTAATGGGGACTTGACTCAAACTCGACTCGGGCTCTTCTTTGGTGACTCGGGACTTGGACTCGTGCTCGAACACTGGGGACTCTCGACTCGGACTCAAGATTTTGTGACTCGACTACAACACTGACATGTACATTACAGTGAAATGCTTGGTTCTGTATGAGTGGGTTGGAGTTGACTGGTGGGGGGGGGGGGGGGGGTTCCCATTACTGGCCTCATCTCAGGCTCTGCCAAGAGAGGTCTGGAGAAATTCACCTTGCAATAAGATACAGTAGAGGCAAGCGCTACCGGAGTCTCATGGCCAGTACAGAGAGACTCAGAAGCAGCTTCTATCCCCAGGCCATCAGGATGCTCAACGACAATGACACTATTTAACAACCCATCATGACTACACTCACAGCACACACATCCTCATGCACACACTCACTTTAAATAAACACTCACCTTGGGCACCCAAGTGGCGACTCATCTAACGCACTGCGTCGCGAAGCGGCCGACCCGGGTTCGATTCCCGGACCCGGCGTTCTTTGCCGAATGTCTTCCCCCCGCTCTGTCTCCCGTTCTTCCTCTCTCTCTCCCTCTGCCGAACTGCCCGGTGGAACAAACAAATAAAAACCTACCAAAAACATAATTAAAAAAAATTAAATAAACACTCACCTTAACACCCACTTTAGACACTTTAACACAATTTAATTTATATTTATTAACAAAGAGATTTGCACTACAATTCATACCTCATTGCACCTTACCCTAAGTTTTACCTCATCCCATTTCTGCATTGTACCTCACTGTTACTCTTTTTACTCTGTATTGTATATTGTATATATGTATATATTGACTGAACACTTTATTTCATGTACTTTTGACTTTTTCTATTTTATACTTTTTATCTATTTTTATCTAGCACACTCCCAGGGGCTCATACAGGAAAAAGCATTTCATGATAAAGTATTCTGTATTTTACTATGACAACTAATAAAGAAACTTGAAACTTGAACTTGAAGAGGTCACTGTTTGGCGACGTTACAGATTCTACCTTCAAACTAAATGTTTTTTTTGTTTTCCTCTTTAAGGTTTCAGAACAGCTGATGTGTGATGGAATATCGGGGGATGATTACCAAGAAGGCCATCGCTGGACAGAGGAATACCAGGAATATGGCCTATACTACTAAACTGAATCAGTAGCACTGCAGGCCCTGTCCTCTACTCTACACGCACTCCGCTGCTTCTTCTGACACAGGACTTAACCCCCTCCGTCCACATCGCACACCTTCCCTTCCTCTCTGGACCACGGCGACGGAGAACCGATCCGTCTCTCTTGACCTCTGCGACCTCCTGCTGCCCTCTTCGAGGGGAAAGTGCGATGTGAACGGAAGAGGATTACACGCCGCTTGGATTAAATTATTTATCTTAATTACTGTGTAATAATAATAAATGAAACTTTGTTTTGTTTTCAAAGAATAAACGCCATCGTGATTCATCGTATGCTGCAGCGATACTGGGGGGAGGGGAGGGGGGTGTACGCATTAAACCCATGTCGATTCGCCATATGATTGGTTTATTAAACTGTTCTTAGGCTTTTATGTAGCCTATTAGTAAGATTAAGAATACATCATGTGTTGTGTTTATTTTGACCTTTCCGTTTATAAAATAAAAGTTTTGCCATACAATTAGCCCCGTTTTTGTATTCATCAATGTATGTATCAATATCTGGAATTACTCCTATTTCCTATTAGTTGGCTATTTATATATTATATGGTTATTGTAAGGAAGTTATTGTATCTTATTTCTCAGGCTACACACATTGATATGAGCTATAACCAAACCCTTATGCAAGCCTAGCTTAATACAGGAAGTATCAGTAGGCCTACCGACCATAAAGCAATAGTCTCAATGGGTTTCAGAATAACCAGGGAGTGATACTGAAGTCCCTAAACAGTTGGTTGTTGATATATAGTCTATCCACCGACACGTTTGTTTAGGCTTCGATGTTCTTTCATGATAGGATATAATAGCTTACGTCTTCCATTGATCTCGGGAGGAAATTGGTTGTTCATGCCAAAGGTGGTGTTCTTTAACTCCCTGCCCCTACCCTTGACAAGCTCCTTCTGCTGGTGATGCTCAAAACGAGCCACTATTGCCCGTGGTCTGTCCCCTGAGGGTTTTCCCATTCTGTGTACTAGTCTAGAGAAGGTGTTCTGAACAGTGTCTCTAGGCAGTCTTAGCTGGTCTGACATAAACTCCCTTATGACTGTTTCACAGTCCTTGCTCTCCTTCTCTGCTATCCCTGTAAAAACCAGATTGTCTTGCATAGATCTACACTGTACATCCAGAAGAGATTCCTTCAACTTCCTGTTGTCTATCTCAATTATGTCTACTTTGTTTCCCATGTATTCCACCTTTCCTTTCAGCTCAGCATTATCCTTGACCAGCTCATCAATTTGTCTCTGACTGAACTCCAAGCTTTCTTTGAGGCTCTTAATTTCCTGCATCATCAAGTCCAACATATCCAGTTTATCAAGTCTCTTATTGATGGCCTGTAATGTTAGATTCATGTCAACCTCTCTTATTGTCAGCGCTTCCTCCAATGAAGCTTCCTCTGCATCTTCAATGTCAGAATGTGATCTTTTACTCAGTTTTGGCTTAATACAGTCTGTGATCTTCTGTGACTTTGTCTGAATGTTAAGTTTCATAGGCGAAATTTCAGGGGAGCTCCCACAGACCGTAGTACAATATATACATACATGAACAACACATTTAACACTGTACATAACAGAATATTTTAAATAAAGTGCATGATGAGTGGTAACAGTGATTATCAAGTCCAGGTAAGTGCATGGTGCACGTGAGGGGACAGTCAATGAGCGTTTAACAGTCTGACTGCTTGGGGGAAAAAGCTGTTCTTAAATCTTGAACTCTTGGCATGTATGGACCGGTATCTCCTCCCTGGGGGAAGGAGCTGAAAGAGGTGATGTGCTGGGTGAGACTGGTCCTTGATGATACACTTGGAGCGGTGGAGGCAGCGGGAGGTGAAGACGGAGGTGATGTTTGGTAGAGGAGTCCCGACGATCCTGCCTGCCGCCTTCACCACCCTCTGTAGAGCCTCTTGCTCTGCCTTTGTGCAGCTGGAGAACCACACAGACACACCGTAGGTCAGCACACTCTCTATAGTTACTGTCTGTACAATACTGCTGTAGGCCTATAATACTTATGTAAATAAGTAAGGCAATTGAAATATATCTGCAGTACAGCTCAATACACACAATTGTTAAGGGGATGCAGACCAGAGAAAGACTTCCGTCTTGTTTACATCAGGGTCCCCCATTTTCAATTCATCATAAATGTACAGTTCCCTCCCCCTTGTATATATTTACTGTATGTCACAAATGTAACAGTACTGAATGGTCTGCATCCCCTTAACAATTGTGTGTATTGAGCTGTACTGCATTCTGCAATCTGTTAATAAAGTTTTCAATCAATCAATCAATCCGGGCCTGTGACGGTCACTGTATCACCTCTCACACCTATCACACCTATCACACCTATCACACCGATCCCACCGATCCCACCTATCACACCTATCACACCTCTCACACCGATCCCACCTATCACACCTATCACACCTCTCACACCTATCACACCTCTCACACCTATCACACCTATCACACCTATCACACCTCTATACCCATTCTGCAATCTGTTAATAAAGTTTTCAATCAATCAATCAATCAATCAATCAATCGGTCACTGTACCCATTCTACAATCTGTTAATAAAGTTTTCAATCAATCAATCAATCAATCAATCAATCGGTCACTGTACCCATTCTACAATCTGTTAATAAAGTTTTCAATCAATCAATCAATCAATCAATCCGGGCCTGTGACGTCACTGTACCCATTCTGCAATCTGTTAATAAAGTTTTCAATCAATCAATCAATCAATCCGGGCCTGTGACGTCACTGTACCCATTCTGCAATCTGTTAATAAAGTTTTCAATCAATCAATCCGGGCCTGTGACGTCACTTTACCCATTCTGCAATCTGTTAATAAAGTTTTCAATCAATCAATCAATCAATCAATCAATCAATCAATCAATCAATCGGTCACTGTACCCATTCTACAATCTGTTAATAAAGTTTTCAATCAATCAATCAGGGCCTGTGGCGGTCACGTGTACCCATTCTGCAATCTGTTAAAGGTGACATGTACTATAAATGTCATTTTTCAGTCTCTAGCATTGTATTATAGTAATAGGAGTTCGTATCAATGTGTTTTAGTGTCTAAATACCATATTGGCGGATTGCTCTGATTCAGCTCAGCCCCTTTCCTCCTCCAGTAAATCAGGCCATTTTGATTTGAACGTCTGAGTCACGTCATTCGGACGCTGTAGCGCACAGTGATGTGATTGGCTCTGTGGTTGGAGCTAATGCCCGCCCCCATTCTACCTAGACTAGACAGCGAGTGGAAGCCACTTCCTCATGCTGCGAGGCGGAGTGGGGCCCGACGCCTCTGCGTGCGCTCTGTGTCAAGCTTGAGTGTTATACTCTCAGTACATACTGTAGTAGTATAGACATATTAGCATAGTTGGTAGTAGTATATACATGGTAGCATAATACTAGTAAAATGAAGTAAAACAATTCAGATATTGAAGAAGTGTGTAATACAAGTTCATGTTAAAAGGATGACACAAAAAGCCAGACCGAGGGCTTGTTTCAGTTTTATAATAAACAATCAAACTGAGAATTTTTTTTCCTGTCTATTTGTTTGGTGGAAACTTGGTCACGAAGTAAAAAAAAAAAAAAAAAAAAAAGTAGTGCCGATGTAGCTAGCTATTTTTGCCATGTTCTTGTAGTGTAGCTTGCTACATTTCTCTGGGGATAGCTTCCATTGTAGTTGAGCTATATTTAATCGAGAGTAACTTGTAGTGTAGCTTGCTACATTTTCCAAGTAGCTTGCCCATCACTGCCTATACGGATGACATACTTTCCTCCAAAATAAATGTATCATATCATGTATCATGTAGAGCAAAATACAGTAAGACCAACATCAGTGAGCATCACGTTGTAAATGTTGAGAGTGAGAGCCTACCTGCACCAGTGTCATCAAGAAGACTGAGTAGGGTTGATACAACATCATTTAACATACAAAGAGATTGTTTCATTTGTGGGAAGGCCAGTACTCGACCAGAACCTCTGACAGCCATTACAACTGGTACAGGCAAGAGTACCAGAGACAAGGTCCTTCATGCAGCATCTGAAAGGCTTGATGAAGATGTACATCTTCGGCTACTTTCATACCCAGATCTCTTTGCGTATGATGCCAAATATCATAGAAGCTGCCGTGCACACTACATATCTGAACGAAATATAGCAGCTGCCAGGCGAAGACAAGAATAAAAAAAGCAAACCATTATCTATGACAACGCCTTTATTAAGCTCACTGAAGACATTGATAAAACAGTATTGTCTGAAGATATGAAAGTGATGACTCTAATCTCTTTGACTGATAGTTATGATGACATACTGAAGACCCTTTTCTGAGGAAGAAGATGAGACCACGGTCCAACACAAGAAATATAGATCCTGGAAACTGAAGGAAAGGCTCATACAGCATTACAAGGATAGGCTGGTATTTGTCGCATGTGCCGGAAAGTCAGATCTGGTGTGCTCTGAGAGTATGCCCGTTGGTTATGCAATGAGGGAAGCTGCCCAACTCACAGAAAAGACAGAAGACTGTGAGACAACACTTCCACAGACAAGTCAGAGTCTCTCTGAAACCCAAATATTACATAGGGCTGCAGACATATTGAGGAAAGGCATGGAGCAGGTTGAACATGACTAAATCATAAATGTCAGCAGTGATCGGCTATCGCGTCTCCAATGCAGCAGTATGTACCCAACATCCTGTATGACTTTGTGAACTGGTGTGTTGATTCACACACCCACAGACATTGCCAAACATGTGATGAGGAACTAGCTTTGAAGGACAATCTGTGTGTGATTGCAATCTGCCATGATCTCATTGCACAGTGCTGTCACATCAAGACGCCAATCACACTGGGACTTGCCATTTTGATTCATCATGAGTTTGGTAGTAAGACACTCATCGATGAGCTCAGTGCAATGGGGCACTGTGTTTCCTATACAGAGGTTAGGCACTTCCTCACATCTGTGGCAGCAGACCAGATATCAAGGACAGAGAGTGGTGTCTACATCCCAACTGGCCTCACTGGAGTCTCTGAACACGGAATTGTTGATGGGAAGCATACAACATATACATATGGCTTCTGTTGTGTACCGAAGAGGCGATGTCTCCACAGCAGATAAATGCCTGGCACGGGTCCCAGAGAGGTCTCTCACCACCTTAAACACATTTGACTTGAATGGAGATAAACTTCACAGGTACATTTTGTGTATTTCTTTTTTATCTGAAATCTGTTTATGTTATGTATTTGCTCAGGGGGGGTCAGTATAAATGTATTTAGAGTATTCTGATTTGATATTTAATGCATATGATCACAAGCTTATCTTCTCATTTCAATTTTGATCTCCAAATCTCCAAAGCGGCCAGAACCACCTGAACTTCCCAAACTTGAGATACTGCACACAAACACAGCAGTCTATAAAGCTGTTTATAGCTGAAGATAGAGATCTGGTATGGAAGCTGGCCCGAAACATAAGAGAATCAGCAGCATGTCCCTGTATGGTCTGCATTCAATGCCTTCACGTCAGACACTGCTTGTCCAGTAGCCCGTGTACTCTACATGCCCTTCATAAGAGAATCACCCACATAAATCTACAAATCTACAAATCTATGATACGACTTGTACAGCGTGCTGCAGAACTGGGACAACACCATATTCTTGTGACTGCAGACCTAGCTATTTATAGAAATTGCCAATTTTGGACTGTCTGAAAGCCTAGAGGAGGCTTTTCCTGTGGCAAGAAAGTATGCCCTCCTCTTGTATGGCCAAAAGAAAATGGAGAATGGATGTCCTTGCACCAACCTGGATGAGCAGAGGTACACACTAGCATCTACCACAGATTCATCAGCTGCAAATCTACCCCCAACAGAAGATGCCTTCCAGCAACATGTGTTGAGAGCCTTATACCAAACAGCAGTGCGGCGTCACAGCCATCTGGCCAAGCCTCTTCTCTGGAACCCAGTTGGTAGAGGGTGAAGGCTCAGAGAAGATGGGTCCATTGAACCTGTGATGTTCCAGAAAGCACCGGCACCTAAGGAAGTTCGAGACATCACCCACCTGTACTGTAAAGATGGAAACTGCAATGATGCCAGCAAATGCCAATGTCTTTCAGTGGGCTTGACTTGCACTGAGTTTTGCTCTTGCTCTTTCCCTGACTGCCCAAATATGATCCATTTTGTCACTGATGATAATGTGGATGAGTGACAGTGATGTGTTGCTGTAGATTGAAATAAAGGTGTTCTATTTCAATTTCAACCTGATTTAATTGGATCTTTGTTTCCATATGAAGTATCATAAAATGTATCATATGAAATGTATAATTTATTAAATGTATTATAAATATATTAACATAGACCAGAACATTACCTCAAGTGACTTTACTTTGCAGTAACATTGAACTTGTCAACATGCTTCTCACCACTGATAATGGGCTTTGGACTGAAGACTTCATTATGTCAATGTTTCATTTTTCTTTAATTTAGGACACCTCATACTTTTACTGATGTAACTCCCTGACCATGCATGCTATATTTACACGTGTGGTATTGCTGGATTCAGCACAACCACACCTTTCCGAAAAGCCCTCATCTGTGTTTCTATGACAATCCATGGCAGAGGTACTACAAAGTAAATGAGAACATTCTGCATATAATTTACATTTTTTACATTTCCGCTTATTTTAAGTATGTGTACATAGGTATATATTTCCTACATGCATAAAGATATTCACATCCAGGTTTTTCTATTAGGTTAAGCAACTGTCTGACTGCTAGCATGCCAATTTTGAAAGCTCTTGGAGCTTGTATTATTAATCTACATGAGTTTATATGTCTCAACTCCCATACGGCCAGGCTATATTTTGGTTATTTTTTCCTTTGGGGGTGTATAACAATATCTATCAATTGACCTATTTTTGCAGTAATTTTTTTTTATACAAGAATCCATTTCATATATGGGAGACCTTAGAGCTGAGGAAAAACAATGTTGTGTTTTGTTCTACCTCCGGTAGGGGTATCTCAACATTTTGGGGGCATTGTCACTAGGCTAAGAGAGGGAGAGAGAGATGGAGAGAGAGGGAGCAAATTATAATTACAGAGGTGTTCCATAAACTCACAGGAATTGTGTAAAAGTGCCCAAATAGTGAAAGAAATAGTAAAATAGTTCCCTTTTAACATTTGAAAGGCATACATTGTTGTCATACAGAAGTACAGAATACTTTTATCCAAAATGCTTCTCATTGTCGCGCCACATCTCCCGAGTGCAGAGCTGTGCCCCACTGCCTTTCACATCGCGCCACGCTTAATCATTTAACATTTGAAAGGCATACATTGTTGTCATACAGAAGTACAGAATACTTTTATCCAAAATGCTTCTCATTGTCGCGCCACATCTCCCGAGTGCAGAGCTGTGCCCCACTGCCTTTCACATCGCGCCACGCCACATCTCCAGAGCTGTTTAATCACTTTCCCCACTGAGTTACCATACACCATACGCTATACAATATACTGGTCAAGTCCGCGTTCAAGTACAACACAGCGGCGGCCTCTCTCGCTGCCGCGTCTGCTGCTGCGCGGCGTGGCCGCGGCGTGTCACGTGGCCATCACGGCCAATCAGGGCAACCCCAGAAATAGAATCCGTTGCGGAAGCGGTACGCGCCGGCGGGCCCCCCCCCCCCTCCCTCTCTCTCTGTCTCTCTCTCTCTCTTTCCCTCCGGAGTGTGTGCAGAGGTGTCGGGTTTCGCTCTGGAAGAAGCTCTCTCTCTCTCTCTCTCTCTCTCTCCACCCCCCCCCCTCTCTCTCTCTCTCTCTCTCTCTCTCTCTCCCTCCGGAGTGTGTGCAGACTGCAGAGGTGTCGGGTTTCGCTCTGGAAGAAGCCTCTCTCTCTCTCTCTCTCCCACCCCCCTCTCTCTCTCTCTCTCTCCCACCCCCCCCCTCTCTCTCTCTCTCTCTCTCTCTATCTCTCTCTGTCTACCACTCGCAGACTGTGTTTGCTGACTGTCACTCAAAGTGCTTATGGGCGGGGCCATAACAGCCTGAAATCTTGAAGCTGGAAAATGATGGTTGAGTACTTGATTAGAAATATAAAACAATGCATTTTTTTGAAAAAAACCTTACAGATGTCTTCAATAGACTAACAGGAATTGTGTAAAGTGGCCCAAATAGTGCTAGGAATCAATCAATCAATCAATCCTGCAGTGCAACGTGACCCAAATGCGTGTTGCTTTTTAACAGCGGAGCAGTGCAAGAATGTGACAATGTGACCATGTGACCACGGCAGCGCGAGAGAGCGGCAGTGCGGAAATATTGTTATTCTCTAAGACAAACGCTAACCTTAACCAGCTCCTTAACAGCGCCTAAACTTAACCGTTCTAACCTTAACCAACTCCGAAACAATGCCTAACCTTAACCTTAACCTTAACCATGCCTAACCTTAACCTTAACCATAGAAAGAATATTGCCATTCTCTAAGACAAACTCTAACCTTAACCATCTCCTTAACAGCGCCTTAACTTAACCGTTCTAACCTTAACCAACTCCGAAACAATGCCTAACCTTAACCTTAACCTTAACCATGCCTAACCTTAACCGGCGAAAGAATACACGTTAAAAAAAAAATTGATGGGATTCGAACTAGTCACCAACGGACCGCAGGACCGCAGGACCGCTGCGCTGCCAGGTGAGCTGAGCTTCGAATGAAAATCATGGCGGATTAGGGCTACATAATGCTGCAAGCTCTGCCGCTCCGCTCTGCGGTTGCCGCGCCTGCCGCGGGGCGTGTCGCAGCCAATCAGGGAAAACGCGGAAGCAACAGCAGCACTGCTCCGCTGTTAATAAGCAATAGGCGACCCAAATCAGCCAATGCCCGCAGTGCAACACTCCAATTCAGCCATTGGGTGGGACGGTCACGTGACCCAAATCAGCCAATGGAAGCGAGGGGCCTCAGCCCACCGGTGCCTCAGCCCGCCGCTACTGTGGTGGTTCTGCCCTTATATATATAGAACACTAGATAGCTTGCCCGCGCTGCCGGCCAATGGAGAGTGACGTCACCGAACCGCCGCCATCTTGCTCCAGTTAGCCTTGAGTGAGAGTGAGTGAGCTGCACAGACAAAAATACTCATAACTCGCTGAAATATAGACAGATTTACAAACGGTTTGGTTTATTACAAGCATTACTAACGTGGCTAGGATTCAAGCGGTTTGTAAATAAAAACGTCTTTATTTTTATTTTTTTTTATAAGTATGCAGTATCATAACTACATCTTTGATGTTTATAGCAAACCAACCCGTTTGTAAATCCGTCAATATTTCAGCGAGTTATGAGTATTTTTATCTGTGCAGCTCACTCACTCTCACTCAAGGCTAACTGGAGCAAGATGGCGGCGGTTCAGTGACGCTGGTGACTCCGCCTTAAGCTATCTAGTGTTCTATAGATATCTATGGTTCTGCCCTTCTGCAGCTGCATACTATTGAAGAGTGTAGAAACTGGCGTCGGCCAATCAGAGAGCGTCTGCCAGAAATGCGGCTACCTTTGGTAAATACGCCTATGGGAGTGTCTTAACTCTCTCTCTCTCTACGGCACTGGTTGTAACCAGTAGTTAGGAGAACGCTCCCTTCTACTCTACTACGGTGCAGAACAATGCAGGTGAGAATGTGGACAGTTTGGGGTTTCGTTTGGTTGCTACTATTATTGCTTTGTACATGTTGCTGTGTGTTTGTGAAAATACCAATGACTCATTTCAAGGTAAAAGCGAGTTGCCTGGTTGGATAGCATTATCGACAGCTAGCCGGTCGATGTTAGCTTAGCTAGCGAGCAGAGAGCACTGCACTTCCGGGTTACATTGACTTCACGGGGGGGGGGGGGGGGAGACACATGGATGAATGTGGATGAGAGCCTTGACCATAGATCAGGGGTCAGGAACCTTTTTGACTGGGAGAGCCAAATATTTCTAAATATATTTCATTGAGAGCCATATAGTATGTTTAACGTATAATAAATTAAATATGTCTTACTTTTAATGCGACTTCTGGTGCTGCATGGTTTTGCTGATGATGGCCTTGTAATCTGGTTCATACCTGGTGAGGTTGAGCTTCAGGCGTTGAGGCTTCCATCAGTTAAACGTGAGCGTAGGTTGGTCTTAATGTTCCTCATATGCGAGAATGACTGCCCACATGCATATGTAGAGCCAAACATGGTCAATACGGCAATACTCACGCTGCATTGTGTGGTATGTCACAGGAAGCTCGTTCCAAGTTTTAAGAATCAGCTGGTCTTCAGGTTGAAGATTTTTTATTTCTGTCCACTTGTGTTCCCTCGCCAGCCCTGCTCGCTATATCTTTAGCTACAGATACTATTAGCTGTATCTTCAAAACTAATTTCTGTTACTTTTAAATGACACAGTATTATTAAGAAATATCACAAGTATAATTTTTTTTTTTATTTTTTTTTTTTTACTCAAATTTCTGGGAGCCATATATGGCTCGCGAGCCATAGGTTCCCGACCCCTGCCATAGATGGTAGCTACGGCTTGATCCAATATACTTTTTATAATAGTCTCCTGAACACAGAGACCAATCTCAAGTCGGCACTTTCTCTATTGGATCATGTCTCCTGTTTGCGGACGACTCAGCCCTGCTGGTCTCTGACAAGAACAAGTTACAGGTTGAAAAAACCCTCAGCTCGGAACTAGGCAGAATCTGCATATGGCTCGCTGATAACAAACTATCCAGGGTGTCCGCGGATCCTTAAAAAGTCTTAAAAAGTCTTAAATTGGTTTATCAATAATTAAGGCCTTAGTTTGTCTTAAAATGTCTTAAATCCATTTTCAGAGGTCTTAAAAATGCCATAGAAAGGAAAGATAAAATGCCATGTCATGTTTTATTATGAAATCTGGGGAAGTACGGTTAACGGGAGATAAAGTCGGGAGTTTTTATTGACCGCGTTGTAGCATCACGCAGACCGGAATGGGGCGGAACCAACACGGGTCCTTATGTTGGCCGGGAACAATTTCAGTGTAGTCTAGCTAACGTTAGCAAGGCGAAGCGGAAGCGATAACGTTACGTTTAGTTTAGCATTTGCACTCGTTAATATGGGAAAGTGCCAATTTAACGAGAACTGGCTCGACAATCCACTGTTTGCGCCATGGTTGGTCCCAGTCAAAGACCATTACGAGGCCTGCTGCAACAACAAAAAAAGAGCAGTCGAGTCGCACATGCTGAGCAGCGCTAAGCGTACCTCTGCAAAAACGGCGCCTGCAAACTACTATTTCGAATTTCTTTTCGGCCCCGCCATCTCAGGTAGGACTATAACATCTGCACCAACAGAAGTCTGGATAACATGCGGCTCCACGCCAACACTTGAAGCTGAGGTCTTAACTTGAAAATAATCTATTCACGGATGTAAACAAGGACACGTTTGTGTTTATGTTCGATGAGTCACCCACTATGTATTTTTTCCTCCCACCCACCCCCTCCTAATGTACAGTATCCTCCCATCATATGTATGTTAGGATCTATGGGTAACAGTACTGTATATTTGCATATCTTATATGTCACAAATGTAACAGTACCATATACCTGTATGTCCCTATGCCATAAATGTCATGTATGTTGAGTGTCATAAATGTTACTATGAATTGAAAATGGGGGACCCTGATGTAAACAAGACTAAAGTCTTTCTCTGGTCTGCATCATCTTAACAATTGTGTGTATTGAGCCGTACTGTATTGTACCCATTCTGCAATCTGTTAAACAAAGTTTTCATTCATTCAACCAAACCACATAAACAAAACGACTGGATGAATAAATGAAAAACTTTATTAACAGATAACAGATCAATACACACAATTGTTAAGGGGATGCAGACCAGAGAGACTTTCGTCTTGTTTACATCAGGGTCCCCCATTTTCAATTCATAGTAACTGTACTGTTACATTTGTGACATATGCAAATATACAGTACTGTTACCCAGAGATCCTAACAGAAAATATATACATATGATGGGAGGAGACTGTACATTAGGGGGGGGGGGGGGGGGGGGGCGTTGGACATTTACGGTGCCCAGTTTCTAATGCAGCCTCCCGTAGGTGCTCTTTAAGAGCGGTTTTGAATGTGGGCAGGGGTAAAGTGGGTTTTAGGGAGTGAGGTTAAGCAGTAGTCTGACCAGTTTGTTTTGTGATGTTTGTAATCTTGTTTTAGGGCCTTTGAGGTGCTTTGGTACCATGAGGTGCAGCATAGTCGTAGTACCTTGAATGAGTGCTCCTGTAGAGTCTTCAGGGTATTCCTGTTACCAGAGAGGAGATCCGGCACAAGAATCTAGTTTGTTGGTTGACTTTTTTGATACCCTGGGGAGGTGGTAATAGTTATGTGTTCTGACAGGTATCAGTCCTATGGTGATAATCATGTGTTCTTACAGGTATCAGTCCTATGGTAGTATGTGTTCTGACGGAAATGTGGCTGTTGCACTTGCTGCTTGGCCCCTGGTATATTTTGTATAGCTATATTTGCTATTTATGTTTGGTCACCCCTTTGTTGAAATTCATCCAATCCAGTTACTCCTTTGAGTTCAAGATTTTTAAGTTTCAAAGTTATTTTTTAATAAACATCTTTGACCAACGTGTCCTAAACTTAAACTAATTGGTGTCGTTGCATGATTTTTGCCATTTTGTTATTGTGAAATTGTATTAATTTATTCTGAGTGGCATTAAAAAGTCTTAAAAAGCCTTAAATCTGACTGGGCTAAACCTGCAGATACCCTGCTATCATTACACATGGGCAAAACAGAGTCCTTCTCTTCGGTTCAAATAACAAACTCAGCAAGACCGACGGCTTCTCAGTTACAGTGGGTGACAATATTGTCACAAGGAAAGATGAAATTACCTACCTGGGTTCCATCCTAGAGGCTAATCTCTCCTGTGACAAAATGGCATCCAATGTAATAAAAAAGTCAACCAACGAACTCTATTCTTGTACCGGATCTCCTCTCTGGTAAACAAGAACACCCTGAAGACTCTGGCAGGAGCACTCATTCAGGGGTACTACGACTATGCTTGCACCTCATGGTACCAAAGCACCTCAAAGGCGCTAAAAACAAAATTACAAACATCTCAAAACAAACTGGTCAGACTACTGCTTGACCTTACTCCTAGAACCCACCTCACCCCTGCCCACTTTGACAACCTAGGATGGCTTAGAGTAGACGACAGAGTACAACAACTTGCAATGGGCCTGGTCTACAAGATACACTACACGACCAAGGTACCCATGTACATGTCAAAATACTTCCCAAAGGTCAGTGAATACCACGATCACAACACCAGAGGGAGCTCCACAAATCATGTTAAACCCAGATTCGGCTCAAATAAGGGACTAAACACGTTTCGCAATTATGCCACATCAATGTGGAACGCCCTACCCAAAGCTGTAAAGGAATGTGGATCACTACCCACTTTAAAAACCTCTCTCAAGGGACACCTACGGGAGACTGCAATTCAACACTGGCCCCTGTAAATATCCTAACCCAACCCCCTCCAATGTACAGTCATTTACCTAGTATGGTTTTGTCAATAGTTCAATGTACAATTGTGTTTGTTTGTACAGTGTCTCCTCCCCCCCCCCCCCCCTCAATGTACAGTGTTACTTGTTTATACAGTGTGCCCCCCGCCCCCCCCCCCCCAACCACCTCCAATGTAAATTACCCAGTATGGTTGTCAATATCCCAATGTACCCAAACCCCCCCACCCAACCTCCTCCAATGTACAGTTTCTACGTCAAATGTATATACTCCCTTTTCTTGACTCCTTCTGTATCACAAACAGTACTGTATTTGCAAATCTGGTATGTCATAAATGTATAGATGTAGCAGTACTGACTATCTGTATGTCATGTATGTCATATATGTCTATATGAATTGAAAATGGGGGACCCTGATGGAAACAAGACAAACGTCTTTCTCAGGTCTGCATCCCCTTAACAATTGTATGTATTGAGCCGTACTGTATTGTACCCATTCTGCAATCTGTTAAATAAAGTTTTCATTCATTCATTCCAGCACCCCCACAGCCGCAGCTACAACACGTTTCGCAATTATGCCACGTCAATGTGGAACGCCCTACCTAAAGCTGTAAAGGAATGTGAATCACTACCCACTTTCAAAAACACTCAAAACACCTACGGGAGACTGCAATTCTAAACTGGCCCCTGTAAATGTCCTAACACCCCCCCCCCCCCAATGTACAGTAAATGACCAAGTATGGTCTTGTCAATATTCCAATGTACAGTTTTGCTTGTTCAGTTGTACAGTGTCGCCCACCCACTCCTACCCAACCACCTCCAATGTACAGTTTCTATGTCAAATGTATATACTCAATTTTCTGGACTCTTTTCGTATCACAAACGGTACTGTATTAGCAAATCTGGATGTCATAGATGTAGCAGTACTGTCTATCTGTATGTCATGTATGTCATATATGTTATGATGAATTGAAAATGGGGGACCCTGATGTAAACAAGACGAAAGTTTTTCTCTGGTCTGCATGCCCTTAACACTTTAACTGCCGGAAAACGCTTTACAGCGTCATTCCCGGCCATGCTCAAGTTGCCGAAGGACGCTTTACAGCGTCTTTAATATCAATATTTCAAAAATCTGTGATCGGATTCATATTTCCCCTCCACTGGCCTGAGATCCACCAGGAGGACCCACTGAGCTCTCTGGCGGTTCAGGAGCGCCATCTGGTGGCCGATCGGCGCAATCGCCAAACAGGAAGTGCTATGGAGGTTGTGCTGGTCGGCCATATTACTTCCGGGCACTCGGTACATGTCCCGGGACTCTGGCTCGTCACAATATAATAGCGATCCATTGCCAATAACTCGATAAACAACATGATTTGGACGTATATAGTATTATACAAGCTGGAAATGGTTCATCAGGATAAACATCCCATAATCGAAAACGGTCTACACCACGCTGATCGTCCAACGGCGCGAGGAAGATCCGGTAAGATCCAGCGTTATTTTCTAACGTATTCCATATAAACTGTTATGATGAACATATGACCCACACTAGATGAATGATATAACGCTGCCCACGGAATTATAAACGATCCCCCGCC
This sequence comes from Notolepis coatsorum, assembly GCF_963971535.1. Classification (NCBI taxonomy): domain Eukaryota; kingdom Metazoa; phylum Chordata; class Actinopteri; order Aulopiformes; family Paralepididae; genus Notolepis; species Notolepis coatsorum. Next base: position 105,599,079 of record NC_140175.1, read on the forward strand.
CATCCGGTCATCATCAGATCATACGTAGATCATTCTAGAAGTACGTCCAATTGAAATTTTTTATATCGCCCCGATTGCCATCAAACTGTGTTTCATCATCAATATAATGCATTTGGGGCTATAGATCACGTTCTGGAGAAAGCTGCAGAAAGAGATGAAAACATACTTATACATTAGACCATACTTTACTATGAATATGTGAATGAAAAAGTTTAACGTTGCTACACAATGAACAATACATATAGGACTTTGAATGGGCCCTAATAATGGCAATGTAGCAATAGAATTAAAAAAGTTATAGCCATGCAAAGAAGGGGTACTTATCCATAGACAAATAGAGCTGGCAACCCATGGTATAGCATGAATTTAACCTCCGGCACCCATAGTGTTAACAATTTTATGTATTGAGCTGTACTGTACCCATTCTGCAATCTGTTAATAAATTTTTTTCAATCAAACAACCACTTACGTCAAGGCTCTCATCCACATTCATTAATGTTCACCCCCGCACGCTCTCATCCACATTCATTAATGTTCACCCCGCGCGCTCTCATCCACATTCATTAATGTTCACCCCGCGCGCTCTCATCCACATTCATTCGTTAATTTAAGAGGTTAATTTACCACCACTGTAAATCGGACAAAGGGCACTAGAGAACACTTATAAATTCACACACTTGAATGAAGCAAACAAATGCCTTAATATTAAAATCAAACTTTATTTGTATAGAACCTTTTATACAAGAGTTGCAGCTCAAAGTGCTTCACAGCAGTAAAAAAAGACAGGCATAAAATTAGCACAAAATTGGCCGATCAAGAGCAATGCATAACGTGCAGACATAAAATAACTAAATAAGCATAGATTAGTTGATTAATCTAAACTATTAATTTACCAGAAAAATCAACAACAATTGATTATATTTGCAATTTAATATTTCAAAATGTTTAATGAGTAACACAGCCTAGGGTGTAGGCAATGGAGTCAGAGTTCAGAGTTTGTATGGTTGCAGACGAGCGCAAAGTGCCCATAGTGTGTATCTGTGTTCTATCTATGATCATCTGTCTTTGTTCAGGTTCCATCAGGAGAGACCAGTCTCCCCTGTACCCAGCTGTGTGTTCATAAAGAGTGACTGGTCCATGGATAAACCAACTTCAAAGATGGACACCAGTCACAAGAGAGGTCAGATCTCATGACATATTCAGTCTCTTCTGTATTTCTATAAGGGACCAGTGCTCTGCATGCTGTACTGTTTACCATGTATGTTTTCTGAGAGTTTCACATCTGTGATTGAATTGACACTTTCCTCAGATGTTGTTGATATAGTGTATTAGTAGTAGTGGTGTAACGGTACGTGTATTCGTCACGTGAATTTACGGTATGGGTGTTACGGTACATCCAGGCATACGAAGAATACGTCTCATACCACTAGGTGAAACTAGGGTTGCACATTTGACAAATGTATGCTCATTGCTCAATGGGCCTCATTCAACAATACTCTCTTATTATTTTTCTTATATTCTTGCTTGCCTGTCTGTTAACACATTCCCTGCCACGCAATTTGAGCATCTTATACCACTCTCTGCCACCACTCTTAAGTCTATGGAGATGTTCACCTTCTTTGCAGGGCTATAACTTTTTAAATTGTATTGCTAAATTGACATTACTATGGCCCATTCAACATCGATTATCTATCGTTCAGGATGTGGGAACGTTATACTTTTTCATTCATACATTCATACGAAAATACCGTCTAGAATATAAATATGTTTTTATCATTTTCTGCAGTAATTCATAGAACGCTAGTTATAGGCCTAAACGCATAATATAGATTATCGATTGCAGAACTGTTTATTCGTGATACACTCTAGATAAAAAAATTCAACTGAATACGATCCTAAACGTTATGACTCATCATGCGCGGATGAACGGGGTGGGGGGGGTCATTTATAAGTCCGTGATCGTCAGTAAATGCTTTATGTAGTATGGGTTGATTTATTGATCAGTTGGTTTGTAAACAAAGAAATGTACAATCGCCTTGAAAATGACGTCAGCGTCCTCTTACCGTTGGCAGATGAGACTGGAGCAAAAAGATCCCACTTATTTGACGGCGATCGAGTCGATCCATTTCCGGTTTGTATAATAATAATAACAGCCCAGGGGAGCTCCAGTAGCTCACCACGTACCGCGAGTGCTATTTCAGCGCCGTGGACAACCGTGCTCGTCACGGATCTGGGGCTGAGCGCGTTCGAATCCCGGACGGCAGCCGTGCCTTTCCTAGAGTGTCTTCCCCCCCATCTGAACCCTTTCAGCCTGCTTCTGTCGGTCGAGCTTGACCAAGTATAAATGCGATAAACGTATAAAAGAGCCAGGGAAATGGCCAAAGTTTAAAAAAAAAATAATAATAATAATAACAGCCCAAATCATGTCGATTATTGAGTTATGGCAGCGATCCATATACACAGTGTGTGTCTTGAGTCCCGCGACACTATGTGAGTGCCGGACACATTTCCCAGACGCACCGAGATCGACTCGTCCATTTCCGGTTTGGTAACTCGCCGATCATCCACCAGGCGGCAGTATTGAAGCGTTGCAGAGTTGTGCAAGCTCCCACTGCATCAGACCAGGCTCCGTGAGGGAATTATGAATAACATGGCGAAAAAATTAAATATGATCTCAATAACGTTGTACGCCGTGGAATGGCAGAATTAGCATTAACTTGAAACACGTCGTAAGCCGTTTCCAGCACTGGATGTGTTAAGAGAACAATAAGAAAAGCCACCGCCACATTCATCAAGCCGTTCTTAACGTCGAAATCTGTGCGTACCCAGGAGATTTGCATGATGAATCCCACTCATTCTTAACTCAAAAGCACGTTTGCGCTAAATTCATTTGCATACAGACACGCCCACCATCTCCTTATAAGGGGAATGAAGCGGGTGTAAAACAGCTGAGTTTCGCCATCTGATCCCTGTCTGATATATTCAACAGGAAGAGCTTTGCGATCTCAAAATGACGCACACGCACGTCTCACGACTCAGTGCATGTGTGTGTGTTCCTGTGGGTCGCTCATCGCGTGTGTGTGTGTTAATCTGATGACAAATAAAGACTTGTACTTATACGTATACGTACTATGGGTGTCCCCGACTAAGGATTTGGATGGTCGACTATGATTGGCCAACATTTGCCTTTAGTCGACTATTGGTCGACTAAAAATATATATATTTTTTAAAGTATAATATTTAAAAATTTTAAATAAAAAAAAAAAAATTTAATCATTCCATTTGGGCTGTGGGGGTGCTTAATGTCTGAAGGAGTCGACTGAAGGCTTCTTGTCCTCTGCAAAAGCATGCAATTGGTCCACTGATGGATACATCTTGATATTTGTCTAGTCTAGTGTGTTCATTAGATGGGTGAAATCCTCTTTCTGTGTTTGTTTTCGTAGGCAGTTAGCCTCTGGTATGCGTGCCATTAGCGTTAGCCACACTTCTAGGTCTCTTTTCTTTTGGAAAGAATGATAAAAAAAATAGAATTTTTGTTTTTGTTTTTTATATTCGATTATAGGTTGGCCAGTCGACTACGGCTCCTTTTGACCGATTAGTCGACTAATAGGGGTCAGCCCTAATACGTACTGTATAGTGCGAAATAAATGTGTCGAGTCAATACTGAACGACTGGCTGCGCGCTTGTCAAGAACCAATCGCGGCGCACAGTATACTGATATATATATGCCGCTGATCCATAATGCTCTCTCCTTTCAGAGAGAGATGTCATCTCTCTCTGAAATGTCCGTGGAGAGATGTCATCTCTCTCTGAAATGTCCGTGGCTAAAACTCAGAGTGCGCTCAGAACTTTAGGTGTGGAGTGGAGCAGAGTTTTGATTGATTGAACATTTTATTAACAGATTGCAGAATTGGTACAATACAGTACAGCTCAATACACACAATTGTTAATGGGATGCAGACCAGAGAAAGACTTTCGTCTTGTTTACATCAGGGTCCCCCATTTTCAATTCATCATAACATATATGACATGCATGACATACAGATAGACAGTACTGCTACATTTTCATCTATACAGCGAAGAGAGGAGAGGTTGTAAAATGCGTATTGCGTACGGCCTGGGCAGCCAGCATCTAACTGTTCTAACGGCAATATATAATCCATTTCAGAAGCAGAATGCACACAATAAGTTATAATAATAATTATTATTGAAAAGTTCAGCATGGGTTTATAAATTTGTATTTGGGGGCAATTGACCAATGGTTTGCTTTCAACCCATGAACTCCTTCCTCTCTCACCATTTTATATATATTTTTCAATTTTCAATTCTAAAACTGTATTGTATTATATTGTTTGTTTTGTAAAGTGTCTTTGAGAATTAGGAAAAGCGCTATATAAATCTTATGTATTATTATGAATGGTAGGCTTTTAAAAATGTTTCTCATCTGGGTAAGCATTTCTTATTTCGGTATGAGTGCTCTCGACCACTCTTATAATTTGTTCTTGCCTGAGAAAAAAAGCAACAATAAGAAAACTTTGCTGAATCCCAGGTAAGAACAAAGTAAGAGGAAATGCTAGTTAAGAACAAAATCTGTTCTTATATCGCTTCATGCATGAGGCCCAATATCTTTACTTTACTTTACACTGGCTTACTAACAGTCTTAACACAGAAGGTCATTCATTTAACGTTGAATATCAAGCTTGTATTGCCACATTTAGATGATGAATAAAACGTTGAAGCTTGTAAAGGCAGGATGACAAGCCGACATAACAAATTAACCGCACACTCTGCACTGGGCTGTTTCCACCCCTCGTCCCCCTTACTACAGGTGTGCCTGAAAATAAAACCATGAATGAATGATGTGTTTGTAACACAGCAGCAGGGTCATTACACAAGGCTGAAAATTCATTATTTTCTTGTTCGCCTAATAATGTTAACGAATGGAAAGACACACATGCACACACACTAACGTGTGCCAACGCTACTTTCCCTTCACAGTTGATCCGAGAGAGAAAAAAACGCAAACATACTTTTTCTGATCTGGACTGGTCCTCTGAGCTCCTCCAGTTAAGCTGCAGTGTTTAAATCCAAAATATTGATAAATCCTCTGCCATTGTTGTGTAACAATGTCTCTGCTTCACGTGAAGTAAAATGTACTCTAGAAGTGAAAGTATAGACCAGTGGGGGGAGGGGGCACTAGGCAATTAATTTACTCAAGTGGATTCCTGAACACAAGAATGACACCGTTATCACTGACTGACTACCGCGGCAAGCCTAGGTGGAACTAAGTATAACTTAATAAAAAAACATTATATTTAATAATAAATATATAATAATCATTCTAACTATTTTTTTCCTGTTGTACCGAACAGTGACTCCAAAACCGAGGTACATACCGAACCGTGGCTTCTGTGTACCGTTACACCCCTAATTAGTAGTGTAATAGAATAAACATGGTCTTAATAATAAACTGAATCTTAAATTAGATTCAAATGTATTGTCATTATACAGCACAAGTAGAGTACAACAAAAATAAGCTTGTCATCCAACCAGAGTGCAAATGTAACAGTACAGTGCAATATACAATGTACAGGTGATTAAACTTGGTAGAAAATATATAATTTAGTTCTACTGCGTGTTGTACTAATCGGATGTATGTACAGAGTTGTAGTATTATATGTACAGTGATACAGGTATAAAGACGGTATATTAGTAGTAGGGGTGCATGATATTGATTTTTTGATATCGATACCGATAACTTTCTGCTCCTCAAGGTCGATGCCGATAACCGATATATATATATTTATTGTATTATATATATATTTATTTATTGTATTATAAATATATTTATTGTATTATAATTTTTTTTCTTATGTATATTCCTGTAGTTTTGACCTAACCAGATTTATCATGACATGAGCGTTACTACTATGAACAAAACCAAGCCAAGAGAACAGTTTTGACTCTTCAAATAAAGTGACTATATTTATTTTTCCAAATATAATTTGAGTCAATCACAAAATTCACAATCCGTCAATGTCATTAACAATGTGTTTCCCTAAACAATGAGTGAACTAAAAACCAACAGGTATTATGCTTTGTCAGTAGGGATGGGTACCGGTACCTGTGAATCGATACTGGTACCCAAGGGTACCTTTTTTCGGTACTTTAGTCTAAAAAAAATCTACCTACCTCAGTTGTGAAAAAAGAAAATCCAAACTTCAAATACCGTAGTTTTCAGACTATAATCCGTGGCTTTTTCCCCCATTTTTCGACCCTGCGGCTTATATAACGGTGCGGCTTATATGTGGACAAAACCCGAAAATCTAAATATTGCTTTTTTTTTACTGCATTGAAATGTTATTTATCTGTTCCCTTATTTGCTTAATACAACTTGTAAATTAGTTAATTCTTGTTATTTGTCCGACAGTATTGTGTCCCAATGGGAGTCATTCTCTGTAGAGGTGGGAGTCATTCTCTGTAGAGGTGGGAGTCATTAGGCGTGTTCGAGATGGGATAGGCGGACGCAGATCTGCGCAGGTTTTACTACGGCCTCGCCAAACACGTTGCATGACGGTTAGAATGTTGTCCGACTTGCTCTGAAAATCTGACGAGACGAGGCGCGGAACTCTCGCGAGCGAGCCACGCACAGCCTTCAGAGCGAGGCTCCACAGTACCTCTCAGCCGGCTGCTCCCGGCTGGGAAGCGACTTGCTACGGTCGCGCAAAGCGCCTATTGGCTCAGAAAAGTTGTCAGTCACCAGCCACGTGACAGCCAGGGAGTTATGAGACGTTTGATTGATTGAAAACTTTATTATGTTATGCGTTATCATCATGATAAACTTCAAGCTGTCAGACACACACACACATGCGTTGTCTGTTTTGCCTCAATACTGTATATACAATTCTGTTTTGCCTCAATATACACAGTATATATATATATTGATGCAAAACAGAATTATTCAGCAGTGTGTTGTGCGTGCGGCCAGGAGCGCGCAACAAGATGGTATATGAATAGTATATTCCACTATAGCAGTATATGGTGTGCTGTACATTTGAATCTGATCTAATTTTGCACACGGCCATCGCATTATAATGAGCCGACAGGTGTGTAATGTGTGTGTGGTGACGTGAAAGCGTATCTGCCATGCGAGACTAGGCGAGAGGCTCTCGTGAAATCGGAAGTGTCCGCCTTTTTAACTCCTCCCCCGGCTTCACTCATCTACTTTCGAGGCGAACCGAAATCCATCTCGAACACGCCTATTTTCTGTAGAGGTGGGATGAGTCATTCTCTGTAGAGGTGGAGGAGTCATTCTCTGTAGAGGTGGGAGGAGTCATTATCTGTAGAGGTGGGCGGAGTCATTCTCTGTAGAGGTGGGAGGAGTCATTCTCTGTAGAGGTGGGAACTTAAAGCTCAATATAAGAACGGCCATGCACCACCACCCACAGAATCGAGAAAGAGCAATCAATCTGTCGATCCTTTCCGTGTCCGGGCCGGGTGAGGTTTCCTGTGTCGAGTCAAATTAAGCCGCAGGCTCCACTCCTTACATATGGTAATTAAACATTAAAACACATGCAGTTTATAGTCCAGTGCGGCTTATATATGTACACATCATTCAATTTAGCTGCTGCGGCTTATAGTCAGGTGCGGCTTATAGTGCGAAAAGTACGGTAACCACATTTTCAACCGTTTTCGGCTTGCCATTGCCCCGACTGCTTTGTTGTTGAATCAAGTCAAATCCTAAGTAAGCATATATTGTGCGTGTGAACGTTGACATGAAAAGAATACTTTTGTCGGGATGACGTCATAATAGCTGATATCGGCCCGATAATTATCGGCCCGATAATTATCGTGCATCCCTAATTAGTAGTAGGGATGGGACTTTCTAGCAAAAGTGCTATTCGAAAATCACTGGGCACTAGGGATGTCCGATATTATCGGCCGATATTTGCATTAAAATGTGATATCGGAAAATATCGGTATCTGTTTAAAAAAACGTTTTTTTTTTTTTTTTTACATTTCTATAAACTTTATTTACCCAGGCAAGCAAGTAAGAACAAATTCTGATTTTATTTATTGTCAAAAGTATGCATAATGTTATGTTAATTCCACAACAAGACATATGTAATGTTAATTACCTGAAATTATTCAGTTTTTTGGGGGGGGAAACCCTGAATATATCGGTATCGGAAATTAAGAGTTGGACAATATCGGTATATCGGTATCGGTAAAAAAGCCAATATCGAGCATTCGATTACTCGCGGCTATGAGAACTCGAGCCAGCTTGTGAGAATTCGTTGTAGCCAGCTAGCGTTGATTTTATTCAATGCTATCATCAACATTAGCTAAATAGCTAACCAACTAAATACAATGACAGTACCCAACTAACGTTAATGCCATTCAGAATGTATAACATAGCTACAACACACAATAACGTTAATACAATTACATGCATCATTGTTTGCAGTCGAAAGGACTTGCAGGGCTCCAGACTAACTTTTTACATTGGTTGCACCAGCACATCATTTGGGTGCACCCAAAAATGTTCACCGTGCCTTTTGCCGCTGCAATAATACATTTTAAGCGTTACCATTACCTTTTTGTCAGTTCCCATACACATTAGTAATTTCTTAAGATGTTATGTAAATGATTGTAAAAAATAACATTGTATTACAGTTAGCTCGCAAAGTCCAATCCACTTTTTTATGTCTATTTTAACACATTCAGCTCAGCTCCAGTTAGAGCTGTAGCCTGTCCCCAAGCCTGTTTTTGGGATTCGAACATTCGCCAGGGTTTTTCGAACGGATGTTTGAACCATCGTTTTTAATCATGCAAACAATGTGCTCCTAAATAGGCAGGTGTAGTGTGACGTCCCTTTGGACCGTTCGTGAGGTCCACTCGTCATTGCAAATATTTTCATGTTGAGCTATAGATTGTGGATGAATACGCACAGAAAGGTACACCATGCAAATGTTGATTTCTTCACTAGTTTAATGTGATGATATGTGTTTTTTTTTTTTAGTTCAGTACTGTCGAGTATTGACTTTAGGAAAATGTCGCACATTGCTGCGGTTGAGTAGTAGTACCTACATTACTGGTCACAGGAGGCTTCAATAACGTTTGAATGATAATCCATTTTGTGAATACATTTGTTGAAACAACTTTGTTGGCCCACGGCTCCTGCTATCTTAACGTTAGCTGCGCTCTAACGTTACATCGCTTAATTAATGTGCATAACATACCTGTGTAACGTTAAGCAGCTTGTGTTCCGCTGGGAAAGCATCACTGCATACACTTTGTTTAATCCAAACGACCATTCGGAAACGTTGTATTATGAGACTATAAAAGAGTATAAGATCATGTCCCATCCCTAATTAGTAGTCATACTGGCCAGCAGCGTAACTAGTACAGGGCTCTACAGTACAGAGCAATAAGAGACTCTGTCTTCACTAGTTTAATATGATGATATGTCTCTGGAGAGCAGTTAGAGACTGTCTTCACTAGTTTAATATGATGATATGTCTCTGGAGAGCAGTAAGACTGTCTTCACTAGTTTAATATGATGATATCGATATGTCTCTGGAGAGCAGTAAGAGACTGTCTTTACTAGTTTAATATGATGATTTGTCTCTGGAGAGCAGTTAGAGACTGTCTTCACTAGTTTAATATGATGATATGTCTCTGGAGAGCAGTAAGAGACTGTCTTCACTAGTTTAATATGATGATTTGTCTCTGGAGAGCAGTTAGAGACTGTCTTCACTAGTTTAATATGATGATATGTCTCTGGAGAGCAGTAAGAGACTGTCTTCACTAGTTTAATATGATATGTCTCTAGAGAGCAGTTAGAGACTGTCTTCACTAGTTTAATATGATGATATGTCTCTGGAGAGCAGTAAGAGACTGTCTTCACTAGTTTAATATGATGATATGTCTCTGGAGAGCAGTTAGAGACTGTCTTCACTAGTTTAATATGATGATATGTCTCTGGAGAGCAGTAAGAGACTGTCTTCACTAGTTTAATATGATGATATGTCTCTGGAGAGCAGTAAGAGACTGTCTTCACTAGTTTAATATGATGATATGTCTCTGGAGAGCAGTAAGAGACTCTGTCTTCACTAGTTTAATATGATATGTCTCTGGAGAGCAGTAAGAGACTCTGTCTTCACTAGTTTAATATGATGATATGTCTCTGGAGAGCAGTAAGAGACTGTCTTCACTAGTTTAACTTGTATTTTTTCCTTAGGATTTAAGTTTAACCACACAAAAAACAATACAAAATTATGTTTTTAACTACCGGTAACTTTAATAACGGTACATCTGCCGTACAACAGTGCCAGTGCAGTTAAATTACTTTTTTTGTTCAGTTCAATGCAGTTCAACTGCCAGTGCAGTGCAATAACTAAATAATACAAAATATTAATAATTTGTTTAAAATAAATCAGAAAAAAACGAATGTAATCTCTTTGAAAGAGATGTCCTTTAAAGGTTCATGCTTCTCCCCATCTTTGGCTGACATCACCATTGTGATGCATAATGGTTAGGCGCTTTGTGTGAGGGATTCTATTTGTCGGGTCAGCAGCGTTTTGTACTTGGAAGCTTCTCTCTGTATAATTATTTTTTAAGTTTAAATATTATTATTTTTTAAGTTTAAAATATCAACATTATCTGGCCATCCTCAGTAAATACTATCAAACTCCTCTGACCTCATCTACACACACACACACACACACACTATAAAAACAAACTGGATATTTGGACTAACGTTTGGCTACTTGAGAGAGAGGGAGGGAGAGAGAGTGACGCGAGTCTGACTATTACGGAGCGAGCACTGCGTTCTGAGAGAGAGAAATAAAGAGACTAATTTACTGCATTCCGTTGTCTCGGAATGGATTTGGTAGCTGTCATTTCATCACTCCATGCAGTAGACCGTGCAGCGTCACCGTTTTAGAGTCGTAGTGAAGATTGATTTATATGAAAACCGATTTATGTATAATTTAAGCAAATTCCACACCATTCCGCGATAATTCAGAATTCTGTGAAATCCTCCACGATTCTGCGATTGCGGATTCCATTTCACTGTACATTATAATAAAACACAAGATACTTGTGCCCTAATGATGACGATAAATTAACGCTCAATTAACGACCGAATTCAGTCGTATACATTCAAAATATTCTTGGTAAATGTATATATTCCCCAGTTAGACATGGACATTTCCAGTGGTTATTCTGATAAAACTAGATTAGTTAATGTAGGTATAAAATGCTTAGCACTCAAATCTACCATATAATTCATTAATTGATGTCCTGTTTTCTATCTTCATTCAGAAACTCTTCGTGTGAAGTGTCGTCGTAAACTCAAATCTAGGTTGAAGACGAGGTTCCAGTGTTTGTTTGAGGGAATCGCTAAAGAGGAAAAGCCAACCCTTCTGAATCAGATATACGCAGAGCTCGACATCTCAAGGGGAGGGAGTGGAGAGGTCAACACTGAACATGAGGTCACACAGATCCAAGCAGCATCCAGGAAACCAGTGAGCCCAGAAACGCAGTTTAAAAGTAAATACATCTTTACAGCCTTATCTGGACAGGATAAAGCAAACCGAACAGTGATGACAAAGGGAGTGGCTGGCATTGGTAAAACAGTCTTAACACAGAAGGTCACTCTGGACTGGGCTGAAGGAAAAGCCCACCAGCATGTACACTTCATGTTTCCATTCACGTTCAGAGAGCTGAACCCACTGAAGGGGAAACAATACAGCTTGGTGGAACTTCTTCATCACTTCTCCTTGGAAACCAAACCAGCAGGAATCTGCAGCTACGATGAATTTACAGTTGCGTTCATCTTTGATGGTCTGGATGAGTGTCGACTTCCTCTAGACTTCCACCACAATGAGGTCTGGACTGATGTCACAGAGCCAACCTCAGTGGACGTGCTGCTGACAAACCTAATCAAGGGTCATCTGCTTCCCTCTGCTCTCATCTGGATAACTTCCCGACCTGCAGCAGCCAATCTGGTTCCTCCTGAGTGTGTTGACGTGGTAACAGAGGTACGGGGGTTCACTGACCCACAGAAGGAGGAGTACTTCACGAAGAGATTCAGAGATGATGAGAAGCTGGCCAGCAGAATCATCTCGCACATCAAGACATCAAAGAGCCTCCACATCATGTGCCACATCCCATTCTTCTGTTGGATCACTGCTACAGTTCTGGAGAACATGCTGAGAACAGATGAGGGAAGAGAGCTGCCAAAGACCCTGACTGAGATGTACAGCCACTTCCTGGTGTTTCAGTCCATACAGGCGAATAAGAAGTACCATGGGAGAGTTGAGACAGATCCACACTGGAATGAAGAGAGCACTCCGACTCAGATCATTCTGTCTCTGGGAAAACTGGCTTTTGAACAGCTGGAGAAAGGCCACATGATCTTCTATGAAGCAGACCTGACAGAGTGTGGCATTGATGTCAGAGCAGCCTCGGTGTACTCGGGAGTGTTCACGCCGATCTTCAGAGAAGAGAGTGGGCTGCACCAGGATAAGGTGTTCAGCTTTGTCCATCTGAGCATTCAGCAGTTTCTAGCTGCTCTTCATGTCTTTGTCTCATTCATGAACAGTGGTGTCAATCTACTGTCTGAACCAGATTCACCCTCCTGGTGGGCGAATCTGGTAAAACACACATCTGCTGTGGACAAGGCCTTACAGGGGGAGTATGGACACCTGGACCTGTTCCTCCGCCTCCTGCTGGGTCTCTCACTGGAGACCAATGAGCTGACTGACTACTCTCGAGTGAAAGAGATCCAAAGGCTCTCCACTGAAGAACTCTCCCCTGCTCAGTGGTCGGCTCTGGTCTTTGTGTTGCTGACATCAGAAGAGGAGCTGGATGTGTTTGAGCTGAAGAAATACTCTGCTTCAGAGGAGGCTCTTCTGAGGCTGCTGCCAGTGGTCAAAGCCTCTACTATATCTCTGTGGGTACATTTATATCTTAATACATTGTATTCTCTTAATGCTTTTTATTATTATTATTATTATTATTATGTATTAATAAACAATATACCACTTTTCAACAATTAATTGTATCTCTATTGCATATCCAGACTTGGTGACTGTAACCTCTCAGAGAGATGCTGTGAAGCTCTGGCCTCAGTTCTCAGCTCCAAGTCCTCCAGCCTGAGAGAGCTGGACCTGAGTAACAACAACCTGCAGGATTCAGGAGTGAAGCTGCTCTCTGCTGGACTGGGGAGTCCACACTGTAGACTGGAGACTCTCAGGTCAGTGTTCCTGGACCAGTTCAACAGACAACTATTTAAAAACATATTTAAAAAACATCAGATTAAAAAGAAATATGTACATTTGGTGTGTTGGTTAAATAATAGTACATGTGTGTGTGTAGGCTGTCAGGCTGTCTGGTCACAGAGGAAGGCTGTGCTTCTCTGGTCTCAGCTCTGAGCTCCAACCCCTCTCACCTGAGAGAGCTGGATCTGAGCTACAATCACCCAGGAGACTCGGGAGTGAAGCTGCTCTCTGCTGGTCTGGAGGATCCACACTGGAGACTGGAGACTCTCAGGTAGGATGTGGTACTTCAGGGGTTAATGGATGGTTCTGTGTGTGTGTGTCTCACAGTCTCTTGTGTCTACCTCTCCTACAGTGTTGACCATGGTGGAGAGTGTTGGTTGAAACCAGGGCTCAGGAAATGTAAGTTGAGCTTGTTGTTCTGCACATTTACAGACTGAGCTTCCCTTCAGGATATGGAGGCATTTCATTAATAACAGAAGAGCTCAGCTGATCAATTATACAATAAATAGAACAGGTTTATTCAGTGGATGAAGTTAAAGCTGCATTAACACAGCTCGTTTTTTAAACGAGGACCATGTAGACTCAACCACATACAAATGATCTTCTACATGATCCTCGTGTCTGAAACGGTTGATGCAACTTTAAACATTCTAATGTGAATGAAGATTATTATGATGTATTGTGTGATAAATCGTGTCATGTTCTCTCCATCAGATGCCTGTGAACTCACACTGGACCTAAACACAGTAAACCACTCCCTCGCTCTGTCTGAGAGGAACAGAACGGTATCATGGAACAAACAGAGTCGGTCGTATCCTGATCACCCAGAGAGATTTGACCACTATCCAGAGGTGGTGTGTAGAGAGGGTCTGACTGGACGCTGTTACTGGGAGGTAAAGAGGAAAGGAAAGGTTGGTATAGGAGTTACATATCGAGGCATCGGAAGGAAAGGAGAGGCTGTTGACTGTTGTCTTGGACTTAATGATAAGTCCTGGTCTCTGGAACATCATCATGCTGGATACACTGCCTGGCACAATAAGAGAACAACAATCATACCTGCCCCCCACTCTGGCTCCTCCAGAGTAGGAGTGTATCTGGACTGTCCTGCTGGCACTCTGTCCTTCTACACAGTCTCCTCTGACACACTGACCCACATACACACCTTACACTGCACATTCACTGAGCCCCTCTACCCTGGGTTTATGCTTTGGCTTAAAGGCTTCTCTGTGACCCTGTGTCAGAAAGATAAGCTGGATGTGTTTGAGCTGAAGACGCACTCTGCTTCAGAGGAGGCTCTTCTGAGGCTGCTGCCAGTGGTCAACGCCTCTACTATATCTCTGTGGGTACATTTATATCTTAATACATTGTATTCTCTTAATGCTTTTTATTATTATTATGTATTAATAAACAATATACCACTTTTCAATATAATCAATTGTATCTCTATTGCATATCCAGACTTGGTGACTGTAACCTCTCAGAGAGATGCTGTGAAGCTCTGGCCTCAGTTCTCAGCTCCAAGTCCTCCAGCCTGAGAGAGCTGGACCTGAGTGACAACGACCTGCAGGATTCAGGAGTGAAGCTGCTCTCTGCTGGACTGGGGAGTCCACACTGTAGACTGGAGACTCTCAGGTCAGTGTTCCTGGACCAGTTCAACAGACAACCATTTCACACTTTCAGCGCCAGCCATTACCCTTATCCTTGTAGCTAATGTGCCAGCTTTCTAGGGGTGGGGGAAAATATCGATACATAGTAATCTCGCGATACTTTTTGCGTGGCGATACTGTATCGATACAGGGACGCCAAGTAAATTTTTTATTTTGTATATATATATTTTTTTTGTATAAGGAAGTTGCATTGTTCATTTCAGTACCTGTAATTGTACAGTAGTCCACGCACACGTGTGCATTCAGTTAAGTTGGAATATGACTGTAATACAAACAGTTCAGTTTGTCAGGTACATGCAACACAGATTAGTGTTTACATCTGTCTGCTTGAGAAAATACCATGTTCTGCAATAAAAATTATTGAAGTGAGATGAACAGACTGAACTTTATTTGATTAGATAAAACATGTTGACAAAGTTTTACTTTGCAGTTGAAAAAAGGTAATAAATCGCAATATATCGCAATATTAATATCGCAATACTCAGCATATCGCAATATATTTAGTATCGCAATACTATCGTATCGTGACTCAAGTATCGTGATAGTATTGTATCGTGAGGCCTCTGGTGATTCCCACCCCTACAGCTGAGCTTTCCATAGCCTAGTTTCACTGTGCGTCACTATGTTTGGAGAGCTATATCTATATTCTATATTATAGCTATGGAGACAATACTATGGTCATTTGACAGTGACTTTCTCCCATCGAACATGCAAAAAAGAGATTTTTTATGTATACGTTTGCTCGTTATCCCGTGGTGAATATTGTATAGTTTAGGAGTGATCCGGGCTAATTCCTGAAAAGCTGAGTTATAGGGCGCTACGTGAATTCTGCTATACGCGTTGGCATTTCTCGCCTGGACACACTACTATTTCCAAATCAAATGTATATAATAGGTATTGTGTTTCTCCATGAAGGGGGGGGGGGGGGGGGGGGGTCGTTTTTTGATGCTTTGATCGCCAGTAACGGCATTCGCTTTGAACACCACACACGCTGATCAGCTGGATCGACATGAAATCATTGTAGGATCAAGGTGGAATTGAAGGCAGATAGTCCTTACCTTTGATCAGGGGTATTCCAAAAAGAATATTCCAATTGTCTGATTGCGATTTCCAGTATTGGTCCCCGACATAATCCGGCACAACGCATGCATCGAGTGTCCTGGACCCGTTCCAATGTGATCGAGTGAACCGCTAGACTTGCCTGTAGCAAAATTATCTGACCGGAGGAAATTAGATATAACACACGGTGTGAAATAAGGTTTAAAAGCGTGGGTGATACTGCCACCTAGCAGGATGCGGCCGGTATTGCACTCTAGCGATCTCAGAATGATTTCCTATGGTAACACCGAGGTCCATGAACCTGTAATGAATAAAAAAAATCGAATAAAAGAAAAAAGGTTCCAAAAACGAGTTTACTCGACCTTGGTGCTCAACGCATGTCGGCCAAAAACGAGTTAACGCGTCCTTGGCGCTGAATGTGTTAAAATTTATTTTAAAAACATAAAAAGAAATATGTACAGGTGTGGTGGTTAAATATTATTACCTGTGTATCTGAACGTGTGTGTAGGCTGTCAGGCTGTCTGGTCACAGAGGAAGGCTGTGCTTCTCTGGTCTCAGCTCTGAACTCTAACCCCTCCCACCTGAGAGAGCTGGATCTGAGCTACAATCACACAGGAGACTCAGGAGTGAAGCTGCTCTCTGCTGGTCTGGAGGATCCACACTGGAGACTGGAGACTCTCAGGTAGGATGTGGTACTTTAGGGGTTAATTGATGGTTCTGTGTGTGTGTGTGTGTCTCAAGGTCTCTTGTGTCTGTCTCCTACAGTGTTGGCCATGGTGGAGAGTGTAGGTTGAAATCGGGGATCAGGAAATGTAAGTTGAGCTTGTTCTGCACATTTACAGACTGAGCTCAGTTGATCAATTATAATATAAATAGAACAGGTTTATTCAGTTGATGAAGTTAAAGCTGCATTAACTGTTTTTGAAACGAGGACCATGTAGACTCAACCACATACAAATGATCTTCTACATGATCCTCGTGTCAGAAACGGTTGATGCAACTTTAAACATTCTAATGTGAATGAAGATTATTATGATGTATTGTGTGATAAATCGTGTCATGTTCTCTCCATCAGATGCCTGTGAACTCACACTGGACCCAAACACAGTAAACCGCCTCCTCTCTCTGTCTGAGGGGAACAGAACGGTATCATGGAACCAACGGAGTCAGCCGTATCCTGATCACCCAGAGAGATTTGACCACTATCCAGAGGTGGTGTGTAGAGAGGGTCTGACTGGACGCTGTTACTGGGAGGTAGAGGGGAAAGGAAAGGTTGGTATAGGAGTTGCATATCGAGGCATCGGAAGGGAAGGAGCGGCTGTTGACTGTTGTCTTGGACTTAATGATAAGTCCTGGTCTGTGGAATGTCGTGATCATCGATACAATGCCTTCCACGATAAGATCAGAATAGGCTTACGTGCCCCCCGCTCTGGCTCCTCCAGAGTAGGAGTGTATCTGGACTGTCCTGCTGGCACTCTGTCCTTCTACACAGTCTCCTCTGACACACTGACCCACCTACACACCTTCCACTGCACATTCACTGAGCCCCTCTACCCTGCGTTTATAGTTTGGGGTAAAGGCTTCTCTGTGACCCTGTGTCAGATAGACTAGGTAGAGTAGCTTCCTGTGTCAGATATAGTAGCTTCCTGTGTCAGAGTAGGTAGAGTAGCTTCCTGTGTCAGATGGAGTAGGTAGAGTAGCTTCCTGTGTCAGATGGAGTAGGTAGAGTAGCTTCCTGTGTCAGATGGAGTAGGTAGAGTAGCTTCCTGTGTCAGATGGAGTAGGTAGAGTAGCTTCCTGTGTCAGATGGAGTAGGTAGAGTAGCTTCCTGTGTCAGATGGAGTAGGTAGAGTAGCTTCCTGTGTCAGATGGAGTAGGTAGAGTAGCTTCCTGTGTCAGATGGAGTAGGTAGAGTAGCTTCCTGTGTCAGATGGAGTAGGTAGAGTAGCTTCCTGTGTCAGATGGAGTAGGTAGAGTACCTTACTTTTCGCACTATAAGCCGCACCTGAATATAAGCCGCAGCAGCTAAATTGAATGATGTGTACATATATAAGCCACACTGGACTATAAACCGCAGGTGTTTTAATGTTTAATTACCATATGTAATTAGCATTGGGACACAATACTGTCAGACAAATAACAAGAATTAACTCATTTACAAGTTGTATTAAGTTCAGCAAATAAGGGAACAGATGAATAACATTTCAATGCAGTCAAAAAAGCAATATTTCGATTTTGACATTTTCGGGTTTGGTCACTTCGAGTCACATATAAGCCGCACCGATGCCGCAGGGTCAAAAAATGGGGGGGAAAGGCGCGGCTTATAGTCCGAAAATTACGGTAGCTTCCTGTGTTAGGTAGAGTAGCTTCCTGTGTCAGATGGAGTAGCTTCCTGTGTCAGAGTAGGTAGAGTAGCTTCATGTGTCAGATGGAGTAGGTAGAGTAGCTTCCTGTGTCAGATGGAGTAGGTAGAGTAGCTTCCTGTGTCAGATAGAGTAGGTAGAGTAGCTTCCTGTGTCAGATAGAGTAGGTAGAGTAGCTTCCTGTGTCAGATAGAGTAGGTAGAGTAGCTTCCTGTGTCAGATAGAGTAGGTAGAGTAGCTTCCTGTGTCGGATGGAGTAGGTAGAGTAGCTTCCTGTGTCGGATAGAGTAGGTAGAGTAGCTTCCTGTGTCAGATGGAGTAGGTAGAGTAGCTTCCTGTGTCGGATGGAGTAGGTAGAGTAGCTTCCTGTGTCAGATGGAGTATGTAGAGTAGCTTCCTGTGTCAGTGCCCCCCCCCCACACACACACACAGGAAAGTGAGAATATTGATGTGCATATATGTAAAATGATTTACTACTTATTAAGACTTAAGACATATATTTAGAAAATTAATAAATTACAGTGTATTGACAGAATCCAGTTATTGTTGTTCAGCTGAGCGTTCATGATATTTGTGATTGACTGATTAAAATATATTTTCTTTCAACCTTTGTTTTATTTGGTATTTTTCACCCAAGTATCTCTTTATTTCTAGAATAATTTCCCATAATTACATGTTTAAAATAACAGAATGAACATAACGTTTACCTACTCATAGCTGGATGTGAAGTTTATGTGAATACATACCAGGGCCCCGTTCCCCGTACCTGGATAACTGAGTTAGCCGGATAACTTTCGGTCAAGTCTGACTTAAGCCGGACTTTCCCGTTCCCCATAGCTGGATTGTCTAAATCACCATGACAACAGATCAAAAAGTTTGAGCCTGGTCGAGAGCAGGGTTTAAGTTCAAGTTAGCCGGATGAACCATCGCCACGCCCCCGCAAAGAAGTGACAGCGCGTTTCCTGAAATTATTCCCACAGTCTAGGATCTGCATTATACCATTCTGAATTACGTTTTTGTGCTCCATTCTTCCAGAGGGGGCTTTTGAAATGTAAAATAGACCCAAAATGCTGATACTAAATTCACTTTGTCCTAAATAATGCACGTTATATACCGTGGCGCTCGCTCGGTGCGATGTACACATTATGGTTATTTTAACCTCGCAGCATTGCAAATGTGAATCCCGCGGGGATATCCTTAATGATTGAAACCTATCGCTCGTTTGGCTCTGATTCCTTTCATATTCTCCGCTGTGGATGAGGAGCGAGGAAGGAGAGGAGCGCCTGGATTTTGTTTCAGTCAAGCATAAAATTGAAGTGTCTATGCGTGGATTGTGGATCTTGTGTGATATTGTAACTGGGATTAAAATGTCTGATGAGATGCGCTGTTTGACCGATTTGAGAAATTGAATGAGCCGTTGACGTCACATTAATGAATGAGAATAAAGAGATAAAACTTCATTCAAAATAAAGAATATTCTAAACACGGGTCTCTCGTTCATTAATGTATAAACAATGAATTTATCCCATCTGGCACAGTGGCGCAGCGGTAGTGCTCAATCCTGGCAACCCGGCGACCGGTGTTCGAAACCCCGTGTTTCCAATATAATTTTTTGGAATATAATATTAATGATTATACGCAAAGGTAGCCTAGTTTTAAGTTAAAATATTATAAATCTACATGCATTGAGGATGTCATTCTTTATATAGCTCTCAACGTGCACCAAATTGAATTATTCCTACATTGCAAAGAGAAGGAAAAGACTAGGTTTCGAACCCCGGTCGTCTGCGTGAAAGTCAAAAGAAGAACCCGTTACACCACAGTGGAGATGAGTAAAAGATCGACCATACATCAATCAATGGGTAAGAGAGCCGTATCGTTATTCTGTATAACAGTTTAACTAATTATTTTCGCTAGCAAGATCTCATTTGATTATTCAATCCAGCAGGCAAGTTTAAAGAAATATAATCTGATTGATTGAGGTAATGAGGGACTTAAAATTAGCCTATAGATAACGCATTTAACTTGTCGGCGAGGCGATTGAGCCGTACTGCAATATGTTAAAGTTTTAAATCAATTAATCAATCAATGCCGCTAGAGAATCAGGATCTCTGCTATCGATACGTGCTGGCTTTTCAACTGAAGCGGCCGCGCGCACTTATCCTGGGTCTCAAGTCTGGTTTGAGTTAACGAGACTGAATCCACCTTCGAGGAACAGGAAAATCCCGGCTTCAAACATCGGGTTAACTGAATCTGGATAATGTGACTCTTGATCGACTTAGTTGAACCAGGTACGGGGAATAGGGCCCAGAGGTGGGACCAAGTGTTTACACTCGAGTCAAGACTGGCAAGTCTCAAGCAAGTCACAAGTCTGAAACGTTGGGTTTCCAGTACTAAACAAGTCCTAATGCATTCTTTACAAATGTAATGCCATTTATATCGGTAAGGTACATTTGTATAGCGCTTTACAGGCAGTAAAAGGTTAATCAAAATAACATACCGGTAACCACAATATGTTACACGTTACATCACATATAATATCAATTGAAAACTTGTAAAAAATACTTTACATTAAGTTAATTAAAAACAACCACATACACAAATGTTACACCAAATACATGATCAATTATAGGCCTGACTATATCGAAAGGTTTTAAGACTCCGTTTAAAGGACTCCACACTATCGGCAGACCTGATTTCACAGTTTAGGTGCTACGGCTGAAAAAGCCCGCTCACCTTTGGTCTTGTTTGGTCCGGGGGACAACGAGCACCCCTTGGTCTGAGGAGTGGAGAGCCCTACTGGGGCAGTAGGGGGTCATGATGAGCTCACTAATGTAGCTTGGAGCTTCACCCTTTAAATCAGGGCTATTCAACTAAATTGTTCAGGGGGCCACATTGTCAGAAACCCAAGGGGCCAGGGGCCGGACTGCCACGGCGCCTCCCCGTGCTATGAATATATGTACACTTGACACAACACGCAACCACATTTTCACAACTTTTATTTAAAGGGGAACTATTTTACTATTTCTTTCACTATTTGGGCACTTTTACACAATTCCTGTGGGTTTATGGAACACCTCTGTAATTTTTTTTAATTCATTGTTTTGTATTTCTAATCAAGTCCTCAAAAACAGCATTTTTCTACCTCAAGATCTTAAGCCGTTTTGAGCCTGGGCTCCAACCACAGTGGGAACTGTGTGGAAACTCAGCTGATTATCATGCAGCGGTGTCTCTCTGACATCACAAATCAGCACATTTTCAGATGACTCAGTTCAGTGAGGGTGAATATTGTGAGAGGAGAATTGGAAGAATGCGCCAATATGAGAATTAGAATTAATCATATTAATATAAGTCCACATAGCTAGGAAACAATGCTAAACACTGAAAAAGGCCATTTATAAGATAGTTCCCCTTTAACTACATTGCAAAAGTAGTATACTTTTCAAAAAAAGTGCTTCATTTATGTGCCACATCTGCAACATCTCCTGCAAAAAGTGCTTCATTTATGACTGTGCAACAACTGCAACATCTCCTCTTCAACATTTCAATATAAAAATAAAATAAAAAACAAACAAGTGCATGATGTGCATCTGAACATTCTAACATCAACTCTTGTACAAAAAAACACATTTATAGTGCAGCTGAGCTTATGAAAAAGTGCTTCATGTCTGTGCAACAACAGCAAATCACAGCATCTTATTAGCACTTATTGTCGACTCTTAACTCTCAAACATCAGGGGGGTGGGGGGCAGACAGGCCTAGCCTACATACACACATCTAATGAGAGCGATTGCACTTCTTTGACTGGGCAATGGCAGAGAAAGAGGGTTCATAGGAAGTGAGGGCTACCCGCAAACAGTGATGCAAATGCTCATTTGTCAAGGAGGCATGGTTGCTTGTTTTAATGGCATTCATGTGAGAGAAACTGGATTCACAGGTGTATGTTGAGCCAAACATTGTTAGCACAGATATTGCCAGCGTTTTTATTTTGGGGAATGTCTTGACATGAATACACTTTATCCAAAATGTTGTGGTGGATTCATTCTCAAGTGCCTGCTTCAGAGCAGATGATGCTTGCATGTCAATTATTTCAAGTTGCAGGAGACCTTCATCAATGTGAAGTGATGCAAGGAACTCTTGTCCTTTTGTGGAAATAGCAGCTACATTGGCAAATGGGTTGCTCACAAAATGCATCAATTCTCTGGACATGTCAAATTCATCAAATCGACTTGCAAAGTTTTCCCTCAATTTATCAATGAAATCTGTCATTAATTGAGTGACTTTTGGCTCAATTGTGCGTGTTAACGTTGACATGAAAAGAAAAAAGTAAAAAAAAAAAAAAAAATAGTAAAAAATAATATTTTTTTTTATTTTTTTTTATTTTTTTTTATTATCATGTAATCTTTGGCGGGCCGGTCAGAATCATCCCGCGGGCCGGATCTTGCCCGCGGGCCGCCAGTTGAATAGCCCTGCTTTAAATCCTTGTAGGTGGTGAGCGCCATTTTAAAGCCAACAGAGTAATAGTTAGTTAGTATATCAAATGTAAATCATAACTTCCTTCTCTGCTCACGCTGCACCCTGATTGGCAGCTGGTGGATTGGTCCAAAGTGGAACTGTAATCAGGGACATTAAGTTGACTAGCTTTATACTTATGGCATAATTTATTAACATTTTGGGCTTAGGGAGAGTATGGAGTCTTTCAAGTCTCAGAGTCAACAACTACACATTAATCTGTAGTGGTCATTAGGGTAATAGCTAATGAACTGTTTGTACCACGTTGAAATAAACAACACTGATATGTGCTTTAGAAATAGTGTCTGTCAAATGAGCCATACTATTGTCTCCATAGCTATAATATAGAATATACAATAGCTCCGCAAAGACCGTGAAATATCGTGAAAATGGTCAAGAAAAGCTGGCGCTAGTCAGTGCAGATGGGGAAAAGGGCGTGGCGTCAATGAGTTAAGGAGTACAATGCCTTATTAGATAGACTGATCAGATCAAAGTGTTCCCACATTTGAGAACAGTTTCTCTTAGCTGACTCCATGGTGATCAAAACAACTCTCAATAACAACTACGCACTTCTACTACAAAACCCCACATTGAGTGAGATGTTTTGGTGTTTTTGTAGAGTAGTATGCTGGATGGTACCGCGAGGCGCAGTCACGATGGACTTCAGATGTTGTGAAGTGACTGTGGCGAGTAGCGGTGCTATGGGTTAAACTCACTCTAAGACACATAGACACGTTGCAAAGCAGTGAATTCACCTCTTGGTACCATCCGTTACACATCATCTATTTATAAGAAATGCCATTTCAAAATAAGAGCAAAAAATACAAAACCATTAAACTTTTCATTAAAAGCAGCAGACCACAGGTTCGAAACTCCCTCGGGGCATCGAAGTTTAAGGTGACGATATGACTACCGTTTGATTGATTGAAAACTTTATTAACACTTTGAGCGCCACGCCTGGTTTTCCTTTTTACCGGCTGAATGCCACCATCGGCGCCAATGTTAACGTTAATATCGCCTAATCTATGTTTTAAATTATGGCTATGTGTCTAATCTGCCCATCGCATTATCAAAGACTATTTTCCAGTCAGTGCTGTCAAGGCAGATTGTTTTTTTATCTCGTCGTTTCCGTTTCAGAGCATTTAGAAAAGCACCCGTTTTCAGATAAAAAAACAGCCCATTCTGGAGCATTCTATGAAAATCGTCTTTTACTGGAATATTCCACAACGTTGATATTCGTCTGCCTTTTTATGAATCGTTTTCAAATAAACGCTAGATGATCAATATTATACGTGCACGCAAGCACATTACGGCCGCGCACGGATAATCGCCCCGTTGATTTCCTCTCTGACTTTTACAGTGAAACCGAAAGAAGACATTTCACAAAACAGCTTATAACTTCATCAAACTTACTCTGATTATCCTAACACTGATAACATAGAGTCCTTACCTGACATCAGATGGTATCCAACTGGTATATTCCAATTCCTGATCACCATTCGAAAAAATCGATAAGTGTATGGATCCAACGCGATACAGTAGAACTCCATGATCAGCAGGGCTCAGAGGATCCAGAATGAACTGTGGTAACCCCGGCTGCATCAGTGGACTGGAAAATGTGGAGTACCGGATTTTTTCCCCCATTCATTTTCATTGAGTCCATTCCAAAATCACTTGTGTCATCTGGGAGATGACAGGGGGCGCTTTTTTCCACAATGATCGCCGGCGCCGCTCGGCTATACTCGGGTAGGCTTGGGTGATGCAATATGATTTCAGATCGCTAAAAAAAAAAAAATATAATTCCGAGAAATCTCGTGAGTGGCTTTCAACCACCTATAAATAAACCCGAGTATTCTCGTGTGTGGCAGTTAAAGTGTTAACAGATTGCAGGATGGGTACAATACAGTACAGCTCAATACATACAATTGTTAAGGGAATGCAGACCAGAGAAAGACTTTCGTCTTGTTTACATCACGGTCCTCCATTTTCAATTCATCATAACATATATGACAAAGACAGGTCCTGAGAGCAGCTGAAAGGAAGTATAGAAAGTCACGCCTCACTGCTGACATCGACACATATCACAACCTCTTGTTAACATTCTCCAAAACCATTACTAATGCCAAAGCTTCTTTCTTTCACCATAGGATCGAGGCCTCTGCCAAGAATCTTCGCAAACTGCATGCTACCATGTCCTCACTCCCCCCCCACCCCCCCCCTCCCTCATCTTTCTCTGCCGAAGACTTTGCGATCTTCTTTGAGGAAAAAGTGGAGAACATCCGCAGCTCCTTTTCCCAACCCCCACCCATTCCAAATGCTGAATCGAGAACCTCATCCTTCACTCTGTCATCTTTTTCTCCCATTACAGAAGCCGAGACCCTGACACTGGTAACGTCGAACCGTCCGACTACATGCCAGCTGGACCGGCTACCTTCCCCACTCCTCCAGACCATAGCACCAGACATCCTCCCATTCCTAACTGCAACCATCAACTCCTCACTCAACTCGGGGGTGGTCCCCACCTCCCTAAAACAAGCCAGAGTCACGCCCCTCATAAAAAAACCATCCCTGAACCCTACCGTCATAGGCAACTACCGTCCTGTCTCTCTTCCCTCCTTCCTTTCTAAAACACTTGAACGTGCTGTATCCAACCAACTTACTGCTTATCTCTTACAGAATGACCTCCTAGACCAGGGGTCGGCAATAGGCGGCCCGCGGGCCGAAATTGGCCCGCCAGCAATAATTTCTGGCCAGTCAGTTTAATTTGAGAATGATATTTATTTTATTTTCATCACATTATTTATATTATATGCATACTTTATGTTTTATCCATGTTGAGAGTGAATAACAGGTGTAGGCAGTGAGGTGCAATGTACCGTATATATAGGCTTGCTCAAAGTGAGGTGGACAGCGCGTGGTGCTGAAATGGGAAACAAAGTCCATGAAATAAAAACATCAGTTCAGTAAGTCATTCCAGCTTTATCTTCACTCATGACTGACGGCACCACACATGCATGTGAACAGTAATGCAATTAAAAACAATGCAATTAAACTTTAAACAAAAAGAGTGCTTGAAGAAGCTCCTGAAATGACGGCGCTATAGGTATTTGAATTCTAACAAGGTTAACTATCATAATCGATCGTCCCACTATATTCCTTTATAATTGATCAGTCTCCCCAGTTAGTAGCTAGATTAATATATTTAGCGGAAGTGTCGATAATCAATCGCGAGGGATTCCCCAATCTGGATGCGTCAGCCCCAGTCTCCTCCGTAGACCAGACCGTCTCATTTAACAAGACGAGGCTTGTTTGAGATTCAATAAGTATAAGTAAGACAACGGATACGTTTAACGAATTCCATATAAATTGATAGTTTTAACATTAAACATTAAACCGGTCCGTGGCCGTCAGATAGACGGTTGCACGCGCGTAATGTAGGATAATAGACGATAGAGAGGCGCTTTATAATACAATGGAAAAAAGACAAAGGTATAATGTTCAGTGCATGTATAAGTAGTTTACAGTTTATTATGCCACCTATGCAGCTCGTTTATTTTGACAGAGTTAAAACATTTTCACTATCATATTAAATTAACCATTGTTTTTCGTTCTGGCCCGCCACACAATAGCTTGGGGAAAATTTGGCCCGTGGCCAAACCTAATTGCCGACCCCTGTCCTAGACCCTAATCAGTCAGGCTTCAGGACTGGTCACTCCACAGAGACAGCCCTCATTGCGGTCACAGAGGCACTTCACTTAGCAAAAGTGAAAGGCCTCTCCTCTGTCCTGATTCTCCTAGATCTATCTGCAGCCTTCGACACAGTCAACCACCAGATCCTCCTCGCGGCCCTCGCAGGAATGGGAGTGGCTGGCTCTGCGCTGACATGGTTGTCATCATACCTCAATGACCGCTCCTACCAAGTGTCATGGAGAGGGACCCTGTCGGCCACCCGCCCCCTGCGGACGGGTGTCCCCTAGGGCTCGGTTTTAGGACCCCTTCTCTTCTCCCTCTACACTAAATCACTGGGTAACATTATCACGTCTCATGGCTTCTCCTACCACTGTTATGCCGACGATACTCAACTCTTCCTCTCCTTCCCTCCCTCAGATATCCACGTCTCTGAGCGGATCTCGGCCTGTCTGTCCGACATTTCCGCCTGGATGACGACCAACCACCTCAAACTGAACCTAAGCAAAACAGAATTGCTCCACCTGCCGGCCAAATCCTCCCCCCTGACCGACCTTTCCATCACAGTTGAGAATGCAGCTGTGACTGCGTCCCCGACCGCCAAGAACCTTGGTGTTGTCCTCGACGACCAGTTGAACTTCTCTGCTCACATCGCAGCGACAACCAGAACCTGCCGATTCTTCCTGAGCAACGTCAGAAGGATCCGCCCCTTCCTGACAAAAGAAGCCACCCAACTCCTCGTCCAATCAACAGTCATCTCCCGCCTCGACTACTGCAACGCACTGCTCGCTGGCCTCCCG
This sequence comes from Notolepis coatsorum, assembly GCF_963971535.1. NCBI lineage: Eukaryota > Metazoa > Chordata > Actinopteri > Aulopiformes > Paralepididae > Notolepis > Notolepis coatsorum. Next base: position 105,626,456 of record NC_140175.1, read on the forward strand.
GCCACTGCCACTAAGCCTCTTCAACTCATTCAGAACGCAGCGGCCCGCCTGATCTCAAACCTACCGAAGTCGGCCCATGTCACCCCACTTCTTAGGGACCTGCACTGGCTCCCCATTGCTGAACGAATCCGCTTCAAGGCCCTCGACCTAGCATACCGTGCAGCAAAGGGAACTGCTCCCGCCTACCTCCGGTCAATGGTCTCTAACTACACACCCTCAAGACCCCTACGCTCTGCATCTTCTGGCCGCCTCAGACCTACTCCTATTCAAGCTCCGGGAGGGTCATCAAAGAGAAGTCGCCTATTCTCAGTCCTTGCCCCACAATGGTGGAATGAACTACCCACCCCAGTTAGGACAGCCGAAACATGTCCAATCTTTCGCCGTCGACTAAAGACGCACTTCTTCAACCATTATCTGAATAAAAAAAAAGAAAAAAAAAATCTAACCCTAACTAACCATACTGTCATGCACTTGTCCTAATAAACTAACCTACACTGTAGCACTCAACACTTTGATGAACATTGTTACTCAGCTGATAGAGTTGTGCCCTTCCTGATGGCTTGTCGTACAGAACTTGTAAGTCGCTTTGGATAAAAGCGTCAGCTAAATGACTAAATGTAAATGTAAATATATGACATACACGACATACAGATAGACAGTACTGCTACATCTATACATTTATGACGTACCAGATTTGCAAATACAGTACTGTTTGTGATACAAAGAGTCCAGAAAAGAGAGTATATACATTTGACGTAGAAACTGTACATTGGAGGAGGTTGGGTTGGGGGGGGGGGACTGTGCATTGGAGGTGGGTGGGGGGGGGAGGGGGTGGGTGGGGGACACTACAACTGTACAAGCAAAACTGTACATTGAAATATTGACAACCATACTTGGTCATTTACTGTACATTGGAGGGGGTTGGGTTAGGACATTTACAGGGGCCAGTTTCGAATTGCAGTCTCCCATAGGTGTTCTTTGAGAGTGGTTTTGAAAGTGGGTAGTTTCACATTCCTTTACAGCTTTGGGTAGGGCGTTCCACATTGATGTGGCATAATTGCGAAACGTGTTTAGTCCCTTGTTTGAGCCGAATCTGGGTTTAACATGATTTGTGGAGCTCCCTCTGGTGTTGTGATCGTGTATTCACTGACCTTTGGGAAGTATTTTGACGTGTACATGGGTACCTTGGTCGTGTAGTGTATCTTGTAGACCAGGCCCATTGCAAGTTGCTGTACTCTGTCGTCTACTCTAAGCCATCCTAGGTTGTCAAAGTGGGCAGGGGTGAGGTGGGTTCTATGAGTAAGGTCAAGCAGTAGTCTGACCAGTTAGTTTTGAGATGTTTGTAATTTTGTTTTTAGCGCCTTTGAGGTGCTTTGGTACCATGAGGTGCACGCATAGTCGTAGTACCCTTGAATGAGTGCTCCTGCCAGAGTCTTCAGGGTATTCTTGTTTACCAGAGAGGAGATCCGGTACAAGAATCGAGTTCGTTGGTTCACTTTTTTTATTACCTTTGATGCCATTTTGTCACAGGAAAGATTTGCCTCTAGGATGGAACCCGTTACATATGTAAATGCTACCTTATTGTATATAGTTGTGCTGCAGCCTATTTTTCCACTGGTGAACAAAAGGGAAAATAAAAACAAACCACCGGGTGATGACAACCTGCCTCAGACTCTATTTTTCCTTATATTGAATGTACCATAATTAAGGAACTTGGACTGTCAGAAGACATAGCCTCCCCAGTCCCCATTACCTGAGTCCAAGTCATCAAGGTTGAGTCTGAGCTGTCATACAAAAAAAGGTCTACATTAAACACACTCAGCAGTTCTGTAAATGAGGTGGCCTCACCTCAGAGCTCACCTGAGTATAAATAAAGGTTTCAAATCAAATAAAATTACACAGCGGTCACCATTTCAAAGGGAGTTTATTTACTTTGTTAAATAATGTTACAGTATTAATATAGCCACCAATGTCTTATTAGTGGGGCGGCATAGCTAACCTATCGTTCAATTTGTGATAAAAGCACCAAATTTGGTACATATTTAGCTTAATATATTTAGAAGAGATATGGATATTGGGGCATTGCATATTGGCATTCTGGTGACCATGGTAACCATTTCCAAAAATGGCTGCCAGAGATTACTGGCATAGAACACTTTGGCCACCAAAGCTATTGTTTCCACATTTTTAACACCACAAATAGTATTTACATATAACTTAACGTGAAGAACATGTTTTATTAATTTTGTTTTTATAACCGTTATATATTTATATATATATATAAAATCAACAAATATACAACTATTTACAAAAAAATTACAAAACAGTATCAAACATTTTCCTTTTTAACCCCGCCCCCACAAAATGGTGATGGGCCTATTGCCTGATTAAACTGTAGTGAAGAATGGTTCCACAGGGTTCAACTGGCACATTCTCCATCACAGAAGCAGAGGCCTGTGCACTGAAGTGCAGCCTTCTTGCACCTATAGAATAAAATAGAATAGAATAGAAATACTTTTATTATCCTGAGGGAAATTTGACACTGCAAATCGCTCAACATTAAACATTTAGACAGAACAGGTCACAAATAAGAATAACAAAACAAATCAAATTGCCTAAGATAAGAGTAGAATAAAATAGAATAAAAATGGAATAAAATATACAGTAAATAAATACAGTAAAAATATACTGAGGTCTACAGTATGTGTAGTATTGCACAGTGCTGTTTCAAAAGTACCTGCAGCGCTTTTTGCAACCACTCTTGCAGCCACAAGAGATCAGCTCGTGGCACGATTGTGATGCTTGTGGCAATGTCGTCCAGTGGGGCTCATACATTCCTTCTGTCTTCACCCACCCCCAGTCAATTGGTGATGGCAGCACAGGGTCTGGAAGCAGTGTCTTCCCCCAGATGTAACCACCCTGGTAGACTGCTCTCTTTACGTGCTCCACCAGAGCAGCTCGGGTAGGCGGGATTTTCTGTGCCAAGCTTTTACGTGGAAAGAGTTTCCTTCTTGCCTGGTCCACCTTGGTGCAGGTGCAGGTTCTGTCAAATAGAAGTATGACAAACCTCTCAATAATGTTCATTGCATAATCTGGGAACATTTTGCAAACCTGTACAGTACCACGCAACCGACTCATGGCAAGACGTGAGCGATTCGACTCACGCTCACGGCAATGAATCGGCTCTTATGAACGAGTCGCTCAGCTGTTACTACAACAACACACAACCAGTCAAATAAAGTATAGTCTAATTCACAACTTGAAACACAATATATAAATAGAAAAGTTAGAAACAAAACTCGCTCCGTCTCCAAACACACGCAGATCTCTCCTTCTCTCTCTCACACACAGCGCGACGTGGAATCGATTCGTTACACAATCAGACCTATTATATACCAAGAATAACTTCAGTATGAGTACAGGGCTGTACACATATTTTGCATATTGTTAAACGAGCCAAGGCTAGCTATTAAACTATCGATATGAATCGAAAATCTGGGACCCTGATGTAAACAAGACAAACGTCTTTCTCTGGTCTGCATCCCCTTAACAATTGTGTGTATTGAGCCGTACTGTATTGTACCCATTCTGCAATCTGTTAATAAAGTTCTCATTCATTCATTCATTCATTCAAACATAGACGATATTGAACAAGCCATAATCCACGTATTTTCAATCCAAAAGCGAGAGAGAGAGACTCACTGTTTAGTTGACACGTCCAGGGCAGGAGGGCTTGCCTTGATAAAGTAGTGTATAATCCACTGTTGATGTATTCCAGACCACTGTCCACTGTGTCCAGACTGCATCCGCCATATTGCTTGTTAGCCAAGTGTTAGCTTGTTAGCAGTTAGCAGCACCACACAACACAAGTACTTCATTCCTTTGTCCATTTCCGCTCGAACAGACTGCAAACTACCTGGCGTTCTATCGCCATGCTCTAAGACAAACTCTAACCTTAACCAACTTTGAAAGAGTGCCTAAGCTTAACAGTCTAAAGAACTTGCAGTCACGGCACGCTCTAAGACAAACAGCTGCCTGCATCACCAACCTAGGAATAAGCTAGAATTGGAACATTAGAAATTGGATTCGGCCAATCAGAGATCGTCTCTGTGAAATTCTGCTAAGGAAAAAAATTCTGGCGTCGGCCAATCAGAGAGCGTCTCCACGAAATGCGGCTACAGAAATTCTTGACGCTACTGGCTAGACCGCTTCAAATCGCGCCCGGATTCCAACATAATAGTCATATTTCAACGCACAACGCGTTATGCACTGATTGGCTGTGACGGATACAGCGATCAAACTGTGACGCGCACTCAGAGCGCTATCGCGTCTAGCCCGGGCCGAGAAATACGAAAAAATAAAAAAAACGTCACTTCCTGCTCAGGAAAACGAGTGTTTTTTATTTTAGATAATAACGTTATATTGTGCATTGGAAATACAAACATACTTAAAATGAGTAAATATTATTCATTTTAAACATGTTTATATTATTTATAGGGCTATAAAACAAAAAACTAAAAAGTTTTATTTTCTTCTTCTCTGATTTAACAGCAGGTGGGGCGGCGCCCGTGCGCCCCTAGTGGCAGAGCCGCCACTGGTAGTAGCTTGGCAAATGGCCTACTGTCTTTTGGCTTCCACACCCTCCAACAATCACAATGCTGCGGTCAACTCCTTGACCTGCAAATGTAGGGTGTTGAAGGAGTGAAATACCTGTGCCATGAAAGGACTACTTTGAGGTAGTTGAGCTAGGGTTATGGTCAATATTATCAACCGCAGCAGTTGTGAAGACGTCACCACACATCTTAGCAGGGCAGATGAATAAACTCACAAAATACAGCGCTACTCACAATAATCTGCAATACAGTGAAGAAACACGAAAATCTATCTTATCTTGTATTCATTCACAACTTGTCAGAAACAAAAGAATGTAACCTACCTGTATCTCCTCCGTAAACAGACTGGGAAAAAGGTGGGCGACATATCATGTGTCCAGCTGGAAATAGCAGCAATAAGGCAAGGGTGACCCTAAACAATGGTATAGGGGCACAGCGCCACAGTGATAATGCGCCAGCGCCACCATGTGGTTAAAAAAAAAAAAAAAAAAGTATATGTAAAAATATTGTAATATTTTAATTTTTTATTTTATTTTATTTTTTATTTGCTTAGAATGGTGAGTGAGTATTTTATTTGGTTCTCAGGGTTAGTGGGATCTAGATTATATCCATTATTGCATGCAAATCCAATGGGATAAGAATGTTTGACTAAGCGCTGGTGGCCATTTTGAAAAATGCCTGCCACGGCCACCAGGGTGTTAGTTTGTAATGCCCCAATATCCAGTTTTGTTTCCAATATATCTATCAACACATCTGCCAAATTTGGTGCTTTTATCACAAAATGAACAATTGGTTTGATATGTTGAGCTATGCCGCCCCACTATATGCCAAATGATTAGGGCTTATTACAAAAACATTTTAAAATAACTATATCAATTAACAAGTCTGAGTCCTCGTCTGCACCTTCCGAGTCCGAATGCAGTCAATGCTCGCGTCCAAGTCCAGTCACGAGTCCTGAAAATCAGTCCAGGACTCAGACTAGAGTCCTACACCGCTGACTGTCACACTTAAGCAGCACTCAAAGGCCTGGAACTCACAGACTTTGTAGCAAACAGCAGGTCGTGTTGAGCCACCTGTGGGACGACATGTTCCCGTGTGTTTTGACTTCATGTTAAAGTTTCCATGAAGGTTCATCGCTGCATAGAGAGTGTTGTGGCTGATGGTTGTTTAACACAGCAGGAGACGATATTTCCAATTTCAACAGGCAATTTGTTTAATGAAAGAAAGTTTTAACAGCAGAAGCTATGGATCATCAGACGGTCACCACAGTTGAAGAAAAACACTCTAACTTCTCAATCCCTCTGCTTGTCCCCTAAATCCCCTCTCAGTCCTGCCCCCACATGACAGATATGATGACGTGTCATATCATATCAGATATGACATGACGTACATTAAGATGACACGTAGATTTAACATCGAAGAGAGATAAAAACATTAAGAAGAACATAGATTTAACATCGAAGAGAGATAAAAACATTAAGAACATCGAAGAGAGATAAAGACATTAAGAAGAACATAGATTTAACATCGAAGAGAGATGCAAGATTAGTGAGATGTGTGTGTGTATATGTGTATGTATGAAAGAGAGAAAAGATTAAAGAGAGAAAAGATTAGATGTGTGTGTGTATATGTATGTGTGTAAAAGAGAGAAAAGATTAAAGAGAGAAAAGATTAAGATTAAATGTGTGTGTATATGTATGTGTGTAAAAGAGAGAAAAGATTAAAGAGAGAAAAGATTAAATGTGTGTGTGTATATGTGTATGTATGAAAGAGAGAAAAGAACAAGATATGTACACAAGATTAGAGCACACGATATGATGTACTGAAATGTCCATCTGCCTATCTCCAAGTTGTTTTAAGAACATCAGCCAGACCGTCTTTCAGTACTGCTTAGTTGACCCATATTAAACTAGTTCACCTCATATACACATTTTCCCCAACATTCCCCCATTTGGGGCTATCCCTAGTCCCACCCAAATCATATAACCAAGAAAATGTGAACGTCTAACTAAACGAGAAACCATATTTACATAATAAAAGTTTAAATGCCTAATCTAAACAAGAAACCTAATACATTTTAAATGTCTAAATAAACAAGAACGCTTACTTCATTCACTGGACCCCTAACGGACCAACAAAGGCTGACTACCGTTCTCACAATAAACACAAAACCGCTCAAAACAAGAGTAATAACAAAACATCAAAAAAAAATACCCCAATTTATAATCCTAACCTGACAGACAAATCCCCCCAACCTCCACCGCTTACCAAATGAGCCACAGTTCCGGCCGGAAACCGCGACTCTCATCAGGGAAAGGAGAAGTTGACCGTCAGAACTAAACATAGAACATCCCTCCCCCAAAAAAAATGACATTGTCTCTTCCATAACATTGAATCCTAGTGTCCATCGCTCAGCCCCCCTTCCATGCCCACGCCATAGTCTCCTCACCGTATTGCCAAAAGTCACATTTTGCCAATACAGCAACCACCACGCCACACCTCCAGTCCCCGTAGAAGCATGTCCCCATGCCTGGACGGGAGGCGCTGGTCCCGACCTCACCACGTGTCCCCCCATCTTCGACGGGAGGTGCCCATCTTGCCCACTGCGTTAGCCCCCCCCCTTTGTCCCTTCAGTCCCCAGAACCGATCCCCAGAACACTTCTTCTCAATGCTTCCTCAGGCTCAGAACCGACACTCCGTACCATTCCATACCGATGCCTCTTCCATTCCGGTTTGACCAGGACCATGAGTAAAATAAACAAAAATAATAAAAAATAAACCATCACTCAGACCATCCCCCGTCACTCTAAAAGGAATAAAACAAACAAAACTGAACCAAACAGAAAGAAAATGTCCCTTCCTCACCATACGCCTAGTTAAAGGAATAAAACAAACAAAACTGAACCAAACAGAAAGAAAATGTCCCTACCTCACCATACCCCTAATCCTCTATCCCCTCGTCTCCCTCTAAGGCAGCATAAAGCTGAGGGCATGGCCCGATTTGTGGCTCAATCTCTTTCTGTCCCACCATCAGCATTCGGCTCGTTACGTGTGAAGTTACCAGCCTACCCAAGAGAGGCATACCACAACAGAAAAGGAGAACCAATATCAACCCTGCCACCCCAATGGATATCCCCGTCTGCATCACTATGCTTCCCCACTGTCCCAATCTTTCCAACACCCCACTCCCCCACCATTCTTCATTCCGGCCAGAATTCCCCCTCAACTCCTCCCTCAAATCCTTCAGCTTAGCCATGGCCTCGGAGAACTTTCCCCCTGGCCCCACATTCGTCGGAATGAATGTGCAGCAGTACTGTCCAAACATGGAACAGACTCCACCCTTCTCCGCCATTAACCAGTTCAGAGCCTGTCTATTCTGCCACGCCACCGTACTGGTCGCGTGCATCTGGTCCCCCATTGCATCCAACGCCTCCTCGGTGTAGTTGAGATACCGCTGCTGATTGTAAAACAAATAGTTGATCCACCCGGTGTTCTTATTGACCGATATCCATGGCAGAATAGACTCAAACCCTGCCGCAATCTCATTCTTAGCCATGAACTCGGCTGGAATGCCCCTTGGCTGTCCTATGCTGTCCAGATACACCCTTGGGTCTGCCTTGTAGCTACGCTTCGTTCGAGAGATAGGAGACTCAGAAGGTCCTTCCGTCACTGATAATGGTAGGACCACCATTGGCATGATCGCCTGAACCCGGGCACATCTACCTGACCAATCTAAAGGAAGTGTATTCCTCAACCTCCTACCGCCGCAGAGCCAGTATTGGTCCGCCAGTGCTATATCCTGGACATGAAAAGGGCAAGCTACAGGCCGTGGGTTGGTATCCACTCCCTTTAACACAACCCCGTGTCCACACTTTCCTTCTTTCGTGCAGTTAGTCGTGATGCTCCAAATAGTAGTGCACCGCCCCTCTGCCACCTCCCCTACGTCCCGGGTCCCCTCCTTTTGCAAGCACTCGAAATCCTTGGTCAGCCATAGTTTGACACCTCTGGGTATTGGCAACCCCGTCGCTACCCCCTGCACACGTACATCCAATTTCCTACAACGTTCCCGCATAGTGACATCCTTGAAATCCGTGACGTTTCCTGCCGCCTTAAAACGACTAGAGCCGAGAAACCCCAAACACTCTGCCTCGCACCAAGGGCGACTATTATGGGGCCCCTCCCATGCCTCTGCGTCCCTGTCACACTGAGCCCAACTGAACTACGTGCCCTTCACCAGCAGCCTATCCGGACGTGCCTTGGAGCAGACATAACAATCCTCTATCTGATTCTGCGCGCTCGTGTACTGGACCCACTTAAACCACTCATTCCCTAAAGCCGCCCTATACATCGGGTCAGCCTCCGGGTCTTCCTCGTCATAGTCATAGTCGCCCCCATCTTGTTCCCCGGAAGGAAGCAAACCCCTCAACCTGGCCCAGAGTGAGCCCACTGAGTCCCTCAACGTTCCGGCTGTCCTCTGGAACATATCCTGTCCCCCCACCTCTTCCGACTCAGCGTCCTTGACCTCCCTTTTTCCCCTCACCCCTGTCCCCTGTGCTTGGTTCGGGACAGGCTCAACCCTCCTATCTACCCCCACAACCCGATCCTCGTTAGTATAATGGTAAGTATCCCCGCCTGTAACGGGGGAATGGTCAAAATCAAAAACATGCCCTTGCGGTCCTCCGGGAAACACCCCTTTTGGTTGTAGTCTTATCTTCTCCCCCCCTTCCTCGATGGAGGGCAGAGGGGGCGCCTGATTCTGAGCCTGGTCATGAAAGCCTGCCGGTACTTGAGCCTGAGCGGGACCCCGTGGGACTCCTACCCACTCAAACCCGTCATCCTCAAGGACGGGTCGACCGTGACGGTTCTCAATGACGTCGTTGCGCCCGGCCGACCGTCCGCACACTGCTGCCAACATCTGCGGGAGCATCAGCAGGCACTGCACCTTCCAGTTGCCGTCTCGGGCCCTCCATGTCGGGTTCTGCATAACTGCGATCGATTGTATCCCCCAAGAGATCGCCGCTGGCCTTTATGCAGTGATTGAAGTGGAACCAGGTCGTTGATCCTTTGACTTGGACTGCCGTTCCAGTCGATCGGATCACCTCGTACGGGCCCTCTCTCCGGGGTGATGACCACTTTCTCTTGTGGACCTTTACGAAGACCAGGTCCCCAGGGATCAGCCTCGGTTTGGTGGCTTCCTTCTCCGCCTCCTTCACCCCCTTTTTCTCCTTTCTCTGCTCCTGTCGAAACACAGCTTCATGTATTTTAGTCACTTGCTGAAGATATTTTTTCAGATCTTGCTCAAAAATATCTAATGCCGGGCCCCTAGCCAGGTGTCTAAATGGCGGTGCTGGCATGCTGCGGCCTGTAAGCATTTCATGCGGTGTTAGCTGTGTTTGGCGGTTTACGCTGCTTCTAATCTAGCCATCAGAGCAAGTGGCAAAGCATCAATCCAGTTAAGCTTAGTTTGCATACAGATTTTCAACAGTTTGTTTTTAATGACCAGATTGGCCCTTTCCACCTTTCCCTGCGACCCGGGACTATAGACACAGGAAAGGCGCTGTCTTATACCTAATTTCTGCATCAGCCCTTTAACCACCTTGTCGATGAACTCGCGGCCATTATCGCTTTGTAATATCGTGGGAATTCCAAATCTCGGAATGACCTCGCGACACAGGAACTTGATCACTGTGTCCGCGTTCTTGTGTTTAGATGGAATGGCCTCAATCCAGCGACTAAAGCAGTCCTCTACTACCAGGAGGTATCGTTTGCCCTGCACTGGCGTTATCATATCCGTGTAGTCCATAATCAGATGTCTGAATGGTCCCTCAGGGAGGGGTGTGTAAGCCGCCACTGTCGGTACTCCTTTGCGCACATTGCCCTGTAAGCATGTTAAACACCTGGCTAGTGTAACGTCAATTTGTGCCTGAAGCTTTGGGGACCAAAATCCCATTTTCGTGATTCGTTTCAGGGTCTCTGCTCTTCCACAGTGATCAACACCATGAGCCTCAGGTATCACCAAGGACAGAAGATCGATGGAGGCGACTATCAAACCGTTATGACTCCTCCACAGACCATCTGCCCCCCTTACAGCCCCCCTCTCCGTCCACGACTGTTTCTCGGCCTGCGTGGCTGAGTCCTGAAGATCACTCAAATTATCCTCAGTTACCTCAGTCGTCAGTTCGGCCGCAAACATCAGAACAGCCGTGGACGGCACCGCAGCCGCCGCCTTCGCGGCCTCGTCCGCCGCGTTGTTTCCCGTTGTCACAAAAGACAGGTCTTTTCTGTGTGCCTGGCACTTTACGATAGCAATGCTTTTGGGCAACTTTACAGCCTGAATAAGCGCCACAACCTGCTTGTGGTGAAGGATCGGTGAGCCGCCCGATTTCTTAAAGCCTCTTGCCTTCCAAATGGCCGCGAATAGGTGGCATACGCCATGCGCATAAGCAGAGTCTGTAAAGATGTTAACCGTGCGATCTTTAGCTATTATGCATGCTTCTGTTAGTGCTATTAGTTCTGCAAGCTGGGCCGAACATGGTTGCATGCATTGTCCGGCCTTTCTTGTTAGTGTTTCTCCGTTAGGTTTGCACTGTACGACGGCGTATCCTGACCTTAAATTTTCCCCCTCCCGATAGCAGGACCCATCCACAAAAAGTGAGAGTTCTGCTATCGCGAGCGGGTCGACTCCCAAATCAGGACGGAGTTTCACGAAAGCCTGTACCTCCACCTCGCACTCATGCGGTTGACCCTCGCTCGGGAGTGGTACCAGATCCGCCGGGTTACTGCCGTGGCATGTTTTTATCGTAACGTCCGAGTACTGCAGGAGCCTCATGTAAGCCTGTTGCCGTTGGCTGGTCAGAACAAATTTGCCTTTTTCAATCAAGTTTGCCAATTTGTGATGTGTCCAAATGCAAATGTCATATCCCATTGTCACGGCCGTTGCTTTCTCATACATCAAATGTGCTGCGGCCAGGGCCTGATAACAAGGTGGCAGACCCTGCTCTACCGGCGAAAGAGCTCTAGAGTAATATGCTATCGGTTGTTTTTTCCCACTCCCCCCCTGTGTTTGAGTCAGGACAGCTGTCGCATGCTGCGCTCTATGTGAGACGAATAGGTGGAAACACTTCTCATAATCCGGCAGCGCCAGGGCAGGGGCCTGTAACAACAGACGCTTAATGTTTATGAACGCGTCCTCCCCCTCCTCGGTCCATGTCAAGGGAGCGCGAAGCTTGTCTGTACCCGCCTCTTTTATCATCATCCTCAACGGCGCTGTCGCTATCGTATAGTCCTCCACCCACTCAGAGCTGTACCCAGTCATCCCTAAAAACGTCATCATCTGTCGGACCGTCAATGGCCTAGGTGCCTTGGATACAGCTTCGAGTTGCGTGGGTGAGATGTTTTTTATGCCCTTTTGAATGACGCGAGACAAGTACTCAACTTTTGGCTGGCAGTACTGCAGTTTTGAACGGGATGCCTTGTGGCCTCCCACGGCCAATCCACTCAAAACTTTGATGGAGTCCTCATGGCACTGCTGACGTGTATCCGAGCAGATTAGAATGTCATCTGCATACAGTAAAACCGTGCTGAGTAGTGTGTCGCACACTCCTTGCAAGTCTTCCTTGAGCGCCTTCGAGAAGTAATGCGGCGAGTGCGCGAACCCTTGTGGCAACCGGGTGTAAGAGTATTGTTTCCCCCTGTGGGTAAAAGCAAACAGATACTGAGACTCTTTTTCCAATGGAACACTGAAGAATGCCTGCGTGAGATCAATGACCGTATAGTACTGCGAGCTACTTGGGATGTTTGTCAGGAGGGTGTGTGGATTAGCGACTTCCGCCTCTGGTCCAGACACCACGTCGTTCACCGCCCTCAAATCGTGTACCAGTCTGTACCTAGCCCTGTCCGCCTTTAGCACTGGGTGGATAGGTGTATTACATCTGGATTTGAAAGGGACGAGCACTCCCCCCTTTAACAGTCCCTCAATCTGATGTGATATAGCTTCCTCCGACTCTGGCTTCATTGTATACTGTCTGATAAAGGGTGGTCTACAACCCTTCTTTAACCTGACCTTCACTGGCTGTGCCGACAATATTAGACCCACATCTGTGTCGTGTTTTGACCACAACCGTTCTGGGGTGCGCGCCAACATGTCCTGTTCCAGCAAAGCATCCGCCTCTGGAATAACGCAAGGGTCTCCTGGTAATCTGATTACTTGCGGTTTTGCCAAAACTGAAAAGGAAATCATTATTTTTATGAAACTCCCATCTGCGCTGTTCCAAATTAGCGGAGATTCCGTGGAGACCCACCTTTGAGTCTCGGATTCCTGTATCATTGAACCTAGATGTTCGGATTCGTAACCAGGATTTATTCTCAGAGTGATGTGTGGGGCGGCGTCTCTTAGTCTATGTTGTTCCCGTAGATACTTACTTGTGTTAACCCTCAACGCCGCGCCCTGTCTCCCTACAATTATCGTAGATGAGTTAATCTGCACCTGCTCGGGCTGTCCCTGCAACCATGCCTTGTTCCTAACTAGGTCACTATTCGTCAAATACTGTAGTGTGCAATGTGCCTCCATGTTTGTTTGTCTAGACTGAGGCAGTTGGGTTTTCAGAAATGGCTCCCAGGGGTCACAGACCCTTTGCAGCTCTGCATCTATGTTGCCCAGCCAGAACACAGTGGCCTCTTTCTCCCCCGTCCCTTGTAGCATCATTTGGTACACGTCTTGTTCAATTTGAATCCCCTCAGGCGTACATAGGATTTTACAGCCTAGTTTACACATTGCATCTCGTCCCAAGAGATTGCGCGGGGTGCTGTCCGAAATTAATACAGGTATTGTTATGGTCTTGTTGTTATACGTCATAGAGATTGGATCTGATGTGGGTATTAATTGTGTTTTTCCCGAGAATCCGACCGTCCGAACATACTGTCCAGACTGGGGTAAGTGAGCGGCGTATTTTTGCTTTATGCAGGAAAAACCTGCTCCAGTGTCTGCCATCATCTCTGTTAATTTGCCCTCCACTAGGACCTGCAGAATAGGTTCTTGCTCAGCTCCCTTGGAAACCACAATCATTTGATTTCCCCCCGTCGCATTCTCTGGGCACCCCTAGTGATTACCCCCCTGGTTTCGGGGCCCTCCTGTCTCCCCCTGGTTGTGGGGCCCTTGTGACTCCCCCTGGCGCACGGGTCTTCCATACTCCGAGCCGGGACGGTATGGTTGCCGCCTACATCTCATTTCCCTGTGTCCCTGCATGCCGCAGTTCCAACAGTGGAAACGGGGAAACTGTTGTTCGTTCCCCGGTCCCTGTGTAAACCGTGGGCCTGATTGCCCATTCCCTGCCTGCCGCCTGGACGCCTGGTTCTGTGAACTATAGCCATAGCTTCTCACTACCTGAGGTGCAGGCGGGGGTCCCTGGTCCTGCATGGGTGGAGAGGTAGCAGATGACACCATTACTGCCTGCAGCCTCCTTTGGGGCTGCAGTTGTTGCTGAGTTAACTTCCTTGCGTCATTTCTATCCTGATCCCTGACTTTCTGCTCCTGAGCCCTTTGCTTCTCCACACTATGTGTTACATGTGCACAGAACAAAGGATAAGTCATGTCCATTAACCCCACCACGTCTTCCAGTCTATTCTTAACCACCTCTGGAAGCCCTCTCATCACACTTTCTCTAAACATCGCTCTCTGCAACGGGTCAATTTCTGGGTTGTGTCCTAGCTCACCTCTCCACTCCTTCAGTACTTTGTTCACATAGGCGCCAGGCCCTTCCGTCTCCATTATGGGGTTGCCTGCCAGTTTTGCCGGATTAATACGTGATGGATATTGATTCCTGAGTTTGTACCACAACGCCGCTCTATGCGCGTTGAATATGTCTCCATCATGGGCCTGCGTGTCGCATGCCACTCGCATCGATGTATCACCCATGATGTCCCGGCAGGCACCAACTCCTAGCAAACGCGTCAACAGGGATTTGACGTCACCCACTGCTAGCAGAAAAGATGACGTATTTTCCTCAAACTGCGTGATCCACCTGGAGGCTCCTTCTGAAAGGTCCGGTAGTCTTACTATTAAACCATCGATGTCTAGAGGTGACCATGGCATGTGAAAGATATCGTTCCCCTTTATTAGCAGGGGAAACTGGCCTGTGCTTGTCACACTTCCCACGAATGTAGGGGCGAAAGTCAGGGTTCCTGTAATGTTTCCTTTCTCCTGTCCTGGTTTCGTGTCATTCTCATCTTCCTCCTCAGTCAACAGTTTAGTGTGGCCACACGCTCCGTGTTTCTCTGATGTCTGCTGTGCCACACTCTGACGGGGCTCTTCCTCTATCTTCCTCCCGACTCCCTCCCTCTGCCTGCCCAGGTTCTCTACCTCCTCTTCCTCTGCAGTATACAACTTCCGACGTACTGTCTCGCCATATGCCGCCAGGGCTTTCGGATAGAGATCCTGCGGGGTCAGTTTGGGGGGGGTATCTCGCCTAAGGGAGGTCTCTGATCTAGCGGAGGTTTCTGACCTAGCGGGGGTCCCTAATTCCGTCTCCTCATATTCTCCTCTTATTGTCACAGTGCCCACCGGCAATTGCGTGACATAAGGTGGGGATGTTGGTTTCCCTATATCCGTCTCTCTCTGATTTAGCGCTAAAGCTTCCTGCCTGTATGCTCTCCCCTTCTGGGCGTAGAGCTTCATTACCCCCAACTCTTCTGTCCTCTTTTTCAACCTCTTTTTGCTGTTGTCGCCTGGCTTGTGGTTACGAATCATTACATTCATCTCTTCGCATACGTCGAGATCAAAAGTACCTCCGGAAGGCCATTTTGTGTTCCCGGCCTTTGTACGCCTCTGCCAACGGACACCTACCTTGAGAATTATATTTTTTAGAAGCGGGTTCCGATCTAACAGTATGTCTTCTGCTGTATGCATCGTTGTTTAGTGTGTATGTGTGTTTATTGTGTTGTGTGTGTGTGTGTGTGGTTGTACCACAGCCAGGACACGGTTAACCTGGTTCTACTACTCTACAGCAATGCTACAGCCAGGACACAGTTAACCTGGTTCTACAATGCTACTACAGCCAGGACACAGTTAACCTGGTTCTACTACTACAGCCAGGACACAGTTAACCTGGTTCTACTACTACAGCCAGGACACAGTTAACCTGGTTCTACTACTACAGCCAGGACACAGTTAACCTGGTTCTACTACTACAGCCAGGACACAGTTAACCTGGTTCTACAATGCGGTGTGTGTGTCTGTGTGTGACTGTGTGTGTGTGCGTCTGTTTGTGTCTGTGTGTGACTGTGTGTGTGTGTGTGTGTGTGTGACTGTGTGTGTGTGTGTGTGTGTATGTGTGTATGTCGGTGTGTGTGTGTGTGTGTCTGTGTGTGTGTGTGTGTGTGTGTGTGCGTCTGTTTGTGACTGTGTGTGTGTGTGTGTGTGACTGTGTGTGTGTGCTGTGTATGTGTGTGTGTCGGTGTGTGTGTCTGTGTGTGTGTGTGACTGTGTGTGTGTGTGTGTGTGTGTCTGTGTGTGTGTGTCTGTGTGTGGTGAGTGTGTGTGTATGTCTGTAATCAGCAGGTTTAACTCCACCCGCCTGCCTCACAACCCGCTGTCTACCGGGACACAGGAATGTGTGTGTGTGTGTGTGTGTCGGTGTGTGTGTGTGTGTGTGTCTGTGTGTGTGTGTCTGTGTGTGGTGAGTGTGTGTGTGTCTGTGTGTGTCTGTGTGTCTTTGCACAGACGTGTGTGTGTATTGTATGTGTGTATTGTATGTGTGTACACAGGAATGTGTGTGTGTGTGTGTCGGTGTGTGTGTCTGTGTCTGTGTGTGGTGAGTGTGTGTGTGTCTGTATGTGTCTGTGTGACTGTGTGTGTGTGACTGTGTGTGTGTGTGTGTGTGTGTGTCTGTGTGTGTGTGTCTGTGTGTGGTGAGTGTGTGTGTGTGTGTCTGTGTGTCTTTGCACAGACGTGTGTGTGTATTGTATGTGTGTATTGTATGTGTGTACACAGGAATGTGTGTGTGTGTGTGTCGGTGTGTGTGTCTGTGTGACTGTGTGTGTGTGTGTGTGTCTGTGTGTGTGTGTCTGTGTGTGGTGAGTGTGTGTGTATGTCTGTAATCAGCAGGTTTAACTCCACCCGCCTGCCTCACAACCCGCTGTCTACCGGGACACAGGAATGTGTGTGTGTCGGTGTGTGTGTGTGTGTGTGTGTCTGTGTGTGTGTGTCTGTGTGTGGTGAGTGTGTGTGTGTCTGTGTGTGTCTGTGTGTCTTTGCACAGACGTGTGTGTGTATTGTATGTGTGTATTGTATGTGTGTACACAGGAATGTGTGTGTGTGTGTGTGTGTCGGTGTGTGTGTCTGTGTCTGTGTGTGGTGAGTGTGTGTGTGTCTGTATGTGTCTGTGTGACTGTGTGTGTGTGACTGTGTGTGTGTGTGTGTGTGTGTGTGTGTCTGTGTGTGTGTGTCTGTGTGTGGTGAGTGTGTGTGTATGTCTGTAATCAGCAGGTTTAACTCCACCCGCCTGCCTCACAACCCGCTGTCTACCGGGACACAGGAATGTGTGTGTGTGTGTGTGTGTGTGTGTGTGTGTGTGTGTGTGTGTGTGTGTGTGTGTGTGTGTGTGTGTGTCTGTGTGTGTGTGGTGAGTGTGTGTGTCTGTGTGTGTCTGTGTGCCTTTGCACAGACGTGTGTGTGTATTGTATGTGTGTATTGTATGTGTGTACACAGGAATGTGTGTGTGTGTGTGTCGGTGTGTGTGTCTGTGTGACTGTGTGTGTGTGTGACTGTGTGTGTGTGTGTGTGTCGGTGTGTGTGTGTGTGTGTTTGTGTGTGTGTGTGTGTGTGTGTGTCTGTGTGTGTGTGTGGTGAGTGTGTGTGTATGTCTGTGTGTGTCTGTGTGTGTCTGTGTCTTTGCACAGACGTGTGTGTGTATTGTATGTGTGTATTGTGACACAGGAATGTGTGTGTGTGTGTCTAGGCCCAACAGTGGAAACAACTAGAGTCTCGTCAAACGCTGCCCAAATTGTTTTTCACTCTCTGCTCATATTATCACAGCTGGCCTCTCTGTAGCTACCCACCACTATCTCTGAGAGAGTTATGTGTGTACATGTGTCGGTGTCAACCATGACCAGCCTACCACAGTTATAACAAGGAAGTGGGGAATAGGGAGAGTGTTTTTGTAAAGGGTCAGAGAAAAATTTGACCAGAGAGAAAAGTTTAACCAGATAGGTCGAAAACATGCAATTAAAATTGATTAGTGGCGCACTTATAGCCTGTTAAAAGAGGATTCGCCCTAGTGTCAACACCTCACCACTCGTGTTCGTTTTATAGCCGTCCATCCAAAACCACACAGCCAGCGCACTTTTTCCTCCCGCAGAATCTCTGACGGATATTATAATAACAAGCACAACGCTCACCTTTTTTTTTGTCGACAACCGCCAGAATGTCTACGGGAGATTCCAGGAACTGGCCGTATGAAAGGCCCGGCTGGGCGTCTACAGGTCAAGGGTCACCAAATGTTGTGGCTGATGGTTGTTTAACACAGCAGGAGACGATATTTCCAATTTCAACAGGCAATTTGTTTAATGAAAGAAAGTTTTAACAGCAGAAGCTATGGATCATCAGACGGTCACCACAGTTGAAGAAAAACACTCTAACTTCTCAATCCCTCTGCTTGTCCCCTAAATCCCCTCTCAGTCCTGCCCCCACATGACAGATATGATGACGTGTCATATCATATCAGATATGACATGACGTACATTAAGATGACACGTAGATTTAACATCGAAGAGAGATAAAAACATTAAGAAGAACATAGATTTAACATCGAAGAGAGATAAAAACATTAAGAACATCGAAGAGAGATAAAGACATTAAGAAGAACATAGATTTAACATCGAAGAGAGATGCAAGATTAGTGAGATGTGTGTGTGTATATGTGTATGTATGAAAGAGAGAAAAGATTAAAGAGAGAAAAGATTAGATGTGTGTGTGTATATGTATGTGTGTAAAAAAGAGAAAAGATTAAAGAGAGAAAAGATTAAGATTAAATGTGTGTGTGTATATGTATGTGTGTAAAAGAGAGAAAAGATTAAAGAGAGAAAAGATTAAATGTGTGTGTGTATATGTGTATGTATGAAAGAGAGAAAAGAACAAGATATGATGTACACAAGATTAGAGCACACGATATGATGTACTGAAATGTCCATCTGCCTATCTCCAAGTTGTTTTAAGAACATCAGCCAGACCGTCTTTCAGTACTGCTTAGTTGACCCATATTAAACTAGTTCACCTCATATACACATTAACGCGTTATGCACTGATTGGCTGTGACGGATACAGCGATCAAACTGTGACGCGCACTCAGAGCGCTATCGCGTCTAGCCCGGGCCGAGAAATACGAAAAAATAAAAAAAACGTCACTTCCTGCTCAGGAAAACGAGTGTTTTTTATTTTAGATAATAACGTTATATTGTGCATTGGAAATACAAACATACTTAAAATGAGTAAATATTATTCATTTTAAACATGTTTATATTATTTATAGGGCTATAAAACAAAAAACTAAAAAGTTTTATTTTCTTCTTCTCTGATTTAACAGCAGGTGGGGCGGCGCCCGTGCGCCCCTAGTGGCAGAGCCGCCACTGGTAGTAGCTTGGCAAATGGCCTACTGTCTTTTGGCTTCCACACCCTCCAACAATCACAATGCTGCGGTCAACTCCTTGACCTGCAAATGTAGGGTGTTGAAGGAGTGAAATACCTGTGCCATGAAAGGACTACTTTGAGGTAGTTGAGCTAGGGTTATGGTCAATATTATCAACCGCAGCAGTTGTGAAGACGTCACCACACATCTTAGCAGGGCAGATGAATAAACTCACAAAATACAGCGCTACTCACAATAATCTGCAATACAGTGAAGAAACACGAAAATCTATCTTATCTTGTATTCATTCACAACTTGTCAGAAACAAAAGAATGTAACCTACCTGTATCTCCTCCGTAAACAGACTGGGAAAAAGGTGGGCGACATATCATGTGTCCAGCTGGAAATAGCAGCAATAAGGCAAGGGTGACCCTAAACAATGGTATAGGGGCACAGCGCCACAGTGATAATGCGCCAGCGCCACCATGTGGTTAAAAAAAAAAAAAAAAAAGTATATGTAAAAATATTGTAATATTTTTATTTTTTATTTTATTTTATTTTTTATTTGCTTAGAATGGTGAGTGAGTATTTTATTTGGTTCTCAGGGTTAGTGGGATCTAGATTATATCCATTATTGCATGCAAATCCAATGGGATAAGAATGTTTGACTAAGCGCTGGTGGCCATTTTGAAAAATGCCTGCCACGGCCACCAGGGTGTTAGTTTGTAATGCCCCAATATCCAGTTTTGTTTCCAATATATCTATCAACACATCTGCCAAATTTGGTGCTTTTATCACAAAATGAACAATTGGTTTGATATGTTGAGCTATGCCGCCCCACTATATGCCAAATGATTAGGGCTTATTACAAAAACATTTTAAAATAACTATATCAATTAACAAGTCTGAGTCCTCGTCTGCACCTTCCGAGTCCGAATGCAGTCAATGCTCGCGTCCAAGTCCAGTCACGAGTCCTGAAAATCAGTCCAGGACTCAGACTAGAGTCCTACACCGCTGACTGTCACACTTAAGCAGCACTCAAAGGCCTGGAACTCACAGACTTTGTAGCAAACAGCAGGTCGTGTTGAGCCACCTGTGGGACGACATGTTCCCGTGTGTTTTGACTTCATATTAAAGTTTCCATGAAGGTTCATCGCTGCATAGAGAGAAAATATAATTATGCTCTATTCTCCATTCACTACAACGTATTGATGACATAAGAATTTTTATTACTTTTTTTTTTTTTTTTTTTATGTAATTCAGATTTTTGAGATGGTGTTTCTAATTTCTCCATAGCATAATACATGTTCGTGGTGATTGTTTATTGTCGAGTCATTTCCTTACAGTGCACATGTACAGTGTTATTTATAGTCAGATGTTTTCATCTACTGTAGTTTCACTCAGCTGACAGAGACTGGAGGTGTGGCCATTTGGTTTTGCTGATTGCCCCATCAGACAGGTTTTTCTGTTAAATACCAGCTTTCTGTGTGGGAATCATTTTGATGACAAACAGCAGAGAGGGTAGGACCATTTAACTGAATAATACTTGTGTACCATCTACACCTCACGCACACACCCGCTCTGGTAAAATAGTCAGCGATCCCTCCCACCCAGCACACCACATATTCCAGCGCATGCCCTCAGGTAGCTACAGGTCCATTTGAACCAGACACACACTTCACAAACAGTTTTTTCCCCACAGCAGTCTGAACACTAAACACCCTGGCCCGCCCCCCTTTGCACAGACGGGCAAGCATCCGTCACTGACTGACACTGTTACATGTGACTGTCCTGTATGTATTTATGTATCTATGTATTTATCGTGGGGATTGGGAGATGGGAGGGGGGCGTTTGATGTCTGATGTTTCATGTTGATGTCCCAGTGCTTTTAACAAACTGTACCGCAAACAATTACCACCAACCATTGTTGTGTGACATTAAAGTATGTGGTAAATATTGACGTGTTATTTCATAAATAATATGTGTGAATAATCAGAGATCATCACAGCTACCTTTCAATAGCAGAGTGGACTCAGTGGCTAAATAAGGAACCATACTTGAGACAGTTACATCAGATAACAGCAGCAACAGTTATTTCAACCCCCACTCAAGCAATGACTAATTTAGAGAACAAACAACACCTTCTTGAATTGACAGTATGTAAATGTAGAAGCAGAGACAGCTGGGTTGAACACAGGGCAGACCAGTTTAGACTTGTTGAAGCATGGACACTAACTCACAAACAAAGTAATCTATTAATCAACTGTTTAGTATCAAAAGAGTAAACCATAATATTAGAAATAAGGTTTGACGGGTGATTACACTCGTGTTAAAGAAGTCATCACAGCTACTCTGCCAACTAGCAGGGGTGACGAGAGCTACTCTTCACCCCCACTCTGTGATCAGATTAGTACTATATGGTAATTTGGCCCAAAGTGTATTCACACCCCCCACCAGAAGGACATCAGGCCAGCCCCCCCCCGTGAGAAGACACACAGAGAAACCCAGAGGGAGGGGCTGCCAGCGCCCACCGGACACCGCTCACAGAAGGCGCCCACAGGAGATGCATGATTGGATCAACTGTAATAGTGAACTGGATTCTATTTTGGCTAGAAGTTGGGTATATAAGGAAGAGACAAATTGTAATTCGAGAGCTCTCAGACCAAACACAACCCCAGGGGGTCTGTTGGGCTCCACCGCTTCGTCCACCCAGAGACTACTGTGAGCTGATTGCATTTTACGTGAGTAAATCATGGGAAACACCAATGGTTGTTTATAGATTAGAGTAATGTACAGATCCCTGATCTGTAAACCAGATTTACTCATGTATAATGTGTACAGTAAACCATGTATGTTCAAATTATGTTAACCAAGTGACTGTTTGATGTGCAGTATTGAGGTTTGAGATGCAAACCTGTTTGTTGATTCCTGTACACAGCAGCCATGTTAATGTTTTCTGATAAATCCTTTGTATGTAAAAGTCAACCTTTTATTCACTCTTGGCCCTGGTTCAAATAAATCAGCTGAGTTGAAATACAGTTCTGGTTTGTCTGGCGTACACGTTTTATTCCTCATCTGCTAAAGTCAGATGAGGAGACCAACAATTCTATCAAGTATGAATCTTCCCTCCTCCTTCCAGATAATCAATCTCATTGTGTTGTACTACAATAACCTCAAATTATTGTAGAAAGTCTGTGGGAATTTACCACAAGTATCTTGTATCTTGTGTCTTGTACATCATTTTGAAGTGTGTAACTAGGAAATGTGTAAATCTTAAAAGCAAAAGTAGTTTCACTCAGCTGACACAGAGACTGGAGGTGTGGGCGGCCATTGTGCATGTTTGTGTTTAGCTGATTGCCCCATCAGACAGGTTTTTCTGTTAAATACCAGCTTTCTCTGTGTGGGAATCATTTAGATGACAAACAGCAGAGAGGGTAGGACCATTTAACTGAATAATACTTGTGTACATCATTTTGAAGTGTGTAACTAGGAATTGTGTGTAAACGAACTGTGGGACAGCCGAAACCCGGCCAAACCTAACTAACCTTATACTGTCATGCACTTTGTCCTAATAAACTAACCTTACTATCATGCACTTTGTCCTAATAAACTAACCTTACTATCATGCACTTTGTCCTAATAAACTAACCTTACTATCATGCACTTGTCCTAATATACTAACCTTACTATCATGCACTTGTCCTAATATACTAACCTTACTATCATGCACTTGTCCTAATATATACTAACCTTACTATCATGCACTTGTCCTAATATACGAACCTACACTGTAGCACTCAACACTTTGATTAACATTGTTACTCAGCTGCTGAACACCTAGATCTAACCCTAACTAACCTTACTATCATGCACTTGTCCTAATATACTAACCTTACTGTCATGCACTTGTCCTAATAAACTAACCTACACTGTAGCACTCAACACGTTGATGAACATTGCTACTCAGCTGATATAGTTGTGCCCTTCCTGATGACTTGTCGTACAGAACTTTAAACTGTAAATGTACTGTGGACAACTCTTTGTGCATAGGACTGGTTAGGTTTAATTCGTTGTGCATATTTTGGAGAAAGAAAACATAGTAGCGGACTTCATAATTAACTACGGAAAAGCCCTATAGGCCGTACAGTCATCCATACATTTTATTTACTCCGTTTTCCCGCGATAACGAGTTAATTTAATTTGTTTTCCCGCGATAACGGCATAATTTTCTCGAGATCTCGGGAAAACGAAACGATAGTATATATTAGATCACTGCCTGCAGGAAACATCACTGTCGCAATGTTAGAGGAGCAGGAGGATATTGATCACCGCGTCACATATCTCTTCAATCAAGGCCTGACACAGGCTGAAATAGCTTTATGCCTTGCTGTTACAGATAGATTATCTGAGATAATATATATACACATTAGTGTGCATCGAAGTGCAATTAAAGTGAGCTCTCAAAGAGCAGCTACGGGAGGATGCAACTCGAAACTGGCCCGGATGTCCAACCCCTCCTAATGTACAGTTCTGTTGTCGTTATGGCTTCGCTCAGCACCAGATGCACTGTACTTCACTTCGTGCATGAGCACTGAATAAAAAATTCCACCATGTACCTTTACATCCCAACATTCGTCTGACCACACCCCCTTCCGCTTACCTTCATAAGCAGGTGTGTGGTCACCTACTTGCCTCCTTCTTCACTTTCACCACAAGGAAGTGCCTTCGGTAGATCCCCACTTGACGAGGTTGTTAGCTGAAGAAAGTTGAGACGTGTTTACATTGTGCTTATTTTTTTCTTCTCTCATATATTCGATAGAAAAACCTAAGTCATAATGGTCGTGTTCGCAGCGCCACTCTCCACCAGCGGTTCTCCATTTCCGCCTCCGTCGTACGTCCTGGAGCGGGGCTGTTGCCTCTCTCGTGGTTGGCAGCCACGCCCGGTAGGCGTCCGATGGGTAGTTTGCCTCCCCAAGGAGCTGGTGCACCGGGGCCGTCGTCTATGCGATGGCCTGGTCCTGGCTCTGTTTCCGGGGAATCGTCCGCTGTTGAGCGGCCGGTTCCTTTGGTTCCAGGGGATTTGAGACGCAAACTTTTTGCGTCTGCTCGCTCCCGTTGCAAGATGGTGGCTTGCAGACGCGAACGGCCTGGGTTTGGTGAGTTGCTGGAGCCCAGTGAGGATGCGTCGGTCTCTACATGCCCGATGGAAACAGAGGATTACATGGTAGAGGCGGACGGGTTCTTATTTGAAGGCCCGGTGGAGGCAGGTATCCCGCCCGTCCAGGTAACACTGGAGTGGGTTGAGATGTCTCCTTGGAGCGCCTCGTTCGACGATGCGGGGGCAGAACCTCTGACTCGTCGGCGGGATGCCCTGCTATCAGCCACATCGGAGTGTGGCTCCTTGACCAGTGGAAGCCTGCTGTATGTGAGGGATGCGGGCTCGGTGGAGGAAAATCTGCAGGGGGAACTGCAGGCTTTGTTCCCCGAGCTCATGGCAGTGGCGGCAGTCGCAAACGGCGTGCCGCAGACACTGCCTGTTCCTGTCCCTGATGATCTCATAGGTCATCTATAGCAGCGTCGCCCGGTGAGAGGGGTGGACGTTGTCTACCCATTTTTCCCCTCGATGGCGGCCTATGTTCGTCAGGGCCAGGTGGTTTCCCACATCATAGGCCTCACCCCCGCCTACGTGCCAGTCACGCGGGTGGCGGGTTTGGTCGACGGTATGAGGGAGGGCGTGCCGCGGCTTGATAGGCCGATGGCCGCGCTCCTCTGTCCGGAGGTGGTGTGGGAACCGTTACGGAAGCCGGTTCCTCAAGGGAAATCGGCGAGGCGGTTGGCTTACTGGAGTGACCAGTCATTTATCTCCGGGACACAATCTCTAGCTGCCGCGTCTAACATCGCGCAGCTGGCAAGATTCATGTCCGGGATATTGACGGGCGGCACAGAGCAGAGTGATGTACAACATGACCAGCTCGCCCAGGCGGCAGGAGCCATCCTGCATCTGACTCAGCCGCAGGCCATCGCCGCTGGGAAAGTGCACGCCCTGGCAACTCTGGTCCAGCGCCATCTTTGGCTGGAGCAGGCGCGTGTGCCAGAGAAGAAGAGGCTTCCACTTCTGTCGGCACCCCTCTCTGAGGCTGGACTATTCGGGAAGGCCCTGCAGTTGATGACCTCGACGTGCAGAGACATGCAGGAGGAGAGATCCGTGCTCCAACCTCATTTCCCCCCTCCCGATGTTGCTGGTGGAGTCAGACGGCTGCCACATCGTCGAGCATCCTCCGCCGTGGCCACCTCTGCCACCACCGCCACTGCTGGTCCTTCAAGGAAGAAGGCCAGGAGGAGAGAGGGCGCCTCCGCTACAGCCGGCCCATCTACGCCCGGAGGAGACGGTAGGGATCGTCGAGACCAGCCACCGATTGTTTACCGTCCCTCCGGGGCTCCCCGGGGTGGCAAATCCCGAGCGGCTCGAGGCGGCAGGCGCCGCTAGACCCAGTGACTTTTTTCCCCTGTGGTCCCCTCTGTTCCCTTCCCGGCCCTCCCATATAATTTTGTTCAGAAATAAAAAGTCCCCTCTAAAGGGGGACTGTATTTTTTGTTAACAAACTGTGTGTTTCTTCACCAAACATATGATGGGGTTGCAAAGTGTGAATCTTCACTAGTATACGTTGATAGGAGGGTTACGTTCGTGTTATGAGCTTAAGCAAGGTCTGCAGCCTACACTCGGTTACAGAAAGGGTTTTTCTACCTCGGCCTGAGTTTCCACATAAGGGTAGAGGCTAGTTGTATGTTCTGTTGCTTACACAAGTAATGTTGAGCTACAACACTGTTGTGTTAGTTGCAGTAATGCTCATATGAACACGTACCACGGCTCAGCCGTTCTCGCTCTCTCTATCAGTGTTTTTCTATGTTCAACATGGATGCGGGTGTAGGATTCACACACACACGCGACTTGGTTTTGTTGTAAACCCTGTTCACAGTTATCTGTGGGTAGCGTGCATTGTATTAGCTTGCGTTATTTCATTAGCATCGCTACCAAAGGTATCGTATGCTAAAGTTGTTGTTGTGTGCAAAGGGGAAGGGCTTGTGAGGGGGTGCCGAATAAACCCCTCCTTCCCTCTTCTGATTGGTCAGGGGGTTTTACTCATCTCTTATCAGTCCAGTCAGGGCCAAGCCGTTAGGCGACTTGGCAGGGAGGGGGGGGGGGGAAGGGTTGCCCTGACTCTGCTCCTATTAACAGGCGTTGAGTGTTGGGTTTCCCCCCGTCATAGCACACATCACTACGCACGTTGCTATTGACGATGGCTTCCGTGAGTTAGACCTGTATGTACGGTCTGTTGTTGTCAAAGTGTCGGGATAGAGCGTAGGACTTACGGGTCCGCTACGCTCGATATATGTGTAACTTGAGTCGGTTGGTCACATGACTCGTGGTTACCATGGCTTTTTCACTCTGACTCACGTGGGAAGGCTCTCTGGGGAATTTCCGTCTAAACCCTCTGTGGTGGGGGTGACTGGATATAAAACTGTGAACAGTTTTATCCTCAGCTGTGTCAAATGGGATTCATGTCAGTCGGTGCTTCCTTTCTTTTTAATAAAAGAGTGTGGAGTATAGGAAGCACCACACCCTTCTTGTCGTTTCTACCAGGCGCCTTGAGGATTCAATGTAGGGTCTAAATAGCCTGTTCATTGATGTGGTTGTGTCCCGACGCATGCATAGTGCTAGCTCGGGGTGTTTCTGATAAGAATCATGCGGGTAGCTAGTACGCCTTGGTTGCTTGTTGTTAAAACAGCGTTTTTATAAAGCAACTGGGATGGAGGTTTGTCCTCTTCCGTGAACCTGTTACTGGTTCTCGACGGTTTCTCGTTCATATCTGGGGGATGTTAACGAAAATAGATCAGAACATAGGTAGAGGGGTCTCACGCCCTTGGGGTGGGCCACCAAGCACGGTTCGCACCGGCCCGTCTGGGTGGCGCCCTCTTTTCATGTTTTTGATCAAACACGCATATCTGCCCCTTCTCCCGGAGTAGGCATGTCGGCGTGGTTAGGGCACGGGACTGGTTCTGGTCACGCTGGTCCAGGTCAGTTAACCCGTTGTCCGCCGGGGATACAGATCTGCTGTTCTGGTACCCTGAGGGACTTGGGGTTTTTCAGGGAGAAAAAATGCTGGGTCGGCCCGGGGTGTCACAAGGTTAGGCGTTATGGAGACCCTTGTTGGGTACTCTTTTGTACGTGGCACTATCATAAGGGATTGGTTCTCCTTTTCTTCGCTCCTCTCTCACGCATGGCGGAGAGAGGGCTGTTGGGGTGGTCTTCTGGACCTCCTCTGGTAACCCTGTGTGCTTCCCGAGCCGCCAGGCCCGGTCCGAAGTAAAGTTTCGTTGATACCGTAGACCTGGGATAACCCTTTTTTGAAAACTGAAACACTTGTACTGTGGTATAGCCAGTGTATACCCGCAGGTGTGTTTTGGAGTTTTTTCTTGAGGGGTTATAGGAACAACCACTGCATATGGTAACAACAGGGTGGTTGATTCCCTGGTGTGTTGGAGCAGTGTCAATTCCCAGGTTACCCGGTTGAGTGTGCCCCTGCACGTTCATGACGTCTGCCAATCATGTCAGTCTTCTCTGCCTCGACCCCTCTGGGTGGGTTTTTTTTTTTTATGGAGGCTTTGTCATGGTGATCAACAACGCCAGCATACGCCCCTTCCGCCGGGGGGGCTGTTTTCAGCTGACCCCTTTGGCGCCTGTCTCGTCCGCAGTGCTCCAGGCTCACGTTACAGCCTGCTGCCTGGTTTTCCCCGGTGCGCTGCCTGCTTCCGTTGGTTAACCTTTGTGTGCTTACGGCCATGCTGACTGCCTGTTCTGCAGGGTCAGTGTGCCAGGCGGTGTGCTATTGGGGGGAAAGGGCCCGCTCTTGGAGGGGCCTTATCCGAATACGCTGGCGATGTGGGGGGCGGTGTCACTAAGTGACCACCTGGTGGGGTCTTGATGCCTGGCGTCATTGACCTCTCCGGGCCCCCTTTTTCCGGGGGATCCAGTCCCTTCAGTGGGTCTGGGTCTTCCTTCGCGCTCCGCTGCTACGGCCTTGCCACGGGGTTGGGTTTGCTCTTGACCCCGTGTTTTTGGGGG
The DNA here is from genome assembly GCF_963971535.1 of Notolepis coatsorum. Lineage (NCBI taxonomy): Eukaryota > Metazoa > Chordata > Actinopteri > Aulopiformes > Paralepididae > Notolepis > Notolepis coatsorum. Next base: position 105,654,811 of record NC_140175.1, read on the forward strand.
CAGTAACGAGGTTGTTCCTTCCGTTCGTTCCCGGGTGGCATGCGGGTTGTGCGTGTGTGTAGTCGTGGGGTCAAGCCACGGTCTGCTCACCCTGTGCGTTGAGTTGCTTGAGTGCGTCTTCGCACGGTCGGATCCGTCTCCCTCCCGTGAACCTCCAATAGGGGGGGTATCCTCCATTAGGGAGGGTCGGGGGGGGGCTCGGTCCTCCCCGGTCTGATGGTTGTGGGGGGCCTCAGCGGGGTACATTTGTCGGGCTATGGCTCCCGCTCAGCCCCTGTTGTGCATCTGGTGCTAAGCGAAGCCATAACGACAACAGAACGTAAGGTTATGTATATAACCCAGTTCTGTGAGTTATGGTGCGCTCAGCACCAGGACGCCGCTGCGGCCCTTGATCTCGCCTTGTGGTGAAAGTTTGGGAAGGAGGCGAGTAGGTGACCACACACCTGCTTATGAAGGTAAGCGGAAGAGGGTGTGGTCAGACGAATGTTGGGATGTAAAGGTACATGGTGGAATTTTTTATTCAGTGCTCATGCACGAAGTGAAGTACAGTGCATCTGGTGCTGAGCGCACCATAATTCACAGAACTGGGTTATATACATAACCTTACGTTTCCTCCCCCTCGTATGTATATATTTTCTGTTAGGATCTCTGTTTAACAGTACTGTATATTTGCATATCTTGTATGTCACAAATGTTACAGTACTGTATACCTGTATGTAATGTATCTAATCCCCTGAAATAAATGAATCCGTTATCACCAGAAAACGGAATTTGTTATCTCGAGATCTCGAGAAAATTATCCCGTTAACATGAAATGAATGAATGAAAACTTTATTTAACAGATTGCAGAATGGGTACAGTACATGTACAGTACAGCTCAATACACACAATTATTAAGGGGATGCAGACCAGAGAAAGACGTTTGTCTTGTTTACATCAGGGTCCCCCATTTTCAATTCATAGTGACATTTATGACATACACAACATACATGACACATCATGACATTTATGGCATACATGACATGAGGGACATACATGACATACAGGTATATAGTACTGTTACATTTGAGAAAATAAATTAAATTAACTCGTTATCACGGGGAAAAAAAATTAAATGTATGCATGTACGGCCTCTTAGGGCTTCCGTAGGTACCCATACTTTATATAAATATAATTTCTTATTGATTTCTAAAAACGCAACTGAGTCACACCAGCTGGTTACTGGAAATGGGAGGCGCGCTGGTGGATGCGGCTAAGCCAGCAGGGGGCGGCCTAGGGCCACGCTCGCTATTCACATCACAAAATGAACTCCCCACTCTCAAAATGTCTCATTTATATTGTCATTTTCAAAATGATAACCATTGCCCAAAAGCTGTGGCCAGGTAGAAGTCAATTGGGCTGCTGATGAGAATGAGATCTCATAAAAGCAATTGGTTTTGATCAGTGAGCTGGATACAATCCTACCTGGAGGGGAGAGAACAGATGGTGGAGGTAAACTGTACACTACCCCCCCCCCCTCACAGTGAGCTCTGGTGTTCCACAAGGAAGCATACTAAGACCGCTACTGATAGGATTTTAGTTCATTAATGCTAATATCTTATATATAAGCTCCTCTGGTCAAAGCAAATGTCTCCCCCACTCTGGAATGTGCAGGCTGTAGAGTCCGGTGACGCACCCTCATACCTCATACCTCATACACACACACACACAGGGGCAGATGAGCATGGTCGGATTCATCTCGGGCCAGGCCATATATGGCAGTTGGATACAGGCACACACGCACGCACACACACACACACACACACCTCCCTTTTATGGCAATTGGACACAAGCACACACACATACACACACACCACACACACACACATACATACACACGCACACACACACACCCCTCCCTTTTCTCTTAATGCAAGTAAGAGGGTAATCGCTGTCATGTCATGTGTATGGAATCTGATGCTGCTGCGAGAGGGCCCCGTGGAGGGCGGCGGACGGTTTCTTTTCTCCGTGTGTTCTTGCAGACAATAAAGACTCCGTTTGAAATAGAACTTTGTCGCTCTGAATATATCTGGTTCAGCTGGTCCATACTATATCAATTCAAGGACTTACAAGGGAAGGAAATCCCTAACAATTTGGAGGTCCCAGTGAGAATTGATGTGGGCCAGCTGTACCCAAGGACGGAACGAGTACTCCTGACATCAGAGGAGGAAAGGAGGAATGGAAACACGGAGAAGACAGTGCAGAAGATCCAGACATTCACTACCAGCTGTCTGCAGTGCGTCTGAATCAGGGGTGAGATGCAGCGAGATGAGACCACCAGACGACCCTCGACCAGGAGACAGGAAGGAGGAGACGGAGGACAGGCGGAGATGAACAGAGACAGGCTGGAGGAGGAGGCAGCTAAGCCACAGGGGCCAGACCGCCGCCCCATATCCCCTCCGCCAGGGCACCGCAGCTAGGCACCGCAAATCATTGACGACGAGAACGGGAGGAACTGCAGGAGGCAGAGCTGAAGAGACGGTGGGCCAGCTGAGGAGAGGTGGAGAGGACAGCCCAGAGACACTGAGGCAGCAGACGAGAAGAGACACTTTTTCCTAGGGACCGCACCCTGGAACGGGGACCAACTCAGGAAGGGACCCACGCCCTAGAAGACATACATAGTATACAGTAAAGGTTTTAAAAGAGGGGTTAAAGTCCCCGGGTTAAATGCCCCACCGGAGGTTAAAGTCCTAAAGGGGGGGGGGGTTAAAGTCCCCGGGTTAAAGGCCCCACCGGAGGTTAAAGTCCCCGGGTTAAAGGCCCCACTGGAGGTTAAAGTCCTGGGTTAAAGGCCCCACCGGAGGTTAAAGTCCTGGGTTAAAGGCCCCACCGGAGGTTAAAGTCCTAAAAGGGGGTTAGAGTCTCCTGTTATTGATAAATAGTTGTGTGAACTATATTGGGTGTATTGGTGAAAGGTAAATGGGTTAAGTGTATTGTCTGAAAAGTTGCAATCTGTGTCTCTCTCTTTCTTCTTCTCTCTCTCTCCCCGCTCCCCCCCCCCTCCCTCTATCTCTCTCTCCTCTCTGAACGTTGTTTTCTTATGATGTGTTTAATGGTTGATAATAGGCAGGTATGGTCCATTAATGAACTGTTGTGTTGACATAAATTAAATTAATGTCAAGAGAGGGAATTGATAGGATTTTAGTTCATTAATGCTAATATCTTATATATAAGCTCCTCTGGTCAAAGCAAATGTCTCCCCCACTCTGGAATGTGCAGGCTGTAGAGTCCGGTGACCGCACCCTCATACCTTAAATGTACATCTTCTGTGACCGCACACTTACAATGTCCACACACACACACACACACACACACACACACACACACACACACACACACACACACACACACACACACACACATACACACACACAGGGGCAGATGAGCATGGTCGGATTCATCTCGGGCCAGGCCATATATGGCAGTTGGATACAGGCACACATAAGCGCACACACATACTTACACACGCACACACACGCACGCACACACACACACACACACACACACACCCCTCCCTTTTATGGCAATTGGACACAAGCACACACACATACACACACACCACACACACACATACATACACACGCACACACACACACCCCTCCCTTTTCTCTTAATGCAAGTAAGATGGTATATAAATCGCTGTCATGTCATGTGTATGGAATCTGATGCTGCTGCGAGAGGGCCCCGTGGAGGGCGGCGGGCGGTTTCTTTTCTCCGTGTGTTCTTGCAGACAATAAAGACTCCGTTTGAAATAGAACTTTGTCGCTCTGAATATATCTGGTTCAGCTGGTCCATACTATATCAATTCAAGGACTTACGAGGGTAGGAAATCCCTAACACTACTGTTCCTAATTTATGCAAACGACATGTCGTCAGCTTGTGACTGCAACTTGTTCCTGTTTGCGGACGACTCAGCCCTGCTGGTCTCTGACAAGAACAAGTTACAGGTTGAAAAAACCCTCAGCTCGGAACTAGGCAAAATCTGCATATGGCTCGCCGACAACAAACTATCATTACACATGGGCAAAACAGAGTCCAGTCTCTTCGGTTCAAATAACAAACTCAGCAAGACCGACGGCTTCTCAGTTACAGTGGGTGACAATATTGTCACAAGGAAAGATGAAATTACCTACCTGGGTTCCATCCTAGAGGCTAATCTTTCCTGTGACAAAATGGCATCCAATGTAATAAAAAACGTCTTTATTAAAAAAATGTTTTATCTCTCCCGTCTTCCCCAAATTTTACTCACCAGCCACTACTGACACACACATTGGGGGATGTTTTAAAAATATTATATATTTGTGCTTCACCAAAAAATTTACCCAACCCCCCCCCCACCTCCAATGTACAGTGTCCCCCACCCAACCCCACCCCACCTACCCAACCTCCTCCAATGTACAGTTTCTATGTCAAATGTATATACACTCTTTTTCTGGACACTTTTTGTATCACAAACAGTACTGTATTTGCAAATCTGGTATGTCATAAATGTATAGATGTAGCAGTACTGTCTATCTGTATGTCGTGTGTGTCATATGCTGAATTGAAAATGGGGGACCCTGATGTAAACAAGACGAAAGTCTTTCTCTGGTCTGCATCCCCTTAACAATTGTATGTATTGAGCTGTACTGTAATGTACCCATTCTGCAATCTGTTAATAAACTTTTCAATCAATCAATCAATCATGGGTGAGGCTCGCCCGTTGCACTCTGGTTGTGCTGACCGCTGTGAGCCGTTGCTGTCGCCCTCTGGTGGTAGAAAGGTGAACCATAAACTTTCCACAAGAGGGAAGTCAATGGAGGATGCTGGAAAGGAATCCCCCCAAAATACTTCCCCTTGCCTGACGTGAAACATATTCCCAGTACATGCTCATCCGTGTTCCTCTGTTAAGCAGCCTCACATCAACTAGTCTGAATGTTCATACATTTTCCACAAAACATATTATATTCCACTGTATCCTCATTCTAATTTAGTGTATATATACTACAACCCTGTCCTATATATTCTATTGTACTTTTTAGTTAATATATTCAGACTATTTCAGTCTGAATTCTCCTCCCATTATGTGACACTATTTCAAAAGGACGCCGCCCACGATGATCGTGATTGGTTGGAAGAAATACAAACAAACCAGTGCCCCCCCCCCCCCCCCCCCTATAGTGGAATGATAACTTGAACTTGTTGAAACCTGCAGGAACTCTGACTGAGCACGACTAGGAGTGGATGGAGTTGTGAAAGAACGTCTCCTTCTTGCTCACAGGAGCCTCTTCCTCCTCATGGCCTCTTCCTCCTCATGGCCTCTTCTTCCTCATGGCCTCTTCCTCCTCCTGGCCTCTTCCTCCTCATGGCCTCTTCTTCCTCATGGCCTCTTCCTCCTCATGGCCTCTTCCTCCTCCTGGCCTCTTCCTCCTCCTGGCCTCTTCCTCCTCTTGGCCTCTTCCTCCTCCTGGCCTCTTCCTCCTCATGGCCTCTTCCTCCTCATGGCCTCTTCCTCCTCCTCGCCTCTTCCTCCTCCTCGCCTCTTCCTCCTCCTGGCCTCTTCCTCCTCATGGCCTCTTCCTCCTCCTGGCCTCTTCCTCCTCTTGGCCTCTTCCTCCTCATGGCCTCTTCCTCCTCATGGCCTCTTCCTCCTCATGGCCTCTTCCTCCTCCTGGCCTCTTCCTCCTCCTGGCCTCTTCCTCCTCATGGCCTCTTCCTCCTCATGGCCTCTTCCTCCTCTTGGCCTCTTCCTCCTCTTGGCCTCTTCCTCCTCTTGGCCTCTTCCTCCTCATGGCCTCTTCCTCCTCCTCGCCTCTTCCTCCTCCTGGCCTCTTCCTCCTCTTGGCCTCTTCCTCCTCTTGGCCTCTTCCTCCTCCTGGCCTCTTCCTCCTCATGGCCTCTTCCTCCTCCTCGCCTCTTCCTCCTCATGGCCTCTTCCTCATCCTGGCCTCTTCCTCCTCATGGCCTCTTCCTCCTCCTCGCCTCTTCCTCCTCTTGGCCTCTTCCTCCTCATGGCCTCTTCCTCCTCATGGCCTCTTCCTCCTCCTCCTCTTCCTCATCTTGGCCTCTTCCTCCTCATGGCCTCTTCCTCCTCCTCCTCTTCCTCCTCTTGGCCTCTTCCTCCTCATGGCCTCTTCCTCCTCATGGCCTCTTCCTCCTCATGGCCTCTTCCTCCTCCTCCTCTTCCTCCTCTTGGCCTCTTCCTCCTCATGGCCTCTTCCTCCTCATGGCCTCTTCCTCCTCCTGGCCTCTTCCTCCTCATGGCCTCTTCCTCCTCATGGCCTCTTCCTCCTCCTCCTCTTCCTCCTCTTGGCCTCTTCCTCCTCATGGCCTCTTCCTCCTCATGGCCTCTTCCTCCTCATGGCCTCTTCCTCCTCATGGCCTCTTCCTCCTCATGGCCTCTTCCTCCTCCTGGCCTCTTCCTCCTCATGGCCTCTTCCTCCTCATGGCCTCTTCCTCCTCCTCCTCTTCCTCCTCTTGGCCTCTTCCTCCTCATGGCCTCTTCCTCCTCATGGCCTCTTCCTCCTCATGGCCTCTTCCTCCTCCTCCTCTTCCTCCTCATGGCCTCTTCCTCATCCTGGCCTCTTCCTCCTCATGGCCTCTTCCTCCTCCTCGCCTCTTCCTCCTCTTGGCCTCTTCCTCCTCATGGCCTCTTCCTCCTCATGGCCTCTTCCTCCTCCTCCTCTTCCTCATCTTGGCCTCTTCCTCCTCATGGCCTCTTCCTCCTCCTCCTCTTCCTCCTCTTGGCCTCTTCCTCCTCATGGCCTCTTCCTCCTCATGGCCTCTTCCTCCTCATGGCCTCTTCCTCCTCCTCCTCTTCCTCCTCTTGGCCTCTTCCTCCTCATGGCCTCTTCCTCCTCATGGCCTCTTCCTCCTCCTGGCCTCTTCCTCCTCATGGCCTCTTCCTCCTCATGGCCTCTTCCTCCTCCTCCTCTTCCTCCTCTTGGCCTCTTCCTCCTCATGGCCTCTTCCTCCTCATGGCCTCTTCCTCCTCATGGCCTCTTCCTCCTCCTGGCCTCTTCCTCCTCATGGCCTCTTCCTCCTCATGGCCTCTTCCTCCTCCTCCTCTTCCTCCTCTTGGCCTCTTCCTCCTCATGGCCTCTTCCTCCTCATGGCCTCTTCCTCCTCTTGGCCTCTTCCTCCTCATGGCCTCTTCCTCCTCATGGCCTCTTCCTCCTCATGGCCTCTTCCTCCTCCTCCTCTTCCTCCTCTTGGCCTCTTCCTCCTCATGGCCTCTTCCTCCTCATGGCCTCTTCCTCCTCCTGGCCTCTTCCTCCTCCTGGCCTCTTCCTCCTCATGGCCTCTTCCTCCTCATGGCCTCTTCCTCCTCCTCCTCTTCCTCCTCTTGGCCTCTTCCTCCTCATGGCCTCTTCCTCCTCATGGCCTCTTCCTCCTCTTGGCCTCTTCCTCCTCCTGGCCTCTTCCTCCTCTTGGCCTCTTCCTCCTCATGGCCTCTTCTTCCTCATGGCCTCTTCCTCCTCCTGGCCTCTTCCTCCTCCTCGCCTCTTCCTCCTCTTGGCCTCTTCCTCCTCATGGCCTCTTCCTCCTCATGGCCTCTTCCTCCTCCTCGCCTCTTCCTCCTCATGGCCTCTTCCTCCTCCTCGCCTCTTCCTCCTCTTGGCCTCTTCCTCCTCCTGGCCTCTTCCTCCTCATGGCCTCTTCCTCCTCTTGGCCTCTTCCTCCTCATGGCCTCTTCCTCCTCTTGGCCTCTTCCTCCTCCTCGCCTCTTCCTCCTCTTGGCCTCTTCCTCCTCTTGGCCTCTTCCTCCTCCTCCTCTTCCTCTTCCTGGCCTCTTCCTCCTCATGGCCTCTTCCTCCTCTTGGCCTCTTCCTCCTCATGGCCTCTTCCTCCTCCTGGCCTCTTCCTCCTCCTGGCCTCTTCCTCCTCATGGCCTCTTCCTCCTCCTCGCCTCTTCCTCCTCTTGGCCTCTTCCTCCTCTTGGCCTCTTCCTCCTCATGGCCTCTTCCTCCTCCTGGCCTCTTCCTCCTCATGGCCTCTTCCTCCTCCTCGCCTCTTCCTCCTCTTGGCCTCTTCCTCCTCTTGGCCTCTTCCTCCTCTTGGCCTCTTCCTCCTCATGGCCTCTTCCTCCTCTTGGCCTCTTCCTCCTCCTGGCCTCTTCCTCCTCTTGGCCTCTTCCTCCTCCTCGCCTCTTCCTCCTCATGGCCTCTTCCTCCTCCTGGCCTCTTCCTCCTCTTGGCCTCTTCTTCCTCATGGCCTCTTCCTCCTCCTGGCCTCTTCCTCCTCCTGGCCTCTTCCTCCTCTTGGCCTCTTCCTCCTCTTGGCCTCTTCCTCCTCTTGGCCTCTTCTTCCTCATGGCCTCTTCCTCCTCATGGCCTCTTCCTCCTCATGGCCTCTTCCTCCTCATGGCCTCTTCCTCCTCTTTGCCTCTTCCTCCTCTTGGCCTCTTCCTCCTCCTGGCCTCTTCCTCCTCATGGCCTCTTCCTCCTCCTGGCCTCTTCCTCCTCTTGGCCTCTTCCTCCTCATGGCCTCTTCCTCCTCATGGCCTCTTCCTCCTCCTCCTCTTCCTCCTCATGGCCTCTTCCTCCTCATGGCCTCTTCCTCCTCTTGGCCTCTTCCTCCTCCTGGCCTCTTCCTCCTCCTGGCCTCTTCCTCCTCCTCCTCTTCCTCCTCATGGCCTCTTCCTCCTCATGGCCTCTTCCTCCTCTTGGCCTCTTCCTCCTCCTGGCCTCTTCCTCCTCCTGGCCTCTTCCTCCTCATGGCCTCTTCCTCCTCCTCGCCTCTTCCTCCTCTTGGCCTCTTCCTCCTCATGGCCTCTTCCTCCTCATGGCCTCTTCCTCCTCTTGGCCTCTTCCTCCTCCTGGCCTCTTCCTCCTCATGGCCTCTTCCTCCTCATGGCCTCTTCCTCCTCCTCGCCTCTTCCTCCTCTTGGCCTCTTCCTCCTCCTGGCCTCTTCCTCCTCTTGGCCTCTTCCTCCTCTTGGCCTCTTCCTCCTCTTGGCCTCTTCCTCCTCTTGGCCTCTTCCTCCTCTTGGCCTCTTCCTCCTCTTGGCCTCTTCCTCCTCCTGGCCTCTTCCTCCTCATGGCCTCTTCCTCCTCATGGCCTCTTCCTCCTCTTGGCCTCTTCCTCCTCCTGGCCTCTTCCTCCTCCTGGCCTCTTCCTCCTCATGGCCTCTTCCTCCTCTTGGCCTCTTCCTCCTCCTGGCCTCTTCCTCCTCCTGGCCTCTTCCTCCTCCTCCTCTTCCTCCTCATGGCCTCTTCCTCCTCATGGCCTCTTCCTCCTCTTGGCCTCTTCCTCCTCCTGGCCTCTTCCTCCTCCTGGCCTCTTCCTCCTCATGGCCTCTTCCTCCTCCTCGCCTCTTCCTCCTCTTGGCCTCTTCCTCCTCCTGGCCTCTTCCTCCTCCTGGCCTCTTCCTCCTCATGGCCTCTTCCTCCTCATGGCCTCTTCCTCCTCATGGCCTCTTCCTCCTCTTGGCCTCTTCCTCCTCTTGGCCTCTTCCTCCTCTTGGCCTCTTCCTCCTCCTGGCCTCTTCCTCCTCATGGCCTCTTCCTCCTCATGGCCTCTTCCTCCTCATGGCCTCTTCCTCCTCATGGCCTCTTCCTCCTCTTGGCCTCTTCCTCCTCATGGCCTCTTCCTCCTCATGGCCTCTTCCTCCTCCTCGCCTCTTCCTCCTCTTGGCCTCTTCCTCCTCCTCGCCTCTTCCTCCTCCTGGCCTCTTCCTCCTCTTGGCCTCTTCCTCCTCTTGGCCTCTTCCTCCTCTTGGCCTCTTCCTCCTCCTCGCCTCTTCCTCCTCCTGGCCTCTTCCTCCTCTTGGCCTCTTCCTCCTCTTGGCCTCTTCCTCCTCTTGGCCTCTTCCTCCTCTTGGCCTCTTCCTCCTCATGGCCTCTTCCTCCTCATGGCCTCTTCCTCCTCATGGCCTCTTCCTCCTCATGGCCTCTTCCTCCTCATGGCCTCTTCCTCCTCTTGGCCTCTTCCTCCTCTTGGCCTCTTCCTCCTCATGGCCTCTTCCTCCTCATGGCCTCTTCCTCCTCATGGCCTCTTCCTCCTCCTGGCCTCTTCCTCCTCATGGCCTCTTCCTCCTCGCCTCTTCCTCCTCATGGCCTCTTCCTCCTCTTGGCCTCTTCCTCCTCTTGGCCTCTTCCTCCTCTTGGCCTCTTCCTTCTCTTGGCCTCTTCCTCCTCTTGGCCTCTTCTTCCTCCTCGCCTCTTCCTCCTCATGGCCTCTTCCTCCTCATGGCCTCTTCCTCCTCTTGGCCTCTTCCTCCTCCTCGCCTCTTCCTCCTCCTGGCCTCTTCCTCCTCTTGGCCTCTTCCTCCTCTTGGCCTCTTCCTCCTCCTGGCCTCTTCCTCCTCATGGCCTCTTCCTCCTCTTGGCCTCTTCCTCCTCATGGCCTCTTCCTCCTCATGGCCTCTTCCTCCTCCTCGCCTCTTCCTCCTCATGGCCTCTTCCTCCTCCTCGCCTCTTCCTCCTCATGGCCTCTTCCTCCTCTTGGCCTCTTCCTCCTCATGGCCTCTTCCTCCTCCTCGCCTCTTCCTCCTCATGGCCTCTTCCTCCTCCTCGCCTCTTCCTCCTCATGGCCTCTTCCTCCTCATGGCCTCTTCCTCCTCCTGGCCTCTTCCTCCTCTTGGCCTCTTCCTCCTCATGGCCTCTTCCTCCTCATGGCCTCTTCCTCCTCCTCGCCTCTTCCTCCTCATGGCCTCTTCCTCCTCATGGCCTCTTCCTCCTCTTGGCCTCTTCCTCCTCCTCGCCTCTTCCTCCTCTTGGCCTCTTCCTCCTCATGGCCTCTTCTTCCTCATGGCCTCTTCCTCCTCCTGGCCTCTTCCTCCTCCTCGCCTCTTCCTCCTCTTGGCCTCTTCCTCCTCATGGCCTCTTCCTCCTCATGGCCTCTTCCTCCTCCTCGCCTCTTCCTCCTCATGGCCTCTTCCTCCTCCTCGCCTCTTCCTCCTCATGGCCTCTTCCTCCTCTTGGCCTCTTCCTCCTCCTCGCCTCTTCCTCCTCTTGGCCTCTTCCTCCTCATGGCCTCTTCTTCCTCATGGCCTCTTCCTCCTCCTGGCCTCTTCCTCCTCTTGGCCTCTTCCTCCTCCTCGCCTCTTCCTCCTCATGGCCTCTTCCTCCTCTTGGCCTCTTCCTCCTCCTCGCCTCTTCCTCCTCATGGCCTCTTCCTCCTCCTGGCCTCTTCCTCCTCTTGGCCTCTTCCTCCTCCTCGCCTCTTCCTCCTCATGGCCTCTTCCTCCTCATGGCCTCTTCCTCCTCTTGGCCTCTTCCTCCTCTTGGCCTCTTCCTCCTCCTGGCCTCTTCCTCCTCATGGCCTCTTCCTCCTCTTGGCCTCTTCCTCCTCTTGGCCTCTTCCTCCTCTTGGCCTCTTCCTCCTCTTGGCCTCTTCCTCCTCATGGCCTCTTCCTCCTCTTGGCCTCTTCCTCCTCATGGCCTCTTCCTCCTCTTGGCCTCTTCCTCCTCCTGGCCTCTTCCTCCTCATGGCCTCTTCCTCCTCTTGGCCTCTTCCTCCTCTTGGCCTCTTCTTCCTCATGGCCTCTTCATCCTCCTGGCCTCTTCCTCCTCATGGCCTCTTCCTCCTCTTGGCCTCTTCCTCCTCATGGCCTCTTCCTCCTCATGGCCTCTTCCTCTTCCTCGCCTCTTCCTCCTCTTGGCCTCTTCTTCCTCCTGGCCTCTTCCTCCTCCTGGCCTCTTCCTCCTCCTCGCCTCTTCTTCCTCATGGCCTCTTCCTCCTCCTGGCCTCTTCCTCCTCATGGCCTCTTCCTCCTCTTGGCCTCTTCCTCCTCATGGCCTCTTCCTCCTCATGGCCTCTTCCTCTTCCTTGCCTCTTCCTCCTCTTGGCCTCTTCTTCCTCCTGGCCTCTTCCTCCTCCTGGCCTCTTCCTCCTCCTCGCCTCTTCTTCCTCATGGCCTCTTCCTCCTCCTGGCCTCTTCCTCCTCCTCGCCTCTTCTTCCTCATGGCCTCTTCCTCCTCCTGGCCTCTTCCTCCTCATGGCCTCTTCCTCCTCATGGCCTCTTCCTCCTCTTGGCCTCTTCCTCCTCATGGCCTCTTCCTCCTCATGGCCTCTTCCTCCTCATGGCCTCTTCCTCCTCTTGGCCTCTTCCTCCTCTTGGCCTCTTCCTCCTCATGGCCTCTTCCTCCTCTTGGCCTCTTCCTCCTCATGGCCTCTTCCTCCTCATGGCCTCTTCCTCCTCCTGGCCTCTTCCTCCTCTTGGCCTCTTCCTCCTCTTGGCCTCTTCCTCCTCATGGCCTCTTCCTCCTCATGGCCTCTTCCTCCTCATGGCCTCTTCCTCCTCCTGGCCTCTTCCTCCTCTTGGCCTCTTCCTCCTCATGGCCTCTTCCTCCTCTTGGCCTCTTCCTCCTCTTGGCCTCTTCCTCCTCATGGCCTCTTCCTCCTCATGGCCTCTTCCTCCTCTTGGCCTCTTCCTCCTCATGGCCTCTTCCTCCTCATGGCCTCTTCCTCTTCCTCGCCTCTTCCTCCTCTTGGCCTCTTCTTCCTCCTGGCCTCTTCCTCCTCCTGGCCTCTTCCTCCTCCTCGCCTCTTCTTCCTCATGGCCTCTTCCTCCTCCTGGCCTCTTCCTCCTCATGGCCTCTTCCTCCTCTTGGCCTCTTCCTCCTCATGGCCTCTTCCTCCTCATGGCCTCTTCCTCTTCCTTGCCTCTTCCTCCTCTTGGCCTCTTCTTCCTCCTGGCCTCTTCCTCCTCCTGGCCTCTTCCTCCTCCTCGCCTCTTCTTCCTCATGGCCTCTTCCTCCTCCTGGCCTCTTCCTCCTCCTCGCCTCTTCTTCCTCATGGCCTCTTCCTCCTCCTGGCCTCTTCCTCCTCATGGCCTCTTCCTCCTCATGGCCTCTTCCTCCTCTTGGCCTCTTCCTCCTCATGGCCTCTTCCTCCTCATGGCCTCTTCCTCCTCTTGGCCTCTTCCTCCTCTTGGCCTCTTCCTCCTCATGGCCTCTTCCTCCTCTTGGCCTCTTTTTCCTCATGGCCTCTTCCTCCTCATGGCCTCTTCCTCCTCCTGGCCTCTTCCTCCTCTTGGCCTCTTCCTCCTCTTGGCCTCTTCCTCCTCATGGCCTCTTCCTCCTCATGGCCTCTTCCTCCTCATGGCCTCTTCCTCCTCCTGGCCTCTTCCTCCTCTTGGCCTCTTCCTCCTCATGGCCTCTTCCTCCTCTTGGCCTCTTCCTCCTCTTGGCCTCTTCCTCCTCATGGCCTCTTCCTCCTCCTGGCCTCTTCCTCCTCCTGGCCTCTTCCTCCTCATGGCCTCTTCCTCCTCCTCGCCTCTTCTCTGGGGCGGAACAGTTTGATGGTTGCCTGATGAACCACCTCTAGGTTGTGACAGAAGAGGTATATTTGGTAAGTAGAACTGGTAAAGTGAAAAAGAAAAGGTAGTTTCAAGTTGCTTTAATAGTTGTCATAGTAAAATACAGAATACTGTTCCATGAAATGCTTTTTTCTGTATGAGCTCCTGAGAGTGTGCTAGATAAAATAGATAAAAAGTATAAAATAGAAAAAGTCAAGAGTATATGTAAAAAAAAAAAAAGGAAAAAAAAAAAAAAAGTGTTCAGTCAATCTATATATACAATACAGAGTAAAACAAGAGTAACAATGAGGTACAATGCAGCAATGGAATCAGGTACAACGTAGGGTAAGGTGCAATGATGTATGAATTGTAGTGCAAATCTCTTTGCTCATAAATATAAAGTGTGTTAAAGTGTAGAATGTTTTAGCTTGTATTTTCTTCCAGGTTAACTGTTGTTTACCTTGTGGCTCTGTGCGGCACAAAGACACTGGAAAGGGTCATCGCTTCCATCTCAGCAAATCAAAATAGTAATGTAGATTTTATGATGATGACTGGATCTTAACTTTTTTTATTTTATACATTTTGGCTTTGTTGCTCTCATGTGTCGCACCAACAACCTGTTAATAAAGACAACGTTTTATGAGTGGGAGCCAATTAGGACTGGGCGATAAAACGATAACGATAACTATCACGATATATTTTAACACTATGATCGCCGCGGACGAGTTTTCACGTCATTCCGAGCCATGCTCATTCTGCCGAAGACGCCGTAACTCGTCTTTGATGTCAATATTTCAAAAATCTGTCATCGAAATCATATTTCCTTTCTGGAGCCCTGAGACACACTGCTGATCTCCTCTCAACTCTCTAGCGGTTCAAGAGCGCCATCTGGTGGCCGATCGGCAGATCGCCAACCGGATATTAACCTTTGAACCGGTAGTGCTCATCCATATGTGGTCCAGCCACTCGCTATAGCTCCCGCGACTCCATCTTGAAACACTGGATAATAGATCGCTCGCCCTAACTCAATAAACAACGTTATTTGGACGTATATACTATTATACAACCTGGAAATGGATCGGGCATTTCTACATCCCATAATAGAAAAAAATCTGTTCCACGCTCATCTGCCAGCGGCGCGAGGAAGCCACGGTAAGATTCAGTGTTATTTTCTAACGTATTCTATACTAACTGATCTGATGAACATATGACCCACTCTGGATGAATCATCTAACGCTGCCCACGGAATTATAAACGATCCCCCGCCCATCCGGTCATCATCAGATGATGCGTAGAAACTTCTAGAACCACGTCCAGTTGAAACTTTTTATCTCGCACAGATTCCTACCAAACTGTATTTGATCATCAATATAATGCATTTAGGGCTATAAATCACGTTCTGAAGAAAGCTGCAGAAAACGATAAAAACATACTTATACTTTAGACCATATTTTAGTATGAATATGTGAATGAAAAAGTTTAACGTTGCTACACCCTGAACAATACATATAGGACATTGAATGGGCCATAATAATGGCAATTTAGCAATAGAATTTAAAAAGTTATAGCCCTGCAAAGAAGGGGAACTTCTCCATAGACAAATAGAGCTGGCGAGGGATGGTAAATTATGAATTTAACCCATAGCGATTAAAGTGTTAATAATCGATAATAAAAATATTTTTATTTTATTTTATTTTTTACATTTGTATTGTGACCTGCAACATGACAGTGGACAGACTTGTCTTTCTTGCCTGCAACTTAAAGTAATGGCTTTGCTTGTCCAAATGACAATACTGACCAAATTGAGAGGCGACTTTTTCTCTTGTCCATTTATTTTGTTTGCTTTCTAATTTAAAATTCAGTTTGAAACTGCCTGTACACAGTAGGCTATGTGTGCTAGCAGAGCTAGTCTCCAGTCGCGAGTCACAGTGACGGTGCATGTGTGCCGTGGTTTGTCCACCAAAAAAGCGCCAAAAGATAGAAAAGAAACTAGCAGAGCCAGAACTATTCAACTCCCCTGGAGCCACAGCCAGCAGAGAAGCTTGTTTACTTTCGCTTTCAAACCAGCTGTGAGAACTGGAGTGTGAGGGGCTGTAACACTAAATATAGCGGCAACGACAAAGAATTGCTGCAAAATAAACATACATTTGTTGTTTAAATAATAATAATAAAAAAAAAAAAATTAATACTAATAAAAATATCGATAATTATCGATGTCGAACTATATGAAAAATTGTATGGTGATATATCGTGATAACATTTTTGGCCATATCGCCCAGCCCTAGAGCCAATCACTACCTTGACCCACTATTGTGAATATTGTATCTCAGTATAGCTGCCTTGCCAGGGTAGTCAGACATGTCAACATACTCGTGTAAAGCCAGATTCTTGTGTGCCTGCTTGTGCATAAAGCTGTCATTCCCATGATCTTTGCTAACCTAACTGACGAGATGCAAAAATCCATCTCGTCAGGCTTCAGGTTATGCGCTTGTGCCCCGAACCACAGTGGTTTGGACCAATCGGCGTCCTCTGTGGAACTACTGGCGGCTACAGACATGGTGTTCCATCCAATCACCTGCCAAGTATTCTAGTGCCCGCCCTATTCCAAACCGTTTCCAAGGAAGACTTCCCAGATGGTTCTGTGTAACAGACTGTCGGGCAGGTCAGGTTAGGTTTTTGTTCCAGGCATTAGTCATATCCAGGGGTGCAGTGCTCATGCCACGCGGTACCACGCCATTCCACCACCTTTCTGAGCAGAAGCACGAGCGTGCACACAAAAATGCATTCACAACTTTCACTCGACTCGTTCGTGCCGTGCGCCAAGTACCGGTACTCGCCTAGCTACTTGTCTTTGCATAACAATAGCATACCAATAGCATAACAATAGCATAACAAAGAATGAGAAGAGCAAAACCAAAATACAAGCCCTGTACCCAGGGGCGTAGCTGGGGGGGGGGGGGGGGGGGGGGGGGTAACTTAGGATGATTCCAAGGGCCCAGCACTGGGGGGGCCCACATTTTTTTAATTTTTTTACTAGACATCACTCAGGTGTATGATTGATGCTCTCATTGATACTATGTTTGTTTCTGAAGTGGGTGTGTGTGTGTGTGTGTGTGTGTGTGTGTGTGTGTGTGTGTGTGTGTGTGTGCGTGCGTGTGTGTGTGTGTGTGTGTGTGTGTGTGCATGGCCGCCTAGTTATAGTTGAAAGTGGGGGTGCAATTTATTTATTTTTTTTTTTTTTTGACAGGCAAGGGGTGGTTTCGAGGGGGTCCGGCACGACCCCCTCCATGGCAGATTTTTTTTTTAATTTAATGAACCTGTACATGCAATTTCCTGCAATATAGAGCCTTCAATCTTGACCAATAAAGCTGCTCTTTTCACTATAAAACTCAGTTTATATTGCAGTATGATAGCCAATTACTATAATAATAATATATTAATATATATATATACTGTATATACACTGTATATTGATTTTTCGCTCATTCATTTTTATTAAATCAATCTCCTTTCAAATAGGCCAAGTTTTTAATAAGAAAGAGAAAAAAGATATATTTCCATTACCTGTAAATCTTGTGTCTCTTTCTCTCCTTCTCTGCCTCCTCCCTGAGTCTGCAGTGCACAATCATGACATCGATCTAAAAAAAAAAAAAAAAAAAGTAAAAAAAAAAAAAAAGTGGAGGCCCCTCGTCACTATAGGCCCACGGGCCGCGGCCGTCGTTAATACGGCCCTGCTCGTCTGCCATATAGATAGCGTTAACGTTTGCAAATGAAGTCAACGTCATCCAGCTCACAGTGCCTCACACCACATATCTAGATAACGTTAGCTAGCGGCTAGCACTAAAGCTAACGCCAACCAGAGAGGGAAACGTTATTATTATTTATTCGAGGAAACCGTATGACCAGATCGCAATTCGGGACCGTGAAACACTTTTATTGTATTGCGTGGTAGAACCGTAGAAGTTCTACTACCACTCAATAGTAACTTATGTCTAACATAATCCTTTTATTTGAACAACTTACTGGAAAAGCCTGCCTGCCTGCCACCAATATTATGACACACTCTGTGGGCTTTGATTTACACTCAGCCTACCCGCTGCAGCCGTGCAGCCAGACTGCAGCGCTGTGTGCTGAAGGTCTACGCGCTGGAGATGGGAGGTACTGGATCAAACCATAATGGGGCAGGGGGGGGGGGGGGTTCGCAATCTTTGGAAACTTAAAAACTTGTTATTAAGTGTCATTGCGTATTATTAATTTGATTGAAATTACGTAGTTATGGTTAGATTTATATATTGGGGGGGGGGGGGGGGGTATATCATATTTTTCATATGATCAAAAAGTGGTGGAGCAAGATCATAACCTTGCTCCCCCAAGTTCAATAGTGGGAGAGCAGCCGCTCCCAGTGCTCTTAGGGCCAGGCGGCTATGTGTGTGTGTGTGTGTGTGTGTGTGTGTGTGTGTGTGTGTGTGTGTGTGTGTGTGTGTGTGTGTGTGTGTGTGAGATATATAGAGAGAGGGGGGGTGAGAGAGATGAGGAAGGGGCAAGAGAGAAAGAGAGTTGGGAGAGTGTGTGTGAGAGAGAGAGAGGGGGGGGGGGTGATTACTCAGCCCTTGTGTGGTGAATGTAACAAGTTCCTAACGTTTTCTTATGCACGTTTTCTTACGTTATTTCATGCACACACTTTATTCATTGTTTTAAATTATTATTTTCTTTTAAGTTATTTTGTGCATCACTCTGTTTTGAATTTGATGCAAATTTGCAATGTATGAGGGTCATCCTTTTGTGTTAACACTTTGGCGACCAAAGTCCCGCGGCGATTTATAGTCCAGAGGACCGAGCTTTGTCAACAAACCGATGTACTTTCTAACAGCTATATATATACTTTATAGTATTGCTATCTGTCCATTCTCATTGTCACTAGAGTGCATAAACCGTGCCTTCATAATGGCTTAAAGAAAATAAAAATCCATCGGTTGGTTGTCATTTTATAGCGCCGTGAATATAAGGTTTATCGCAGTTTTCGCCTCGTCTTTTTTCTGGGGAGCTAGATATGAGGCTAAAGGCTAGTCACGTTATATCAAACGCCATTTCTGTTGTATATATACGAATGAAATAAAACAAATTGCATAGCATCCAGACTATTACAGAGCATCTATGGCTGAAATGGGGGCGGCGGGGGACGCCGATTACTATTATTGATTAGCAATACATTGTGCGTTCAAGTAGCCATTTTCACTGATCGATCACGTTGCGTTTTAAAACAAGCTCCAATCCGGCTGTAATTTGGGTGAATAGTATCCTACCGTCAGCCCATGTGATCGCCGGCAGCATTTCGTCATAATACATCATCATCATCATCATCATCATCATCATTTGTATTTATTCGTACATGGAATTACCACATATTCATATAATTTACCAAAAATACCATGGCATCTGGTAGATCGATATGTCCATTGGCTGATCATAAATCCCATTATTCCAGGCTGAAATCTGCGCTTCCAAACGTGATCAAAGATGGATGATGTTCGTTTGGGATCCAGGCTCAAATGAAACGCCCACAGACAGTAAATTTTTTTTTCTTCCCCCAATCGGCCTCAATGATACTGCAGTGGAGCGATGGCGCCCCTAAGAGGATCTAGCCGGTATTGCATGTTGCCGAAATCAAATATGCGGGTAGGTCCCCAGAGTCGATCGGGGACGTTTATACGGTTATTAATATGGAATAAAACAATAACAACTTGCCACGGCTATATACGTGGCTCTGGTCCACAACGCATGGCACCGAAACACGTATATATACGTGGCCGGTCCTTAAAGTGTTAAATGACTGCATAAAGCAAGCATTTGTTGACTCGCATAAGAGTATTAAAACTTGGAACTTGAAAAAAATCTGTTTAAGGTAGAAAAAAAAGAAAAAAAAATGTGATTCAGACTGTCCAGGTCCGCTCCCACCACAGAGCTTGCTTTTTTGACCAGTTTGTTTATTTTGTGTGTGTTGGTGTTGCCCCCCCCAGCATACCACAGCTGATATGAATGAATTTAAGAATTTCTGTCCATAGTATTTTTTTCTAATAGGATATATGTTTGTTATTGGAAAAAATGCATCAAATTGTTGCGTCATTTTCCAGTTCCTTCCACTGTATATGATTTTTAACCCTTTCACTACCACACTACTGAATGGTTAACCCTTTCACTGCGACAATACAGAAGGTTAACCCTTTCACTGCCACACGACAAAGGGTTAACCCTTTCACTACCACACTACAGAAGACCAGTCTGTAGTGTGGTAGTGAAAGGTTAACCTTCTGTAGTGTGGTAGTGAAAGGTTCACCTTCTGTAGTGTGGTAGTGAAAGGTTAACCTTCTGTAGTGTGGTAGTGAAAGGTTAACCTTCTGTAGTGTGGTAGTGAAAGGGTTAACCGTCTGTAGTGTGGTAGTGAAAGGTTAACAGTCTGTAGTGTGGTAGTGAAAGATTAACCGTCTGTAGTGTGGTAGTGAAAGGTTAACCGTCTGTAGTGTGGTAGTGAAAGGTTAACCTTCTGTAGTGTGGTAGTGAAAGGTTAACCGTCTGTAGTGTGGTAGTGAAAGGTTAACCGTCTGTAGTGTGGTAGTGAAAGGTTAACCTTCTGTAGTGTGATAGTAAAGGGTTAACTTTCTGTAGTGTGGTAGTGAAAGGTTAACCGTCTGTAGTGTGGTAGTGAAAGGTTAACCTTCTGTAGTGTGGTAGTGAAAGGTTAACCGTCTGTAGTGTGGTAGTAAAAGGTTAACCTTCTGTAGTGTGGTAGTGAAAGGTTAACCTTCTGTAGTGTGGTAGTGAAAGGTTAACCTTCTGTATTGTGGTAGTGAAAGGCTTCAAGAGGCCAAATGTACTAATTTGTGACACAAAGCCGTTGCACAAGACGCTGATTGTGAAGTCTCTTGCAAAAGACACTTGTAAAGTTTGTTTGTTTTACATCATGTGTGTAATTATAAAGGTCCTGTACATCACTTCCTTTTTTTGTGTATTTTCTCACTTTTACATTATCTTAATCATGTGTTGTTCTCTATTGATATACCGGTACATATTATTAGATTAGAATAGACTCAAATGTACAGTACAATGAAAAGAAGTTTGGCTTGATAACAAGACTAGACCCCTATCTCTTAGGGGAGTCATCCATATCATCCATATCTAATCTGTCATACATATACACAATCAAAGATACCGTTAATTTAAATCCAACTTAAAATCATGGTTGAGAGATGGTCAAGTGTGCGACCATTTTAACTGAGGGGTTGTGATGTATTGTAATGTATTTTAATGTATTTTAGTGTATTGTAACCTACTGATTCCTACTGTGTTTTAATTATTGTACTATGTCTTAATTATTGTAGTGCTCATGTCACCTGCCCCAGTGACTACAGTTGAAAATTAGCCAACCTGGCTAAACTGGCATATTTACAGTAACATTTTCCTTAATATGCACTGTCTCTGTATGTTAAACCAATAAATTAATAAATTAATTTACTGTGTATAGGTGAATGCATTTCTGATGGAATATTGATGGAGGGGGTAAATAGTATAGAAAGGTTTTCTTTAATTTGTGATGTTTATGTCCTGACTGTTGTTTATTATAAAGTTATTGAAATTTTTATTTTCCATCTTCTAGAATAATGTATAAAATAGGTTTGAATGATTTACTTGAGACTGCGAGGTTTTGACCCTGTTACACTCCCCTCTCTAAACTCACTCCACAGCACCCCCTGCTGGAGAAATCTGCTCAATCACATTTTCCTCTGACGAACCTGGAACCATCTCTGCTCACCAGTATCATGTGACCCTGACAATTAAATACCACAGTCTTAACCACTCTGCCACCTGAAAAGCATCCAGATCAGGTAGTGAAGTGGGGGTATTTAACTCGGGGGCTACCATAGAGGTGAATTGGGGGTATTTAACTCGGGGGCTACCATAGAGGTGCATTGGGGGTATTTAACTCAGGGGGCTACCATAGAGGTGAATTGGGGGTATTTAACTCAGGGGGCTACCATAGAGGTGAATTGGGGGTATTTAACTCAGGGGGCTACCATAGAGGTGAATTGGGGGTATTTAACTCAGGGGGCTACCATAGAGGTGAATTGGGGGTATTTAACTCAGGGGGCTACCATAGAGGTGAATTGGGGGTATTTAACTCGGGGGCTACCATAGAGGTGAATTGGGGGTATTTAACTCGGGGGCTACCATAGAGGTGCATTGGGGGTATTTAACTCGGGGGCTACCATAGAGGTGCATTGGGGGTATTTAACTCAGGGGGCTACCATAGAGGTGAATTGGGGGTATTTAACTCAGGGGGCTACCATAGAGGTGAATTGGGGGTATTTAACTCAGGGGGCTACCATAGAGGTGAATTGGTGGTATTTAACTCAGGGGGCTACCATAGAGGTGAATTGGTGGTATTTAACTCAGGGGGCTACCATAGAGGTGAATTGGGGGTATTTAACTCAGGGGGCTACCATAGAGGTGAATTGGGGGTATTTAACTCAGGGGGCTACCATAGAGGTGCATTGGGGGTATTTAACTCAGGGGGCTACCATAGAGGTGAATTGGCGGTATTTAACTCAGGGGGCTACCATTGATTGATTGATTGAAAACATTATTAACAGATTGCAGAATGGGTACAATACAGTATGGCTCAATACAAACTACTGTTAAGAGGATGCAGACCAGAAAAATGTATTAATGTATAAAGCAAAAGGTAATGTACTTCCAGGAAACATTCAAGAACTGTTCTTTGATAGAGAGGGGGGTTATAATCTGAAGGGAGAACTACATTTAAAAGTTCTTAGTGTACGCACTACCATGAGAATACACTGCATTTCAATATGTGGAGTGAAACTGAACAGTCTGAATGTGGTGCTAAAGCAATGTCCAAACATGAGACAATTCAAACTGAATTATAAGGAAATGATGTTCACGAGGTACAGGGATGAGGAAGGGACAGGGGCCTATTTAGACCAAGCACTGTAGTGGGGCACAGAGGGGCACCTAGGGATATGAAGCAGCACTGTAGTGGGGCACAGAGGGGCACCTAGGGATATGAAGCAGCACTGTAGTGGGGCACAGAGGGGCACCTAGGGATATGAAGCACTGTAGTGGGGCACAGAGGGGCACCTAGGGATATGAAGCACTGTAGTGGGGCACAGAGGGGCACCTAGGGATATGAAGCAGCACTGTAGTGGGGCACAGAGGGGCACCTAGGGATATGAAGCACTGTAGTGGGGCACAGAGGGGCACCTAGGGATATGAAGCAGCACTGTAGTGGGGCACAGAGGGGCACCTAGGGATATGAAGCAGCACTGTAGTGGGGCACAGAGGGGCACCTAGGGATATGAAGCAGCACTGTAGTGGGGCACAGAGGGGCACCTAGGGATATGAAGCAGCACTGTAGTGGGGCACAGAGGGGCACCTAGGGATATGAAGCAGCACTGTAGTGGGGCACAGAGGGGCACCTAGGGATATGAAGCACTGTAGTGGGGCACAGAGGGGCACCTAGGGATATGAAGCAGCACTGTAGTGGGGCACAGAGGGGCACCTAGGGATATGAAGCAGCACTGTAGTGGGGCACAGAGGGGCACCTAGGGATATGAAGCACTGTAGTGGGGCACAGAGGGGCACCTAGGGATATGAAGCAGCACTGTAGTGGGGCACAGAGGGGCACCTAGGGATATGAAGCAGCACTGTAGTGGGGCACAGAGGGGCACCTAGGGATATGAAGCACTGTAGTGGGGCACAGAGGGGCACCTAGGGATATGAAGCACTGTAGTGGGGCACAGAGGGGCACCTAGGGATATGAAGCAGCACTGTAGTGGGGCACAGAGGGGCACCTAGGGATATGAAGCACTGTAGTGGGGCACAGAGGGGCACCTAGGGATATGAAGCACTGTAGTGGGGCACAGAGGGGCACCTAGGGATATGAAGCGGTATTTTTTTTTGTGCCGATTTTGCCCGGTTTTGGGCGAAAATGGGCAGATTTTTTAACTATTTAATTTTTTTACTTTATTTCGGTTTTAGGGTTAGGGTTAGGTTAGATGCATCCATCTGTATGGAGAATGGGAGGGGTTTGTCTGATGTTACGGCCTTGAGAACATCACCCACTGCCTTTGGAGCAAGGACCAGAGCCTCTGCCTTTGTTCTTCCTAAAGTCATTTTCTTCACTATTTTGGAATCATGTAGAATCTTTTGATTGAGCTTGTTTTTTTTTAAAGAACATTTTTATCATTTAGATGCCTTTATTTCATATTCGACGCAGACGGTAGGCTATATATAGCACATTTTGTTTGGTTTTCAGTTTTCAATCCATAATAAGTTAACAGAAAAAATAAGTACACAACCACATTATTTCTTTTTTTTGAAATTATCTTTTTATTGATTTTCACCATGGTCCATACAAACAATATCTTGATTTCGCCTTCTGCTGTACAAATTGCATCAATTGTTAATAATTATTACTTAACTTAAAAGTTGCAGTGCAGAAGTATCATTACGTGCGTGAGGACCCATACAGTCAATAACATCCTATACTTTTTTTTTTCTAGACAAACAAAAATGATAACAAAAAATAATAAATAACAAAACGCAACAAGACAAAATTATATGTTATGGTACCTCTCCAATATATCTGCATTTACCATAAAGTAAACAAATAACCAAATAATATGTTGGGGTGCATCTTCCTGATACTCTCTTCCATTTACACAAGTTTCACTTAACAATTATCTCGAATGATCATTTCTATACACCTTAAACAAATGAAGGTCGTAACGGTGTAATGTACATTATCCATCTTTCCCATTTCTTCCTAAACTTATCCTGTTGCAACCTAAAAGAAAAAGTAATTCTTTCCATCTTAAAAATATCATAAATAATATCAATCCAATCATCCACTGTAGGAATTTCTGTTCTTAACCACTTTCTAGTGATGGCTTTCCTGCTGGCCGCACTTAATATCTGAAATATATATCTATCCCCATTTTCTAATGGCCTGGCGCCGAAGTATAGGCTTTCCAATTTAAATGGGATGTCCCCCTGGAATACTTTTTCAAAGATTGTATGGACCTCCCTCCAGAAAGGCATCAGCAAGGGACATGACCAGAATATGTGGTAATGATTTGCCTCTGAGAGGCCACACTGTCTCCAGCAGTTGGAAGATTTGGTATGGTGGCTCCCTTGAGCTGGAGTACTAAAGAACCTAATCAGGGATTTCCAACAAAATTCTCTCCATACTGGTGAACTTGATGTTTTCCATTGTATTTCACATAAATCCTCCCATTCCTCTTCTGTTATATTTAGGTTTCCCTCCCTTTCCCACTTCTGTTTTACATACAATGAATTACCTTTCGTCTGTTGTAATCCCTTATAGAGTCTTGAGATGGTTTTTTGGTTCGAGTTCGAGACATAAGCCCCTCTGAAGACTTTTAATAAAATATTTTCAGAAAGTGTTTGTTTACTTTGCTTCAGTAGTTGCTCAATATGGTGCCGAACCTGAAGATATCTGTAAAAATCTTCATTTTTCAAACCATGCTGCAACTTCAGATCTTGAAAGCTCTTCATTGACCCCTGATGTAAAAAGGTACAATATGCTGTTAGGCCTAGAGTCTCCCACCCTTTAAACCGTATGTCCATTCTTTTGGGTACGAACTCTGGGTCATACGCACACCATCTCAAAACTTTTATGGCTTCTTTTGAATTTTTTGGGGCTGTTACCTTACTCCACAACTTAAGTGGTAAACTAATCCATGGATTTCCCATCTCCCTTAAATCATTCATCAAAGCCTTATCCCCAATTGCAGCTTGAATTGGATACTCTGCTGTTACCGCCATCTCAATCTCCTTCCACCTGGCAAAATATTCTGGACTACACCAACACGTCATTGGTCTTAATTGAGCTGCAATATAATAGTCCTTCAAACATGGAAGTGCAACCCCTCCCCTGCTCTTTGCTAGTTGTAGACTCTTGTATCTAATTCTAGGTCTCCGCCCTTGCCAGATGTACCTTGAAATAAGTTTATCCCATTCCTGAAATTTTTGGTCAGGTAGGTCTAGAGGGAGGGCCTGGAACAGATAGAGTAATCTCGGCAAAATATTCATTTTTACCGATTCAATTCGCGATCCAAAATTCAGAAGAGGTATTGCATTCCATCTCCTTATGTCTTCTTTAATCTTTTGATTCAGGGGGAGGAAGTTAATGGTGAACAAATTTGACAAATCTTTTGGTATATTTACTCCCAAATATCTCATGGATTCTGCTTCCCATTGTAATTTAAATTTCGTCTTTATATTTCTTGAAGGGCTATATTTAAAACTAAGAATTTGCGTTTTCGTTACATTCAATTTATACCCTGAGAATGACCCATATTGTTCTAAAAGCAAAAATAACTGTTTAAGTGAATGTTCTGGGCTTGATAAATACACTAATACATCGTCCGCAAATAAGGAAATTTTTTGTTCTCCCCCCTTCATATCTATCCCTTTAATATTTGTATTCTGTATAATCCACTGACTCAGGGGTTCAATAAAAATTGCGAACAATAAAGGACTAATTGGGCAACCCTGCCTAGTCCCGCGTTCTAGTCCGAAGGAACTAGACACTGTCCCATTTATCTTAATTCTTGCTCTTGGTTTATCATAAAGAGCCTGTATTGTTTTAATAAAACTGCTATGGAAGCCAAATGTATCCAAAACCCTGTATAAAAATGACCAATTCACACAGTCAAAGGCTTTTTCGGCGTCCAGCCCCACCAACACTGCCTCTAGATTATGCTCTTTTATATGATTAATTACATGTAAGGTCCGTCTGATGTTGTCTTGCGTTTGTCTTTCGCGGACAAAACCTGTCTGATCTAGGCTGATGATTTGTGGTAAAAGTCCCTCTATTCGCTTTGCCAGTATATGCGTAACTTATCGGCCTGAATGAACCACACTCAGATGTATCCTTTCCCTCTTTTGGAATCAGTGAGATTACCGCTTCCCTCCAGGAGGGGGGTATTTTACTCTCCTGAAGGACCCAATTAAAGGTGGATTTCAGCACCGGCATCAGCGAATCTTTCATTAATCTGTACCACTCTGAAGGAAATCCGTCAGGTCCCGGGGCTTTACCGGTTTGAGATGAGCTATGGCCGCACTAATTTCTTCCTCCGATATTTCAATTGCGAGCTGATTACTCTGTTCACTGGTTATTTTTGGAAGATGAATTGTCTTAAAGAACTCCTCCATCTTTGTTTTGTCAAATTGGGGTTGGGAATATAATTTCTTAAAAAATGTTTCGAAACAGTTTTGTATATCACTTAGTTTGTGTTGCATAAGGTTAGTCAGAGGGTCTTTAATTTTATGAATTGAATTCTCCGCCTGTTGTTTTCTCAATTTATACGCCAACAGTTTACTTGCTTTTGCCCCCCCTTCATAGTATTTCTGTTTTGTAAATATCAACTTTCTTTGAATATCTTCTGTATAAATCTCATTTATTTCATTCTTTTTCTTATTTATTTGTTCTCTAATTATCCGGTCTACTGTGTCTTTATGGTTTCGTTCCAATTGTTTTAATTCTGATTGTAAATCGTAATTTTTTTTTTGCCGAGACCTCTTTAAATGAGCACTGTATCCAATTATTTTACCCCGCAGAACTGCTTTACATGCATCCCACAGTATCGGAGGGGAAACCTCTCCATTGTCATTCTGTTCCAAGTACTCTCTAATATCCACCTCAATTTGATCCTTCATATGATTCAGGACGAGGGTATTTAATCTCCACAGAGTATTTCTCTGATCCTGTACTAGATTCATTTTTAAATAGACAGGGCTGTGATCCGAGAGGTCCATAGTGCCTATTTCACAGTCACCAATCATGTGTAAGTCTTTACCAAAAGCAAAGAAGTAATCAATCCTTGAGTACATCGAATGTGGGTTGGAGAAAAATGTGTAGTCCCTCCTTTGTGGATTCAACTCTCTCCAAACGTCTATTAACCCAATATCCTTCATTGCGGTATTTATTTTCTTGTTTGTCAGTTTTGGCTGAGTTATGCGTGTTTTGGATGTATCAAGATTAGGATTTAATCTAATGTTGAAGTCCCCCCCGCAAATCAGGACCCCCTGAGTCTCTGCTATTATCAAATCAAATAGAATCCTATAAAATTCCCATTTCGAGTTAGGTGGGGCATAAATGTTTAGTAAAGTTATCAATGTCCCGCCCAAATTTCCTCTTATCAAAACATATCTCCCCTCCGTATCTTTCTTTTCAAATGTGAGTTCAAAACAAAGTTTGCTGTGTAGTAACTTCCTAGCTTTAACTCCTAGTCTGCGTTGTGATTTAAACCTTACAAAGCTTCTTAGAAGAACTACTCTTTCCAAATGCAGATAACCACTGTTTTTAACCTGGTTACTGCCTACCCAGAGAGAAAATACGGCGCTGCCGTTTGAAATGAAGCGAGATCTGAGCAGTTTGAAAAGAACCCGTTTTTAATGAAAATGGATTTCAATCAGATGTTACAAAAGAAATATTGTGCAATGAACCTACGAGAAGCATCCAATATGCCGGATGATCGTAGAAATTCAGACTAAATTCTCAATAAAAAAGCTTGTCTATAAACATTCTCGCGTCTCGATCTCCTGCGTCGATCTCTTCTCCTTGCTGGGTTCTAGTGGAGAAAAAGGGTGTGTTTGTTTCTTGTTGCTTCCTGGGTCTTTGGGTTGGTTGTTCTGTCTCCTGGCGAGGAGTTTTTGGTTATATCCAATTTAGGCTCCGCCTCTAATTTTACGGCAAGCGGGCGTTTCCAAAACTCTCCTCGAGCGTTCCTATTGGAGAACACTTATTCTCAGCTCTCATTGGCTAACTCCCTACCGTGACGTTTTGCACTGAATTAGGTCACGATGTGGATTCAAAGTCCAGAGTGCTTTGATCAACTGATCCTTTGTTCAGAAGAGACTGTCTGGCGTCTCTCAAGGCAGTTTCTTTGTATTCAATTTAATTGGACCATTTGCCTAGAGCACTGGGTTGTAAAATCACCCAGTTTATTAACTTTCCCAGGAAGTTCAAACGAGACTATCTCTCACTCAATCAGCAGCTGCCTGTTTCAACACCCTGTTTTTAGGAGTCTTGAGCCACGCAGCTGCTTCAAATCAGCGATACGTCTCGTTTCTTTTGTTGATAGAGGCAGAGAAGCCAGGAAAAATAGTGAATGCATTTTACCTGTCGGTGTTTCTGCCATTCTGAGATCCAAGGTGTACAGTACAATAAACAGTTTGACTGGAAATCTACCACAGTTTCCCCGGTTTGGGGATTAATGATCCCCAAGATACATGTTAGTAATTTCTCAAACAAACTGTTTACAATTACCTTAACCTTACTGTTTAACCTAATTACCTCAGAGCCAAACCTTTCCAGAATCCTTCTGACTCATTTTCCATATTTGTTAGTATCATTTGCTTTCAACACCCACATTACTCCCTCCTCCACTGACCGACTATGGACCCATCTTTATTTACACAGTTCTCTATTCACTCACACCGTTTAACAATTTCCACTCATTTGCAGGTTATATACAATGTATCAGTTATATCAATTTCACTTCAGTCTAGGTCCGTCCCTTTATACAAAAAGATGATCGTACCAATTACCAGGTTTAGACTATACTTTATGTGTTTTTTATCCAAATGTGTCTGTTTTGTGCAATTCACTCTGAAAGAAAATACCTTACATTGCATTTACTATTTAAACATTTCTAAAAAAGGAGAGAGCTTAGCTAATGAAAAATGAAAAATTAATATGTACACGCCCTCTCCAAGGCCTATCAGTTACACTATCCCTTCCTTTGCCTATGTATACCGTTTAGGCTTCTGGATGACTCGTTTTGGTCGAGTATCTTGTTCCGGGCTTGTGCTAAGCACTGGTTCCTCTGGCTCTTCTGGTACCTTCTTCAAGTCCACAGAGGAGAAATTATTATGTTCCAATTCATAATCTTCTCCTCTGTCTGGTTCCTGTAAAAAACCTTCATCTTCTACTGGTGGCCAATCGTGGTCCCCTCGGTCTGGCTCGCCATAATCATCCGGGTC
The DNA here is from genome assembly GCF_963971535.1 of Notolepis coatsorum. Classification (NCBI taxonomy): domain Eukaryota; kingdom Metazoa; phylum Chordata; class Actinopteri; order Aulopiformes; family Paralepididae; genus Notolepis; species Notolepis coatsorum. The sequence continues at coordinate 105,684,158 of NC_140175.1, forward strand.
TTCCCCATCGTTTGGGGTTAGCGCCGCCTTCACTTCGCCTTCGTGTAACGGTTGCGACGCCCCGGTTTTACCGTCAAGGTCTTGTGGTTCAGGTTCCCATTCTTGGTCCGTATTGGTTGCTTTTACACAATGAGTAACGTGAAACCACATAGGCGATCCTTCAACTTGTAAAGCCCTCTCGGTGGCTCGAACGACTTTGTATGGCCCTTCTCGTCTCGCGCCAAACCACTTGCGTCTAAATACTTTGACATAAACGTAGTCGCCTGGTATGATTTGAGGTGTAGTCTGCCTATTCACCTCCTCCCCGGTTTCATGCTCCTGTCTACTGGAGACATGAACCAGAATACTTTTGTGTATCTTTGACATGTATTTTACGTACTCACGCATGTCGTTGTCCAGGATGTCCAAACTCGGACCTTTGCCTGTCGCGCGCAAACCTGGTACTACCATGCAGCGACCTAGCATCATTTCGTGCGGCGTCAGACGCAGACCGCGAATTTCGCTCGAACGACAAGCCATCAAAGCTAACGGGAGAGCGCTTAGCCAATTCAAGCCTGTGTGTTGACAGATCTTTACCAATTTGTTTTTTAGTGTCCCGTTCATGCGTTCCACCAACCCCTGGCTCTGCGGATGATAAACAGCCCCCAATCGCTGTTTTATGCCTAAGTGTTGGAGTATTAAACGCACAGTTTTGTCGACAAACTCTTTTCCATTGTCCGACGAAATTCTGTCCATTAAACCAAAACGGGGAATTACCTCTTGGCATAGGAACTTAGCCACAGATGCTGCATCCTTGTGCCGGGTGGCGCACGCCTCCACCCACCTTGAAAAATGACAGACAACGACAAGAATATATCTCTTCTGATTAATGGGCTTAATCATGTCAATGTAATCAATTACAAGGTCTCGCATTGGGCCATTGGGCGTGGGGATATGTCCTGGTGACACACTAATCCCCTTACGTATATTGTTTTTTAAACATATTACACACCTCTGTAACACATGATCAATTTGACTGACCAAATCTGGCGCCCAAAAGCCATATTCTCTGATTTTTCTCCTTACCTCTCCTTTATGCGCATGGCAAAAGTCGTGCGCCGTGTGGATCAGCAGTCCGACCAGGCCAGCAGGAGCCACCACAAATCCACCGGCGTCGCGCCACAAACCTGAATCATCCTGACTAGCTCCCCTGGTTATCCAGAGGTTCCGTTCCACCTGACTAGCCTCCTCCTGGAAAGTCAAAACATCTTTGTAGGTTATCTTGTCCTCTAACTCAACTCCGTGTGTGATAACCAATACCTTGCCTGCTCTGTCAGCACCTGTCATTTCCTTGGCAGCTTCGTCTGCTCTTCTGTTCCCTCGAGATATCTTGGACTCGTCTGACTGATGAGCAGCACACTTGATTATCGCAATCTGCTTTGGTTTCATAATTGCTTCTAACAAACGTTTAATCTGACTACAATGTTTTATGGCGCTTCCATCGGCTTTCTTGAATCCTCTCCCTTTCCACACTGTGCCAAATAAGAAGGCGGTTCCATGTGCATAGGCCGAGTCGGTATGAATATTTACAGTTCTGCCCTCTGCCATGTTACATGCTTCCGTCAGTGCGACCAATTCTGCTAACTGGGCTGAACAAGGTTGTGATAATGCTTCGGCTTTTTCTACCACAAATCCTTCGCCCTGTGACCTTACCACGGAGTAACCTGCTTTTAGTCCCTCGCCAACACGATAACAAGAGCCGTCAGTCCATAACTCCAGATCTGGACTGTCAAATGGAAATGCCTGCAAGTCTGCTCTGAGTTTAGAGTACCTCTCGACTTCGACTAAACAGTCGTGGGGCTCTCCATCTTCAGGCGTAGGGATGTCAGCTGCCGGGTTCGTTATGGAACACCTGACCAGCGTCACATCTTCCTGTTCCAAAAGTCTGTAGTAGTGTTTAATGCGAGGCATCGTTAGTGCATATTTACCGGACTCCAACAGACTCTTCAAGTCATGCCTCACCATGATATCCACTGGATATCCCATCGTAATACTTGCGGCTTTTTCGTACATCGTATACACTCCAGCCATTTCTCGGTAGCATGGAGCCATCCCCATCTCTACTTCCGAGTAGGCAATTGAGTAGTACGCCATCGGCTGTGGTCGCGCCCCCACCCCTGTGTCCTGGGCCAACACCGCACACGCCTGCTTCTGATCTGGTGAAGAAGAGACGTATAGTATGAATTTCTTGGTATAGTTAGGCAACGCCAAGGCCGGCGCCTCTAACAGTCGGGACTTGATTGTTTCGAATGCCCGTGAGCCCTCTTCGGTCCATACCACTTTACTGCTCAGTTTATCAACGCCCGTTTCTTTCAGCATCTCTCTCAATGGTTTCACTATTTCCGTATAGTTCTCGACCCACGGAGAGCTGTACCCCATTATACCCAGAAATCCCATTAGCTGTCGTACCGTCACAGGCTTGGGTGCCGTCCTTATGGCCACCAAATGTTCTTCTGAAATAGCCCGATGGCCCTGTGAAATTGTTTGTCCTAAATAGATCACTTTAGGTTTACAATATTGCAACTTTTTCAACGACACTTTATGGCCGTTTTCCGCCAACAGTTGCAACAGTATCACGGAATCGCGATGACATGTTTCCTGATCGTCCGCGCACAGTATCAGATCATCCATGTACTGAATGACCCTAGAGGTCATGACTTTATCCAACCCCTCTAAATCCTCCCTTAGGATTTTGTTGAATATGTGTGGCGAATGCTTTAGTCCCTGCGGGATCCTAGTATACTCATAATATTCATCCTTATAAGTAAACCCAAAAAAATGCTGGCACTCCTCGCTCAAGGGCACACTAAAATATGCACTACACAAATCTATAACTGTATAGTACTCGGCTTTCGACGGGATAAATGTCAATAGCACATGGGGGTCGGGGACATCGGACGGATAGTCAAGTAACACCTCGTTGATAGCTCTTAGATCATGCACCAGCCGGTAAGAGGTATCCGGCTTCTCCACGGGTAGCAACGGCGTGTTGCTCCGGGGATCAGTTGTTTTCCGTAAGACTCCTGCAGCTAAAAGTCCTTTAATTTGTGGCTCGATTCCAGCCACTGCTTTCTCCTTCAATGGATACTGTTTCTTCCAGGTCTAAGCTCCACCTTCACAGGTTGAGCGGACTTGATTAGTCCAATGTCAGTGCTGTTCTTTGCCCACAGCGTCTCAGGCACCGCCTCCATCATGTCCTCTTGGAGGCTTGATGCATTAGGGAGTTCTCCCAGTGTCTCTTGGGATAATTGCACAGTTTGGGGATGACCCATCCCTGTGCCTTGAACCATGATCTTAATAAACCTTTTATCAGGGCTCATCCAGATCCGTTTGTTTTCTTTCATCTGTTCAAATTCTATCCCTTCAGCTTTTTTCATCATTTCGCCTATGTGTTGTTGATCACATGAGCTGATTACCTTCAAAGTCACATGGGGAACACTATCCATTATGCCGTGCTCTTTACGCAGATAGTCACTCCGTGCAATACGTAACGCTGCTCCCTGTGGCCCCAATATGATATTGGTAGCATTCAGCTGTACTTTGTCAGGTTGCACCCTCAGCCACTCCTTAGTCTGTGACGAGTTTGCATCTCTATGATACTGCAGAGTGCAGTGATAGGGGGTCTTTGGATCCCTTGCTTCAGGCATATTGGCAGTGATAAATTTCTCCCATTGTAAGGCGGGGCCAAGTAGCTCTTGGTCCAATCCCCCTAGACAATAGATCTCTGGTGGTTGACTGTCAATTCGTTGTACCATCTGATAGTACTGGTCTTCTCGTTCGGCTATCACGCAACCCTCCGCAGTACATTTAATGTCCATCCCCAGTAACCCCAGCCCATCTCGGCCGAGCAAGTTAATAGGTGTGCTCTCCGAGACCAGCACAGGGAGAGTCGCTTCCCTGCCTTGATATCTCAGAGTCACAGGTTCGGTAACAGCCGTCAGCTGGTTTATTCCCTCAAATCCAATTGTCCGTACATATCGACCGGACAAGGTTAGGTGCGTCGCGTCTTGGGGTTGTACTACCGTGTAAGCCGCGCCGGTGTCTGCCATCATCTCGACAGATTTGTCATTCACCGTTACGCACACAATAGGCTCCTCCCTTAAAGACGACACTGACAGCTGACACCTCCCCATTGGACTCTCTGGGCCTCTTCATAGTGGTTCATTTGGCCCTCTTGCTGGATTTACCGGGCCATTGTTCTCATTCTGGTCTTGGACTCGGGGTTGGCCTTGGCCTGGCCAAGTTCTTCCCCGGTCTCCCCCTCTGGCTTGATAGTCCTGTCCACAGTCCCGTGCGAGATGACCAGTCTCCCCGCACGACCAACACTCCATCCGCCGAATCTGATTCCGGCCTCTGCCTCCACCTCTTCCTCGTGGCTGCCACTCTCTCGGCCTCTGTTGTTGGTCCGGCGCATAACCCCCTTGTGTTCCCACTTGAGCCCGTCTCTGTCCCTGTGGTTCCCCTTCATAGCCTGTCCCATCTCTTGGTTGTGGGGCCTGGACTAAGGCTTGAAGGTATTCTACCTTTACTACCTCGGTTGGCTGTTGGTACATGATCTTACGTTGTTGCTCCGTATCCTTCTCCTTTGCTCTTTGCTCTTTCTTCCGATACAGTTCAACGTAATGCTCTATTTGATCTATATATAATTCCAGCGCCATCTTTGATAATGACACCACCTCGGCCAATTTCTGTCTTACCTCTATGGGGAGGCCGTTTTCAATCTTGGTTCTTAACTGGGCTTCATGCATAGGGTCAAGTCCCGCCTCCCGACCAGTTGTGTTCTTCCACGTGGAGTAGGCTTGTTGTACGTATTGCCTGGGGTGCCCTGTTGTCTCCAAAGTGCCAATCGGAATTTGGTCTGCGTGCAGTCTCATTGGATAGGCTTCTCGTAGGGCCGCCCACGTTACTCCCCTGTACGCTAGGAACAGGTCCGCATCATGCGCTCCAGTCCCCACATGGCCATGCAGGCGAGCCGTCTCCAGTATCCTTTCCATGCCGTCTTTTCCCATCATGGTTGTCAATATCTTCTTGACATCCCCCATTGCCATTTCTGTGCCAACCATCACCTCCTCCAGTTTGGCAATCCAAGGATTGGCCCCATTCTCGAGGGGCGGCAATTTCTCAGTCACCTGTGTCATGTCCGACACCTTCAGGGGGTGATATTCCAGGTCCTGTCCTCTTATTATTATAGGAGCCATGCGGATAGGGGCTTGCATGTTTCTCGTCTGTGATCTTGTCTGTCTTCTCTCCCTTACACGCTCTTGTATCTGCAAAAGGGCCTCTTGCTTCTCTCCTTTTTTTGTCTTTCAGGTCCTTTTGCTTTCCCTCAATGCCAGCCCGCGTCCTCATGAACGTATGATATTCCTCCCCCTCCGCTTCCATGGCCTTAGGGTCGGGTCTTTGTCCTGCTAGGACCGTTTGATCTTGGTCCAAAGCCATGAGCCCCTGCTCTATCTCCGTCAGATCATCCTTTATCCGTGTTATCTGTACCCCAAGTACGATGTCGATAGTCTCCAGCTCCTCACCTACTGCAACCATAGTCACAAGTGGTGGTGTTGTGAGACCAATCTTGTGACTGTCAGGTGCTACCCCCTTGTGGCCCTGGGGTTGGGGGGAGGTAAACTGCTGGGGGGAAATGGGCTCTCGATACATAGTACGGGGCGTAGGAGTTGGGGAGCTTTGGGGGTGCTCCAGCTGGTGGACAGGCTCTCTCTGGTAGTCTCTCTGGGGGTTATACTCTCTCTGAGGCTGACCGTGGGCCTTCTTCACCCTTTCCCACTCTTTCTTTTCCCACTCTTTCTCTTTTAACATTGCCTCATAGCCTTCCTTATTCTTTCTCTCAGCTGCTTGTATCACTCTTGTTCGCTCTGTCTGCTCTTCTATCCTATCCCTTGGTCGTGGGGTGGTTACATATTCTCTGCCTGACCCAGTCTGGGCTGACCTGTCTGGTCGCCGTGAGGCGTCCACACCCTCTCTGTCTGACCTATTCCAGTCTGACCTATCTGGTTGCCGTGAGGCGTCCACACCCTCTCTGTCTGACCTATTCCAGTCTGACCTATCTGGTCGCCGTGAGGCGTCCACACCCTCTCTGTCTGACCTATTCCAGTCTGACCTATCTGGTTGCCTAGCTGTCAGCTGAATAGATGTCTTTGCTTGTCCCTTCTCTAGGTTCCCCAGATCATCTGTCAACTGGTAAGGGCTTATCATCTCTAATAAAGGTAGGATGGGATATATTGGCTCCCCCTTCTCACTGGCATATGGCGGGGGTGCTAAAGCTTCCTCAATTCTTTCCTGTTGGACCATAAGATAGGAGGCTGGGTTGGGTGAGGCTAACTGCACCGCACTTTGGGCGGTGACAGGTGTCGTCTCAGGGGCCTGGGGAGTTCTGGTGACCTGGACTACCCCCTCTACTGGTTTGTCTGCATCATTGCCATTTGCAACGGCCTTCCTTTCATTTTCCCTTTTCTCACCTTCCCGTCTATAAGCTTTTAAAAAGGTTGTCTCTTGCAACCTTTTCTTTGCTTTTTCCTCCTCTTTACCCTGATAGGTGTATGCCTCAATTAGTGTTCCTATTTTAGCTATTAACTCCAAATCAAAAGAACCATCGACTGGCCAACGTTTCCCTTCCTTCCATCTATCATTCCATCTTCCTGATACATAACTTGCTTTTCTCAAATAATATTTGTTACCTCTTGTCGTGTTGTGTTCATTTGCAATAATTTGTACTGGACTTTCTTCCATCCACCCAATTACGGTCGACTTACCTGCGTCGGTTTTGTCTTTTATCTTTTTATATGCGTTTAGATTGTCTCGTTTTCGCCCCATTTTTCTCTTGTCTCTTTTATCTTGTAACAATGGCAACAGGCAGAACAATAGCTTGTGTAATCCCTATCTAAGTGTAGGTGTCTATGCTTTTGTGACTATCTCCTACTCGGACAGCCAATAGTGGCACTGTGGGCCCTTCCTATTCTCTTCTGTCCCTTGTTCAGTTGAAATTCCTATTCTTACCTGATTTGTGGTGTTCCGCGTGTCCAATCGAACTGCTGGAGATCAGAGCACACAATGACAACAGTTCTTGTTAATTTATCAACCGGACTTGTACTTTACTCTGTCTTTTTAATCAAATTCCTGAGAGGTTCCTATCATTCACTGTACGAGTATCTTTTTTACTTTCCTCATACACTCTTATACATGAGACAATTGTAATTGATACATGTGTGTGATACCACCCGTTTCTACTCCCTGTTTTTCTTCTCGTTCGATCTCTGTCAACACACTGGGTTCCTATGTTTCGAATTTCCGCTCTCCTTTACTTCCGCTTGATTCTGCTCCAATTCTGATACCCCTCGGAAAACAAAAACATCGTGATTAATATAGTTGCATTCATTTTTTCATTCTTTTTCATTATTCAGTACCACACCCCCCAGGGGACACCTGTCACCCAGACACGTGTCCCCCAGAGGTAATCTAAAGAATGCCACAGACGCCGCGCCACGCACGCCGTGAGGTGTCGACCCTGTTTACTGAAGAGACCTTGACAGCCCCTCCACAGTGGCCTAAACCCACCTCACCACAGGTACACAGCAGACAGCATCCCGGCAACCTCTCCCGTCCTTCAGGCCAGTATCCCCAGAGTCCAGTGCCCTGCCGGACGGCCATGCATAGCCGACCAGACCCAACACCGAACCCCGGGTACACCGCCCAACATCATACAGCCACTCCAAACGTACCTACTATGGGGGAAAAAAAACACAATTGTACACACAACCCTATCCCGTCAACTGCAACGCACGGTCGTCCAGGAACGTCCCCCGCCTCACACCCACACGCACGCCCCGGCCCTCCCACTCCCCAACCCTGAATGTCCACCACCCAGATCAGAGAATAGTCGCCAGCGCGGACGCCGGGCACCACGGCTTTATCGGAACGCCCACACCTACCCTGCCACCCTCCGCGCCATCCTTTATCACCATCATCGCATACGCAGGTGCAACCGAGCGGTGTGGGTCCCCAGACGCAGAACCAGCCGCGCCGAGAGTCCTGAACACGTACGTCACACACACCCTGATAACATTCACACAAACTACTATAACCGCAAACATCACCACAGCACACAGCAAATACTTAGCAATTGTCCATCCTATATATCCCATCAATCCTTGACCCCAGCCCTCCCACGAGTCCTCCCGCGTGGGCTGCATCTCCCTAGTAATATTCTTCAAATGCTCTATAACCTCCTGTATGCCCATGTCATTTACTGGGACAAATGTGCAGCATTCCTGACCAATCAATGCACACGTGCCACCCGAACTCGCCAACAGGAAGTCTAAACCCGTCCTTGACTGCAGCTCCATCAGTCTTAAGGACCGTAACTCTTGATTCTCCAGGGCCATACCTCTCGCGGTCGTAGCCGTCATATCCTCAAACACGCGAGCTAGATGGTCCAGTTCACCCATGTTTGCATACGTCCCCCACCAGGGAAACGCCACCCTGAAAAAGTGGTCCGCATCCATCATCCTCCTCCTCCTTGACTTGGGAATCGTCGGCAAAACATCTGACACCCTCATAGCTGGCACCAAATACCCCAACGCACACCTACCCCTCCACTTAATAGGCAACGCCGCGTACGCATACTCACCACAAATCCAAAACGCCCCCCTAGGGGCCGGCGCCTCCGAATTCTTACCCCATATTCCACTCTCACCCTTGCAGCCGTCCAAATATCCCACGTCCTTACCACCTGACTTCCCCTCTACGCACATCTCAAACCCAGCCGCCCTAAACGCCACTGGAATGGGGCTAGTGTCCTTAAGACCCCCATAACCCACTGCCTTATTCGACCCCTGTTCCCGGCCCAAATACCTCAACATCCTATCATGACCCACCCCGTCGCATAGGCCGAGCAGAGGCTCGTCCCTCAACACATTGGCATGACACTTCGTTAAGGGGTGTGCAATCAAGGGAAGACCTGCGTCGCCTGCTAGCGGGGCCAAGCCACACACGTAACAATCCGACCTATTGGCTGCCTTAGCCACAGTCCTCGCCATCCCCAAAAACAGATTACCGTGATGGTCTGGCTGCGACCTCCTACCCACTATCACCACCTCTGGCTGTTCAGGTCGCAGATATGGATCATACATTATAGTACCGATCAACACACACAACCAAATCATTGCCACGGCACACCCCCGAAGCACCCGCCTACTACTGTCACTCAAACCAGGAACCATGTTTGTCTGTTCCGTCCTCCTCTTCCTCCCTCCGTCACCGGCGCGTATCCTAATATGTCCTGCAATCCCCACAAACAACAACACAACTTTATAACCGAACATACCCTCAGTCTACTGACATGAAGACCCCAACCTAAACACAACACCAGGACATGTAGAAAAGGCCGCAACGTAGCCGCCAACCGGCCAAGAGAGAACCAGGCCAGAGGGATAACATGTAACCCCACGTCGGTCTTCAGAAGGAAGAGGGGGGAGGGTGGAGAGAGGCACAGCAAGTGGGGCAAAGGATGGAGTGGGGGGGGGGGGGGGGGGGGGGGGGGGGCGGGAGAGAGGAGGGAGCAAGAGAAAAGGAGGGGGGGGTTTGAAGGAACATCAGGGAAGTGGGGGGGGGGGGGTTTCAAAGGAAAATCAAGAGAGGGGGGGGGGGGGGGGAGGGGGTTTGAAGGAACATCAGGGAAGTGGGGGGGGGGGTTTCAAAGGAAAATCCAGAGAAGGGGGGGGGGGGGGTTCAAAGGAAAATCCAGAGAAGGGGGGGGGGGGGGGGGGGGTCTGAAGGAACATCAGGGAAGTGGGGGGGGGGGGGGGGTTCAAAGGAAAATCAAGAGAGGGGGGGGGGGGGGGGGTTTGAAGGAACATCAGGGAAGTGGGGGGGGTTTCAAAGGAAAATCCAGAGAAGGGGGGGGGGGGGGGTTCAAAGGAAAATCCAGAGAAGGGGGGGGGGGGGGGGGTCTGAAGGAACATCAGGGAAGTGGGGGGGGGGGGGGGGTTCAAAGGAAAATCAAGAGAGGGGGGGGGGAGGAGGGGGGGGATCTGAAGGAACATCAGGGAAGTGGGGGGGGGGGGGGTGGGGGTACGCAGTCCCGAACAGACCTGTTCCAAACCATAAAACACATTTATACAATATGCCATACTCTGCACTGCCCAAACGTCTCCTATGGAGAAGGAGGGAGAGAGAGAGAACAGCAAGAAAGCTAGAAAAAGAGAAAAGGGGAAGAGAGAGAGGAAGAGAGGAGGAAGAGGAGGGGCTAGAGAGAGAAGGGAGGAAGAGGAGGGGCTAGAGAGAGGAGAGAGGAAGAGGAGGGGCTAGAGAGAGGAGAGAGGAAGAGGAGGGGCTAGAGAGAGGAGAGAGGAAGAGGAGGGGCTAGAGAGAGGAGAGAGGAAGAGGAGGGGCTAGAGAGAGGAGAGAGGAAGGGCTAGAGAGAGGAGAGAGGAAGAGGAGGGGCTAGAGAGAGGAGAGAGGAAGAGGAGGGGCTAGAGAGAGGAGAGAGGAAGAGGAGGGGCTAGAGAGAGGAGAGAGGAAGAGGAGGGGCTAGAGAGAGGAGAGAGGAAGAGGAGGGGCTAGAGAGAGGAGAGAGGAAGAGGAGGGGCTAGAGAGAGGAGAGAGGAAGAGGAGGGGCTAGAGAGAGGAGAGAGGAAGAGGAGGGGCTAGAGAGAGGAGAGAGGAAGAGGAGGGGCTAGAGAGAGGAGAGAGGAAGAGGAGGGGCTAGAGAGAGGAGAGAGGAAGAGGAGGGGCTAGAGAGAGGAGAGAGGAAGAGGAGGGGCTAGAGAGAGGAGAGAGGAAGAGGAGGGGCTAGAGAGAGGAGAGAGGAAGAGGAGGGGCTAGAGAGAGGAGAGAGGAAGAGGAGGGGCTAGAGAGAGGAGAGAGGAAGAGGAGGGGCTAGAGAGAGGAGAGAGGAAGAGGAGGGGCTAGAGAGAGGAGAGAGGAAGAGGAGGGGCTAGAGAGAGGAGAGAGGAAGAGGAGGGGCTAGAGAGAGGAGAGAGGAAGAGGAGGGGCTAGAGAGAGGAGAGAGGAAGAGGAGGGGCTAGAGAGAGGAGAGAGGAAGAGGAGGGGCTAGAGAGAGGAGAGAGGAAGAGGAGGGGCTAGAGAGAGGAGAGAGGAAGAGGAGGGGCTAGAGAGAGGAGAGAGGAAGAGGAGGGGCTAGAGAGAGGAGAGAGGAAGAGGAAGAGGAGGGGGAAGGGGAGGGGGGGAGAGAGAGAGAGAGAGAATGGTACGTGTGGGAGAAAGAGAGAAAGAGAGAGAGAGAGAGAAAGAGAGAGAGAGAGGCACTACACACATCCAACCACACTACAGCCACACATGACACGCTGCTCAGGACGGGAGTCCAATGCCTCTACCGCCCCCCAGTGCACATCACACCGTACACTCCACTTTAACACAGCCGCATCTCCCAGGTTGACTCTGACGCCACCTAGTGCTCTTTTAACCACATCATAATTAATTTCAGTCTCACACGTCTCACACACAATGTTCCTTCTCACAAGTGCGCATGCGCGCACTCTGATGCGGCCCACTCATTCACCATGCATCCTGCATACGTTCAAACTTTCAGCCAATACTTTGTAAACATTAGCTCATTCCTCATAAATGACAATACAGTTATACTGCAATACCACCGCTTCCACAACATACAGTACTTAACACCCCCTGCGAGCCACGACGAGCCATTTGTTTGTAGCATGTAGCCTTGAGCTATCTGGTTGTAGCATGTAGCTTTAGCCTAGCCGCGCGCCATGACACGCACGAGTCCTGACGAGAACGCGCTCTGTCCAGCACGAGGTAATGCACGCGCCCTTCCTCCACGAATAGTTGGGTGGCGCATTGGACGTGGCGTGTGTACCAGATTCAATATTAAAAACCGTTCTCAGTCATAATGTAAGTGCCAATTTACAGATTTAACCCATACACATCACGCAACGTACATAACCATAAATCCTTTCACTCATACTCAAACACCTTTACACTTACAAATGTTTAACCATAGCTTGCAATATCATTCATAACCAACCCATTTTAGTCCCCGATGCCCGCGGCAAATTCCACATTCCGTCAACAATCACCGCGCGACTTCCTAAATGCAATATCAGGCATATTTACCCTCCGTACTATAGCCAGTGTTTTAAGTTTACTATATCGCTTTTTATAGCTTTTTTTTTTTTTTTTTTTTTTTTTTTTGACTTTACATTAAGTACTATCTTTTTGTTACGGCGTACGCAGTTAACCAACACACCTGTTTATGCTCAAAGTCAAATAAGATCTCCGGATCTGCTCGATATGTGCCCTAAAATCGAGCACACACCTTCATTTAATTCGGCCGAATAGGTTCCCGCAGACACGCCCAGTCTATCACGCGATCAGCCAGTAAACCATTCTATTATTGAGCCCTTCAAGCATGAACACGACCCCGCTTCTATTAATCACTACGTATTATTCCCGTAACCTCACACACCAGTTCCCCGATTTACGAAGGCTCTAATTCATCTTACCAAACCGATTTACATATTCTAAAGAGCAACAGAGCCTTACTTATCACACACGGCTCTCTTCCCCCTCCAGAATACGTAAATCCCAACCATTCTAGCGCTCCTCTTCCCGAAAATACGTTTTTGGGAATTCGTATTTATTCAGGAAGCGCTCCCTATCGCATGCCACAGACTTATTGCGTTACCTGGCCAGGGAAACCTTTAGTCAGTCGCCATACGACGCTATAACCTATCCCGTAATCAGATAGGCGGTGAACCCCAACATTTCTCTTCATTTTTACATGAGGCTAAGTCTTTAGCAAACCCCCTTTTGGTTCGAATTGACCACCCGTACACTCCATAACACTCACCTTCTAGCGCAACTCCCCGGTCACGCGAAGACGACCTGATGTTGTTGTCGTGCTCGAGGTGAAGAAAGAGAAGAAAAAAAAAAATTCTCCTTTGTTCTCGTTCAAAACGGACGTTTCAATTCAAGGGACCACAGCACCAAATTGTAGTAACTTCCTAGCATTAACTCCTAGTCTGCGTTGTGATTTAAACCTTACAAAGCTTCTTAGAAGAACTACTCTTTCCAAATGCAGATAACCACTGTTTTTAACCTGGTTACTGCCTACCCAGAGAGAAAATACGGCGCTGCCGTTTGAAATAAAGCGAGATCTGAGCAGTTTGAAAAGAACCCGTTTTTAATGAAAATGGATTTCAATCAGATGTTACAAAAGAAATATTGTGCAATGAACCTACGAGAAGCATCCAATATGCCGGATGATCGTAGAAATTCAGACTAAATTCTCAATAAAAAAGCTTGTCTATAAACATTCTCGCGTCTCGATCTCCTGCGTCGATCTCTTCTCCTTGCTGGGTTCTAGTGGAGAAAAAGGGTGTGTTTGTTTCTTGTTGCTTCCTGGGTCTTTGGGTTGGTTGTTCTGTCTCCTGGCGAGGAGTTTTTGGTTATATCCAATTTAGGCTCCGCCTCTAATTTTACGGCAAGCGGGCGTTTCCAAAACTCTCCTCGAGCGTTCCTATTGGAGAACACTTATTCTCAGCTCTCATTGGCTAACTCCCTACCGTGACGTTTTGCACTGAATTAGGTCACGATGTGGATTCAAAGTCCAGAGTGCTTTGATCAACTGATCCTTTGTTCAGAAGAGACTGTCTGGCGTCTCTCAAGGCAGTTTCTTTGTATTCAATTTAATTGGACCATTTGCCTAGAGCACTGGGTTGTAAAATCACCCAGTTTATTAACTTTCCCAGGAAGTTCAAACGAGACTATCTCTCACTCAATCAGCAGCTGCCTGTTTCAACACCCTGTTTTTAGGAGTCTTGAGCCACGCAGCTGCTTCAAATCAGCGATACGTCTCGTTTCTTTTGTTGATAGAGGCAGAGAAGCCAGGAAAAATAGTGAATGCATTTTACCTGTCGGTGTTTCTGCCATTCTGAGATCCAAGGTGTACAGTACAATAAACAGTTTGACTGGAAATCTACCACAGCTGGAAATTAGTATCGCCACTCCCCTCCTGTGGCCCGCCGGATATGAGGAAGAAAACTGGTATTTAAAACCCATTCTCTTCAGTTTTGCATGCTCTATGTCTGTAAGATGCGTTTCCTGCAAAAAAGCCACTTCCACTTTATCTCTTTTCAATTTAGTTAATATCTTGCTTCTTTTGATTGGATTGAGTAAACCGTGCACATTATACGTTACAATTTTAACTGCTTGCATATTGTCCAATAGAATTAAACACAATTATCAATAGTGAACTCACATTATTTCAACCTAATAAAACTATGTTTATTGTCATTGTTTTAAGAGCACAAGGTGACTTGGTAATACTCACATTTTGAGTAAAAAGAATCCCACTGGTCACAATGGTGACCGTAATAATGTTTTTGTTATAAGGCTCTGAAAATGTTACTGAATGATGTATCAATGTATTTCCAGCTAAATTGAAATAATAAAGGGTCTCAATTAAATATGTGTAGTGTCACATGACTAGAACACAGCTCAGTCGTCGCAAGGTTTAACTGAGGCACACCTCCTCCAATCCCTCCACCGGAGGAAGGCCAGAGAGAGTCTCAAGGCGAGCACAGAAAGACTCAGAAGAAGCTTCTATCCCCAGGCCATCAGGCTGCTCAACGAACAATAAACACTATACAACAACCATCAAATGCACACAGCACACACATCCACACGCACACACTCACTTTAAACAAACAACACACTGCAGCACCCACTCTCCACACTTTAGATCACCTAAACACACTTTATATGTATTGATAAAGGATTTGCACTACAACTCGTACACCTTACTGTAAATTGTACCTAAATTGTACCTCATCCCATTTCTGCTTTGCACTATATAGTATTGTATATTAGTACACTGCATAGTATATTGTATATTATATGGTAACTCAGTTACGTCTATTCTGCATCGAACATTGTACATATGTCTATACTGAACACTGTGACCTCATTTTTTACTTCTAATTTACATGCTATACTATGTTATTTCATACTTATCTTGTCTAGCACAGTCTCTGGAGCGTAACAGTAAGAAGCATTTTGTATAAAAGTATTCTGTACTTCTGTATGACAACTATTAAAGAAACTTGAAAAACTTGAAACTTGAGAGAGAGAGGAGAGGAGAGAGAGAGGAGAGGAGAGAGGAGAGGAGAGAGGAGAGGGAGAGAGAGAGAGGGGGGGGAGGGGGAGAGAGGGAGAGGGAGAGAGAGGGAGAGAGAGAAAGACGTTCAAGTTAACATGCTGCAGCACCATGTGTAATAAACCGCTGCCTACCTGAGATCCCTGGCACTGTTTTGCTTTACTGATCTCTGTTATCTGGGGGCTGTGTTGGTTGGTCCCTTTAAGCTGCACACCGGAGCATCTTTTAATCCAGCTGTTTGCTGTTCTCTGATATTTTCGGACATTTCGTTGATGCGTCGCTCGACACTTCGAGCTGACATGGGGATATCGTTTATCCTTGATTTGATTGTCTCTTTGTTCAAGTTTCTTTAATAGTTGTCATACAGAAGTACAGAATACTTTTATACAAAATGCTTCTTACTGTTACGCTCCAGAGACTGTGCAAGACAAGATAAGTATGAAATAAAATAACATAGTATAGCATGTAAATTAGAAGTAAAAAAAATGAGGTCACGGTGTTCAGTATAGACATATGTACAATGTTCGATGCAGAATAGACGTAACTGAGTTACCATATAATATACAATATACTATGCAGTGTACTAATATACAATACTATATAGTGCAAGGCAGAAATGGGATGAGGTGCAATTTAGGTACAATTTACAGTAGGTGTACGAGTTGTAGTGCAAATCCTTTATCAATAAATATAAAGTGTGTTTGTGTGATCTAAAGTGTGGAGAGTGGGTGCTGCAGTGTGTTGTTTGTTTAAGTGAGTGTGTGCGTGTGGGTGTGTGTGCTGTGTGCATTTGATGGTTGTTGCATAGTGTTTATTGTTCGTTTAGCAGCCTGATGGCCTGGGGATAGAAGCTTCTTCTGAGTCTTTCTGTGCTCGCCTTAAGACTCCGGTATCGCTTGCCTGACCGCAGCAGTTCAAAGAGGCAGTTGTTCGGGTGGCTGGAGTCCTTGATGATTCTCTTAGCCTTCCCCCTGCACCGCTTGTTGTAAATGTTCTGGAGGGTGGGAAGCCCCCCTCCAATTGTGCGTTCGGCTGAACGTGTCACTCTTTGTAGTCTGCTACGGTCTTGTGCAGTGCTATTCCCAAACCAGGAGGTGATGTTGCCAGTCAGGATGCTCTCTATTGTACATGAGTAGAAGTTCCTAAGGATCTTCTGACTGACTTGGAACTTCCTTAGGCGCCTGAGGAAGTAGAGGTGTTGTCGTGCCTTCTTCACAACACTGTTAATGTGTGTGGTCCATGTCAAGTCCTCGGATATGTGGGCTCCGAGGTTTGTTTGGCAAGCCTTCAACATAAGTACACACAGCAGGGTCCTTCTGACACACAAACCCGTAGTAGTCTGTCCACGAGGGCTGGAATGCCCGAATTTCTTAGCTGTGCATCATGACAGAATGCAACGCAGCACCTGTGAACTGCGCAAGGCGCCAGCTGCCTGCTGACAGCTGAGCACCATGGGATGTACCATGTATTAGCTGTCATAGGGGTGTGCAAACCAGTCAACTTACAAAAAAGAGCCTGTTGGAGGATTTCAACAAGATAAATGCGACAACAGTGCAAAATATTTCACTATAATATTTCAAAGCGAAGTAAAAAATATTATAATAATTATTTGATCATGTTAAATGATCATTTGATCATGTTAAAAAAGGGAAAATAAAAAACATTTGTTAAAAAAAAAGAAAAAAATAATATTTATTTTTTATCAGTGTTTTACACAGATGAAATACGCCGATGGGAAGGGACTTGACATTCACGGGTGTTTACATTTTTATTTTATTTCTTTCATGTTTTACATATATAGTTTTTGTTTAGCATATATATATATATATATATATATATATTTGTTTTGTAAAGTTTTAAATTAGTACACTCATTTCATTTGAGTAGTGGAAAAGGGTTAGGATTAAATAAGTATACTTCCTACTCCTTTTCGAACATGTAAATTGAGTTATGTTTTGCTTTTTTGAATACATTTTTTTCCATTTAATTTCTTGAGATCAATGATCAATGATTTGTTTTGATTTTATATAGTTTGTATTTATTTATTTACATGTTCGAAATAAAGATTTAAAATAAAATAATTAAAAGATTTAAAATAAAAAAAATCAGACCAGAAAAAGACTTTCGTCTTGTTTACATCGGGGTCCCCCATTTTCAATTCATCAAGACATACAAATATACAGTACTGTTTAAGAGAAAGAGATCACAAAAAATATGATAAATACTGCCCACCTGAGGCAATACTCTTCCCCTATGGATATCCCAATCTGCTTCTCTATGCCTGCTACCATCTCCACTGAAGGATCTCCAACATTTGTGTCAGGTACTTCTGATTTAACTGCACTCAATTGTGGCAGAACAGAGTAACTGTCATTGGCATCTGACTTTCCAAGATCAGGCATAGGTGTAGACAGTGGCGGACTGGCCATCGGGACGTTCGGGACGAATCCCGATGGGCCGGGACCAAAGTGGGCTGGTCCAAAAAAATTTTTTTTTTTTTTTTTTTTTTAACTTTTTTTTTTTGGGCCAGTGTGTGGGCCAGTGTGTGGGCCACTAATGTGGGCCGATGTGTGGGCCAGTGTGTGGGCCAGTGTGTGGGCCAGTGTGTGAGTCGGTGTGTGGGCCACTAATGTGGGCCAGTGTGTGGGCCGGTGTGTGGGCCAGTGTGTGAGTCGGTGTGTGGGCCACTAATGTGGGCCAGTGTGTGGGCCAGTGTGTGGGCCGGTGTGTGGGCCAGTATGTGGGCCGGTGTGTGGGCCAGTATGTGGGCCAGTCTGTGGGCCGGTGTGTGGGCCAGTGTGTGAGTCAGTGTGTGGGCCACTAATGTGGGCCAGTGTGTGGGCCGGTGTGTGGGCCAGTATGTGGGCCGGTGTGTGGGCCGGTGTGTGGGCCAGTATGTGGGCCAGTGTGTGGGCCGGAGTGTGGGCCAGTGTGTGGGCCACTAATGTGGGCCGGTGTGTGGGCCGGTGTAGTGTGTGGGCCGGTGTAGTGTGTGGGCCAGTGTGTGGGCCATATGTGGGCCGGTGTGTGGGCCATTATGTGGGCCGGTGTGTGGGCCAGTGTGTGGGCCGGCAATAAAACAATAAACAAGTTGCATAAACTAAATCAGATTAAAAATGATCACAGTTCTGGTTTGCCTTAAGATGCAGTTTAAGATGGGTCTTGAACATGGAGTATGTAGGGCACTCTCTAATCACAACTGGCAGGCTATTCCAGTAGTTACCACTTTTAACAGAGAACACAGTTTTTGCAATGGTAGTATACCGAAAAGGCACCTTACAGTCCCCTCTACTGATGGCCCTGGTGGTAATGCCAGTGTCTGCTTTCTGTTGGATGAACTCATTCAATGGGGGAGGGGCAAGTCCATGCAGAACCTTGTACATGAAGCAAGTATATTTGAAAACTTGGAAATTCTCGAAACTTAGCATGTTATGTTTTTCTAAAACATTACAGTGATGAAATGAAATTGGTTTCCTATCAAATACTTTTATGGCTTTTTTGTAGAGTAATTATATTGGTGTAAGAGTAGTGACATATAAAAGAGACCAGTTGATAAACAGTAGGCCTACTCGATGTGTGATAAAATCATTGAATGCAGAAACATCCTTGCAGCATTAACTGGCAGGCAGGGCCTGATCTGCCTGAAGTTTTCGATGTTAAACTTGACTGTTTGTCACTTTCTTCACATGACTTTTTGAAGGTCAATGTAGAGTCCAATGTGACCCCAAGATACTTGAATTAATGTACAATGTCCAGCTCCGCCTCTCCCAGAAACACATTAGAGTGAGTGACCTCTACTGGTGACTTTGTGAACATCATACACACTGTTTTCTTGGTGTTAAGTGAAAGACATGCTTTTGTTAGCCAGTCTTGAATGAGATTCACGTTTCCTCCCAACCGCGAGTAGGCCTAGAAGCGCAGAAATGGAGAATGCAAAAAAAGAAAGGGTGGAGCTGAAAAAGCTAGAATTAAAAAACTAAAATTGCTAGTAAAAGACGCAGAACAATGTTCTAAAATTACAGACATGTTTACCCGCTGCTGCTGCTAATGATGATGAAGTTCAAGTGGAAGGAACCAACAGTAACATGACAGGTGCATGCAGTAGCCTAGTGCATATTCTACTGTTGGTGTCTGCCGGTTCATGAGGGCTAGCTAGCCTATACTAGCTCTTGCAGTGATTTCAGTCATTCTATTACAAGACAATGTGCTTTCCGTATTCCTGATTCCTTACAGCACGTGGACGTAAATAGTTGTGACTCGTGACGTTTTTTCTCTGACTAAAAGTTTAGTTAGCAATGTTAGGACTAGTGCCCACCACAGCATCAGAAGCTAAAGTGCTAACCTAGAGAGCCAATCAGAACCTAGGACGGGCTGCAAATTAATCGGCTACTAATATTATAATAGTAAATACTAAAATAAAATACTATTATGTTCCCTTCCAAATTTTCATGTTGATATAATATTGGTAATCTAATTGATTGAATTGATTAGTTGCCATTTTACATGCTTAAATAAGATGTACCTTAGAATTCCCAACTGTTAGCCATGTTCTCGATGTGTATATGATTAGTCTCATCTACATGTTTGTAAATAACCACAGCTAACTAGCTTAAGCTAACAACTAGGTCAACTACTACCCCGTAGTTAAACATATGTGATTGCATATAACAGCTAACTGCTACAGCTAAGTTGGTAGTTAGCCTATTCCATTAATGTTGAATGTATTTATGAAGGTTGTTGATGGTGGTTGGCGCTGATTAGCAGACATGATTCCGTCAGTCTGCCACAGGGCAGCTGTGTTTGCTGATGCTGCTCACAACCACCAGTAGTGTATGACTGTGTGAGTGTGAATGCTTGATGGTTTCTGTGAAGCGCTTTGTGGAACAATGCTGATATACAGTTAAGAATGAGTAATTTGCTTTTGGTTTTTAAGAAAAATTTGTAAAGCTATTTTTGAAAACTACAGGGGTGAATAATACTGTTTTCTTTTGCTATTTTCTTTTAGAATACTGTTTTGGAGTCTTAATTTTTTTAATTTTTCTTTTTTTTTATCCACTTTTTCTCCCATTTTCTACATTTTCTCCCATCCCAATTTCGTATCATCCAATTCAACCCTCCCCTGTCACGAACGCTGTTTCTTGCCTCCCACAAGCCGGCTGCAATGTGGACTAAGTCATACATAGCACAAGTCCCCTCCGGTACTTGAGGTAACAGCAGTCGCATCTTTTCACCTGCGCAGCTCGATCTCTCAGTGGCGAGGAGTAACGCGTGGGAGGCTCACGCTGCCCCCGACACTTCCTGATTCTACTGCGCAGGCACACCAACCGACCTGTAGGAGTCGCTGTCCACAACGCCCAATCCCCACCCATCAGTTTCCCACCCCCTAATACGGCCAATGTGTATTAGTATGAACGACCAGCTAAACTGAAAGCAATGTGGAGCGCTGGGCTCGAACAGGCGAGCCCAGCGTCTCCAGTATTTGTGGCGAGCGCCTTGCCCACTACGCCACGTAGCCGCCAATTTTTTAAATTTTTGTTAAGAATATAGGACAGGCATATATAAGCATTATGCTTCAGTCTGTACCTTTTCAGTCACTGTAAAATCAAATATTGTTAAATGATGGGGTATATTGTATTGTGTGAGATGATGACTGAATAAACTACTACTACTACTACTACTACTACTTTGAGTGTTTTCAAAAGGCTGAAAAACGCTGTATGAATTCAAGCCATTATTATTGATTGCTGATGTTCTTCTTATGCAGTTGACTCTGAGGAAAGAGAGGGCGCCCAATCCAGCACAGCTGACCCTGAGGGGAGAGAGAGCACCCAGTCCAGCAGAGCTGACCCTGAGGGGAGAGAGAGAGCCCATTCCAGACAGACAGACAGACAGACACACAGAGAGAGAGACAGAGAGAGAGAGAGACACAGAGAGAGAGACACACAGAGAGAGGGAGAGACAGAGAGAGAGAGACACACACACACAGAGAGACACATACATAGAGAGAGAGAGAGAGAGAGAGAGAGAGAGAGAGAGAGAGAGAGAGAGAGAGAGAGAGAGAGAGAGAGAGAGAGAGAGAGAGAGAGAGAGAGAGAGAGAGAGAGAGAGAGAGAGAGAGAGAGAGAGAGAGAGAGAGAGAGAGAGAGAGAGAGAGAGAGAGAGAGAAAAAACAGGCTCTTGGAATGGGTGTCTGGGAGGAAGTGGGGGGTCTTTCAATGTTGATTAAACGGCAAGCAACTAATGTCATGAGTGCCAAATTAAAGGACAATAAATCCAATCTAACTGAAATTGTGTAGCACAGACCTTTCTATTAGGGATGCTCGATATTGGCTTTTTTACCGATACCGATATACCGATATTGTCCAACTCTTAATTTCCGATACCGATATCAACCGATATCAACCGATACCGATATATGCAGGGTTTCCCGCCCCAAGAAATGGAATAATTTCAGGTAATTAACATTACATATCTCTTGTTGTGGAATTAACACAACATTATGCATACTTTTGACAATAAATAAAATCAGAATTGGTTCTTACTTGCTTGCCTGGGTAAATAAAGGTTATAGAAATGTAAATAAAATATTATTTCTTTAAAACCGATACCGATATTTTTCGATATCACATTTTAATGCCGATATCGGCCGATAATATCGGTAGGCCGATAATATCGGTAGGCCGATAATATCGGACATCCCTACTTTCTATGGATCAAAACCTCAATATTATTATGGTGTAGTTAATACTTCATGTATCCTTAATCTCTAGGCTAATGAGGCACTAAGATGTTAGTAAAAAAAAAACATATGCCAATGACGGGAAGTAACGGTATATGTATGTGTGTGTCTGTGTGTGTGTGTGTGCACTGTGCATGAGTGCACATCTAGGGGCGGTGTGTAGATTTGGTCTCCCTGATGTTGACTCCTTAGCCACAGCCTTGGGTTGTTTAATACTGGACAAGTGTTTCATAACGCCCGTTGTGTGGGCCGGTTTCGGGGCCGGTGCGTGGGCCGGTGCGTGGGCCGGTGTGTGGGCTGGTGCGTCTGAATGTCCCGGGCTGAATTTGTGTCCCAGTCCGCCACTGGGTGTAGATGTGAGAGGTGAATGCTGAAAACTGGTGCTAGCCCTCCCAACTGATGGTATCGGAGTGTACATCATTGCACCCCTCCCAACTCCAGAATATTCACCACCCTCCATCATGCAAAGTGTAAAACTGTGTATACCATAAAAAAAACGAGATTCTAATAATAAATAATCAGACTACCAGTAGGGGAGAGTGGGGTGAGTAGTGCCAAGGGGCATGTAGTTCCACCCCTGTTATCTAGAAAACCATAGAAGAAGTTGGTCATGTGACAACATATTTTTGAAGAGGCATCCATTTCACTCAACCTGCAGAGAAGGGAGACACCTGGCTTGAGAGGCAGGGGCGTAGCTGGGGGGGGGGGTAGGTTAGGATGATTCCAAGGGCCCAGCACTGAGGGGGGGCCCCACATTTTTTTTTTTTTTTTTTTTTTTTTTTACTAGACATTACATTACTCAGGTGTATTATTGATGCTCTCATTGATACTATGTTTGTTTCTGAAGTGTGTGTGTGTGTGTGTGTGTGTGTGTGTGTGTGTGTGTGTGTGTGTGTGTGTGTGTGTGTGTGTGTGTGTGTGTGTGTGTGTGTGTGTGTGTGTGTGTGTGTGTGTGTGTGTGTGTGTGTGAGATATATAGAGAGAGAAGGGGGGCTTTGGTAGACTATTGCATTGGTCCATTCATTGAAGATGAACGCAATGCGACATCCTTTACTAGGCTCACCCACCAACAGTGCAGGTGCTGAACTGCTGATCCGAATGTATAGGTAAAAACCATATTATGCGTTTTCATCAATAAAAAAATTGCCAAAAAAATTCCGGTTGCGCGCTTACGCACGCTCGCATTCACTGGGGGCCTACAAATACATTCTTTCATGGGGCCCAGAATCTGGAGCTACACCCCTGTTGAGAGGTAAGCACATTTAAGTTCAAAAAACAGTTTTTTGCCCTCCAAAGTAAAATTTGTATGATCAAGGTTTTTTGATTGCTGTGTTTGAACAATTATAGACAACTTTGAAAACAGTTCACACATGTTTTAGTGCTTTAGTAAGCTACACCATGAGTCTATACAGTTAGCATGATGCTAGCTCAAAACAGCTGGGGGATGCATTTTTTCCAAAATGGTAGGCTTGGGGTGATTTGTGCCAAAGGGCCTGGGTTAAGTTGTGCCAGATATTCTCTTTGTTAAGTTGCCCCAACTTATTTTATTAACTATATATATTACTTTATTGTATTTTATTGTTATTGTACATTGCATTCTTGCATTTGATCACTAAAACTATGTGATATTCGTCATTTTAGACCAAAATCCATCATGCCACGCAGATATACAAACGGAAGACAGACAGGGTTTCAACTCCTCTTGAGAAGTTGGAAAGAGCAGTGAAAGAGGTGCAACAGGGGAAGACTATACGTCAGGTTGGAAAGGAGATGAAGATCTGCAGGATGCTTTTACCGCTTTTGAGATAAAAATTATCTGTTTTACGTAAAATTATCAATGGCACAAGTTACCCCAGTGTATTTTCTCTAATGTCACAACTTACCCCTCACCGGGGGCAAGTTGTGCCACAAAACCACTTTTTTTTCTAAAGCTATATTTCTGAAACTGTTTATTTAAGATCCAAAGTGATTGTCCCCAGGGATGCACAACATCCTAAACTATATGTACATATTTTAGTTGGGGGCATTACTGTAATCCCCTTGCTTTAAAGGCACTTTAAGTAAAAAGTGGCACTACTCACCCCACTCTCCCCAACACCATACTATCAATGAAAGAAAAAGAAAATCAGCAAGAAAACACAGAATGTTATGTAAAAACGACCTATAATACAAAAAAAGAAAACCTTTTATATTTCAGAAACCTCCCAAGTGTATTAGGAATCACCCAAAAACCACAGTACAGACAACTGGAGTAGTTGAATAAAAATGTCCCTGCTCAACTCAAATCAAAACAAGTGTGAACACAATGATGTGTTAGTTCTGATAAATAAATCAACATTGTCACCTTGTGGCGTATGTGCGGTACTACGCTCTGCTACCTGAGGGAAAGCTCTAACTTGTTTCCAATCTGATAAATGATCCAATGCTGCCACCTTGTGGCGAATGTGTAACACTGCGCTATTGATTGTTCAGAGCGCGAGTCAAGCGGACTCCCTCAGCTGCAGTCTCGCAGCAACACCTAACCTCGTTCCCAGCTTTATCTCGTAAGCAACGCGAGTAGGAATCTTCTGGAACGTGGCGAATCCAGGGGCGGAGCTAGGGGGTGGCTACCTGGGCTCAAGCCCCGGATGTATTCTGAAAAGCCCCGAATCTATTTTACATTTTTTTTTTTTTTTTTTTTTTTTTTTTTTTTTACAATTCATCATTGTTACATGAAAATATGTTTGCACCAGATTTAGCAGAAGCTAATTTCCATCTGTGGTCTATCCAGCTGCTAACTGTATTTGAGTGAGTTAAGTCTTGGTGTTATGGTAGACTCAGACCTAAGCTTTAAATCACAATCAACAAGTTGACAACTTAATTCTTCCACCTTAGAAACATAGCTAAAGTATGGCCATTTATAAATCAAAAGGACGCTGAAAACCAGATCCATGCCTTTATCTCAAGCCAACTCGACTACTGTAATGCACTCCTTACCGGCCTCCCGAAAAAATACGATGATAACTATTTTATTGCAATGCACTATTGCATTATTTTATTCTATTTTACTAACTATTTTATTGCACTGCACTATTTTACTTTGTATCAGTGAATCATAGACACCTGGCCATAAGAGCATTTGGAGCATCTCTGCTCTCCCACTATTGAACTTGGGGGAGCAAAGGTATGATCTTGCTCCACCACTTTTTGATTATATGAAAAATATGATATATCCCCCCCCAATATATAAATCTAACCATAACTACGTTATGGTTAACTGAGTTTTATAGTGAAAAGAGCAGCTTTATTGGTCAAGATTTGTAAGGTTTTGTCCGTTGCTCACCTACTCGCTCTGTTCCTTTAAGCCTACTCGCTCTGTTCCTTTAGTTTTCTGTTAATCAATTGCATTCTCCTCACCTCACTAGCCCCCACCCTCGCGTTCGTTTGCTCTTCAGCAGCCACACCCTTGGACTACCTGTCATTATGTGTTTGATTGGTCTGGTGCCGAACACACACTTCTAGTTCTAGTATCAATTACCTTCACGCACCTGATGGGGATTCTAATTAGTTCCCCTGTGGGCTTTAAGTACCTCGCTCTTCCCCTCTGTCCCTGGTCGGGTCGTCCCGTATCATTCCGTATAGGGCTGGGCGATATGGCCTAAATATGATATCACGATATTTTCTGACCTTTCGGCGATACACGATACGCATCACGATGTTTTTCTTTTTTTCCCCCAAACAATTCATTATGAGGCTTACCAAGACAGTATTTGAGTTTGCAAGCTAACATTAAAGACAAAATAAAATACCCATGCATTTAGCATTTTTATATTATATATTAGATTTAGATTATTGGATTATTAGATTATATATTGCATATATTTAGCAATGAGATATTATATGATTTAGATACGAAATATGATGAATTGAAAATGGGGGACCCTGATGTAAACAAGACGAAAGTCTTTCTCTGGTCTGCATCCTCCAGTCCACTGTTGACTGTTGTTGTATTGAGCTGTACTGTATTGTACCTATGCTGCAATCTGTTAATAACGTTTATATTCATTCAGTCGGCAAACAGAATCATTTTGATTGACAGTCGCGTCTGCCAATTACGTCACATCGCTTGCACCCGCCCTGCTGTTCTTAGCACCAATTGGCAAGCGCGTATTAATTTTTTACTTCCGCTATTGGAGAGCTCAATGAAAACAACAATGGCAGCGGTAGCTCGCCGCGGCCGACTTTTACCTTTTAGCTCTGCAGAATGACTAAACGACTGGAGGCATAATGATTTTTGCAACGGATGTTATAATAAAAGCATTTCCATACATCTGTCTGATTGAAAACGTTATTAACAGACCGCAGAATGGGCACAACGGAGTCAGCACGGGCTGAGATATGAACGGCTAATGCTTGCTATATCTAGGTCGACCTCGGTCGTTGCTATGTAAATACGCTGATGTTATTGAAAGTGTAACTATATAACGTCAATGCCACAAAACGAATGCCTTTGTTATCATAAGTAGTAACTTTTGATGCAGTAGTGTGTGTGTGGGGCGGCGCTGTTCAAAAGTGTCAACGTGTGGACCAGATTGACGCAACACAAGCCTCTTGGGCAAAACATCACGATATCCACGATACGTTTAAAAAGTGTATCGTTAATGAACTGTACCCGATATTTATATAATATCGTCATATCGCCCAGCCCTAATTCCGTATCATATCTCTATCACCAAGACTCCTTCGGGAGGTTCTCTGTCTGTTATGCTGCTTTCATCTCCGGCGTGAGATGCACTCTAGCCTTCGCCTCCTGTCTCCGTTTGCCTGGAAGGAGACACTGGACTGCGCTCTCTAAACTTCCACGGGAGGTATTCCAGTGTTCCACTTCAGACCTCCGTGCAGCAGACGTCCAGACGCGCATCCAGACCTCCGCGCAGCAGACGCCCAGACGCGCATGCAGACCTCCGCGCAGCAGACGCCCAGACGCGCATCCAGACCTCCGCGCAGCAGACACGCTCTTCACTACACACGCGCATCGCTTCCTAATACTCTACGGGAGGATGCGTCTCTCCGAGCCGGCGCGCTCTTCCGCGCAGACGCGCATCCAGACCTCCGCGCAGCAGACGCGCTCTTCACTCCAGACGCGCATCGCTTCCTAATACTCTACGGGAGGATGCGTCTCTCCGAGCCGGCGCGCTCTTCCGCGCAGACGCGCTCTTCACTCCAGACGCGCATTCAGACGCACTCCAGATGCGTCCTCCGTACCGGCGCGTACTCCAAGCAGACGCGCACCACTCAGACCTCCGCGCCAGATGCGCCCTCCGTAGCGGCGCGTACTCCAAGCAGTCGCGCACCACTCAGACCTCCGCGCCAGATGCGCCCTCCGTACCGGCGCTTACTCCAAGCAGTCGCGCACCACTCAGACCTCCGCTTGGACAACCCGTTCCCCGTGGCGACGCGCTCGCCCTGTTGATCCTGCTCTCTTTACGCACAGCGCCTGGGTGAGTTTTTCAAGACTGTCTTTGACCCTGTTCGTTTTTCGTGTGTTTAAGACACTGAAGATATCCTGCTTTTTGTCAGACTGTCACTCACCCAGTGTCAGCTTTTTGGACTGTTCATTGGGATAATATTTGCTTTAACATCGCTCACTGTGTGTATTCACACCGAAGATACTGTCACTTGGATTATTATTGGGACTTCGCTCACAGTGTTTATTTGCACCGAAGATTCTATCACGTGGATTTGTGTTTGGGACGTTACTCACAGTGTGTATTTACACCGAAGATTCAGTCACTTGGATTACTCTGTTTTGGGACAAGTCACTACGCCTGTCACCTGCTCTGTTCCCAACTGTACTCTGAGCTAACCCGCTCCCTCTCTCCCTCTCGGTCCCGTTTACCACCTCGGAGATCTGCCGAGAGAAATCTGCAGAGAGGCTCTGACGTCCACCGTCTGCTTCCTCAGACGAACCATCCAGGGAGAAGCTGCAGAGCAGCAACATTCATTAATGCTTGTATCCCAGGCTTTGTCTGTTTTCTCTGTCCCAGTATGCAGCTCTAGCCCTCGCCCTGTTCCAAGGCCTTACCCTGTTTTCTCCAGTCCTCCCTGTCCATTCCGTCCAGTCCGTCTAGTCCTCCTAGTCCTCCCTGTCTAGTCCTTCCAGTCCTCCCTCTCCCCAGCCCGCCTCCGCGGGCCTCTGTCCCTGTTTTCCCCACTCTAGTCCTCCTAGTCCTCCCTGTCCCCAGCCCGCCTCCGCGGGCCTCTGTCCCTGTCTCCCCTCTCTAGTCCTCCTAGTCCTCCCTGTCCAGTCCTCCTAGTCCTCCCTTTTCCTGCCTTGTCCCTTGCCCCGGCCCTGTTTCCGTTAGCCTTCCCTTAGCCTTCCCCTTAGCCAGCTCGCCTCTTAAAGGCACTGTGCCTTTTCCCTTTCTTGTTATCCAGTAATTTGTGTTCTCCCTTAAAGGGACAGTGCCGTTTTCTGTGTGTTTCAATAAATGCCCAGTTCTTGGCTTACTCTCATACCTGTCTTGTGTTGTGCGATTGGGGTCGGTTACAAACCATAACAGTACGACCTGACCAATCGACGACCCCAGCCAGCACAGACGGTGTATGTTGAGTTTTCTTTTTTCTTTTTTTTAGCCCTGTTAGCTCCCCTGTTAGCCTGTTAGCTTCCCTGTTAGCTTCCCTGTTAGCTCCCCTGTTAGCTCCCCTGTTAGCCTGTTGACTCCCCTGTTTGCTTCCCTGTTAGCCTCGTTAGCTCCCCTGCAGCTTGTTAGGCCTCTACTACCTGCCTGGCCCCAGTCTGCTAGCTTTGCCCCGGCTGCTAGCACAGCCTCTATGTTAATGCAGCCCTTGCTGCTGGCATAGGCCCTGTAGCTAGCCATGCCCAGGCAGCTAACCCAGTCCCTCTGCATGGCCCCAGTCTGCTAGCTTAGCCCCGGCTGTTAGCACAGCCTCTATGTTAATGCAGCCCTTGCAGCTAGCATAGGCCCTGTAGCTAGCCATGCCCAGGCAGCTAACCCGGTCCCTCTGCATGGCCTCCACTTTTTGTGTAGCCTTCCCACTGCTAGGACTGCTCCTTCAGCTAGCAAGGTCAGTTTTTTCCCACTGCTAGGACTGCCCTTTCAGCTAGCAAGGTCAGTTTTTCTCCCTCTGCTAGGACTGCCGCTTCAGCTAGCAAGGTCAGTTTGCCCCACTGCTAGGACTGCCCCTTCAGCTAGCAAGGTCAGTTTTCTCCCACTGCTAGGACTGCCCCTTCAGCTAGCAATGTCAGTTTTTCTCCCACTGCTAGGACTGCCCCTTCAGCTAGCAAGGTCGTTTTGCTCCCACTGCTAGGACTGCCCCTTCAGCTAGCAAGGTCAGTTTTCTCTCACTGCTAGGACTGCCCCCTCAGCT
Source organism: Notolepis coatsorum (assembly GCF_963971535.1). NCBI lineage: Eukaryota > Metazoa > Chordata > Actinopteri > Aulopiformes > Paralepididae > Notolepis > Notolepis coatsorum. The sequence goes on from NC_140175.1 coordinate 105,713,455, forward strand.
AGCAAGGTCAGTTTTCCCACTGCTAGGACTGCCCTTTCAGCTAGCAAGGTCAGTATTCTCCCACTGCTAGGACTGCCCCTTCAGCTAGCAAGGCTAGTTTTCTCCCACTGCTAGGACTGCCCCTTCAGCTAGCAAGGTCAGTTTGCTCCCACTGCTAGGACTGTCCCTTCAGCTAGCAAGGTCAGTTTTCTCTCACTGCTAGGACTGCCCCTTCTGCTAGCAAGGTCAGTTCCCCACAGCTAGGACTGTTCCTTCCAGCTAGCTTGTTCTCTCATGCTGGTCCAGCCCTGTCTGCCAGCCTAGCTCCGGCAGCTAGCGCAGCCTCTATGTTAATGTAGCAGTACAGCTAGCATAGGCCCTGTAGCTATCAGTGCCCTGGCAGCTACCCTTTCCCTCTGCTAGCCCCTTCCCTGTTCCCCTCTCCAGTGCCCCTGTTCCAGCCCTGTCTGCTAGCCTAGCTCCGGCAGCTAGCGCAGCCTCTATGTTAATGTAGCAGTACAGCTAGCATAGGCCCTGTAGCTATCAGTGCCCTGGCAGCTACCCTTTCCCTCTGCTAGCCCCTTCCCTGTTCCCCTCTCCGGTGCCCCTGTTCCAGCCCTGTCTGCTAGCCTAGCTCCGGCAGCTAGCGCAGCCTCTTTGTTAATGTAGCAGTACAGCTAGCATAGGCCCTGTAGCTATCTGTGCCCTGGCAGCTACCCTTTCCATCTGCTAGCCCCTTCCCGGTGCTCCTCTAGTTACCCCTCAGCTCCTTTAGTTACCCCTCAGCTACTCTGGTTACCCCTCAGCTCCTCTAGTTACCCCTCAGCTCCTCTAGTTACCCCTCTGCTACCCTGGTTACCCCTCAGCTCCCCTGTTCCTTTGCTAGCCCCACTTTGTTGTAGCTTCCCCTGCTAGCATGGCCCGGTACCTTTTTGTTTGTTGCCTTGTTTTGTCCCCTGCCGCTCTGTCTGTATTTTTGGGTCGCCGGGTGGCTCCCGTGGAGGGGGGGGTACTGTAAGGTTTTGTCCGTTGCTCACCTACTCGCTCTGTTCCTTTAAGCCTACTTGCTCTGTTCCTTTAGTTTTCTGTTAATCAATTGCATTCTCCTCACCTCACTAGCCCCCACCCTCGCGTTCGTTTGCTCTTCAGCAGCCACACCCTTGGACTACCTGTCATTATGTGTTTGATTGGTCTGGTGCCGAACACACACTTCTAGTTCTAGTATCAATTACCTTCACGCACCTGATGGGGATTCTAATTAGTTCCCCTGTGGGCTTTAAGTACCTCGCTCTTCCCCTCTGTCCCTGGTCGGGTCGTCCCGTATCATTCCGTATCATATCTCTATCACCAAGACTCCTTCGGGAGGTTCTCTGTCTGTTATGCTGCTTTCATCTCCGGCGTGAGATGCACTCTAGCCTTCGCCTCCTGTCTCCGTTTGCCTGGAAGGAGACACTGGACTGCGCTCTCTAAACTTCCACGGGAGGTATTCCAGTGTTCCACTTCAGACCTCCGCGCAGCAGACGTCCAGACGCGCATCCAGACCTCCGCGCAGCAGACGCCCAGACGCGCATGCAGACCTCCGCGCAACAGACGCCCAGATGCGCATCCAGACCTCCGCGCAGCAGACGCGCTCTTCACTCCAGACGCGCATCGCTTCCTAATACTCTACGGGAGGATGCGTCTCTCCGAGCCGGCGCGCTCTTCCGCGCAGACGCGCATCCAGACCTCCGCGCAGCAGACGCGCTCTTCACTCCAGACGCGCATCGCTTCCTAATACTCTACGGGAGGATGCGTCTCTCCGAGCCGGCGCGCTCTTCCGCGCAGACGCGCTCTTCACTCCAGACGCGCATTCAGACGCACTCCAGATGCGTCCTCCGTACCGGCGCGTACTCCAAGCAGACGCGCACCACTCAGACCTCCGCGCCAGATGCGCCCTCCGTACCGGCGCATACTCCAAGCAGTCGCGCACCACTCAGACCTCCGCGCCAGATGCGCCCTCCGTACCGGCGCTTACTCCAAGCAGTCGCGCACCACTCAGACCTCCGCTTGGACAACCCGTTCCCCGTGGCGACGCGCTCGCCCTGTTGATCCTGCTCTCTTTACGCACAGCGCCTGGGTGAGTTTTTCAAGACTGTCTTTGACCCTGTTCGTTTTTCGTGTGTTTAAGACACTGAAGATATCCTGCTTTTTGTCAGACTGTCACTCACCCAGTGTCAGCTTTTTGGACTGTTCATTGGGATAATATTTGCTTTAACATCGCTCACTGTGTGTATTCACACCGAAGATATTATCACTTGGATTATTGTTTGGACTTCGCTGACTGTGTGTATTCACACCGAAGATACTGTCACTTGGATTATTATTGGGACTTCGCTCACAGTGTTTATTTGCACCGAAGATTCTATCACGTGGATTTGTGTTTGGGACGTTACTCACAGTGTGTATTTACACCGAAGATTCAGTCACTTGGATTACTCTGTTTTGGGACAAGTCACTACGCCTGTCACCTGCTCTGTTCCCAACTGTACTCTGAGCTAACCCGCTCCCTCTCTCCCTCTCGGTCCCGTTTACCACCTCGGAGATCTGCCGAGAGAAATCTGCAGAGCGGCTCTGACGTCCACCGTCTGCTTCCTCAGACTAACCATCCCGGGAGAAGCTGCAGAGCAGCAACATTCATTAATGCTTGTATCCCAGGCTTTGTCTGTTTTCTCTGTCCCAGTATGCAGCTCCAGCCCTCGCCCTGTTCCAAGGCCTTACCCTGTTTTCTCCAGTCCTCCCTGTCCATTCCGTCCAGTCCGTCTAGTCCTCCTAGTCCTCCCTGTCTAGTCCTTCCAGTCCTCCCTCTCCCCAGCCCGCCTCCGCGGGCCTCTGTCCCTGTTTTCCCCACTCTAGTCCTCCTAGTCCTCCCTGTCCCCAGCCCGCCTCCGTGGGCCTCTGTCCCTGTCTCCCCTCTCTAGTCCTCCTAGTTCTCCCTGTCCAGTCCTCCTAGTCCTCCCTTTTCCTGCCTTGTCCCTTGCCCCGGCCCTGTTTCCGTTAGCCTTCCCTTAGCCTTCCCCTTAGCCAGCTCGCCTCTTAAAGGCACTGTGCCTTTTCCCTTTCTTGTTATCCAGTAATTTGTGTTCTCCCTTAAAGGGACAGTGCCGTTTTCTGTGTGTTTCAATAAATGCCCAGTTCTTGGCTTACTCTCATACCTGTCTTGTGTTGTGCGATTGGGGTCGGTTACAAACCATAACAAGATTGAAGGCTCTATATTGCAGGAAATTGCACGTACAGGTTCATTAAATTAAAAAAAAATCTGTTGTAAACCACCCCTTGCCTGCACAAAAACAAATAATACAAAAAAAAAAAATTAAAAAAAAAAATTAAAAAAAAAAATAAAAAAAAAAGGGGGCCCATCTGGGCTAAGCCCCGGATCTCCTACAATCCTAAATCCGCCCCTGGGCGAATCCCTCACTCGATGACGATTCCAGAAGCACGGTAGCGGCACCATTATAACTGATTGATTGATTGATTGATTGAAAAGTGTATTAACAGATTGCAGAATGGGTACAGTACAGTACAGCTCAATACATACAATTGTTAAGGGGATGCAGACCAGAGAAAGACTTTCGTCTTGTTTACATCAGGGTCCCCCATTTTCAATTCATCATAACATATACGACACACACGACATACAGATAGACCAGGGGTAGGCAACCCTAGGCACGCGTGCCTGCATAGGCACGCGGGGGCATTTGCATAGGCACAGGGGGCAGCATTAAAAAAAAAAATTATAATTATAATTTTTTTTTCTTTTTTTTCTTTGAAATATTATAGTGAAATATTTTGCACTGTTGTCGCATTTATCTTGTTGAAATCCTCCCACAGGTTCTTTTTACTACCACATATTTAATTTAGACCCTTTATTTGTTTATTATTTCAATTTAGCTGGAAATACATTGCTACATCATTCAGTAACATTTGCAGAGCCTTATAACAAAAACATTATTACGGTCACCATTGTGACCAGTGGGATTAATCAACAAATTGTATTATTTATTTTTCTATTTCATTGAACATTGCACATGTTAAAACATTTTTAATTCAAAATGTGAGTATTACCAAGTCAACTTGTGTTCTTAAAACAATGACAATAAACATAGTTTTATTAGGTTGAAATAATGTGGTTGTGTACTTATTTTTCTGTTAACTTATTATGGATTGAAAACTGAAAACCTTAATGCACAGTAACTGAACTCAATATTTTTAAGTTCTGGTAACTTATTATTATATTTCTTTTTACAGTGTAGTCTTGCGATCAATCAAAACTTATTTACACGATATACCTCACATTCACCCTCCATTCACATCCTGGTGTTCTCCATTAGGCCTGTGGGTGGAGCTATGACAGCACACGTACATTTTGATGTGTCCAAAAATGAATGGGCAAATGTGAGTGAAATGGTCGCACTGTATGCAGCTGTTTGTCTGCATTGCATCCCCCCCCAACTCAGATTTAGGGTTGATACAACCATCATAATAATATTGTTAATAATAACAATAACAATAATGATGTAATAATGTAAAAATTATCATTAAAAATACCTGATTATGAGAAAAAGAAATTACGATGCATGGGATATTGTTGAGGCACACTAGTTACAACTATATTTCAAACAGGCACTCCATGTCAAAAAGGTTGCTGACCCCTGAGATAGACAGTACTGCTACATCTATACATTTATGACAACCAGATTTGCAAATACAGTACTGTTTGTGATACAAAAAGTGTCCAGAAAAAGAGTGTATATACATTTGACGTAGAAACTGTACATTGGGTAGGTGGGGTGTGGTTGGGTGGGTGGGGGTGGGGACTGCGGACGACTCAGCCCTGCTGGTCTCTGACAACTCAAGAACAAGTTACAGGTTGAAAAAACCCTCAGCTCGGAACTAGGCAGAATCTGCATATGGCTCGCCGATAACAAACTATCATTACACATGGGCAAAACAGAGTTCATTCTCTTCAGTTCAAATAACAAACTCAGCAAGACCGACGGCTTCTCACGCCAGTGGGTGACAATCAGTGGCGTCGCGTGGTTAAAATAACAGGGGATGCCAAAAAAAATTATTAAATATTTTTATTAATTTTTTTTTTTTTTTATTTAAGTCAAGCAGTCACCATGTACACTACAGTATGACTCCGCGGCCAGTCAAACTTTATTTTTATTTATTTAACAGATTGCAGAATGGGTACAATACGGCTCAATACACACAATTTTATAAGGGGCTGCAGACCAGAGAAAGACGTTTGTCTTGTTTACATGAGGGTCCCCCATTTTCAATTCATAGTGACATTTATGACATACAAGACATCATGACATTTATGGCATAGGGACATGCATGACATACAGGGGGGACCCTGATGGGGGACCCTGATGTAAACAAGACGAAAGTCTTTCTCTGGTCTGCATCCACTTAACAATTGTATGAATTGAGCTGTACTGTACTGTACCCATTCTGCAATCTGTTAATAAAATGTTCAATCAATCAATCAATCAGGTATTTAGTACTGTTACATTTGTGACATATACGATATTCAAATATACAGTACTGTTATAGATCCTGACAGATATACATATGATGGGGAGGGGAGGGACTGTCGAATTCTTTTTCATATTTAAGCCAAATAATATATATAATATATTTCTCCCTCCCTCGCTCTCTCTCTCCCTCTCTTTCTGAATATTACACACGCACAACACAAATATATATACACACACACACACACACAGTGTGTATAGGAGGTTGCCTGCAGGTCTGGTTTGATTATGAATCAGAGAGAGAGATAGCCCCTTTGAATGTTATGAATTGAAAATGTGGGACCCTGTAAACAAGACGAAAGTCTTTCTCTGGTCTGCATCCCCTTAACAATTGTGTGTATTGAGCTGTACTGTATTGTACCCATTCTGCAATCTGTTAATAAAGTGTTCAATCAATCAATCAATCACGTTAGTTAGCATCCAAGCTAGCCATAACAGTATAGCATCCAAGCTTCTTACCTGGCCAATAATCCTCCTTGCTCCTTCTGGACAGAGGGATTTGTTAAATCATTATATCCACAGTGTGCTGGTCCTCAGTATATGTCCCGCCGGCGAAAAATAAGTGCCTAATAAAGTGCTAAATGTTTGATAATAGAATAGAGGCTTCTAAAGTGCCTGCTCTGTTAATAAAATTTTCAATCAATCAATCCCGCGAGGGGATGACGTTCAGACCTATGGTTGGTTCAGACGTTGTCACGTGACTCACGTTAGCAAATGGCACGCAGAGGCGAAGCCAGAATACTTAGTCCTCTTTTAGTCCGTTTTAAGGTGTGGGCAGGTCTTTAGTCAGCTCGAATCTGATTCGCTAGTATTGGTTTTTGACTCCACATAATGGGAGGCTGGAGAAAGACACCCCTCCCCTCTCCTCTCCTGCAGTGAGCACACTGAGTCTGACAGTGTGTTAGAGAGAGTGAGAAGGAGAAGAGGGAGACATTTAAAAAAAAAAATAACACAGATGAAAAAGAATGATTTTTTATTATTATTGTAAACTATATAAAATACAAATAATTTTTTTTTTTTAATTTCTTTTCTTTCATATTTCATATTAATTCATATTTTAATAATGGGGAAGCCTGGCTTCCGTTGGCTTCCAGGAGGATTCGCCACTAAGGAAAGATGAAATTACCTACCTGGGTTCCATCCTAGAGGCTAATCTTTCCTGTGACAAAATGGCCACAATCCAATGTAATAAAAAAAAGTCAACCAACAAACTCGATTCTTGTACCGGATCTCCTCTCTGGTAAACAAGAATACCCTGAAGACTCTGGCAGGAGCACTCATTCAAGGGTACTACAACTATGCTTGCACCTCATGGTACCAAAGCACCTTAAAGGCGCTAAAAACAAAATTACAAACATCTCAAAACAAACTGGTCAGACTACTGCTTGACCTTACTCCTAGAACCCACCTCACCCCTGCCCACTTTGACAACCTAGGATGGCTTAGAGTAGACGACAGAGTACAGCAACTTGCAAAGGGCCTGGTCTACAAGATACACTACACGACCAAGGTACCCATGTACATGTCAAAATACTTCCCAAAGGTCAGTGAATACCACAACCACAACACCAGAGGGAGCTCCGTGGCGTCGTTAGCCCTGGGCTTCCGGGGCTTTAGCCCCGGATGTTTTTATCCTAGCCCTGGAGCTTAAAAAAAATTAAAAATAATTGTTTACATTTTTTTTTATATATATATTTTTTTAAGATGGCAGCATCCCCATTGTCTGTGCTGAATGTTTGTTAGCGTTTGGTATTTTTTGTTGGTTTTTAGTACTTTTAAACATCCATTTTTTGTAAACGTAGTTTTCATTTGATCCTATAATTCTTTCATTCACCGATTTGTAGACTTTTATTTTAGTGTCCTGAAAGGCGCCTTATAAATAAAATGCATTATTATTATTATCATCCAGGAGGGAAAAGACACTTTGGATAGTAGGGACTGCATCTCTGCCTGTCCTGGCCAGGAAACTCTTTGCAACTGTGATCTCCTCTGGCAGTAGTTGGATATTGTAATGTGTGGCGAGGGGTTGCAGCAATTCCACTGAGAGAAACTGGTCTGAGGCTGGATAACATGCCTGTATGCCTCTCATAAGTTGTTCTCCAACTCATGAGAACCTGCTCTCAAGCTATTGCAGCATTCAGCTGATCTCCTGAGCTGAGGTCTGAGCTTGTGCCACAAGATGACTCAACTACGTACTCGTCCATCCTTTTCTGCTTCCTCCATTGGCTGGTAGTATGTTCCTCAATCCCAAGGCCATTACATATGGCCTTTGTCCTGTCATACATGTCCACTGCCATCTCTGAGGTGCGATAACCTTTGAGTGTGTGCACTTTAACGCAGCAGCACCTGACAAAGACATGCTCATGATACTGTGATAAACTATAATAAGCTTTAATCGAACCCTGGTTAATTTCCTCGGATAGTCTGGTTGGTTTGGGGTGGTGTGAAAGCTCATTCACTCTTGCAAGTGAACCCTGCTGCGGTTCATTTGAGATGTGAATGCAAAGCGGACCAAAGGCAGGAAAATACCCAAAAATCTAATATTTTTTTATGAGAAGATTGAGACATATGTGTATAATGAAACACACAATACAATTATTTTTTTCGATTGCTTAAGCACAAACAGGGCCTGGTGTTTCAAAACACTACACACAATTAGCACAACCACACACACAATATCAGAACACCTCAGATCCTTTGCTAAATTAAACACTCTTGTCAAAACTATACACTAATTTATAAAAACTACATTTTGTTACCATATGAAACACACGTTTCATACAACTTAATTCTGTTTGAACCAGTTACACACTGCTGTGCTTAACCTAAAACACATTTAGCTATTCTACTTCTCAGTGATTAGAGTACTGTAAGTGAAGTACACAGAGAATGTGCAAAATTGCAAATATACAATAAATTCACCAAACACTACACAAGACCAATGCTGTAGACTGATGAAAATATAATAAATGTATCTCCATATACCCAAATCAATGATGCAGACTGATGGAAAATATAAATCTTCTCTCCATATAACCAAATCAGTCAACATTTCAACATGGAGAATCACAACAAAACATGTCCCAGTTTTCATGCTACTATGTGCATAACACTGTAAGCTCAGCAAATATCAGACAAACATAAAATACTGTATCCAGTACAGGTTAAAATTACAGTAAAACAAAAATAGAAACAATTTAAATAGAGTACAGAAAATACTAGACATGATCTCTTTGCCTAGCTGGATCTGGCAAGATAATTTTTTGTTGTGATTCTACATGTTGACATGTTGACTGATTTGGGTATATGGAGAGAAAATTTATATTTTCTTCAGTCTGCATCATTGGTTGTCTTGTCTAGTGTTTGGTGAATGTATTGTATATTTTCACGTTCTCTGTGTACAGTACTTCACTCTCCTTCCATTTTGGTTGAAGGCAGGTGAACTCACCTGCTGCATTTGTATAGTGCTTAAACCTCATTGGTGTATCTACAATTAAGCAATGGTGTGATTGTGCATCTGATGGCTGTGTTTAACCAATTGGCTCATATGTGTGGTAATTTGACATTCTGTGTCTACTCTAATGTGTGTTTAGTGTTTTGCAAATCACTGTGTATTGTTTTGCAAAAAGTGTGAGGCTGACATTGTGCTTATATGGGTGCAAATCTTGGCTTATGTTTTGCTCCTTGAGTGTAAGGTTTTGATAATTGTGTAATACTTTTGATTTGAGTTTTTATGCAATCGAAGAAAACTGTAAAGACTAGAGATTAACTGTTTATTTCTTTTGTAGGCTGTGCATATGTTTGTTTGTTTATTTGCTTATGTGTATGATTCTTAACTGTGTTTTTATTTTGTTATTGGTGTATATGTGTGTATGTATGTATGTATATGTATATATATTATATATTTGCTGCTGGCAGGACAAAACCTCCTAACTCCATATTTTTTTTATTTCTTTAAAACAAAATGTATCAACTCAGTAGATCATCCTCCATGTGTGTGTGGTTTTACAAAGTCTACACAATGGGAAAGCATTAAACCAATCATCTGTCTAAACCTCATAACTCTATTCGCCCTCAAATCTGTGTTCGTTTTTTTCATTGCTGAAAAGTTGGGTTTTTGGAGTTATGAGGTTTTGTCCCGCCAGCATATATGTATATATGTATGTATGTATATGTGTATATATGTATATTTGTACTCCTGTTGGGGCCTCTTGGACCAGATCAATGTTTTGTCTGGCTAAATAAAGGTTAAATAAATAAATAAGAAACTGGTGATTTGGTCCTGTTAACTTAGAATTTTCTATGGGGACTGCCCAGATCCCTCTCATGGACCTGGACCTCACTTTGAGAACCTATAATCTAGTTCTTCAGTATTCGTCTCTAATTACTCTAAAATTGTGTATTTCTGGGGCAATGTTTTCTAACCCTAAAAACGCCCCTGAGCTCCACAAATCATGTTAAACCCAGGTTTGGCTCAAACAAGGGACTAAACACGTTTCGCAATTATGCCACATCAATGTGGAACGCCCTACCGAAAGCTGTAAAGGAATGTGAATCACTACCCACTATCAAAAGCACTCTCAAAGAACACCTACGGGAGACTGCAATTTGAAACTGGCCTAAAATGTCCTAACACAACCCCCTCCAATGTACACTAAATTACCAAGTATGGTTGTCAATATTCCAATGTACAGTTTTGCTTGTACAGTTGTACAGTTGTACAGTGTTCCCCACCCACCCCTCCTACAACCCCCGGCCCCACCCCAGTCCCCACCCCACCCACCCAACCACCTCCAATGTACAGTACAGCCCCCCCCCACCCAACCCCACCCCACCTACCCAATCTCCTCCAATGTACAGTTTTTACGTCAAATGTATATACTCTCTTTTCTGGACTCTTTTTGTATCACAAACAGTACTGTATTTGCAAATCTGGTATGTCATAAATGTATAGATGTAGCCAGGGCCGCCTCAGGGGGTGTGCGAGCAGTGCGGTCGCACAGGGCCTCGCGGGAAGGGGGGCCTCGCAAAAAAAAAAAAAAAAAAAAAAATATAATTTTTTTTTTTTTTTTTTTTTTTTTTTTTAATTTTTTTTAATTTTTTTTGCGAGGCCCCCCTTCCCGCGAGGCCCTTTTTCATCACAGACCTAAAATCTAGTTTTGCTTATATGCTTATATATTTCACATTAGACACGTTTGTAGAATGTGTCTGACTTGTTCCTGCCTCTGCGGCTCTGCAGACTGCAGTGTTCCGGTTTCTGCGGCTTTGCTGCTCTACAGATTTTAGGATAGTGTTTCCGGGCTCTTCTCGGACACACGAGGTACAGGGATGATCTAATTCAGCGCTATTCAGAGGAGCGAGGCGAGTGGATGTCTTTTCAAAAGCAGCAACATGGATCAGAAGAAATTACACCGTGGGCCAAGAAAGTCTCCTTCCAACTTTACCATTGGCGCCGCATTGATACTGCGTTATGGTGAGTCAACCTATGATTATATTCCCGCCGTGGACCTATATCTCTTTCTCTCTCTCTGGAGCCAAACTGGTCGACTAGCTAATATAGTACTACTAGTAGCTAACGGTGTGTGCCTGGTGTCAGCGCCTGTATTGCTTTTCTCATGTTGTAGTTTCAGTGGTAGTGCGTTAGCTAATGGTTAGCGATAGCCGGGTTGAGCTAACTGGCTAACTGATAGCATCAAAGTAACGTGCGCAGCCAGCAGCTAACGTCGTAGCTAGCTGCCGGCTAGCTGCCGGCTGCGCACGTTACTTTGATGCCATCAGTTAGCCTAGGCTAGAGTTAGCTGTTAGCTTGTGCTACGAGTCAACCATTGACATTAGCCGTGAGAATAGCAGGGGGTTCTGGCTTATTTTGTCCCGCCAGCGAGAGGCCTTTCGTCAACGTGGAGACCTGTGTTGCGGCCTTTCGCCCTGCGTTCCTTTTGTGCAGGTAAGATTAATGAAAATGTCATGACATTACCCCACTCTTCCTTCCTTCCCCTCCCGAATGTTTTGTTAATAACAATGTTTTTTTCCAGGCAAAACATATGCTACTTCACAACATTTGGAGATACGACATGTGCTGTGTGTGAATGTCTTTTGTGTAGCTTGGGTAGCGTTGGGCCGTTGGCCAAAGCTGTGTGTGGCCTGGTGTCACAGTACCTGGCTAGCCTATTTAGCTGATGTCGGCCATTGGCTCCTTGCTGCTTTGGTTTCTCTGGTATAGACCCTCTTCTTGTTGGATTTAAGTGTTGATCTTTGTCCTTTTGGATCTCTCATACATGCTCTAGTCTCTCTCTAACACACACACACATGACAAACACACATGTTCTCTCTCTCTCTCTCTCTCTTTCTAACACACACAGTCTGCCTATGGCGGCCTTTCTCGATGGCTAGGCTGTGCTCAAGGATCTTCAGTCACAGTGCTCAGGTATTCTGCCACTGTGTACTCTCTGTTTAGGGCCAAATAGCATTTCAATTTCTTTCCAATGTGTCTCTCTCTCTCTCTCTCTCTCTCTCTCTCTCTCTCTCTTGGATTTAAGTGTTGATCTTTGTCCTTTTGAATCTCTCATACATGCTCTAGTCTCTCTCTAACACACACACACATGACAAACACACATGTTCTCTCTCTCTCTCTCTCTCTCTTTCTAACACACACAGTCTGCCTATGGCGGCCTTTCTCGATGGCTAGGCTGTGCTCAAGGATCTTCAGTCACAGTGCTCAGGTATTCTGCCACTGTGTACTCTCTGTTTAGGGCCAAATAGCATTTCAATTTCTTTCCAATGTGTCTCTCTCTCTCTGTACACTGTATATTGACTGTAGAACGGGAGCTCTCTCTCGCTCTCTCTTTTGCTATATGTTGACTGTATCATGCCCCGCCTCGGGCAGCGCTATTATTTAAGAATATGTTGACTGTATAAAAATATATATATATATATATATATATATATATATATTTTTTTTTTAACCTTTGGGGGGGGGGGGGGGGGGGGGGCCTCGCGTTAAATCTCGCACAGGGCCTCGCATTTCTCCCAGGCGGCCCTGGATGTAGCAGTACTGTGGGCAAATGTGGCATTGTCTTCCGGGCAAATGTGGCATTGTCTTCCCGCAACCCCAATCACCAGCAAATTAATTTTAATTATATTCATACAGACCTATCTTACACCTAGGAAGTTATTTGCTATGGGACTGGTAACCGACTCTCGGTGCACTTTGTGCTCTCAAAGGAGCTTCTGGAGGTCAATAACGGACAAACTTTCAGATTTGTGTGGCTTAACTATCCCATTTACAGCTGTTACGCTACTCCTGAACGATATAACGACACTACCCGCGTTCGTACAACTAAAAAGGGTTGTCCTAGCGGGCGTCACAGCAGCGAAGAAGCTAATAGCATTGAGATGGAAGGAGCCTGAGAAGCTCACAGTGATTAACTGGTCCCCAGGCACGCGGGAACTATAAAACGGCAGGGGGTGCTGGGGGGTCGCCAGATGATTTTTTTTTATTTTTTTATTTTTTTTGCGGTCAGGCCACTGAACTTAGAAGCAGGCCAGGCCAGTGTTTCTATTTGCACCAGCGCAATAGTTAGATAACCTAGGTGGGGAACAACCAGGAGATCACTGCAACTCACACAAGTTGGAGAACTATCTCTCTCTCTCTCTCTCTTGCTCTCACACACACACAAAGGGAGCCGCATGTGATTGGTGGAGGCGGGATCCTTACGAAAAACTGCTAATCATTGACACATGCTAGCCTGTAATAATCCCCCCCAGAAAAATGTACTTTGCATTTGATATATTGCAAATATATGCCATCACACACACTGGCATTTAAAGGGTTATAATTATAAAATGAATATGTGGTGTTATGATCAGGGCTGAAGTTGAATAAAATATTGTATTTATCAATTACAAAAAACTGAAAATCCATAAAAATCTGTGTTGTTGCTAATCATACATATGCTAGCCTGTTTTTTAACAATAAGTTGTGATGCCATCACAAACACTGGCATTTAAAGGGTACAAATAAAAAAAATGCCTGCACCAGAATGCAGGAAATTAAGTCTTTGTAACAAAAAAAATCCTGGTGGGGGACCCCCAGACTCCCTGCTTAAAAGGTGGCCTGACTGGGGCTATATTTCCTGGCCTGAATGATTTCCCCAGTCCGGCCCTGGTTAAAAGCCTCCAATGCTTATTAGTGTGTGTGCGTTTGAACGTTTGCATGTTTCAACCATACATTTCCATTTAAAATATTTTTTTTTACCTCCTATAATAGTGGGGGTCGCGGCTCTCTGACACCGTTTTTTTTGGGTCGCGGCCTGAAAAGTTTGGGAACCCCTGGTCTAGCCTGTACCCCCCAGACATGTTGCTGGCCCCGTCAAAACAGTATCCTATCAGCCTCTCCATGGGCAGGTCGAGGCGTAAAAGTATTTTATACACAAAAACAAAAAGTTCTGAGCTTCCAAGTTGTCATCGGCAAACTGTATATTACACGAGAATTGTTCTTTTCCAGTGAGTGACATCAGTGGTTCCGTCAGCGCTCAAGCCATGTCCTGAGTGTCAGTACTGCTACACCTCTCAGATCTTCCTCCACAAGCACATGAAGAGGATTCATAATGATCTGTACTTCCAGCTGCTGAGAAGTGGACAGATCCGCCCAGAGAGGCTCCTCCCCTCCACAGCCTCTCAACCAGGCACTTCCTTTGGGACCCCATCTGCCCCGCCCCCCTGCGAGGTAATGAAATGAAAGAAGGTCATTAGTCAAATAGTATCTGCAATTAATTAGGACAATACAATACAACCATGACTAGGAATCTGACTAGTTTACCAGTATAACAACATTTTCAGCTTACTTGACTATCTGAAATATTCCGATCATAATCACCGGCAGTTATCTGGTCCAGGTCCATCATCTGTGGCTTTGTTTCTCTACATGGAACACTGTCAGCTGGCTACTTTTACTATGTGTGTCCACTAGTCTCTTTCAGAGAGCTATTTCTTTCCTGTTGTTTTAAGATGTTACCCACTCTGCCCCTAGTGGTGACCAGGAGACCCAGGAGACATCTTTCCATTGCATAGTACCTACTCGACTCTACTCTACTCGCTTTTGGTACCTGGTACTTCGTTTGTTTTCCACTGCAGGTAGTACTCCGTTTGTCTCCGTGTGGGGAGGCAGGGCCGCTGGCGTACAGCATGAGAGCTCCGTGAGCATAGCTATGTCCGTGAGGGCTTGGAGCAAGCCAGCCAAAGTAAACACAAGTCGAGATTTGGAGGAATTAAAAAATTGAATTGTTTTTAAAAGGACTCCTTTTATTGACAAAAAGATTAATGGTTTGCTGCTGTCGTAATGGAGCGGAGCATATAACATGAAAGGTGCCTGATGAAACGTCCACAAAGATTTTGCTAACATTAAGCTGTTAAACTAAAATATGGTAGCTAGCTTATATATTTAATCAGCAACGCATGAACAATCAGTTTGTTACAAATAACATCTACTTGTTTTATTTTTTTATTGATCTTTTTCCCCCTCCTTTTTTTCGTTTTTCTCCCATCCCAATGTCGTTATGCCAATTCCCAATCCCCTTCCTGGTCGTTGCGCACCTACCCCCTACAGTCGGTCTGGGAGAGTGGAGGCTATCACATGCTTCCTCCGACACATGTGTAGCCAATCAACCGCTTCTTTTCACCTGGCAGCGCGGACTCTCACTGGGAGAGTGTAATGCGTGCAAGGATCACACTACCTCACCCAGATCCTTCCCTTGCTGTGCAGGCGCCCCGACCGAACTGTAGGAGTCGCTGTTTACAACGACCAGGACCCACCCTCACCGGCTTCCCACCCACTGACACTGCCAATTGTGTCAGCACGGTCGGTCGACCAAGCCAGAGGTACCGCTGGCAGTTTGATTCGATCCCACTGTCTCTGCGGTGGTAGACAGACGCTTGGTCCGCTGCGCTACCCGGCTGCCCTATAATAACATCTACTTGTAATGTTCGGTAGCTAAGTAGTGTTATATGAAAATTATTGTAACAAACTTTTGTTCTAAACGTATCATCCAGACCTGAACTACCATCACTAGTAAACAATCAATAGCGAGCGATATAACAACATTAACCAGACTGCTATATCAACAATGTTTGTGTCCAGCAAGCTAGTCTCCCCATGTGTAATGTTATTAAGCATTAACTTATGTTGGAAATTACAATTGTCTATTAATGAATGACGTGATGATTAAAGTATTTCCACTCCATTCCACGATACCAGTGCCTCACCAGCTAACCACACGTAAGCCAACAAAATCAGCGATCTTTGCACGCTATGTACGCTGGCCGCAATGCTAACTATTATAATGGTAAATCCCAATCACATTAGCACGTAAGCTAACAAAATAAGCGATCTTTTTCTGAGACTAAACTCTCCGCTCTTGGTGGTAAATTGTGTTGTTGGTTTTGTTTCATCAATAAATGAGGCAGAATACACAGTGAATGCATCCTTTTTTGTTTATTGCACTTTGTTCCTGCTGCAAACAAATAATGAATGCTACGTGAGGCTACAGTATATACAGATGGCGGTTTTGTGTTTTGTGGAGGACGTCCCCCGTGTAGTGACGATTCTCTCTTCTGACCAATCAGTGGTCTGCAGTGTTTCACGTCACTTTTCTGGTATCGCTTCTACTCGCTTGGAACCTCGAGAAAGCAGGTACTAAAAAAGTACCCGGTACCAGGTACCAAGCGCAAATTTCGGCAATGGAAAACTGAAAAGGCCGAGTAGAGTCGAGTCGAGTAGGTACTATGCAGTGGAAAAGCGGCAATAGTCTTCTGCTCCGAGCAGTCTGACCCCTCCTTGTTTTTCGGCTCCTATTAATCTGACCCCTCCTTGTTTTCTGTTCTAGCTGACCCACAGTGGAGAGAAGCCCCACCAGTGTGAAGAGTGTGGGAGGGGCTTCAGTCGATTAAGGGGTTCCCAAACTTTTCAGGCCAGGGCCCAGAAAATAAGGCGTCAGAGAGCCGCGGCCCAATGCACATCGTCGGGCTTTTTTTTTTTTTTTTTTTATATGTGCTATTTATGAGAGGGCTAACTTGTTGCAAAATAATAATGATAATAATAATAGCCTCATTAAAATACTATTGTTGCTTCGGTTGTTTTAAGCGTTTTATGTGCATAATCTGTTATTTAGTTTGAAATGTTCGTTGAAATAAGTAGATTTTTCGTTTATTTTTATTAATATAAAACCATATAGTCACATTTTAGAATACAATAGAATAGAATTTTAGAATACAACTAGAAACACTGTCCTGGCCTGCTTCTAAGTTCAGCCTGACAAAAAAAATAAAAAAAATATTTTTTTTTTTTTTTTTTTTTTTTTTTATTATCTCGCGGCCCACCCGTGGCTGCTCGCGGCCCACCTTTGGGTCGCGACCCCGACTTTGGGAACCACTACATCACCTGAAGAGTCACCAGCTGACCCACAGTGGAGAGAAGCCCCATCACTGCCAACAGTGTGGGAGGAGTTTAAGCCATCCTAACAAACTGAAGACACACAAGTGTGTTTTGTGAGTGAGCTCTCGGAGCTCTAGGTTCAGTCAGACATGATAGTTACAGTTAGTACACTATGAATTGAAAATGGGGGACCCTGATGTAAACAAGACAAACGTCTTTCTCTGGTCTGAATCCCCTTAACAATTGTGAGTATTGAGCCGTACTGTATTGTACCCATTCTGCAATCTGTTAAATAAAGTTTTCATTCATTCATTCATCCAGTTCATTCTATCTATTTAGTTTAGCAGCTGATATCTGGCTCTTTTTATGTAACGGAACGTAAACCAATCCCGGTCACCCTCTTTGTCTGGGAACGCCCAAAACCAAATACGGCCACGCCCCATCTTGCACGGCATTCTGGATATTTACTCACAGCCCCAACCAGATTTTGATGTCGAAAGGTAGGTGATATGAAATCATACTTATTTTAGAGTATATATATCAGATTTCATGAGTATTCATCTATATTTAGTCATCTAAAGACTACTAGATGTGAATGTTTGTACCACTGCAACGTTATAATTGTTAGAATGTAGGGATGCTTGATATTGGCTTTTTTACCGATACCGATATACCGATATTGTCCAACTCTTAATTTCCGATACCGATATCAACCGATATCACATTTTAATGCCGATATCGGCCGATAATATCGGTAGGCCGATAATATCGGACATCATTTCTATAGAAATGTAAAAAAAAGATTTGAAAACCGATACCGATATCACATTTTAATGCCGATATCGGTCGATAATATCGGTAGGCCGATAATATCGGACATCCCTATTAGAATGTCTTCTGGGCGACGCTGTTTTCTAAGTAAAAGTAGCATCCTGTTCCTTAACCATTAACTCCCACTCGCCCCAAGATGAAGTCAGATAGTTTGGTTATGTTGCTAGCATATATAGCCAGTGTTTTGTCCGACGAAAATGTGTAAATACATTGTAATCTTAAGAAGAGATCTAAGTTTCTCTCTCTCTCTCTCTCTCTCTCTCTCTCTCTCTCTCTCTCTCTCTCTCTCTCTCTCTCTCTCTCTCTCTCTCTCTCTCTCTCTCTCTCTCTCTCTCTCTCTCTCTCTCTCTCTCTCTCTCTCTCTCTCTCTCTCTCTCTCTCTCTCTCTCTAAAACATCTGAAGACAGACAGAGTGACAGAAATAAGTCCAGAGACAGTCAGGGACATCACAGCAGACAAGGTAGGTTTGTGTGTGCTTGTTTGTTTGTTTGTTTCTCTACAGGTAAATGGAGGTGTGTGTGTGTGTGTGTGTGTGTGTGTGTGTGTGTGTGTGTGTGTGTGTGTGTGTGTGTGTGTGTGTGTGTGAGGCTGCCATGCTGAACTGGGTGAAGGTAAGGTTGTGTGTGTGTTTGCATGTCTGGTAATATTTCAGAATAATCATTTTGGTTTCATGCTCATTCATATTCAAGTTCATTAACACTAGGCAAGATCTTCTTGATACCTTCCATAGTTTCTTCATCTTTTCATCAGAATTTCACTCATATCCAACAAACCATAGCAATAAACTCCACTTACCTTTCTGTCGGACAACTAGCCATCAATTCAACATTAGCTTTAGAGGTCCTAAACTCTGGAACACTCTAAATTCATCATTGAGGTCAACAACCTCCTTATCCATATTCAAAAAGCAATTCAAATCTAATTTAATTTCATCATAAAGCACTCACATAAGTTCCCTCCTAGCACTGTTTTTTTTAAATAATGTGCTAAATAAATAAAATAAGTCGTCAGTCGTACAATAATAATAAAGTTCATATTATTTTACTTTCTTGTTTAAAATATTTGTGTGTGTTTGCAGAGCATGCCTAATATCCGCCAAATGCGGAAGAGGGAGAGGAAGGTGCGTCTGTGGGCCCCGGAGGCCATGGATCAGGCCATCGCAGAGGTCAGAGCAGGCAGGTGGAGTGCGAGGTGGGCAGCCACGTTGTTCAAGGTCCCTAAGTCCAGCCTGATCGACCGACTCAGCGGAAAGGTGTCTCTGGCTTGTAACATCGGCCGGAGCACCAATCTGACCCCTGCAGGTGAGAGTTCCCTGGTGGAGTACTGCTTGTACTCTGCCAGTTATGGGTTTCCGCTGACGAGGTCGCAGGTCCTGGGCCACGCACTCGCCATCTATAACCTCCGCCACCCAGGGAACCCAAAAACATCCCTTGGCCAGGGGTGGTGGATTAATTTCAGGGAGAGGCAACACCATCGCCTCACGATCCGGATCCCGGACACCATTGACCGTGGGAGGGCAGCCTGCACCAAGAGGGGGGCCATAGAAGACTACTTCAAGCTCCTCACCACCACCTTGGAGGAACATGGGCTGAGGGAGAAACCCCATCATATTTATAACTGTGACGAGATGGGGTTTCAGATGGACTCCAACCGGAGGAAGGTCGTTGTGCCCCGTGGGACGAAGCACACATACAGGCAGGCCCAGGGAACCAGGGAACACATCACGGTCCTGGCCTGCCTCAACGTGGCTGGGGAGGACGTCCCCCCTTTTATTATTTATAAGGGGGGCTACCCAGGAGGGCCCTACAATAGGGAGGGAGTCCCCAATGCCCTCTCTACGGGAAGTCGCCAGCGGGGTACATTGATTCAGAGCTTTTTAGGAAGTGGTTCACCGACCACTTCCTGAAGTATGCCACGGAGGAGCGCCCCCTGCTGCTCGTGATGGGCGGTCACCAGTCCCACCTGGATCCAGAGCTGGTCCGGACGGCACAGAGGGAGAGGGTCATTCTCCTGTGCCTACCGCCACACACCTCTCACATCCTTCAGCCTCTGGATGTGAGTTTCTTTGCACCCTTGAAGGCAGATTTCTCCGGGCTTGTGAGAGATCTGTCGGCAGTTAGCCACTCCTTCATGATTTCTAAAAAGGAGTTTTCAAGGGTGTTCAGAGACACCTACCAGAGGCAGAAAGATCGGAGGGTGGTGGTGGCTGGCTTCAGGAGGTGTGGCCTCTACCCTCTGGACCCTGCGGCTATTGATTGGTCGCGGGTCATGCCGTCTGCCCCTGTCCCTCCCCCTGCATCTCCTGGTGCCAACCACCCAGCCCAGCCCCCCACCCAGCCCCGTGCTCCTAGCACCCCACCCAGCCCCGTGCTCCTAGCACCCCACCCAGCCCCGTGCTCCTAGCACCCCACCCAGCCCCTGTGCTCCTAGCAACCCACCCAGCCCCCGTGCTCCTAGCACCCCACCCAGCCCTGTGCTCCTAGCAACCCACCCAGCCCCCGTGCTCCTAGCCCCCCACCCAGCCCCGTGCTCCTAGCACCCCACCCAGCCCCGTGCTCCTAGCACCCCACCCAGCCCCGTGCTCCTAGCACCCCACCCAGCCCCTGTGCTCCTAGCAACCCACCCAGCCCCCGTGCTCCTAGCAACCCACCCAGCCCCCGTGCTCCTAGCACCCCACCCAGCCCCGTGCTCCTAGCAACCCACCCAGCCCCCGTGCTCCTAGCAACCCACCCAGCCCCCGTGCTCCTAGCAACCCACCCAGCCCCTGTGCTCCTAGCAACCCACCCAGCCCCCGTGCTCCTAGCAACCCACCCAGCCCCCGTGCTCCTAGCAACCCACCCAGCCCCCGTGCTCCTAGCAACCCACCCAGCCCCCGTGCTCCAGTCCAGGACTCACCCCCCAACCCCTACCTCAACCACCCTCTTATAACAGCAGGGAGGATCACAGCGGACCTGGGACAACTCCTGGCCCAGATAGAGTTCACAAGAAGATCTGGAAAGGTCAGGAGGAACATCACCAAGGCCCGCCTGCTCACCGCCCAGGAGATGACGGATGTCATCGAAGAGGCAGAGGACCGCGCCGCCCGCGCCGAGGCAGGAGCTCTGGCCAGGGCAGACAGACAGCGGCAGCGGGATGAAACATCACGGACTCCCACAACCTCCTCCCGTACCCCGCGTGGTGGCTCTCTCCCCAGCCGCAGAAGAGGAGTGTCCCCGGGGGCCGCTCCCACCACCAGCTCCGGTCTTGCCATCGCCGGTCTCTCAGCCTCAGCCACCATGCCCCCTCTTCTGCCTCCCACAGTCTGCTGCCCGCCTGTAGCCTCCACACCAGCACTCGCCTGCCTGCTTTGAGAGGGGAAGATCATCACCCCTCCACCTCTTCCTCTGCAACAGCCATAATGGATGGTATTTTTTTTGTTGTTTAGTTATTTGGGAGACAACATTCTCAGTTAGCAAAAAAGTATAAATTTTCATATGAATAAATAATCATGTTTTATTGTTTCTTAACCATTTTCTCAGAGCCGGCAGTCCCACCGCAGTGCAACAACCGAGTGTCCCAGCCACCGACTTCCCCCTCCTCCCACGCCAGACCCACGACACCCAATCGGTACGTTACTTATGTTTTTGAGTTTTGAGTTTTTTTATTTTTATTTGCCGATTTTATCCGAATTGCTGTGGGGCACTTTGAACTGTGGTCCATGTGTGAAAAGTACTATATAGATAGTTATTCATATTTATTATTGGTATATTGTATTCAAGCAGTGTCATAATAATACTTTTATTTTTAACTGCAAGGTCACACCACCAAGAGGCAGAAGCTGGGGATCTGGCGGTGTGGCCGGTGTAGAGAGGAGCGCCCCCCTGTGGACTCTGAGGGTTTGGTGTCGTGGGTCCAGTGTGACAACTGTCACAAATGGTTCCACACCATCTGTGTTCAGTGGGAGGAGGAGGAGGACGAAGATGCTAGTTTCTGGTGTTACTGGTGTTTGGATGAATGAGTGTATGAATGAAAAAATTTATAAATATGTATGGTGTGCTGTAAATAGTTGATATTGTTCTAAGTTATATGTTTATTATATTGTTTTATATATTGTTTATAAAATGTTATGAAGTGCTGGCTGTTGTGTTAAATGTCATATTTTTCAAAAACACATGTACTCACAAATGTTAATGTGACAAGAGAAGCCTCCTCCACCACTTCTTTGTTGTGGCATGAGACAGACAGGAAGAAGAAGAAGAAGAAGAAGAAGAAGAAGAAGAAGAAGAAGAAGAAGAAGAAGAAGAAGAAGAAGAAGAAGAAGAAGAAGAAGAAGAAGAAGAAGAAGAAGAAGAAGAAGAAGAAGAAGAAGAAGAAGAAGAAGAAGAAGAAGAAGAAGAAGAAGAAGAAGAAGAAGAAGAAGAAGAAGAAGAAGAAGAAGAAGAAGAAGAAGAAGAAGAAGAAGAAGAAGAAGAGCAGCCTCCACCACTTCTTTGTTGTGGCATGCGACAGCCAAGTGATTGTGATTAATATTTGTTTGTTAGACAAATAAAATGGGGATGTTGTTTGCTCCTGACAAGAGTCTCAAAGTCTGGGGTGATGGTAGACAAAGCAACTCTGACGTTATACACTACCTTCCTGTTGACAGTAGATGGCAGCATTGATTTAAAAGGATGAAAACAGGTTAAAACAAAAGAACTCCAAATTCCAAGACCTTTTTTCGCAGTTCACAGGTCAGCAGGTCAGTAAAAGGTGAATGCAAACCTCACGTCACCTCAGTACAGTGACCGTGAATGGTAAACTAATTATCTTAATTAAAGTGCATCATTATGTTTGTTGTCTAAAGGGAACCATAATGGTACAATTTAGGACTTTAATGTTATCCGCATATAAAGGACAAATAAAACATCGTTAATTTGTAAAAAACCTCAATGAAAACGGTGCAAGGTAAGTAATATTCGCTATTGTTATGCAAATGTGATAGAATCCTATAAAAATGTGGACGCATTTGGTCACCGTGACGTTAATCTCTTTGTGTTTGTCTGTGTTTAACTCCCTCTGTCTGTCTGTCTCTCTGTGTTTAACTCCCTCTGTCTGTCTCTTTGTGTTTGTCTGTGTTTAACTCCCTCTGTCTGTCTGTCTCTCTGTGTTTAACTCCCTCTGTCTGTCTGTCTGTCTGTCTGTCTGTCTGTCTCTTTGTGTTTGTCTGTGTTTAACTCCCTCTGTCTGTCTGTCTCTCTGTGTTTAACTCCTTCTGTCTGTCTGTCTCTTTGTGTTTGTCTGTGTTTAACTCCCTCTGTCTGTCTGTCTCTCTGTGTTTAACTCCCTCTGTCTGTCTGTCTCTCTGTGTTTAACTCCCTCTGTCTGTCTGTCTCTCTGTGTTTAACTCCCTCTGTCTGTCTGTCTCTCTGTTTTTAACTCCCTCTGTCTGTCTGTCTGTCTGTCTGTCTGTCTCTCTGTCTCTCTGTGTTTGTCTGTGTTTAACTCCCTCTGTCTGTCTGTCTGTCTGTCTCTCTGTGTTTGTCTGTGTTTAACTCCCTCTGTCTGTCTGTCTCTCTGTGTTTAACTCCCTCTGTCTGTCTGTCTCTTTGTGTTTGTCTGTGTTTAACTCCCTCTGTCTGTCTGTCTCTCTGTGTTTAACTCCCTCTGTCTGTCTGTCTGTCTGTCTGTCTGTCTCTTTGTGTTTGTCTGTGTTTAACTCCCTCTGTCTGTCTGTCTCTCTGTGTTTAACTCCTTCTGTCTGTCTGTCTCTTTGTGTTTGTCTGTGTTTAACTCCCTCTGTCTGTCTGTCTCTCTGTGTTTAACTCCCTCTGTCTGTCTGTCTCTCTGTGTTTAACTCCCTCTGTCTGTCTGTCTCTCTGTGTTTAACTCCCTCTGTCTGTCTGTCTCTCTGTTTTTAACTCCCTCTGTCTGTCTGTCTGTCTGTCTGTCTGTCTCTCTGTCTCTCTGTGTTTGTCTGTGTTTAACTCCCTCTGTCTGTCTGTCTGTCTGTCTCTCTGTGTTTGTCTGTGTTTAACTCCCTCTGTCTGTCTGTCTCTCTGTGTTTAACTCCCTCTGTCTGTCTGTCTCTCTGTGTTTAACTCCCTGTCTGTCTGTCTCTTTGTGTTTGTCTGTGTTTAACTCCCTCTGTCTGTCTGTCTCTCTGTGTTTAACTCCCTGTCTGTCTGTCTCTTTGTGTTTGTCTGTGTTTAACTCCCTCTGTCTGTCTGTCTGTCTGTCTGTCTGTCTCTCTGTGTTTGTCTGTGTTTAACTCCCTCTGTCTGTCTGTCTCTCTGTGTTTAACTCCCTCTGTCTGTCTGTCTCTCTGTGTTTAACTCCCTCTGTCTGTCTGTCTGTGTTTGTCTGTGTTTAACTCTCGGTCTGTCTGTCTCTCTCTGTGTTTAACTCCCTGTCTGTCTGTCTGTCTGTCTGTCTCTTTGTGTTTGTCTGTGTTTAACTCCCTCTGTCTGTCTGTCTGTGTTTGTCTGTGTTTAACTCCCTCTGTCTGTCTGTCTCTCTGTGTTTAACTCCTTCTGTCTGTCTGTCTGTCTGTGTTTGTCTGTGTTTAACTCCCTCTGTCTGTCTGTCTCTCTGTGTTTAACTCCCTCTGTCTGTCTGTCTGTCTGTATGTCTGTCTCTTTGTGTTTGTCTGTGTTTAACTCCCTCTGTCTGTCTGTCTCTGTGTTTAACTCCTTCTGTCTGTCTGTCTCTTTGTGTTTGTCTGTGTTTAACTCCCTCTGTCTGTCTGTCTCTCTGTGTTTAACTCCCTCTGTCTGTCTGTCTCTCTGTGTTTAACTCCCTCTGTCTGTCTGTCTGTGTTTGTCTGTTTAACTCTCGGTCTGTCTGTCTCTCTCTGTGTTTAACTCCCTGTCTGTCTGTCTGTCTGTCTGTCTGTCTGTCTGTCTGTCTCTTTGTGTTTGTCTGTGTTTAACTCCCTCTGTCTGTCTGTCTGTCTGTGTTTGTCTGTGTTTAACTCCCTCTGTCTGTCTGTCTCTCTGTGTTTAACTCCCTCTGTCTGTCTGTCTGTCTGTCTGTCTGTCTCTCTGTGTTTGTCTGTGTTTAACTCCCTCTGTCTGTCTGTCTCTCTGTGTTTAACTCCCTCTGTCTGTCTGTCTGTGTTTAACTCCCTGTCTGTTTGTCTCTGTTGGTCATTAATACATCATGTTCTAATAAGTTCTAATTAGATTATTATAGTTATATTATTGAAATAAAAGTTCTAATTAGTAATTGTAATAGGTTTTGTAATAGTTGTAATAGGTTTCTGCCGTTTTATTATTATTTTACTGTATTATATTTAATATGAACTTGTTTTCTGTTTTTTCTCGTTTATGCATCAATTTTACTTAATCATTCTTTGTCCAAATTGTTTAAAATGTATTTCTTTCTCTTTTCAATGTGTCGAATGTTCGTTTGTATTAAATAATTTTTGAATCAGTTCTGTTTATATCTTTATTTTGAGAAAATCACGTTCATTGTCTATGTAGTCACAATGGAAATACTGGTTCCAACTGCTTGTTGTAGGATGTAGCTTACACTTGGAAAACATGGCCCAACTTGGTTGGTATTTCTCTTGTTACTAAATAACAAACTTCTTCACAACATGTGATCATTTGAGTAACAACAATATCATGTAGTAGGTTTCAGGGGAAACCCAGGCACAACATGGAAATGTAACTCCTCTTCCCAGTTCCCAAGAACGATAGGTTATGTATATAACCTAGTTATATGAGTACTGGCTGAGCGTCTCGCTCTTCGCCATTGATATACCTCATCTCCAGTACCTACTGTACTTCATTAACGAAACAAAGCACCCATGCACTTGACCAGGCCCCGCCCCAGTGTACCCCTATAAGGCACCAGGCATGGTCACACTCGCCCTTCCTCTGGAAAAGTTTTCCATCAAGAAAAACCCCACCAAGGGACCTCAGGGCGCGCTAAGAGCGAGACACTCAGCCAGTACTCATATAACTAGGTTATATACATACATCGCTCTTCGCCATTGAGATATGGGGCAGAGCAGACGCGTGGCCCGACAAATGTACCCCCTGAGGACCCGCAAGCCCTACCACCAGGGGGGAGGGGAGTCCCGTCACCCCCCCTTCCTAGTGAAGAGGGGGCGGCAGTCAACTCCACTCAAGTGCGAAAAAGAGGGAACTAGAGACCCCTAAAAACGCACAGCACAGGCGGGACCACGTGTGACACAGCACCTCGTGGCACACACCCACACACCCCTGCTAACCCACCAAAGGGTGGGATGCAGGGGAGGTCCCAGACCCCAGAACCGCCTGGGAAACAGAACCCCCAGTCATGTCCATGAGGTAAAACCTAACGAAGGGACCCGGGGAGGACCAGGAGGCCGCAGCACAGATCTCCTCCACCGAGGCCCCCCCTAACAAGGCGGCAGAGGCCGCCACCCCACGAGTGGCGTGCGCCCTGACACCCCCAGGTGGGGGCCAGCCCAGCCAACGTGTAGCAAAGGGCAATGCCCTCGCACAACCAATGTGACAGGCGCTGTTTTGACAGTGCCTTACCAGCGCGAGAGCCACCGTAACAAACAAAGAGCTGATTGGTAGCCCTGAGATCCTGAGTCCGGCTGAGGTAAACCCCCAAAGCCTGGACTGGATACGACAGGTGAAGGCTCGCCTCTAACTCACCAGCGTGAGGAGGCGGATGAAACGCCTGAACCACAATATCCCTGGAGCGAAAAGAGCTCCGGATATTTCTTGGCACGAAGACTGGATTAGGCCTCAGAGTTGCACCGCTATTGACACGAATAGACAAGCACTCAAGCCGCACCGAGAGAGCACAAAGCTCACCCACGCGCTTAGCGGAGGTGATGGCCAGCAGGAATGCAGTCTTGAAAAGACAGATGTTCCAAAGACGCCTGCTCAAGAGGCTCAAACGGGGCCTCAGACAACCGGCCGAGGACCAGTTGGAGGTCCCAACTCGGAGACAGAGAACGTTTCACCGGCTTAAGGCGCAGAGCGCCAAGCAGGAAACGCTTCACAAGAGGGTGGCTGAACAACGTAACGCCCTCAAACCCCACATGACAAGAGGATATAGCCGCGGCATATACCCTCACCGTCGAAGCCGACTGTCTATCCAAAATAGACTGTAGGAAGGAAAAGGACAGCGTCCAGGGGGCAGGACACCGGGTCCAAGCCCCCCCATTCTACACCACTCGCCACCTACCCGCGTAAACCGCGATAGTGGAGGGAGCATGCGCGTTCCGGATGGTGTTGACCACAGAAGGGTCCATCCCCTCCAGACTCACCCTCTCAACAGCCAACCCATCAGCGGCTGGCCCAGCACAGGGAACTGCCACAGAGACCCGTGCGCCTGAGAGAGGGCCCGCGACGACCAAGGAATAGGTCCTGCGCTCCCGACGTATCCGCACCAACAACTGACCTATCAGATGTATGGGGGGAAAAACGTACAGAATCCCGGGCGGCCACGGAATCGGTCCCAGACCTGCCCGACTATGTCTGGACGTAATCCCCACTCGTCAGGGTGAGGACCGCCCTGCGACATCACACCTGCACCCACATTCACCCTGCCGGGAATGTGTAGAGCCCTCAGGCTGCGCAGATGGAGAACGCCCATAGCCAGCTGACCGCCGCCCGGTGCAGACGGGGGGAGCGTACTCCTCCCTGTCTGTCGATATACGACGCTGACGTCGTATTGTCCGTCCTGATCAAAACACTGTTTGAGGACCAGAAGGACTGCCTTCAATTCCAACACATTGGATGTAGCGCAGACCGGGCAGCATGGACTTGCCAGCCTCCCCCTACTGCGTTGGCCCGACACGTCCCCCCCCCAGTGAGGGAGGTGTTGGTGAAGACCGTGACGTGTGACAGCCTACTGCCCATGGGGACCCCAGGTCGAGGTCCCCCAGTACTGACATGGGAACCATAGCCGCTTCCACTTGCCTCTCACCGGGTGTATTTCCATACTGGAAAACCACCTCCGTATCCTCCTCATGAGGTGAAGAGGAGGCCAAGAGGGACCACGGAATGAGCAGATGCCATCATACCGAGCAGGCGCCTCACGGACAGCGCCGTAACCGTCCTAGGACGGAACCTCCCGAGCGTGTCGATAACATGCTCTGAGAGGGATGCCCATATAGACCTTGAGCTTAGAATAAGCCCAAGTACTCCACCCGTTGACTGGGAAGAGGAGTACTCTACTTCTAGTCTACAGCAAACCCCAGGCTGGTGAGGAATTCCACCACCTGCCTGGTATGAGACCTGGCGATCTACCTTGACCGCCGTGCTCTCACCTCTGGCTGCGCGGCGTGAGGCGGTGTGGGGCCTAGGTCAAATACCGCCCGCGCTCCAGCGGAAAGACCAAAGTCCCTCTGCGGAGAGGGGAGTCCTGAGGAGGGAAAAAATTCTTTTTAACTTCTCACCCCCTCAAAGGGAGACTAATCCACCCAAGATGTCTGTAAACAAGCGTTGACAGCATCCTAGCCCTCCCTGGGTTATAGCTTGCGGCTAGGTCAAAGCTAATAACGTCAAAACCTCGCGTGATGTTTCGACGTCGGCTGGCCTTCATGGCCCCGCCACCCGACAAAATCTTTGACAGAAAAAAACAGCAATTCGAACAAAGTTACTTAACAGCCCACCAGCCACCCGCCGGGCCGACTCACCTCATGGCGTCGGCCGGGCGGGGCACTGTTTCAACATGCCAGAGGCAAAGGACTGATGCCACCTGCTTCATAAACACGGAGCACCAGTGGTGGTTGCAACCAGCAACCTCCACTGTGGTGTGCACCCATGAAGGGGTTAATGAATAAATGAACTAAAACACCACCAATACACTGCAGAATGGGCTAGCCCATACACACAACGTTAAGGGGATGCAGACCAGAGAACACCAGTCCTGCATACCATTCATAATATTCACAAAAAGCACACCAGCCCTAGGCCTCAGCCCATTCACCCATGAAAAAGGTAAACAAGCCCCCGTCAATACTCCCAACAGTAGACACCGATTGACCGTCAGCATGAATGGTTAAGAGGAGGGAAGACCTTTTTCTAAAAAGACAGCCCTCAGCGGGGAATCAAAACAGAAACAGTAACCCAGCATCATAGCATAACGTTAGCCGTGCGCTCCAGGATAACCGGGAAAACAACAACATTTACCCAGATATCCTGCCCCTTGCGCCAATAAATACACAACTCGTTGTCTCCCGGGACAACTCGAGCAGCATCACTAACGCCAGCATTGTTATGCCTAGTGGCGCAGATCCTACCTGGGCGCAAGTTAGCCCGATAGCTAAACATCGCGCGACGTCCCTCGATCTGCTGTCAAAAGACGAGGAAACCCCAGGACAGGCCCGACGCGCCGTTGGAACATGCCGAGAAGATTCCAGGGGCTGGCAAATCTCCGGCAAAACCCAACATTGTTCAATTTCTCTCTGCATTTCATCAACAGCTAGTTACATGGGATGCACTGCACGTCCATGATGGAAAACGAAAAAGAGGAAGGGCGAGTGTGACCATGCCTGGTGCCTTATAGGGGTACACTGGGGCGGGGCCTGGTCAAGTGCATGGGTGCTTTGTTTCGTTAATGAAGTACAGTATGTGAGGTTTTGCCCGCTGCTCACTACCTTTTCTCTGTCTTCTTTAAGCCTACTGTTAGGAATTCCCTATTCTCTGTCTTCTTTAAGCCTACTGTTAGGAATTCCCTACTCACTCTCTCTAGCCCCCACCCTCTCGTTCTTTACCCTTAGTGGCCACACCTGTTTGATATTCTATTATCTCTCGCACCTGTGGTGGCAGGCTAATTAGTCCCCCTGTGGGCTTTAAATACCAGGGCGCTTCCCCTCGTTTTGGCGTGGGGTCGTGTTGTATACTTGCCGAGTCATATTCTCTAAACATCTAGACTCTTTCGGGAGATCCTCCGTCTGCCTATGCTGTTCCATTCTCCTGCGTCGAGATGTTTTGCTCCAGCCTTCGCCTGCTGTCGCCGTTGCCTGAGAGTGGGACTGGTCTGCGCTCCCTAGACTTCCACGGGAGGCATCCCAGTCATCCACTTCAGACCCCCCGCGCAGCTGTCGTCCTGACGCACATCCAGACCAGCGCAGACGCTCTCCAGTCCTCAGCGCGCTACACGCATCTTCCAAGGACGCTCGAGCTTGGCACGCTCTCCAGACCAGCGCGCAACGCGCATCTTCCAAGAACCCTCGAGCTTGGACGCTCTCCAGTCCTCAGCGCGCAACGCGCATCTTCCAAGGACGCTCGAGCTTGGCACGCTCTCCAGACCAGCGCGCAACGCGCATCTTCCAAGAACCCTCGAGCTTGGCACGCTCTCCAGACCGGCGCGCAACGCGCATCTCCTAGACCTTCGAGCTTGGCACGCTCCCCAGACCAGCGCGCTGGAGCGCATCTTCCAGACCTTCGTGCTTGGCGCACTCCTCCTCGCAGACGCACCCCGAGGCGTCTCTCTGTTCCGACGCGCACACCAAGGTGTGGCGCGCACTCTGTTCCTCGGCTCCGACAGCGGCTACCCGGTGGACGACATCCTCGCCACCGCCACTGTTCCGACGCGCACACCAAGGTGTGGCGCGCACTCTGTTCCTCGGCTCCGACAGTGGCTACCCGGTGGACGACATCCTCGCCACCGCCACTGTTCCAGCTCCCTGTTCCGACGCGCACACCAAGGTGTGGCGCGCACTCTGTTCCTCGGCTCCGACAGTGGCTACCCGGTGGACGACATCCTCGCCACCGCCACTGTTCCAGCTCCCTGTTCCGACGCGCACACCAAGGTGTGGCGCGCACTCTGTTCCTCGGCTCCGACAGCGGCTACCCGGTGGACGATGCCCTCGTCACCGCCACTGTTCCAGCACTCTGTTCCTCGGCTCCGACAGCGGCTACCCGGTGGACGATGCCCTCGTCACCGCCACTGTTCCAGCACTCTCTCCCTCGGCTCGGACAGCCAGCCACCCGGTGGCGATGCCCTCGCCCCGTTGCTGTCCCTGTACCTTTACGCATACGTCTGGGTGAGTTTTGATTGTGATGTCACTCACTCAGCGTAGTGCCCTTGCCCCCGTTCCCGTTGCTGTCCCTGTACCTTTACGCATACGTCTGGGTGAGTTTTGATTGTGATGTCACTCACTCAGCGTAGTGCCCTTGCCCCCGTTCCCGTTGCTGTCCCTGTACCTTTACGCATACGTCTGGGTGAGTTTTGATTGTGATGTCACTCACTCAGCGTAGTGCCCTTGCCCCCGTTCCCGTTGCTGTTCCTGTACCTTTACGCATACGCCTGGGTGAGTTTTGATTGTGATGTCACTCTCCCAGCGTATTGCCTCTGTTAGTTAGTTTGGACATTTCATCTCCCAGCTTATTGCCTCTGTTAGTTAGTTTGGACATTTCATCTCCCAGCGTAATGCCTCTGTTTTTGGTTCTCACTTAGAATAGTATTTTTGGACTTTACATCTCCCCCTGTGTGTTTGTCACACGAAGATATTATTACTTTGTTCACTTTGTTATTTGGACTGTTCTGCACCTGCTCTGTTTTTTCCCTTTTGTGCATTAACTCTCTCCTCTGTCCTGCAGAGCGGCCCAGATGTTTTTCCCACCAGTCCCCAGTTCCTGTCCCAAGTTCTCCCCTTCTAGTTCCACCTAGTTCCTGTCCCAAGTTCTCCCCTTCTAGTTCCACCTAGTTCCTGTCCCAAGTTCTCCCCTTCTAGTTCCATCTAGTTCCTGTCCCAAGTTCTCCCCTTCTAGTTCCACCTAGTTCCTGTCCCAAGTTCTCCCCTTCTAGTTCCACCTAGTTCCTGTCCCAAGTTCTCCCCTTCTAGTTCCACCTAGTTCCTGGTCCCAAGTTCTCCCCTTCTAGTTCCACCTAGTTCCTTGTCCCTAGTTCCCCTAGTCCCCGTTTCTCCTGTTCCCTAGCTCTCCTAGTCCCTAGTCCTCTCTCCCTAGTTCTCCTTGTCCCTGGTTTACCTAGTCTCTAGTTCCTCTGTCCCAAGGCGTTCCCTTAACCTTCCCTTAGGCGTTCCCTTACTTTCCCTTAGTGTTCCCTTTTCCTGCCCGCCTCTTAAAGGCACCTTTCCTTCCCCTCATATTATATTCCTGTATTTGTGATTCTCCCTTAA
Source organism: Notolepis coatsorum (assembly GCF_963971535.1). NCBI lineage: Eukaryota > Metazoa > Chordata > Actinopteri > Aulopiformes > Paralepididae > Notolepis > Notolepis coatsorum. The sequence goes on from NC_140175.1 coordinate 105,745,328, forward strand.
AGGGACAGTGCCCTTTTCCCTGTCTTTCCCTGTTGTTCAATAAATATCTGTTTCTTGGCAAACCATCATACCTGTCTTGTGTTGTGCGATTGGGGTCGGTTACAAACCATAACAGTACGACCCCACCAAGTCTACGACCCCAGCCAGCACAGACTGTGTATGTTGAGTTTGCCTTTTTTTTTCTTGTTCCCTCTAGCTCCCCTGTTAGCCCTGTTAGCTTCCCTGTTAGCCCAGTTTAGCTTCCTTGTTAGTCCTGTTTAGCTCCCTTGTTAGCCTGTTACTCCCCTGTTTAGCTTGTTAGTCTCCCCGGTTAGCTCCCCTGTTTGCTTCCCGTTTTGCCCTGTTTGACCCCCCTGTAGCTAGCCATGCCCTGGCGGCTAACCCAGTTTCCCTCTGCATGGCCCCGGCCTGCTAGCTTGGCCCCGGCTGTTAGCACAGCCTCTATGTTAATGCAGCCTTGCAGCTGGCATAGGCCCTGTAGCTAGCCAGGCCCAAGCAGCTAACCTGGTCCCTCTGCATGGCCTCCACTTTTTTGTGTAGTTTATCTCACACAGCTAGGACTGTCCTTCCAGCTAGCTTGTTCTCTCATGCTGGTCCAGCCCTGTCTGCCAGCCTAGCTCCGGCAGCTAGCGCAGCCTCTATGTTGATGTAGCAGTACAGCTAGCATAGGCCCTGTAGCTATCAGTGCCCTGGCAGCTACCCTTTCCCTCTGCTAGCCTAGCTCCGGCAGCTTGCGCAGCCTCTATGTTGATGTAGCAGTACAGCTAGCATAGGCCCTGTAGCTGTCAGTGCCCTGGCAGCTAACCTTCCCTCTGCTAGCCCTTTTCCCGGTGCTACCATGGTTACCCCTTTTGCTACCCTGCTTGCCCCTCAGTTCTCTAGACCCAGTTCCTCTAGACCAGTTCTCTAGACCAGTTCTCTAAACCAGTTCTCTAGACCAGTTCTCTAGCCCGGTTCTCTAGCCCAGTTCTCTAGACCAGTTCTCTAGACCAGTTCTCTAGACCCAGTTCCTCTAGACCAGTTCCCCCAGTTGCCCCTCTGCTACCCTAGTTACCCCTCGGCGACCCTGTTTCTTTTGCTAGCCCCACTCTTGTGGTGGCTTCCCCTGCTGGCTTGGCCAGTACCGTCTTGTTTTGCCCCTGCCACTCTGTCTGTATTTGTTTTGGGTCGCCGGGTGGCTCCCGTTGGAGGGGGGGATACTGTGAGGTTTTGCCCGCTGCTCACTACCTTTTCTCTGTCTTCTTTAAGCCTACTGTTAGGAATTCCCTATTCTCTGTCTTCTTTAAGCCTACTGTTAGGAATTCCCTACTCACTCTCTCTAGCCCCCACCCTCTCGTTCTTTACCCTTAGTGGCCACACCTGTTTGATATTCTATTATCTCTCGCACCTGTGGTGGCAGGCTAATTAGTCCCCCTGTGGGCTTTAAATACCAGGGCGCTTCCCCTCGTTTTGGCGTGGGGTCGTGTTGTATACTTGCCGAGTCATATTCTCTAAACATCTAGACTCTTTCGGGAGATCCTCCGTCTGCCTATGCTGTTCCATTCTCCTGCGTCGAGATGTTTTGCTCCAGCCTTCGCCTGCTGTCGCCGTTGCCTGAGAGTGGGACTGGTCTGCGCTCCCTAGACTTCCACGGGAGGCATCCCAGTCATCCACTTCAGACCCCCCGCGCAGCTGTCGTCCTGACGCACATCCAGACCAGCGCAGACGCTCTCCAGTCCTCAGCGCGCTACGCGCATCTTCCAAGGACGCTCGAGCTTGGCACGCTCTCCAGACCAGCGCGCAACGCGCATCTTCCAAGAACCCTCGAGCTTGGACGCTCTCCAGTCCTCAGCGCGCAACGCGCATCTTCCAAGGACGCTCGAGCTTGACACGCTCTCCAGACCAGCGCGTAACGCGCATCTTCCAAGAACCCTCGAGCTTGGCACGCTCTCCAGACCGGCGCGCAACGCGCATCTCCTAGACCTTCGAGCTTGGCACGCTCCCCAGACCAGCGCGCTGGAGCGCATCTTCCAGACCTTCGTGCTTGGCGCACTCCTCCTCGCAGACGCACCCCGAGGCGTCTCTCTGTTCCGACGCGCACACCAAGGTGTGGCGCGCACTCTGTTCCTCGGCTCCGACAGCGGCTACCCGGTGGACGACATCCTCGCCACCGCCACTGTTCCGACGCGCACACCAAGGTGTGGCGCGCACTCTGTTCCTCGGCTCCGACAGTGGCTACCCGGTGGACGACATCCTCGCCACCGCCACTGTTCCAGCTCCCTGTTCCGACGCGCACACCAAGGTGTGGCGCGCACTCTGTTCCTCGGCTCCGACAGTGGCTACCCGGTGGACGACATCCTCGCCACCGCCACTGTTCCAGCTCCCTGTTCCGACGCGCACACCAAGGTGTGGCGCGCACTCTGTTCCTCGGCTCCGACAGCGGCTACCCGGTGGACGATGCCCTCGTCACCGCCACTGTTCCAGCACTCTGTTCCTCGGCTCCGACAGCGGCTACCCGGTGGACGATGCCCTCGTCACCGCCACTGTTCCAGCACTCTCTCCCTCGGCTCGGACAGCCAGCCACCCGGTGGCGATGCCCTCGCCCCGTTGCTGTCCCTGTACCTTTACGCATACGTCTGGGTGAGTTTTGATTGTGATGTCACTCACTCAGCGTAGTGCCCTTGCCCCCGTTCCCGTTGCTGTCCCTGTACCTTTACGCATACGTCTGGGTGAGTTTTGATTGTGATGTCACTCACTCAGCGTAGTGCCCTTGCCCCCGTTCCCGTTGCTGTCCCTGTACCTTTACGCATACGTCTGGGTGAGTTTTGATTGTGATGTCACTCACTCAGCGTAGTGCCCTTGCCCCCGTTCCCGTTGCTGTTCCTGTACCTTTACGCATACGCCTGGGTGAGTTTTGATTGTGATGTCACTCTCCCAGCGTATTGCCTCTGTTAGTTAGTTTGGACATTTCATCTCCCAGCTTATTGCCTCTGTTAGTTAGTTTGGACATTTCATCTCCCAGCGTAATGCCTCTGTTTTTGGTTCTCACTTAGAATAGTATTTTTGGACTTTACATCTCCCCCTGTGTGTTTGTCACACGAAGATATTATTACTTTGTTCACTTTGTTATTTGGACTGTTCTGCACCTGCTCTGTTTTTTCCCTTTTGTGCATTAACTCTCTCCTCTGTCCTGCAGAGCGGCCCAGATGTTTTTCCCACCAGTCCCCAGTTCCTGTCCCAAGTTCTCCCCTTCTAGTTCCACCTAGTTCCTGTCCCAAGTTCTCCCCTTCTAGTTCCACCTAGTTCCTGTCCCAAGTTCTCCCCTTCTAGTTCCATCTAGTTCCTGTCCCAAGTTCTCCCCTTCTAGTTCCACCTAGTTCCTGTCCCAAGTTCTCCCCTTCTAGTTCCACCTAGTTCCTGTCCCAAGTTCTCCCCTTCTAGTTCCACCTAGTTCCTGGTCCCAAGTTCTCCCCTTCTAGTTCCACCTAGTTCCTTGTCCCTAGTTCCCCTAGTCCCCGTTTCTCCTGTTCCCTAGCTCTCCTAGTCCCTAGTCCTCTCTCCCTAGTTCTCCTTGTCCCTGGTTTACCTAGTCTCTAGTTCCTCTGTCCCAAGGCGTTCCCTTAACCTTCCCTTAGGCGTTCCCTTACTTTCCCTTAGTGTTCCCTTTTCCTGCCCGCCTCTTAAAGGCACCTTTCCTTCCCCTCATATTATATTCCTGTATTTGTGATTCTCCCTTAAAGGGACAGTGCCCTTTTCCCTGTCTTTCCCTGTTGTTCAATAAATATCTGTTTCTTGGCAAACCATCATACCTGTCTTGTGTTGTGCGATTGGGGTCGGTTACAAACCATAACACAGTAGGTACTGGAGATGAGGTATATCAATGGCGAAGAGCGAGACGCGATTGGCCAGTACGAGTATATAACCACCAGTAACAAGGGATGTGAAGCCCTTTAGAAGGTTTATTTTGATGTAGCATCAGGGTGGGTTAACAGCGAAATAATAAACTAAAGCTAAGCAACCTAATAATAATTACAAAAACAAAAACAGAATTTATTAACCTAAACTAACACACACAAAAAAGGGTTAAATAAATCTAATTACAAACATTTCAAACATGCTGACTGATTGGTTGGAAGCCCACAGGAGCCAGGGGGAGCCAGCTCTGGAAATTCATTCCTGAATTTCCCCAAGGGGATCAATAAAGTCATATCTTAACCAGCTCACCTGCTCCATCACACAGCCCCCACAACGCTCACCAGTGGAGAGAGATACAGACACGGTAAGTAAGTAAGGCTTTATTTGTATAGCACCCTTCCCAGCATATTGTTCCCAATAGAAAATCATAAAAATTATGAAAAAGCAGTTTTTTCAAATCTAAGTGGTGTAGTATAACCAATGGGATACCATTGATGTGTGAAGTGATTTGTGTGACACTACACTGTATAAGAGTGAAGTTATTGAATGTTTCACTCAATAAAAAATCCCCAAAATTATGAAAAAGCTTTTTTTTTCAAATCTAAGTGGTGTAGTATAACCAATGGGATACCATTGATGTGTGAAGTGATTTTGGTGACACTACACAGTATAAGGGTGAAGTTATTGAATGTTTTCCACAATAAAAAATCCCCCAAAATTAGGAAAAAGCATTTTTTTCAACTCTAAGTGGTGTAGTATAACCAATGGGATACCATTGATGTGTGAAGTGATTTTGGGGACACCACACTGTATGACAGTGAAGTTATTGAATATTTTTGTAGTGTCTCTTTTCGGTGTTGCACTTGTAGCGGTGGTCAGCCCAATATAATCAAAGTGTAAATGTTACAGTGGTGCATTGGGCACCAGACAGGCTAAAACCTGTCAATAAATTAAATAAGCTAAATTAAAGCTTACTGTTGTTACCGGCTAGCTCCAGGTAACCTCCACTACAAAAAAACAGCATGTGATAAGGTTTGAAATATTGAAATAAGAGGCAGGCAAACAGTATTCAGGGAAATAATATATACTGTATTCAAAATAATCAAGTGCAAAACAGATACATAGAATACAAGTGAAAAGGGGTAATGAGTCAAATAAATAAACAGTCCAGATTGGGGATTGGGTGTGTGCTCAGTGAGTGTGTGTGGGAGAGCAGGCTGGGGTAGGCCAAAGTGGTGTCTGAGGAGGGCTTGGGGGTTGTAGGAGGGAGCTGGGAGAACAGGGACAATGGAGACCTTGAGTGTCAAAGTGCAACGTGGTCAAGTCCGGGTCATTTGGGGTTTTGAAGACAGATGACAGTTCAGTGAAGTGAAAAGGACGGTGATAACTTATCAGTCTGTTTCACTGGTGCCTTCTCTCCACTGGTGTCTTCTCTTCAAGGGTGATCTTGGAACCTCTGATCGGCCATATCCTGTGCCACTGGATCCATGAGAACTCCATTTTTGATTCCTCCAAATCGACTTATTTAGCTTTCTTTGTTTTCTTCATTCAAGCTTGGTCTCTGTCTTTGCTTGCTCTCACTCCACTCTGCTTGCTTGCTCTGCTCCCCATGCTGCAATCAACTCAGCTGAGTCCTATGGCAATTAGACTGCCTGCCTTAAAGGGGCAGTGCCAATAGGCTACTCTGCTACACACTTTGTAGACGGCCCCTGCACACTCGCTTCACAGCCGAGTCGAGCCGACTGTACATAGAGATCAATATTAAATGTACTCGTTTAGGTGAAAATAAGGTTGTAGCTCGTTGTCTACCTTACTACGGTAGGAAAGAGAGGATCCTTTGTGTTTTAAAAATATTTCGCTTAGGAATTATTGATTGCGGAAATTCAAATCTGTGAATATCTTTCTAATAGTTGCGTAGCAACAACAGACAGGAAGTTGACTTCGAGAATAGCTCCAAGGTACAAGAAAGCGGCAAGTGTTCTCGCTAGTCGAACAGACTAATTAACCCATGAACTGCAACTATTTATTTTATTTATTTATTATTTATTCCGCCGATTTTTGTCCAGTAACTCCTGCCAGAGCTTTCACACACCACACACAAGTGTACCGGCTTGGTCCAACTCGAGTTGCTATTACTTTTTGGAAAGTTTCACCGCACCGTTTGGCTACAAATCGACTTTAAACAGGAAATGTTGGTCCATAAGGAATGAATGGTAGAACATTCTAGAACATTTGTGATGTCAAAGTATGATGTCATAATAGAACATACATTTGTGATGTCACAGTATGATGTCATAATAGAACATTCTAGAACATTTGTGATGTCACCGTATGATGTCATTGTAGGAGCCAAAGCTATAAATTATTTAGGTTATTGAATGTTTATATCTTTATTTGTATAACCTTACATTGAAATGGCATTAGGAATATTGATTGGATTTAGATAAAGTCATTGAACTGTCTTATTTGTCATAATAGAACATTCTAGAACATTTGTGATGTCACAGTATGATGTCATAATCAAACATTCTAGAACATTTGTGATGATGTCATAACCAAACATTCTAGAACCTTTGTGATGTCACTGTATGATGTCATAACCAAACATTCTAGAACATTTGTGTACCTATATATAGTCAACAATTCTCTCAGAGCAGCAGTGGAATTCTTCAGCCAGAAGAGCAATGAGATGGAGGGTTCCCCTCCAAGAGAGGAGATGATGTTTGTATTGTGATTGTATGACAAGAGGAGCAGAGAAGAAGGAGACAGAGACGATAGAAATGTGTTTTGAAGATGAGAAGAAGAAGAAGAAGAAGAGGAGTGTAAACTTTCTCAAGTGTGGACGAAGCAAGAATTGTGGAGGGCAGTAATACGCCACGATGCGTCTACACTGCCGGAAATTCAAATAAGAAGAAGAAGAAGAAGAGCAGCAGTGTGCATCTTGAAACAGGACTGAACAGGACTGAACAGATAGACTAAACAACATAGACTGAAGCCTGCATTTCTCAACCAAGGTGCCAAGCCTACCGTTTTGCTGTGGAAAGAGCCGGCAAGTTGATTTACGGCTTTCCAGTGTGGAGGAATTTTCATCTGTCGAGTCGGCTGTGATTTTGGAGACTGGGAAAATACAGTTTGCTTACCTTGTAGTAGTAATGTGAATATTTAGGAAAATAGCTTTAGGACCACTTCTGTAAAGAAAGACTTCGCTGTGGAAGAGAAATAAACCATTTGGATATCTTTGTTTTACACTGGAGCGGCTGTGGACATTATTTTTCTTTATCAACGAACGTACTACTCACGAGTAAGCAACTTTAACCAGTAGAGTGGAACGTCAGCCCTCATAGTCATAATAGAGGCATCACCCACACTTTCACAATTTCCCCGCACGGATACGCTGGATACTGTAAACTATCAGTGATACTAACGTATCAGTGAACGTCAGCCTCAACTTTGCAAATGGCACTGCTGTCACCTAGACTCCCCCCGGAGCTCTGGGTCCACGTCTTTGGATATCTGTCAACGGCAGACAAGTTAAACATCCGTACCTGCTGCAAGTATTTCAAGAAGCTCGTTGACCACGGATCTCTTTGGAAAGACTATACAGTGGCGCTGAGTTTCAGAAATGGAAACACTTACAATCCCCAGTTCTGGGCCACTCTTTGCCGCATGAGAATCCAAAGTGTTCGTATTGTCGTGCAGCAGTATGTCAGAGAGGAAGACTGGGAGCCGCTCACCCTGTCGCTTCCAACTCTCACCACATTAGCACTGTTCCTGGATAACGTCACCACATTAGCACTGTTCCTGGATAACGTCACCACATTAGCACTGTTCCTGGATAACGTCTCCACATTAGCACTGTTCCTGGATAACGTCACCACATTAGCACTGTTCCTGGATAACGTCTCCACATTAGCACTGTTCCTGGATAACGTCACCACATTAGCACTGTTCCTGGATAACGTCTCCACATTAGCACTGTTCCTGGATAACGTCTCCACATTAGCACTGTTCCTGGATAACGTCTCCACATTAGCACTGTTCCTGGATAACGTCTCCACATTAGCACTGTTCCTGGATAACGTCACCACATTAGCACTGTTCCTGGATAACGTCTCCAGCAAGGGCTTCCTCAACTTCTTAAAGAAATTCCCTAACTTAAAGCGCTTGGCTGTCACAAGGAGGCACTCGTCGTATGTCAAGATGAACTTTGATTCCAGGATGTCTCTACCTCAACAACTGACTCACTTGAGTTTGTGTTACGTTTGCTTCCTCGATGAGACAAACTTGATCAGCACCATCTCGCAGTTGACCAATCTGACATCTCTTTCGTATCATCCGGATGCAAAAAATCCCTACTACATCCCGGTTAAGACGTTTCACTCCACGATCGCCTGCCTCCCCAAGCTGAAGCACCTTTCCTGGTTAATGCACCCCGCGCATCTGGCTGTGAGCCAGGGAGGAGAGAATGGCTTCCAGCTCGACGGTCTGGCCTTATCCAGCTTGGAGCTTATTGTCTATGGTTACCCTTCACTGTCAAAAGACACAATGAGGAGCCTGCCCGGCCTTCAGAGTCTCACTCTGTTCTACAAGTACACAGAGGATTCTGTGTTGGCGCGAATGGCGCCCAATTTGTACCTGAGAACATGGCTGAGCGACCTCAGTCGTCTGTCGACCCTCGTCATTGTCGACGGCCCCCCACTTCGTTGGTACGCAGACTCCATCCCGGCCACGGTGACCAAGCTGCACGCTCTGACGAACAATAGGATCCACATTGTCACCTCGGCGCACAAGAGCGACCCCTTGGCGTGCTCTTGTACTGGCAGACTGCGCGGTGTGTTTTTGTAAGCTTAGCATTGTATTGTAGCATTGTATATTGTAAGAACACCATGCTGCGCAAAGCCATCTGTGGTCACCTGGAGAAGAACCCTGCCCTGGAGAAGTGAGTTGTGGCCTTTTCCTCAGTGGTTGTGTCCTCCAGGCCATTGGGTCTCAAACTTTTTATTGACCGAGGCACCCTGTAACTATCTCTCCCCCATGGCACCTGACTCATTACAGAAAAATAAACCCTGATGAAGGCCCTGTGTAGGTCAAAACATGTCGGTTTATTTTAATATTCTCTAAGCAATGTGAGCCATAAAATAAAGGCATTTTAAAACTTGTAGAGCTGCCTTGGATCTCAACTTTTTTATAACGAATCCTATCCCGGATTTAATCCAAAGAGCACCTACCGAAACAAAACCAAGAACGCTGAAGCCCTCTCCATATCCTCTTTTTGATCTGTTTTGAAACATGTCAGAACTTAATCTATTAACGAAACGCACCATAATCCTGTTTGTAGCCTATTTAAAACTGATAAACTATTTTCAGAATTAAATTCCACTCCTGTTAACTGCATTGGCACAGTGCTGTAGTGTGGAGATGGATCTAGCAATGTGAGACTGCTGTGTGTTTAGCTGTCCATTTGTAGATTCTGCTTGTTAATCTTGGGCTAAGCTTACAAAGCATTGTATATACTGTATAGACAATAAGTTTGATTGATTGATTGAATTGAAAACTTTATTAACAGATTGCAGAATGGGTACAATACAGTACAGCTCAATACACACAATTGTTAAGGGGATGCAGACCAGAGAAAGACTTTCGTCTTGTTTACATCAGGGTCCCCCATTTTCAATTAATCAGGACATAATGACATACATGACATACAGATAGACAGTACTGCTACATCTATACATTTATGACATACCAGATTTGCAAATACAGTACTGTTTGTGATACAAGAGTCTAAAAAAGAGAGTATATACATTTGACGTAAAAACTGTAGATTGGAGGAGGTTGGGTAGGTGGTAGAGGTTCAGTAATAGTCTATAGCAGAAGTTCAGTAAGTAGTCTATAGCAGAAGTTCAGTAAGTAGCCTATAGCAGAAGTTCAGTAAGTAGTCTATAGCAGAAGTTCAGTAAGTAGCCTATAGCAGAAGTTCAGTAAGTAGTCTATAGCAGAAGTTCAGTAAGTAGTCTATAGCAGAAGTTCAGTAAGTAGCCTATAGCAGAAGATCAGTAAGTATAATAGCAGATGATCAGTAAGTATAATAGCAGATGATCAGTAAGTAGTCTATAGCAGATTATCAGTAAGTAGTCTATAGCAGAGGTTCAATAAATGGAGGTTCAGTAAGTAGTCTAAAACACATCTGGATTGTTCCATTTCAAAACCATTGTGGTGTACACTACAGAGACAAAATTATTAACATTATGTTGTCCAAATATTTATGGACCGACTGTGTGTGAGAGAAACCGCTTCATATATATTTGTGAGAGACCACTTCATGTATGTTCATGCATGTTTGAGAGAGAGAGAGAGAGAGAGAGAGAGAGAGAGAGAGAGAGAGAGAGAGAGAGAGAGAGAGAGAGAGAGAGAGAGAGAGAGAGAGAGAGAGAGAGAGAGAGAGAGAGAGAGAGAGAGAGAGAGAGAGAAGAGAGAGAGAGAGAGAGAGAGAGAGAGAGAAAGAAAACACTTCATGGACAGGAAATTCAGAAATAAAGTAATTTCTTTATTTGCAGCAGTCATAGTAATCAAATGCATCAGCAATCAGGACCCACATAGGCTCATACCCTGCCTGGAGAAAGAACCTCTAACATACATGGCACATGAGAAGATTAAAGGGTAACATATAATCTCGGGGGGCGGGGGGTTCTCCATTTAAAATGTAATTAAAACACTCCAATTAAAATTCCTTAGATTTTCCAAGATATCTTGAACAGAAGCAGAAATGATAAGGCAAAGTACTGTGAATAACATAAATAAATGTAAGATGAGAGAATCAACACAACCCCCATTCATGTTCAGGGGTATACACAGTTGAACTGATGGTGCAAACGTTGAATTCCAAATGCTCACATCACCAGCCCCAAGTTACTTGAGCTCTGCAGACCTGACTAGACCCAGTTGAAGGTGCAGGTCGTAGTCAAGGTTACTTAAAATGTTTACGTATTCGAGATTACTGTACCTGCTGAGAAATGTACAGTAATCGAAAACCTAATCCACTAGATTGTGATATTGTGGTCTGGAACACAGCCCAATTGCTGAATACACAGGAGAGGAGATAGGAGCGTTTTCAAGGGTTTTAATGAAATGAGCAACACAGGAATTGGGGGGAATAGAACGGGGTTATGTTCTGTCTTGTGGCTGCCGTGGCGGCAGCGAGCGAGCAAGTGGTCCTTGTTCTTGTCTTGTGGCTGCTGGGCTGCAGCGGGTGAGCAAGTGTTCCTCTTCGGGGACAGGAAACGTCCAGGCAGGGACGGCGGTCCTTGGGGCACAGGAGAGAACAGGTTAGAGCAAGGCAATACAAAGAGTAGATTCCAGCAGAGCTTTAGGTAGAGACGTCGTACCTGGGTAGTGGTATTTAATACCACGACGACTTCTGGTCAGCGTCGAGGAGTAGAAGTAGGCACCTCATCAGGGGGGGATAGGGTGCAGCTGTGAAGAGTGAGGTGCCTGACCGCGTGTGAATTAGGAGGATGGAGTGCAGCTGGGCTAGGTGGCGTGAAGTTAAGTGATGCTGGCCGTATAAGGGTAAATGGAGGAGTGGATGGAGAGGGAGAGGATGAGGAGGAGTGTGTAGTGGATGGAGAGGGGGATGAATGTGGAGAACGTGAGGGGAAAAGGAGGGGGAGTGAAGTATGCCCGTGCTGTGATTATGACAGATAGAGGAGAGGACATGCTGATAGAGGAGAGGACATGCTGATAGAGGAGGAGAGGACATGCTGATAGAGGAGGAGAGGACATGTTGATAGAGGAGGAGAGGACATGTTGATAGAGGAGAGGACATGCTGATAGAGGAGGAGAGGACATGCTGATAGAGGAGGAGAGGACATGCTGATAGAGGAGGAGAGGACATGTTGGTAGAGGAGGAGAGGACATGCTGATAGAGGAGGAGAGGACATGTTGATAGAAGAGGAGAGGACATGTTGATAGAGGAGAGGACATGCTGATAGAGGAGGAGAGGACATGCTGATAGAGGAGGAGAGGAGATGCTGATAGAGGAGGAGAGGACATGTTGGTAGAGGAGGAGAGGACATGCTGATAGAGGAGGAGAGGACATGTTGATAGAAGAGGAGAGGACATGTTGGTAGAGGAGGAGAGGACATGCTGATCGAGGAGGAGAGGACATGCTGATAGAGGAGGAGAGGACATGCTGATAGAGGAGAGGACATGTTGATAGAGCAGGAGAGGACATGCTGATAGGAGGAGAGGACATGCTGATAGAGGAGAGGACATGTTGATAGAAGAGGAGAGGACATGTTGATAGAGGAGAGGACATGCTGATAGAGGAGGAGAGGACATGTTGATAGAGGAGGAGAGGACATGCTGATAGAGGAGGAGAGGACATGCTGATAGAGGAGAGAACATGTTGATAGAGGAGAGGACATGTTGATAGAGGAGAGGACATGTTGATAGAGGAGAGGACATGCTGATAGAAGAGGAGAGGACATGTTGATAGAGGAGAGGACATGTTGATAGAGGAGAGGACATGCTGATAGAAGAGGAGAGGACATGTTGATAGAGGAGGAGAGGACATGTTGATAGAGGAGGAGAGGACATGTTGATAGAGGAGGAGAGGACATGTTGATAGAGGAGGAGAGGACATGCTGATAGAGGCGGAGATGACATGCTGATAGAGGAGGAGAGGACATGTTGATAGAGGAGGAGAGGACATGCTGATAGAGGAGAGGACATGCTGATAGAGGACAGGACATGTTGATAGAGGAGAGGACATGTTGATAGAGGAGGAGAGGACATGCTGATAGAGGAGGAGAGGACATGCTGATAGAGGAGGAGAGGACATGTTGATAGAGGAGAGGACATGTTGATAGAGGAGGAGAGAACATGTTGATAGAGGAGAGGACATGTTGATAGAGGAGAGGACATGTTGATAGAGGAGGAGAGGACATGCTGATAGAGGAGGAGAGGACATGTTGATAGAGGAGGAGAGGACATGTTGATAGAGGAGGAGAGGACATGTTGATAGAGGAGGAGAGGACATGCTGATAGAGGAGGAGAGGACATGCTGATAGAGGAGGTGTAAAGGCCGAATGAGTGTTTTTGTTATTGATTATTATTATTATTAGTAGTATTATTATTATTATCATTATTATTATTATTATTATTAACAATAGAAGGTTACGATTAATGGGAATGTTATGATGGGAATGTTATGATGTTATGATGTTATGATTTATCTGTATAGCAATTGAATGTTCTCAGTTGTATTGTGGTGGTTCACGTGACAGGTGAATCGCCACGGCACAGCTGATGGCATAAATGGGTGATAGGAATCAGCTGTGGGTTGGTAGCCGACGGGGAAGGCATATCATTTTCTTACCGCTTCAGGACGCGTCGGGAACGCTTTAGTCTTATTTAGGAAACACTTTAAGCAATTAGACCAGGTTATATGACGCTTAGGATCGCTTTGATCACCTCTCCCATGTAACCTACCTTTTCTAATTAAATCGGATCACCACATCGGTGTCTGATAACGGAGCTTAATGTGTGGAAGACTATTTCTTTGGACGTTGAGCGCGTATGGATTCACTCCCCGTCTATACCAGGAAGCGGACATAGGCATGCCGCTATATTAAGTAAGAAAATTGCTTTTATTGAAGCCGGGCGAGCTTCAATAAAGTGAAAGAGGACTCGCGCAGATATTGACGCGACCCAAGGCAGAGGCGCGCGTCAATAAGGACAACTGACGAGGAGGACTCGCAAGAGGACTGACAAGGATCCAGCATTGTTGAGAGAGACAATCACTGATCATCGATCAGCAGGAAGGAATCGATCAACCACCACCACACAGTGAATGATCACAGCCCGAGGACATCGCTGCCTGTGATCAGCAGGAAAGATCGATCAACGAAAGCATCACAGCCAAGAGGGGAGGAGCCACCCTCCCGGCTCGAGGACATCAAATGGAACGTGCGTGAGTAGAATGTATGAATGGAATAGACACTACTGCGTACGTGGCGCGCGCAAACGGCGCTGAGGAATATAAAATAATTATCCAACTGTCTTAAACATTGGTGGATAAATATAAACAAGATGTCAGCTATTGAAACGGATAACATGGATTTGACACAAGCGGAAATGGAGGCTGAATTTAGTCTAAAGAGAGCTGCATTAGAGGCTGAATTAAGTCTAAACAGAGCTGCATTAGAGGCACAATTAAATGCCACTGCACTTTCCGCCAGAGCTGCATTAAAGGTGGAGAGGGAGAAATTGGAAATTGATACAGACATCTCTGTATCCAAAGCCAAAATCAAGGTAATGGAACATTATGAATTAGAGGATAAATTAAGGCTGCAGGAGGCTAATTTAAAGGCTGAATTAAAGGCTAAATTAAAGCTGCAGGAGGCTAAATTAAAGGTTACATTACAGACTGAGACGGTCTCAGAAGGTCCACAGACATTTCCGCCACCCTCACAGCAGCTCCAGCTAATTAGCCACCAGCAACAGCAACAGGAGGCCAGACCGGCTGACAAGAAACAGTTTTACTCTGACTCTGTCAACCCAAGTGACATGCCTGCCTGCAAAGAGCAGCTGAGAAGAGAGGAGAGAGAGCGGAAGTACAAGCGTAGACGGATTGAGGATCAGCGACAATTTCTGCGGCTGCAGAGACAGCTTCAACAAGAGAGGGCCTACCTCGTGTCTCTACAGCAGCAACAACAACAACAACAACAACAACAACAACAACAACAACAACAACAACAACAACAGCAGCAGCAACAGCAGCAACAACAGCAGCAACAACAGCAACAGCAGCAACAACAACAGCAGCAACAGCAGCAACAGCAGCAAGAGCAGCAAGAGCAGCAACAACAGCAGCAACAGCAGCAACAGCAACTACAGCAGCAACAGCAGCAACAACAGCAGCAACAGCAGCAACAACAGCAACAACAGCAGCAAGAGCAGCAACAGCAGCAACAACAGCAGCAAGAGCAGCAACAGCAGCAACAACAGCAGCAACAGCAGCAACAGCAGCAACAGCAGCAAGAGCAGCAACAACAGCAGCAAGAGCAGCAACAGCAGCAACAACAGCAGCCACAGCAGCAAGAGCAGCAACAACAGCAGCAACAGCAGCAAGAGCAGCAACAACAGCAGCAAGAGCAGCAACAGCAGCAACAACAGCAGCAACAGTGAAAGGAATTCCCTCTAAGTTCTTTTATTGAATGTCGGCGAGGTGAACAGAGAGATGAGACAGAGTCAGATGGCAGTCTGCAGAGTTTTACTGAACCGTCACAGCACAAGTAGACCACAATCCGGACCACGCACCTCCGCACACAGAGCGAGCCAGTGCCAAGTGGTGGTCTCGTCAATACATCGTCACATCATTTATACATTTCTCGTCAGAATGGTGTGTGTATGTCTCTCTGTGTGTATCCATGAATGTCTGTGTGGTGTGTGCGTGTGTGTGTGTGTGTGCTGGTGTTTGCTTAGATGGGGGAAAGGAGGGGCTGTATTCCTCCGCTCTCCTTATCAGATGCTTTTCTGTGTGTATGCATTGATGTCGGTGTGGTGTGTGCTTGTGTGTGTGTTAAAGTGAGAGACATGAGTTTGCATGTCTAGAACAAAAAAGGGGGGGGGTGTGTGTATCTCTCTCTATGTGTATGCATTGATGTCTGTGTGATGTGTGCTTGTGTGTGTGTTAAAGTGAGTGTGCTGGTGTGTGTGTGGGTTTTTGCATGCTTATCGTGCACCTGTGTCCAGTACTGTTTCACGGTGCCCTGTGTTTACACAGAGACTGTTTCATGGGGCCTGTGTCTACACAGAGACATCTGACGTCAGTGTACAGTCTGAAGATATATAAGATATTGACAACAGATCAATGAATTAAAACTATCAATCCCCCTTTTGACATATAAATCTATATGTCAACACAACAATTCATTGTGGCACCCAACAATATGACACAACCATCAATCATCAAGACATACACTAAGCATGGACCTGTCAAAAGGCCAAGGTCAGGAACAAATAGAGTACATTTCCGGACATATACCTACATATCGGATGACCACCAATACTGCCATCAATACATCAGACCAGCACTTAATCCAGAGGGCGTGTATATCATATAAGCGTGAAGCTTAACTATACGGGGGCCCAGAGGCAAACATAGCACGAAGCGCATGGAATAGCAGAGACATGTGACAATTAGATGGTCCAGTGGTCATCCAGTAGCGTCCAGTGTCGTCAGGGCCGTAGATGGGCAGGCCATAGATCAAACGCTTTGACCCTTTTAACCTCCTTCCAGTTAAGAGTACCCTCCTCCCGTTCGGACGCACAGCTTGCCCTACTTAGATGCACCTCTCCCCGCCAGGATCAGGAGATGCCACGTGTGGGGAAACCGGCCCTACAGGGCCGCATCGCCGCCTACACTGGACCCCTTCTCACCCAACCAAGGATACAGGCCTCCACTTCCAGGCCAAGGTCTCCTCACATGAACAGAAGAAGTCCCCTCATTTTACCTTCAGGTGCAGTTTAAGGCTGGGTCCCTTTCCAATCTTAGGAGAGACAATTCAGATTCCTCTGAATTGACACCCCTCATCCCTCTGCTTCCCAGCATTTTCTTTTCAAAAACACTGATCACAGAAGCACAGCTCGCCTACTAACCCCGTATCGGCTAGTAAGGTTACTGTGGCCTGACTGTACATTGAGCCAGGTGCATTTATGGTCTCTGCCATAACGCTCCCCCAACCGGCTGGCGACCCAGTCGATAGCGACCTCATAGTCCGTCATCAAGTCAGGACCCCAAGCAGCTGACTGTCCGTAGTACCTATCAGCCACTCAGTTTAGAAACCGACGGTCTTGTCCCCACCCCGCTTGCTCTGGGCATGGAAATATTGACCGTTTTCGCCAGCCTTGCCTGTTCACGGCAGGAGCTGTGCCCCCTCCGGTGCACCGCCCTGCTCCTAGGTGTGGACTGTCGCCCACGTACCACCCAGTGCCCACACCAACTTACGTGCGACGTTTCCTGGGCCGACTAGGCGGTGCCACAGTGGTATGTTATTTCATACCTCGTTACGCACGAGGGCCTTCAGTTTCTCCCCCGCACTATAGTATGTGTTTAACGTGCGCCCAGACTCTTGCGAGCCCACTGCCGCCTGTTCACGGGTAGAGGTTCGGGGTGCCTAATCCCCTCCCTACCCGTGAAATACTAATTACAATCACCCAATATAACCCAGGACTGTATATTCATAGAGGAATGAAAACACACAAAAAAATAACAATAAACTGACGTTGATTTAACCTTAACCAGGACCTGTAAAATATGGAAATGATGCTTGACCGCTTTCGCACAATGTACATGCCTGAAATACTATGTAAGACAGTTCAGACAGGTCAGTTTCCTTTGCACAATATCAATCATATTTCAAGACAGCTCAGTTTTAGTTCAGTCACATTTTGCATAATTTCAATCAATTTATACTTTCTCATCTATTATTAATTCATTCAGTTGTTGTGTCCAATTCAGTTCAATTTATTCAGTTGTTGTGTCCAATTTAGTTCAATTTATTCAGTTGTTGTGTCCAATTCAGTTCAATTTATTCAGTTGTTGTGTGGAGTCCACACAGAGTCCAAACACCGCAGGCCATCAGGCAGAGAGCGGCGAACGACACCGTCAGTCAGCCATCACCCCCAGAGGACACTGCATCATACTGAATTCAGGCCGAAGTCCTGTTGCCGGCCCCTCCCCCTCAATCCGGCATCAGCCCTACATTTTCAGGCGAGCAGCGAGCGACAGCTCGTGACATTGTCGGGGTTGCATTTCCACCCCACCACCGGCGGAGAAGGGCCCCGGCACGGTTCTCAGCATGACCACAGCGTCCCCAAGGAAGTGGATGACAGCTGACCGTTCCCCATCGCGTCCATGGTCGCTCAGCCACTCCCCAACCCGACAGCCCGTGGAAGAAACACAGAACACAGAACACCACATAGCTTACCCAACAACCAGTACAATGCATCCAGACTTATTTATGAGAAAACCCACTGATTGAAATACATAAAAAATGCGTAAAGAACCACTCAACTTTCAGATTCCAAGTTCCGGCACATCCGCGTCATACTTCGTCACCACCACCCAAACTCACAAATGAAAAAGAAGACCACATCAGAGATACATAAAAAATAATGCAATGATTTTCAATGGTTGCAATCTCTATGCCGAAGGATCATTAGAAAATCAGACTAAAATTCACATAAACCAGATCAAAACAAACAAAACACACATTGTCCCACATCAGAGTATACAATATCCTATGAGTAGACAATATTCTAATGAGTATACTATAGAAAGGAAAATAAAAAAAAACAAGCAACAATATCTTGACCCCATTCTCACAACCCTACCACGACCTCATAGAAACATGCAGTTGGTTCCCCCACATCCTCATCCCCGGATGCCATCATGTCAGCAGAGTCCGGTGGCTCAGACACGGGGGACCCCAGCTGGACAGGAAAGAGACGGGGAGGAGAGCCGGCCGGTGCATCCTCCAAGGGCTCCTCATAGGCCGGTGCCTTGAGCACGGATCCTGCAGTCGCCTCGTGGGCATCCTCTCCATCCCCCAACAGGGCCCCCAACTCGCCCATACACAGGGCCTCCAACTCGTCCATACCATACATCCCCCCTCTCCATCACCTACACACCCAGCATCCCCTCCATTCACCATCATCTGGTACCCAGCATCCCCTCCATTTCTGTATTTACAGTGTAATTAGACAATAATATGCGAACAACTTGAAACACACTTGGATTCCATTCATACTAGTCTGTTCATTGGACACCGTGACAGTATTATTTATATAATTGTATTATATTTCCTGGTCAGAGTTGTTATTAGTTACACCATGAGAACGTTGAGGATTCTCTTCCCCTTGCAGTGTATGTAGTCTCTGTAACAAAACAACTTTGTTATGTATTTTGGTATTGTCTAATTACATTATGATTAAAGTGATGATGGAGATTATGATTTTTTAGAGCCGTGACCGACCAGACGGTCCACGTGGGGAAAGCGCGCAAAGAGTTGAGGATCGACTGGCTTTTCAGTCTGGATCGGTACGTAGAATGATAGCTCGTCAAGCCATAGAAACAACGAATTGAGAGGAAATAAAATTAGAAATCTTTTAGAAATAAAACTCCCCCTGCGGGTATTTTAAATACAATAAAAAGCATAAAACAAGAAGAGCGGAAGTTTGAATACAATCAGTCTGATTAAACCAGAGAGAGAAAAACAAACATATATATTTAACCAGTCTTCCCTGATTTAGGAGTTAAAGCGCCCAGACATTTTCTAAGATTGATCAAATTGGTCTGCTTTCAAAGCCCTCCCGTGTGGTTGATTGACTGTGTTTGTATGTATATGTATGTATGTGTGTTTTATGTATATGTGCGTGGTTATGTGTGTGTATGTGCATGTATATATGTGTGTGTGTGTGTGTGGTGTGTGTGAGAGTGTGTGAGTGAGTGAGTGAGTGAGTGAGTGAGTGAGTGAGTGAGTGAGTGAGTGAGTGAGTGAGTGAGTGAGTGAGTGAGTGAGTGAGTGAGTGAGTGAGTGAGTGAGTGAGTGAGTGAGTGAGTGAGTGTGTATGTACGGGGGCCTTGTTACTACCTGGTACAACCCAATATTAGAACGTGCTTCAACAGCAGAAGTTGTTTAGCAGGTTCACTAACAACTTTTAACATCTGAAAACTGTCTGCACACTAAAAATCTACTATATAATCCTCTTAATTATATTACCCAGTGTTTGAAAGTTAATTAAATGTGGGATAATAACAACCCCTTTAAATAAACCTCTGAACTATATATTTGTCCTTCCTCTATTGTCTTTGCACCAGGCAACACCTAAAACAATATACTTATATTTTCAAAAATATCTTTGGTTATGAAGTATCATAAAAAAACATAAAATAAAAGTTTTAACAACATCTTTGGTTATGAAGTATCATAAAAAAACATAAAATAAAAGTTTTAACATTTTAAAAAGATACAAGAAAAAATTAAATAAAGATGAAATGAAAAGTTTCTGACACAGAGGAGAGGAGGGAAAAAGGGGAAAAAAAACAAGCAACAACATCCAGTCTCCTACCACAACCATAGAAACATGCAGTAATTGACTCCTCTATCACCACTCAGTCAAAAATTCAAGGAAATATGAACCAAATTAAAACCATATATACGCTTCACACCCATACTCCAGGACACACATGCACTCCATGCATATACCTACTAATACCTTCCCATACCACCTTCTAATACCCTTTCATACCACCTTCTAATAAACCATGACAAACAAAACCTATCACACAAATACAACAACCTTTCACACCGGTACCAACACACACACATGTTTTAGTTGGAATCTTAAGACATGCACTTAGTATCGTATTAGGCAAACAACCAGTGGCGGCTTCCTCCCTTTCTACCCCTAATCTCAGCTAATTCCAGTCTACATCCAGTCTACACCCACTCCCCCTTAGGCCTAAGAGAGAGGGAACACAAGATAGATTAACACAAGATAGATTAATGGGGATCGAGGGGGGGAAATTTAATCACCCTTCCTTCTCCTGCCCTATTTCGCAACATACCGTCTTTAAAGAATGCTACGTCACGGATTGACATTGACACAAATCTCTCTGCGCCCATTGATTGTAGCTGAGCTATAATGCCTGACCTAGACGTAAGGCCCATAGCCCCCAGTGGGGCCATCGGGTGTACGCGTCGAGTATTCCCCTCGGCACTGCTACAGGAGCCATCGGACTCTCCATAGCCACTTTTACCTTGAAAGAGAGAGAGAGAGAGAGAGAGAGAAAAAAGAGCGAGCAGGGGAGAAGGGGAGAGAGAGGGCGCGAGCCAGTGAGAGAAAACGGGAGAGTCAGAGAGAGAGCGTGTGAGGAAAAGTGTCAGTCCGGGGTGCGTGAATATTAAAGAGAGAGAGAGAGTGGGGAGAGAGAGAAGGAGAGTGAGAAAGAGAAGGAGAGAGTGAGAGAGAGAGAACGAGAGAGAGAGAGAGAAAGGGAGCGAGAGAGAGAGAGGGAGGGAGAAAGCGTGCGAGTGGGGGAGAACACTCTGAATGGGTCCTGTGAGAGCGGGAGAAGAGAGAGAGAACGAGAGAGTGAGAGAGAGAGACAGAGAGAGAGAGAGAGAGAGTGGGGGTCCAGCACCACCACGGGAACAGCTCCCACCGCCGTGCTGCTGCAGCCCTCGAGGAGGGAGCAGAACTCGGCCGAGCGCGCGTCGCTCCAAGAAAATGTTGTATCAATGTGAAGTGTCTTTAGCAATGCAGAGTGCAGACCCATTTACAGCAAGCGGCACCAACGAAATAATAATGATAATAATAGGATTGATTATGTGGAAATGAAAACGGGGACCCTGATGATGAAAGCTCCATCAATGGTCCGCATCCCCTTAACAGCACTATACCGTATTTCTGTGAACATGCTCGCCTCTACCAACATCCATATTTGTGGTAACAACGCAGATATCGAGTGTATTTCTGTGAACATGCACGCCTCTGAAGCGCTTCCACCCCTCAAGCCGCGCGAGCGAAAGCGAAGCGCCGGTCCCACCGCAGAGCGCACGGCGGTGTTCAGAGCGGTTATAAACTAACCACAACTGCATATATAGCACCACATAATACATATAATATAATATAATATAACACCCGCTCCTTCTCAGACCCGGAGCATATATACCCACCTATATTTAATCAACTAGGTTGTCAATGCATAGTCCGAAACTGCAATGTGGATGTGTGTTCCCTCGCGCCGCGGCCGCATCCCTCTACCACAGAGCAGCACACTAATGCAATATGGACGATATTTATTTTAATAATAATATGTTGGCCTCCCTACCACTTATTCATTTTAATATAATGATAGTGGCCTCCTTATCAACAACATAACGCACTGGGTTTGTGTTCCGTGATGAATATTCATATATCCACTTGACTCGACTGGAGACATGGCTTCACTCATCATATGGAACTTCATACATGTGTTACACATTATTAATTCAACACACATATCAGAACTTTTTCGTACCACTTTCCTTCTAACTAATAGTGACCGTGACGACAGGGGCCACGTTGGAAAGGTGCTATATAGGCCTTTAACCACGGCAACCCAATATGCCTTTAACCACGGCAACTCAATAGTGACTCTAACCCACACTATGGAAAGGCGAACCCACACTGTAACTTTAGTGATACTAGATCACAGGGACTCAAACCCACACTGTAACTTTAGTGATACCTCTACCACAGGGACTCAAACCCACACTGTAAACTACCACAGGGACTCAAACCCACACTGTACTACCACAGGGACTCAAACCCACACTGTAAACCCACTGTATATTTATTTAACCACGGAGGCCTTTAACCACAGAGGACCCTAACCATCCCTTTCACCATATATCAGACCTCCACTCGATAAAATAAAATAAAAAAACTGCATGAAGTCCTATGTACAGTGTGTGGCCACAGATCTCGCAGACGCAGGCATATTTCATTCAAATGACAAACCTATTCTAAATTTGGAATTTCCAATTGCAGAAACTTGGTATTCTGCTCACCTTTCGTCATTGAAGAAACAGCCCCGGGGTCCGTCATCCGATCTGCCGCACACAGCCATTCAACTCGTCAGTCCGTCCCAGGAGAAATGCACGAAACGGACAAGAAGACAAACAAAAAATAAAAAAATACAGATTATGATCTACTCATCCTGTGCCAACTCCGCAGATAATCTACTCGGTCTCTGCTCACCTCTTTCCGATCACCAATCCCGGACGAGCCCCCATTTGAAAGGAATTCCCTCTAAGTTCTTTTATTGAATGTCGGCGAGGTGAACAGAGAGATGAGACAGAGTCAGATGGCAGTCTGCAGAGTTTTACTGAACCGTCACAGCACAAGTAGACCACAATCCGGACCACGCACCTCCGCACACAGAGCGAGCCAGTGCCAAGTGGTGGTCTCGTCAATACATCGTCACATCATTTATACATTTCTCGTCAGAATGGTGTGTGTATGTCTCTCTGTGTGTATCCATGAATGTCTGTGTGGTGTGTGCGTGTGTGTGTGTGTGTGCTGGTGTTTGCTTAGATGGGGGAAAGGAGGGGCTGTATTCCTCCGCTCTCCTTATCAGATGCTTTTCTGTGTGTATGCATTGATGTCGGTGTGGTGTGTGCTTGTGTGTGTGTTAAAGTGAGAGACATGAGTTTGCATGTCTAGAACAAAAAAGGGGGGGGGGTGTGTGTATCTCTCTCTATGTGTATGCATTGATGTCTGTGTGATGTGTGCTTGTGTGTGTGTTAAAGTGAGTGTGCTGGTGTGTGTGTGGGTTTTTGCATGCTTATCGTGCACCTGTGTCCAGTACTGTTTCACGGTGCCCTGTGTTTACACAGAGACTGTTTCATGGGGCCTGTGTCTACACAGAGACATCTGACGTCAGTGTACAGTCTGAAGATATATAAGATATTGACAACAGATCAATGAATTAAAACTATCAACAGCAGCAACAGCAGCAAGAGCAGCAACAACAGCAGCAACAGCAGCAAGAGCAGCAACAACAGCAGCAACAGCAGCAGCAACAGCAGCAACAGCAGCAACAACAGCAGCAACAGCAGCAGCAACAGCAGCAACAGCAGCAAGAGCAGCAACAACGGCAGCAACAGCAGCAGCAACAGCAGCAACAGCAGCAACAACAGCAGCAACAGCAGCAGCAACAGCAGCAGCAACAGCAGCAACAGCAGCAAGAGCAGCAACAACGGCAGCAACAGCAGCAAGAGCAGCAACAACAACAACAACAGCAGCAGCAGCAACAACAACAACAACAACAACAACAACAACAGCAGCAGCCGCAACTACAACAGCAACAGCAGCAGCAACAGCAGCAGCAGCAGCAACAACACCAACAGCAACAACAACAGAAGCTAGCCCAGAGCCTGGTCCTCCAGGCTCAGCAGAACCAGCAACAGAACCAAGTCCAGATGGCACCAACCCCGAAGTCTGCAGCCAGCCAGGCTCAGCGGAAGAAGAAGCCAGAGGAGAAAGTGAAGTCCCTTGACGGCAAACAAAGACAACAGCTGGAACGGCAGCAGACAGCCGCCACCAAGCCACAGGTGGCTCAGGTTTCCACGCACCTGCAAAATAAGCTCATGAAGGATGCAGAGCGCAAAGATGACGACACGGATAAACATAAGGACAAGGACAAGGACAAGTACAAGGACAAGAGAAAAGAGGAGAAAGTGAAGTCCCTTGACGGAAAGATTAAGAAGGATGAGAACAGTTCTGTATTGGAAGAGAACAGTTCACGTATGAATATGAAGTCTGAGCATGAAGAAGACCTCTACCACTCTCCTAAACACCAGAAGTCTCTGAAGAGGGAGCGAGATGATGTGACAGGAATCGACTTCAAACCTAAGAAAATCAAGACTAAAAACAAGGTCAAGAAAAGTAAACGGGATGAAGAAGAGGACATCAAGCCCAAGAAGACTAAGAACAAGAGAGGAGTAGTGGTGGAGAGAAAAGACAAATCTGGAAGATCTCAGAGCAGAGACAACTCTGGAGGATCTAAGAGAAAAAACAAGTCTGGAAGATCTCAGAGCAGAGACAACTCTGGAAGATCTAGGAGCAAAGAAAAGACTAAAAGATCTAAGTGCAAAGAGAAGACTGGCATATCTAACAGCACAGAGAATGTGCCTCTTCAAGAGCTAAACAAAGAAGATAGCCATGTCTGGTACAAGGTGTATCATAAAAGAAGAAAGAGAATACGACATGAGTGGTGCTTGATTCACATCATCATTCCAAGGCACCACCATGGCAAACTCTGGAGTGAGGTGGATTGTGGACTCTCAAGCCCCCCCCCTTTCAGCCCACTTTGGTAGGGTAAAGGGGAGGCTGACCAAGGTCCTGACAAGGTCTTGACTTTGAGAAAAGGAAACACAAACACAAGAATGTGAACATGATGCATTGGTGTATTGATCACACGACAATAATACCCAATTAAGACCAAGGAATATGCATCATTAAGACATTTAAGTTTATTATGGACTCTTTTTAAGTTATGAATTAATCATCGCTATGAAGATTTATTATTTTGTAACATGGAATGTCCAGAAGACCAGAATATGGACTCGGAATGAACATTATCAGATCCATTATGGTGGACTACATGAGCCATGACAGAGCTGCCCCAAGCCCTCAAGACGGCAGCCTCTGGATGGCAAACACGAGCAGGAGCATCAGCCACACCGGTTAAAGAGAGAAAGGTGAGGCTTGGTGAAGATAAGGGCCGGTAAGGACTGTGCCTTAGCCATTATAGTGGACTACACAGCGCCCAGGAACCCTGGCCGCTCGGACGGATCCTGGAAGCCTTTCCAAATGACAAAGGTTCAGCCAGTGCCTACTACTGGAGCCAAAAGGAGGATTGCCAGCCGTAAATGAACACTCACCTGGCCATGTTATTTATTTTGTAATTGTGTAAACACAATTAGGGGCCGGTGTAAAGGCCGAATGAGTGTTTTTGTTATTGATTATTATTATTATTATTAGTATTATTATTATCATTATTATTATTATTATTATTACCAATAGAAGGTTACGATTAATGGGAATGTTATGATGGGAATGTTATGATGTTATGATGTTATGATTTATCTGTATAGCAATTGAATGTTCTCAGTTGTATTGTGGTGGTTCACGTGACAGGTGAATCGCCACGGCACAGCTGATGGCATAAATGGGTGATAGGAATCAGCTGTGGGTTGGTAGCCGACGGGGAAGGCATATCATTTTCTTACCGCTTCAGGACGCGTCGGGAACATTTTAGTCTTATTTAGGAAACACTTTAAGCAATTAGACCAGGTTATATGACGCTTAGGATCGCTTTGATCACCTCTCCCATGTAACCTACCTTTTCTAATTAAATCGGATCACCACATCGGTGTCTGATAACGGAGCTTAATGTGTGGAAGACTATTTCTTTGGACGTTGAGCGCGTATGGATTCACTCCCCGTCTATACCAGGAAGCGGACATAGGCATGCCGCTATAGGAGGAGAGGACATGCTGATAGAGGAGAGGACATGTTGATAGAGGAGGAGAGGACATGATGATAGAAGAGGAGAGGACATGTTGATAGAGGAGAGGACATGTTGATAGAGGAGAGGACATGTTGATAGAGGAGGAGAGGACATGCTGATAGAGGAGAGGACATGTTGATAGAGGAGAGGACATGTTGATAGAGGAGAGGACATGTTGATAGAAGAGGAGAGGACATGCTGATAGAGGAGAGGACATGTTGATAGAAGAGGACATGTTGATAGAGGAGGAGAGGACATGTTGATAGAAGAGGAGAGGACATGTTGATAGAGGAGGAGAGGACATGTTGATAGAGGAGAGGACATGTTGATAGAAGAGGAGAGGACATGCTGATAGAGGAGGAGAGGACATGTTGATAGAGGAGGAGAGGACATGCTGATAGAGGAGGAGAGGACATGTTGATAGAGGAGGAGAGGACATGCTGATAGAGGAGAGGACATGCTGATAGAGGAGGAGAGGACATGTTGATAGAGGAGGAGAGGACATGTTGATAGAGGAGAGGACATGCTGATAGAGGAGGAGAGGACATGCTGATAGAGGAGGAGAGGACATGTTGATAGAGGAGGAGAGGACATGTTGATAGAGGAGGAGAGGATATGCTGATAGAGGAGAGGACATGCTGATAGAGGAGGAGAGGACATGTTGATAGAGGAGGAGAGGACATGTTGATAGAGGAGAGACATGCTGATAGAGGAGGAGAGGACATGTTGATAGAGGAGGAGAGGACATGTTGATAGAGGAGGAGAGGACATGTTGATAGAGGAGAGGACATGTTGATAGAGGAGGAGAGGACATGTTGATAGAGGAGGAGAGGACATGATGATAGAAGAGGAGAGGACATGTTGATAGAGGAGAGGACATGTTGATAGAGGAGAGGACATGTTGATAGAGGAGGAGAGGACATGCTGATAGAGGAGAGGACATGTTGATAGAGGAGAGGACATGTTGATAGAGGAGAGGACATGTTGATAGAAGAGGAGAGGACATGCTGATAGAGGAGAGGACATGTTGATAGAAGAGGACATGTTGATAGAGGAGGAGAGGACATGTTGATAGAAGAGGAGAGGACATGTTGATAGAGGAGGAGAGGACATGTTGATAGAGGAGAGGACATGTTGATAGAAGAGGAGAGGACATGCTGATAGAGGAGGAGAGGACATGTTGATAGAGGAGGAGAGGACATGCTGATAGAGGAGGAGAGGACATGTTGATAGAGGAGGAGAGGACATGCTGATAGAGGAGAGGACATGCTGATAGAGGAGGAGAGGACATGTTGATAGAGGAGGAGAGGACATGTTGATAGAGGAGAGGACATGCTGATAGAGGAGGAGAGGACATGCTGATAGAGGAGGAGAGGACATGTTGATAGAGGAGGAGAGGACATGTGATAGAGGAGGAGAGGATATGCTGATAGAGGAGAGGACATGCTGATAGAGGAGGAGAGGACATGTTGATAGAGGAGGAGAGGACATGTTGATAGAGGAGAGGACATGCTGATAGAGGAGGAGAGGACATGTTGATAGAGGAGGAGAGGACATGTTGATAGAGGAGGAGAGGACATGTTGATAGAGGAGAGGACATGTTGATAGAGGAGGAGAGGACATGTTGATAGAGGAGGAGAGGACATGCTGATAGAGGAGGAGAGGACATGTTGATAGAGGAGAGGACATGTTGATAGAGGAGGAGAGGACATGTTGATAGAGGAGGAGAGGACATGTTGATAGAGGAGAGGACATGTTGATAGAGAGGAGAGGACATGTTGATAGAGGAGGAGAGGACATGTTGATAGAGGAGGAGAGGACATGTTGATAGAGGAGGAGAGGACATGTTGATAGAGGAGGAGAGGACATGTTGATAGGAGGAGAGGACATGTTGATAGAGGAGGAGAGGACATGTTGATAGAGAGGAGAGGACATGTGATAGAAGAGGAGAGGACATGCTGATAGAGGAGGAGAGGACATGTTGATAGAGGAGGAGAGGACATGTTGATAGAGGGGAGAACATGTTGATAGAGGAGGAGAGGACATGTTGATAGAGGAGAGAGGACATGTTGATAGAGGAGGAGAGGACATGTTGATAGAGGGGAGAGGACATGTTGATAGAGGAGGAGAGGACATGTTGATAGAGGAGGAGAGGACATGTTGATAGAGGAGGAGAGGACATGTTGATAGAGGAGGAGAGGACATGTTGATAGAGGAGGAGAGGACATGTTGATAGAGGAGGAGAGGACATGTTGATAGAGGAGGAGAGGACATGTTGATAGAGGGGAGAACATGTTGATAGAGGAGAGAACATGTTGATAGAGGAGGA